>NC_040013.1:10902318-11625109 GCF_000972845.2 Larimichthys crocea
GACAGTATACTCAGTAGTACAGATATATACTGTACACACACACACAGTATACTGAGCAGTAGACATATTTACTGCAAACACACAGATAGTATGTCTGCAGTAAGATGTCTACTGCTCAGTATACTGTTTGTGTATCCTGAGCAGTACAGATATCTACTACACACACGTACACAGGCCTCATGCGGGCTGGATCCCGTGCGTCATGGCGCACGGAGAGTGTTGGTCACACCGGGGTGCGCCAGGGCGCTGTGCTACTGGCGAGCCCCATCCTTTCTGACCCACGGGGTGCCCATGGGCCCCATCCTGTCCAGGAAGGTGGTCACTACGGACGCCAGCCTGACAGGTTGGGGCGGGATTCACGAGGGCCGGTCTGTGAGGGGCCGCTGGGGTGTGGACCTCCAGCGGTCTCACATAAATTTTCTGGAACTTTCAGTGGTGTTCCTCTCCCTGAAACATTTCCTTCCGTCTCATGGGTCATCATGTCCTGGTGAGGACGGACAATACGACGACGGTGGTGTACATCAACCGTCAAGGGGGATTACGCTCCCGTCAGTTGTACATGCTGGCACGCAGACTAATCCTGTGGAGCTGTGGTCGTCTCCTCTCCCTGAGAGCGACGCACATCCTGGGAGTCCTGAACACGGGCGCAGACCTGTTGTCCTGGGGCGCGCCGGTATACGGGGAGTGGTCTCTGCACCCAGAGATTGTGGAACAGATATGGGCCTGTTTCGGTCGGGCCATGGTGGATCTGTTTGCGTCGAGAGACAACGCGCAGTGAGCGCTGTTTTACTCTCTGCGTGGCATGGATGCTCCCCTCGGCGAAGACGCACTAGCGCACGTCTGGCTGCGCGAGCCTTTTTACGCATTCCCTCCCCTGGCCTTGATACCCCCCACTCTGTCCAGAGTGAGGGAGCATGGCCATGCACTGATTTTGATAGCTCCGCATTGGCCTGCGATGCATTGGCTGGCGGAGATATATCAACTGCTGTGCGCTCAGCCCTGGCAGCTCCCGCTGCGCAGGGACCTGCTATCGCAGGGAGGGGGGACGGTTTTCCACCCACACCCAGAGCGCCTGGCTCTGTGGGCTTGGCCCCTGAGCGGCTAAATCTGTCAGCTGTGGGCCTTTCACAGCGCGTGATTTCCACTATACAGAGTGCTCGAGCCTCCTCCACTAGGTCTCTGTATGACTGTAAGTGGAGAGTGTTTGAGGGGTGGTGTCACAGAAACGGCCACATTCCCTTTCAGTGTCCTGTAGGAGTGATATTGTCATTCTTGCAGGACCTGATTGACAAACGAAAAGCCTTCTCCACGATTAAAGTGTACTTAGCGGCTATCGCTGCATGTCACCAGCACCCGCTGGTTTGCCGTTTTATGAAGGGAGCGCGCAGGCTTCTCCCCGTGTCCAGACCACTGGTACCACTGTGGGATCTGGCTGTGGTTCTGGAGGGGCTTAAGGGCCCTCCTTTTGAGCCACTGGAGGGAGCGGACTTGAAACACGTGTCTCTCAAGACAGTGTTGTTGCTGGCTCTG
This sequence comes from Larimichthys crocea, assembly GCF_000972845.2. Lineage (NCBI taxonomy): Eukaryota > Metazoa > Chordata > Actinopteri > Sciaenidae > Larimichthys > Larimichthys crocea. The sequence continues at coordinate 10,903,849 of NC_040013.1, forward strand.
GCTTCGGCTAAACGGGTTAGTGACATCCATGCGCTTTCGGTGCATCCCTCATGCGCCCAGGTCTTCCCGGGGGATGTAAGGATGATTTTGAAGCCCAACCCGGCTTTTGTGCCTAAGGTGGTGGGCTCATGTTCTCCTATTGACCTTGTGGCTTTTGCTGCCTCACCGGGTGAGCAGTTGTCGCATGCGTTATGTCCAGTCCGTGCGGTGCGCACTTATATGGATAGGACAAGGGGTTTCAGGAGGAGCGATCAGCTGTTCGTCTCCTGGGCTAATCCTCATAAGGGGAAGCCTGTCTCAAAGCAGCGCCTATCCCACTGGGTGGTGGAGGCGATTGCTTTGGCTTATACGAGTCAGGGTTTGCAGCCACCTGTGGGTCTGCGGGCGCACTCGACTCGGGGCTTGGCCGCATCCTGGGCCTTATTCAGGGGAGTTTCTGTTCAGGACATCTGTGCTGCGGCGAGTTGGTCCTCGCCACTCACTTTTGTCCGTTTCTATATGCTGGACGTTTCCGCTCCGTGCGTGGCACGAGTGGTTTTGCTGTCCTGATAGGAACAGAGTACTTTTCCCTGTGGGTTGGTGGACACTAGATAAGCTTGTCTGGCAATACGGGAGCAACCACATCCCATAGTGAGACATTGAGCAAAATATTATGAAAGAGAACTTTAGGTTATTTACATAACCCCGGTTCTCTGAGTAATATGAGTGAGATGTTTCACCAGACAACCCTTCTTGCTTGGGCGAGTGAGAAGAGGTGCTTATCTTGAATGACGTGGTGCCGACGGACACGTTTCACCAGCCAATCAGGATTGGCGTAATGAGATTAATGCTTCTGAGGTCTGCAGCGGGGGCGTGCATCCCATAGTGAGACATCTCACTCATATTACTCAGAGAACCGGGGTTATGTAAATAACCTAAAGTTTTTGTATCCCGAGCAGTACAGATATTTACTACACACACGCACACAGTATACTCAGTAGTACAGATATTTACTGCAGACACACACACACACACACAGTATACTGAGCAGTAGACATATTTACTGCTAACACACAGACAGTATGTCTACGGTAAGATGTCTACTGCTCAGTGTACTGTTTGTGTATCCTGAGCAGTACAGATATATACTGTACACGCACACACACACAGTATACTGAGCAGTAGAAATATTTACTGCAAACACACAGACAGTATGTCTGCAGTAACGATGTCTACTGCTCAGTATACTGTTTGTGTATCCTGAGCAGTATAGACATTTACTGCACACACACACAGTATTCGGAGTAGTACAGATATTTGCTGTTATGTATATATACAGGTCCTTGTACTCTAAAGCTCTTTTAGTCAATTAATTAATAATTAATTATTTTCTGATTATGATATTGATTTATTTTGTCTCACTGAAACCTGACTGCAGGAGGATGAATATGTTAGCTTAAAGGAATCCACTCCTCCTAGTCACTGTAGTACTCACATTCCTTTAAGTGGAGGTGGAGCCACATTTGACTGAAGTCTATTAATAAATCCTAAACCAAAACTAAATGATAATTCATTTAAAAGTCTTGTTCTTAGCCTCACTCACCCAACCTGGAAAACATTACAGACAATTTTATTTGCTACAGTATATCGAGCTCCTGTTCCTTACTCTGAATTTTTATTTGTATTTGCATAAGGCTTGATCTGTAAAACAGATGAAGTTATTATTGTGGGTGATTTTAATATTCACATGGACAACCTCAATGATGTTTTTAGTACTGTGTTTATTTCTGTATTAGATTGAATAGAAGTGTAAATAAACCGACTAATTGTCTGAACCTCACTCTTGAACTTGTCCCCTCATATGGCATTGAAATTGATCATCTAATAGTCTTTCCACAGAATCCTCTTCTGTCGACCATTTTCTAATAACCTTTGAGTTCATATTACTGGACTATAAGCCTTTTTGCAGAAATTACTGGACTATAAGCCTTTTTGCAGAAACTCTTACAGCAGATGTTTTTTCTGATAGTGCTGTAGCCCAATTTAAGGAAGTGATTTCTTCAGTATTGAATTCAATACCATGTCTCAATGTAACAGAGGACTTGTCTGCTTCCTTTAGCTCCTCACAAATTGATCATCTTGTTAAAAGTACTACAGGCTCATTACGGACAACTCTAGACTCTATTGCACCACTGAAAAAGAAGACAATTAAACAAAGGAGGTTAGCCTCATAGCCAGCGGACTCCACTAAACTGGAAGAATCTCGTTTAGTCTGGCAAGATAATCTTAAAACATACAGGAAGGTTCTCCGTAATGCCAGAACAGCCTATTACTCTTCATTAATACAGGAGAATAAGAACAACCCCAGGTTTGTCTTCAGCACTGTAGCCAGGCTAATAGAGAATCACAGCTCTACTGAACCATCTATTCCTTTAGGTCTAAGTAGCAATGACTTCATGAGCTTCTTTAATGATAAAATTATTACTATTAGAGACAAAATTCATCACCTCTTGCCCTCAACAGGCACTGATCTGCATTCTGATAAAGCAAGTTTGGAAACAGCTGCAAACCTGTAAACATGATATATATTTAGATTGTTTTTCTCCCATCAACCTTTATCATATACCTTCATAATTTCTAATTTCTGTCTTTTTATCAGGATATGTACCACAGTCCTTTAAAGTAGCTGTAATTAAACAGGATATGTACCACAGTCCTTTAAAGTAGCTGTAATTAAACCTCTCCTGAAAAAGCCCACTCTAGATCCAGATGGTTTTAGCCAATTACAGACCGATATCAAACCTTCCCTTTCTGTCTAAGATACTTGAGGAAGCTGTAGCTAATCAGCTGTGTGACTTTCTCCATAAGAACAGTTTATTTGCACATCCCGGGAGTCCTGAACACGGGCGCAGACCTGTTGTCCAGGGTCGCGCCGGTATACGGGGAGTGGTCTCTGCACCCAGAGATTGTGGAACAGATATGGGCCCATTTCGGTCGGGCCATGGTGGATCTGTTCGCGTCGAGAGACGGGATTTAGAGTGCATCATAACACAGAGACCGCATTAGTCAAAGTTACAAATGACCTCCTAATGGCATCAGACAAAGGACTCATCTCTGCCGCATTTGACACAGGCTGCTCCAATAGGTTTTTCAGGACTTTGCAGCTAATTCAGAATGCTGCTGCACGTGTTCTGACAGGAACCAAGATCAGAGATCACATCTCTCCCATTTTGGCTTCCTTGTATTGGCTACCTGTTAAATCTGGAATAGAATTTAAAATTCTTCTCCGTACATACAAAGCTCTTCATGGTCAGGCACCATCATATCTAAAAGAGCTCATAGTACCTCACTACCCCTCTAGAACACTGCGCTCTCAGGACGCTGGGTTCCTTGTGTTTTCTAAAAGTAGATTGGTTGCCAGAGGTTTCAGCTATCAAGCTCCTCTTCTGTGGAACAAACTACCATTCTGGGTTCGAGTAGACCATCACCACCACCATCTGTAAACATACATGTCTCATTAATGCATGTTACTAACTAAACATCTTCCCCGGAGTTTCTGTGCTCTATCATCTTGCAGGTTCTCATGGATCGTGGCTGCTGCTGTGGTCCTGCATGACGTCCACTACACATATTACCACTGTCATTATTGTTACCATATTTTCATTGCAGTTTATGGCTAGTTGATGATCTATCTCATCACAGGTTCCACTACTACTGTAATAATTTTATTATTTATTGTAATTCGTTGTCATTTTATCAGTCATTGTAATTGTACAATATGTCTCTGTTGATTTCTTCTGTACACATGACATCCATTGCACGTCTGTCCGTCCTGGGAGAGGGATCCCTCCTCTGTGGCTCTTCCTGAGGTTTCTTCCACCTTTTTTCCCTGTTAAAAGGTTTTTTTGTGGGCAAGTTTTTCCTCACTCAAAACAAGGGTCTAAGGACAGAGGATGTCACTCCCTGTACAGATTGTAAAGCCCTCAGAGGCTAAATGTGTTTTGTGAATTTGGGCTATACAAATAAGATTTGATTTGATTTGATTTATTCTTTAAATCTCAGCAAAACGGAGGCATGAAGGTAGGAGGTCAGTGTTTAAAAACCTTGCATGCTCTTACTAATTTCTCAAATCTACCTAGTGCAGCTATTATTATCACAATTTAATATCTACTTTCTTTTACTAAATTATTAAGTTGATCATATAATTATTTTTTTCACAAAAACCTACTGATCTTCTGACTGCTCTAATCCCTGCACCACCATCACAACCAGATATCTTTATTTGTCACCCATGTTTTAGCACAATGACATCAACATAAGGAGGGAGTGCATCCTGAGAAGACTTGTTGTCTGTGTCAGTGAAGACCCAGATGTATAAGTTTATTACAATTCTTTCTCATGTAGTATAATTGTAAACATGCAACATAACATTTGTTGTTTAGAGTTTTACTTATATTTGTTTGCTGTGTTGTTCAGTCCTCTGCACCTAAGGATGCAGAGAGGGACATCGCCACCACAGTCATAGGGATTTACACAATCCAAAGAGATGGGCATGAGGAGCCAGAGGATGTGGCAGTTGTGATGTTGGCAGTGTCATCATGGGGTTCATCATGCTGTTTGGGCTTTTTTATGATCTAACCTTTACCGAAAAACTCAAGTACACCATCGAGTTTTTCCAGAAGATCATTATGAACTTGGATGGACACAAGCTGAATGCGAAGTTACAGCAGCTGAAAACCAAGCTGTTTTCATAAGAGGCAAACACTCTGTCCACACAGTCAGTGACAGTCAGCATGCATGATTTTCTTCTTCTCTATTTATATATGTATATATTTATATGAGTGAGTTTTTATTCATTTTAAATAAAAACACATGAACCTAATTTTGTGTTCTGTGTATCTGAAATAGGGGTCAAATGAAGTAATGAAATAATTTTATTTTAGACCAACTATATTAGTTTGAGTTGTACAAATGTAAATCAGTTTAGGCCAGTTAATGTACTTATTTTGTTTTGGCTGTGAGTTCAACCAACTCAGTTAAATCATATTACAAGGAGGTACTTAGTTCAAGTTGTCCTACATTATGAAAGTCTAAGAGAGACTGGTTTTGGTACATCTCGGACCTCAGGTAACCATCTCACTAGGACTATAGATACTTAGGTGTGCACTGAGACAACAGGCTGGACTGGAGGTGTAACACTGAGGCTGTCTACAAGAAGGGGCAGACTAGACTCTACTTCCTGAGGAAACTCAGGTCCTTCAGTGTGTGCAGCAAGATGTTGCAGATGTTCTGCCAGTCTGTTGTTGCAAGTTCCATCTTCTTTGCAGCCATCTGTTGGGGCAGCAGCATCAGAGCTAGCAACACCAAGAAACTTAATAAACTGATTAAGAAGGCTGGCTCTGTATACACACCTCAACAATCAACTGCAGTAAGAGCTCATATTGTGCCATAACAGTCCAAGCAGTGTCATATCATTGTTTGTGCTAAGTAAAGTACATTGATGCATCTATAATAACAGTATGTCTGTGTATGTTTCTGTGTGTACAAGTTATATAGTACTGGTAGTACTGGCAACAGAATAATGATAGCTGCATTCCACACAGGGGAGGTCCTGCTATTGTTCTTGCTGGTTCACTGTTACTGGGACAATCAATGAAACTGAGCCATCTATGTTGTTATTAAGTCCACCTGTATTTGTCCTGCTTTGACAAGTCAAAACGTCTGCTGTGCTGTGTGTGGGGTTAATGGATGGGTGGATGGCTCATGCAATATATTTTGTGAGAATCCTCTACAACTCATAACAGAAATACCTACAAACATGATCAGCAGAAATCAACAGTACATATGTGATTACACGTCATGCAACAAACATTCATCTTCTGAACATAAACTGAACATTTCGACTTATTGAAATCTTTGTATCCTTGAAAATAATCCTGTTGAGCCTGCTCTCCTCCAGGTGGAGGCGCTGTAGGACAAACACACACAGCTGTTTTTTCATGACATCAAGAATAGAAATGTGCAGTGATGAAGCTGTTGAACGTAGACAGAGCTTGTTGTTGAGCGTGTGTGTTGTCCCAGCTGTTTGTTGAACAGTACAAAGAGTGTAAAAAGACTGGGTCCCGCTGTGTTACTCAGGCTGCACTACAGCGTCTATTCACAGGCGCGATCCCACTACTGAGCGGCACGGGGGCTTTGACCTGCTCCGTTTCCGACCTGGGCCGGTGCACCCCTCCTTAGACGACCTGGTGGTCCCGGGCTCCCCCAGGAGCACCATATCGATACCGAACTTAGTGCGGACACCCGATCGACATAGTCCGCTGCAGCTCAGAGCTCCTGAGCTCAAACGATCCGCCAGCCTCAGCCTCCCGGTAGCTTGGATTACAGGCGCGCGCCACCGCACCCGGCAGCATCTGTCCTCGTGCATAGGGGGCTTGAGTTTTTAAAACGTGACGTCATCAGGAGAGACACGTCAAAAAAACCCAGCTGCAACGTTGAAGTCTGGTCCGTATTAAAATTTCATATTCATAAGTGTAAATTTACTCGAAGAAAATCATCTTTTGTTGCCTTTCACAGTGAGCTCAGACAGTACATCGCTTCCATTAAGTTTTCTAATAACACAAAAGCGATTTTATAATGTTTTGTATGTGATCTGTGTTCCTTTGTGAAACAAAGTACTAATAAAAAAAAAAAATACATTTTAAAAAAAGGCTGGTCCGTATTCATTTTCCTGAAGCTCCCTCGCTGATAAAACCTGATTTCAAGAAATCTTTTGAAAGCTGTGAGTATCTTCTTGATTTTACATTCCTTTTCGAGATTGAAACTAATACGAACTAATACAAACGGAAATAAACATAATTATTATTGTGACATCATTAATTAATTCGTGTGGACTGATCTGAGCGATTGATGGACTTCGTTGCACTTCACTGTCACAATGCTTATAAGAAATGTTATCTTAGGGTAAAAAAATAACTAAGAAAAATCAAATATGAAAAGAATATTAATAATACTACCAGATTGAGCTGATGTAAACTGAAAATCCTGATTAATATTTGATGTGAAGAAGTAATGGAACCTAGTTTGTCTGTATTAATGTAGAGCTGTAACAGCACTATAATATAGAACATAAAGCAAGTGAATACAACATGGTAGAGTAGACTACAGTTTATCTGGCACAAGATAATATAATATGGAATGTGATATAGATATTATAAGGTAATCTGTAGTGATATACAAGTACTGTTGTTGGTTAAACTACTTTTAGTTTCTGACATAGAAGCGCTGGCTTGTAGGTTCTGTGGTCAGGATGAATATTTGTTCAGTTTTGATCAGATTTCACACAAATTTACCTTCAGACTGAGCAGAATATGTATGGCATACTCTTTTTTTCAACGATAAAATAAACATGTTAATGTTTGTATGTTAATGTACTGTGTATCAAACAATATATTAAAGTCTAGAAATCTTGGTGGATTTGGTGTAGAGTATTCAGAGCAGAAATGGAAACTTCATGAAATGACCAGAAGGTGGCACTTTCCTCCTATGTATGGATGGAAAGGCTGGGAGGGACACAAAGTTAGTTAATGTTCATACATTGTTGTTTATGTTCATAACACATTGTAATAAATAACACCAGACCGATTAGAAAGCAAAAAAACACAAAGCAAATAAAAATGCAATGTTTAATTCATGAATTCACATATGAAAGTATTTTGCTTAGTAATATTTCAGCAAGAACAAATTGGCAAATGATTGGTGTGACTGAGATAACAGTCCAACAATCAAAACTATAATTTCAAGCAGAAACATATCAGATCAGGAAGAGTAAAATATATTATGGCTATTTATGTTGTGTCTTTTATCATTATTAATATATAATACCAGGACACCAGATGATGAAATCAAATCAAATCGAATCAAATCAAATCAAATTTTATTTGTATAGCCCAAATTCACAAAACACATTTTGCCTCTGAGGGCTTTACAATCTGTACAGGGAGTGACACCCTCTGTCCTTAGACCCTTGGTTTGAGTGAGGAAAAACTTGCCCACAAAAAACCCTTTAACAAGGAAAAAGGGTGGAAGAAACCTCAGGAAGAGCCACAGAGGAGGGATCCCTCTCCCAGGCTGGACAGACGTGCAATAGATATCACGTGTACAAAAGAAATCAACACAAACATATTGTACAATTACAATGACTGATAAAATGATAATGAATTACAGTGAATGATAAAATGATTATAGTAGCAGTGGAACCTGTGATGCTGCATAGCAGCAGCAAGTCATTAACTAACTATAAACTGTAATGGAGATATGGTAACAATAATGACAGCAATAATATATGTAGTGGACGTCATGCAGGACCGCAGGAGCCACGATCCATGAGAACATGCTGTTAATTTTTTATTTTAGCAGACTCCTGCTGGAGAAAAATCCTGACAGTTGAGTCAGGGCTAAAAAGTAGGGCTGAAAATAGAGATTTTGACCTCAGGGTGATGCTAAAGAAAAGGTCATGGATTCATTAGAATCACGAGGGTTTATCCCCTTGGAAGCATAAATGTTCCCTTTAAATTTCACAGCAGCTTGGTCATTGTGTCTTGTGAAATGAGGTTTTGGCCTGGGGGTGGTGCAAGAGTGTCTACAAAAGGCTCATCCATTCCTGGTTTACAGTATTTTTTCTGGTTGACCCTTGAAAGGAATGTGTACTTGGGACCTTTGTCACTGTTGTTTCTAGATGCTAGATAATGTAAAAATATAGTAGAAGTCAAAAGATTCAAAAAAATTACAAACAACCAAACCAAAAACACACAAACAGTATGTATTTTTTATTCTTACACATGTAACAGGGACACTCCACCAATTTCACACATCACATAATGTCAGTTTATTGTCGCACTTTTTGTGGGTGTTTATGAGGCAAGAAAGATCCATAGGGACTTGGCTTGTGAACCGGAGGGTGGCCGGTTCAAGTCCCACATGGCCAAAAGTATGGAAGGTGGACTGGTAGCTGGAGAGGTGCCAGTTCACCTCCTGGGCACTGCCGAGGTGCCCTTGAGCAAGGCACCACTCGCTGGGCGCTGGTCTGTCTGGCTGCCCATCTCTCTCCACGTTTGCATGTCTATGCCATTGTACTGCATGTGTCCGGGTAAAAAATAGAGTGAAAAAAGAATTTCCCCACTGAGGGATTAATAAAGTATATCTTCTTCTTTTTCTTCTTCTTAAGCAAAAGTGTGTAAATAATATTAGCAAACTGTTCAAGTATCAAATGTAAAAGTACTTACTGTGCAGAAAAATCTTCCTTGCCATTGTTTTACTATTATATGATATTTTTGAATTAATATCACAATTGTATTGATGTGTATGCTGCATTTTACTGCTGTACATGTTTAGGATTACATTCATTTTAGATGACCATATGTACTAGTGGATAGTTTCACACACAGCAATGCATAATGTTCAATAAAATCATTATAGCTTTGTAGCACCACTCTCCTGAAAGAACTACGTATGTCTAAATAGACAACTTTTCATGACGTCAGGGAAACAGTTCTGTGATGATGCATTTTCCAGCAAATCCAAAGAGGAGTTTATTTAGTTTAAGATCACATAAATAAACACTTCCTTCAGTTTATCAAAGCAATTCACATATAAAATCAACAATTTTGAAAGTACGTGTTTTTTACTGGACAGGAGGGGTATGAAAATCTGAAAATGGTGAAAATGTATTATGGTGTTGAGATCACAACATACAATAATATATTATATTATTATAATATTTTTATGTTATGACTATAGTTAGTATGAGAAACCTGATATGAAAAAACTAGTAACCCAAAATATAAGTAGAAACCTTAAATTTAGCATTTAATGTCTCCTTTAAGAACAGTGCTTAAGTAAATATACTTTCTACCACTGGGAAAATATAGGATCTGTAATACATCATCTGCGCTTTAGGTTTTGGTGTTGCTTGTGTAATGAAATCTTGGCCTGGTGCCGAACATGAGATACATTATTAATCATCATCTGGGAATCATGATTGAAAACGAAGATGGCATATTTTATAAATCGCTCTAGGGGGAATTCAGTAGCCCATACCAAATCTAGTTGAAAACCTGTCATTGATTTGGAAGCTATTTGTTATCTCTTTTTCACTTGCAGAATACTTTGTTTTCTAGTAAAGTGTTGGCAAAAGACATATTAGGCCTATGTTAGCACTAAACAAAAGGTCAGAGGTCACTAGAAATCATTAGGGATCACAGGAACCATGAATACCTACATTAAAATGTCATGGTAATCTGGCCAACAGTTGCTCAGATAAGTGGACCAAAGTGTTGAACGGATGACTGACCATCCATTAGGAGTGCAGAAACAGCTCCAAGCTGAACCATATTACCAGCATGTCTCTCATTATCCCAGCTGGAGTCGAGTCTGATAGCCACAGCGGTATGCCTCAAATGATTAGAGTATGCTACAGTGATCTGTGATATTGTCCTTTACATAATGTTTCAATCAAACCGACCATTGGGCTCTGTTGCTGGTAACTCGTCCATGCTCTGATGTCTATACTCTGTTGGCCCCTTGGCCTGTATCCAAATCTGCAAATACAGCTCCTGTGTTGTCCCTCTGGAGAAACTAGGACCTTCTACTCAGTGCCCTCTATATTATAGTACCTTATCATCCAAACAGAGATGACTACTTTGTACTGTATTGGCAATACTAGAACAATTAAGTCAGGGTTGAAATCAAGGGGTATGATGTGAAACTGACCCCAGTGCTTATCAGCCTTCTGTCCTCAACTGACCCACTGACACTTTTTCAAAGTGGGCCAAGTGCCATAAGTGCAGATGTCTTGTCGCTCCAGGAATTTGTTTGAAGAACAGCATGAAAAGTATAGGTTACCTTTATTATCTCTCTCCAGTGTTTTATGAAAACAGCCCTCTCCCTTTAGTGAAGTCTGTGCATCACTCTTCACTAACCTGGCCTGGACAAACCACAGGACTGCTCAACTGGCCCTGAAACAAACAATGGTTTGGCAGCAGCAAGTATGGCTCCTCTGTGAGAGTTTTCTTGGATTTGTGATCTCAGTGCATAGCATAACACAGGGAGAGTTTTTTTCCTTTTTGGTCCAAGCACGAGAGACCAGCTACTGGAATTAGGAACCAAATACACCGACTTGAACTGGAAAAGCCAATATGGTGTGTGGTTTCCAACCAGTCCCTCCCTCCTCAGCTGTATTCCTGCTACAATGAATGGTGGTCAGTCTGGCACTAGCCATGAGGCAGCAGTCATATAGTGATTGCCCTCTACTGCATTTCTTTTAATTTTCTGGAGAGAGGGAGCTAGTAAAATTACACTTTAAAAACATTCCTTATCAGATGGAGGAACTAATAGCATTGTGAACAGGCATTCAGTTTACAAACTTAGTTAAATCCATCGCTAAAGTTATCTGTTTATCATTGGGTACACGGTGGATATGTCTCATATCACAAGAATAGCTGAACAGAAAATGTGAGCTTGGCAACAATAAATCATGTCATGTTGTTAAAATAAAATAAATGTTGTCTCTGTCATTCGTACATCTTTGATTATGTATCTCACACTATCTCACAGTGATTTTACAGAGTTTGGTGATAAACAGCAAAAAAAATTTTACATAATTTTGCTTTAAGTGTTAGTGTAGTGTAGTATAACCAGCAGGAGACCATTGATGTGTAAAGTGGTTATGAATACTCTATACATTGTATAACGGTGCAGTTATTAAACATGTTCCGTGTTAAAAATTAATCCTACATTATGCAAAATTATTTTGGGACTACAACTACATTGTAGTTATTGAATATTCTTTAGTATCTCTTTTCGGTGTTGCACTTTGTAGACGGTCCCTACAGCACTCTTCTCCCAGCCGGCTGTACATGGAGAGGAATAACTGGAGGACGGCTCGTTTTGATGAAAATTAGTTTGTAGCTCGTTGTCTCTCTTGCTATGGTTGGAAAGGGGCGTGGTTTGTGCTTTAACAACATTTCACCTATTATATATTGATCCGAGAAGTTGGAAAGATAATCACTTCCCGATCCGGTGTAGACTGTAAAAAAAATTTTAACAATAATTTAACTACGTTGCCTTTATTCTGATGGTAGAAGCACGAATCAAAGGGAAAATATCAAATCTGAGCAATGATCATACACTGCCCTGGTGGGGCATGAAGCGGCGTGGACCGAAACAGCGTCGCGGCCACAGCGTCACGTCAGAGCCTGCCCAGTGGGATCAAGGCTGAACTTTCTTCAGGGGAGTCTCGTGCGTCACTCTCCACTAACCTGGTCTGGACAAACCACAGGACTGTTAAACTGCTCCTGAAACACGAACAATGGGTTGGCAGAGGCAGGGTTGGCTCCTCTGTGCGAGTTTTCTCGGATTTGTGGTGTCGGTGCAGAGCATAACGCGGGGAGAGCTTTTTCCTTTCGGTCCAAGCGCAAGAGACCAGATACTGGAATCAGGGAACGACCAGACGCACCGACTTGACCTGGACAACCCAGTTTTGTTTTACGATGGTACTTTCGACAGCATCTTTGTAAGTTAACCCATAACTTGGTTTACAATCAAAGTTATTTTAATACAAAAACTTTTTATTTATTGGATGGACTGTCCATCGTTCTTGCGCAATTGCGCAGACCATAGAAAGCCCGGGCAGTTATACGTTAAGGGGTCAGACAAACTTAAAACAATACCTGGAAGTTGCAAAATATATCTGGGCCAGCGTATGACTTTTTCTGTTGCTCTGGGGAATTTGCAAATATTGATTTACTTAGCACATAGACTGCTGTATCTTGTGAAATGTGTGTGTCGACACATTCTTACAGATCCCCCTGAGATTATCATTTTACTATTGACACAAAGACCAGAGTACTTGAGGAACCTAATTTCGAAACCCCCCAAAACTGTAGTGATTAATCTATGACTGTGGGGCCAGTAAGACCTTTATGAACCAAATATGTGCCTTTACTAAGCTTATAAACTATGTTCATGTACTGTATGTATATAAGCTATATAAAATAGTAACTTTGGAGGTTATCTCATTCTTAAAGACTTTATGTGTTTATTATTTGCTGTTTGCAGTTGCCATTTAAAGCTTTTAAATTACTTATTAATAGCAACTTTTAGCTGAAAGCTGCACCATTGTGTTGGACAGACAAACAGCCCTTTATTCCCCATGATCCCCCTTTTCAAAAAAAGTGCTGCATGTCTGTTTTAATTGTGCCTCATGTGGATCAATCAGACAGTGATTATATACAAAATTTTCCTTGAAAGCTTCATCCATATTAAATAAAACTCTGTAGTCTTTACTTGATGATATATTCTTTGCGCCGTAATCCATATTTCTGTTTTAGAAAGGATTTGAGCCTTCATTTCTTACGTTTTTGCCAGTTAATTAAGAATTTCAGCTTTAAGTTGAAGCATTGTTTTAAGTTGTCATTTATGAAGCAGTTACATACTTGATCTCACCCAAGTATCTACTTGTGGAGATGTATAGAACAAAAAAAAGTTGTGCTTAATACATGAGCCTGAGGTTGAGAATAAAAGTTGAATTCCCTGTTATAGCTATCAGCCTTAGGGGGGTTTCCTCACTGCTGACCACCTCTATCACTCACCACAAACATATTTGTTTTACCGCAGCCAAGATGGCTTTGATTTCTGTTTTTCATTTATGAGACAGTCTAGCCTGAACTGTCTATGCCCTGTAGGCAAACAGTAATGCTTTTAAAGCCAGACATGGTTATAGAAAAACAACATTTTCTTTAATTATTACAAAGTTATTATCTCCTCCTGAGTGTGATTCATATTCCACAAAGCCCTGGTAGGTTTACGTAGCCACTAACCTCAAAGATCTCTGTGCACTACATCTGCAAGATCTGAATCCTGATCATTTTCCCAGCTCTATCTTCAATTTTGGCAGCAAGTTTATATAATGAAAATTAGTGCGCAATCCTTAGGCTCTCTGGGGCTGCTCGTCAGGGGCAAGGACAGGAAAGTGTGGCCTGGGCCAGGAATAGTGCTCTTGTTTTCCCCTGGCCAGGAAGTACAGACTGTCTGTGTGTGTGAGTGTTTTTGACATGAGCACAGCTTTTCTTTTTTACAAGCCCTCCATGTGTTCACGTTAAACCATAAGTGTGTAAAATCTGTGGTTAAATGGCATCTTGTTTGTACATTAGTGCTTTTGTAGGACATGTCAGCTGACTTGGATCATTAGTCTAATGAGTTTGGAATAGACATCAAAGTGGGTCAGAGTGGACTAGGTTTCCCTCTGCTGTGGAATAGTTCTTTACGTGTTGCTACCCCAGTTATTATAAAAAGAGTCATACTGTGTTACAATTATATCCTCATTACCTTAACTTGAGCCTTTAATTTCAGATCAACACCAATGGTTTTGTTGCCACAACAGAGCCAACAAGCGAGTCGACATATCTTGGCAACATGCCCCCAAAGTTTGGAATGATTGCAGTTCTGCAAGGCGACCTGGACACAAGTGATGGTGTCGGGAAAGTTTTCTTCCGTCAAGACTCCAGTCCTGAGGCTTTGCGTCAGGCTGCAGAGCACATCAACAGGGCTTTCCCCGAGGATGACGAAGTCAACCCTACCCATGCTGTGGTGATCACCTGGGTAGATGTAGTTACCCATGAACCTCAAAGTAGAGGTGATGGCATTGAGAAGAAGGTGAGAATCACGTAGTTATTTGAGTGATATGTGGCAGAACTGGTCATTTATAATCTCTCTAATGTTTTATTCCACAGAGAAACACATTTCAGCTGGTAATTGCATCACTGAAGACTGCCTCCTATGCTATTGTCCTGTATGCAAGGGATGGGATACAGTTTACCACCACGCCTGTAGGAGACATCAGTGTGGTCATGCATGCTGGCTTCAGTAAGGGTTTAGTCAAGGGTTTCCTGTATTCCAGTCAGGGTCCATACTACCGCACCACTACTGAGGACGAGGAATCCATCAGAGCTTTAGCAAAGTAAGTCAACCGATGACCTGACCAGTGGTTTGGATAATGTTTGAAGAACAGTAACTGTAAAAGTCTCTTCTCTCCCTATAGGGAGACGAACTCTGGCCTGCGGGGTGTATGGGTGTACGAAATTGGGACTTCTCCCTATTTTACGAATGTGGCTCCAGGTGAAGTCACTGATCTGCCCCCCGAAGCCACAGCTTCCGTGGCCTATGACGAGGTTGATGATACAAGGAGAACAGTGTATACTGATGGACAGCAAGTGGAGTACCCTCCTTTTGAATCAGGAGAGGAGCAGTCAATCGATGTCCATCCAGTTCAGTACCAGCCATATCAGCCTGGGAACCCAGAAGTGGTGGTGGTGGATGACACAGACATAAATGTAGATGGTGAGGATAAATGTTCAAACTGAGTTATAACTGAGTCATATGTATGTAACATAGAATTATAAAATCTTTTTGTATCATTGCTGGAAGACTGTAACTATTTAATTAGCTGTTTCTGTAATATTCTTACAATGCCTTTACATGTTTTCAGTGTTTTCATACAACCTTGGGACATGTTCGAACAATAGAAATAAGTGTTCCCAGTTTGCTGACTGCAAGGACTACTCCAGTGGATACTGCTGCCACTGCAGACCAGGCTTCTATGGAAATGGGATACAGTGTGTGGCAGAGGGTAATGTTACACCTCAGGTCATATTTAATTTTGAAACAAAATTGAAACTGTGTGTGAAAGTTATTTTAACTACTTCAGGGAAATAGATTATGACCAACTTTACACAGTACACTGTTACATTCTATTAAATCTGAGCTGTATTATGAACTCTGAGACTATGACATACGGCTGAGCTCATATCAGTCATTTTGCTGCTTTCTATGTGCAGTAATGCTGCAGTGTTTTTCCACTGTAAATTTACTAGTGTACCAATAAGGTTTTTCCTGTTCTGCAAAATGTTTAGCTAATATAGCTAAAAATGTTACAGGAATGCCACAGTCTTCTTATTATTCAGACAGTATTTAATGTACTTATTGTTCTTAATAGCAGATGTGGACATGTAGGGGAAAATCTTTTAGTCATTTCACATAGGTCCATTACCATATTACCTCCTCTATGGGCTCAGATTTGGTTTTTGGCTGTTCTTCTCTGTGACTAATTGTCATGGTTTTGTTTGGTTTTGCAGGAAAGCCACAGAGGATGAATGGTAAAGTGTATGGAAAAGTATACGTGGGAAACAATCCTTCTCCAGTGGAGTTCACCAGCAATGATCTACACTCATACGTTGTGGTGAATGATGGCCGTTCCTATGTGGCCATCAGTGACATCCCTTACACCCTTGGGCCCTCACTGCAGCCCCTGTCGGCCCTTGGTGGTGTGATTGGGTGGGCGTTTGCTCTGGAGCAGCCTGGATTCAAGAATGGCTTCAGCACTATTGGTGAGAAAAAAACTTCCACAACTGCATAAACAATATCTGATAATGTGCCATCTAGCAGCTTCTCGTGTAATTTTCTCATGTTTCACTTGGTTAAAAAATGACTCAAGAGAAGATTCAGTAAGCTTATTCCTCTGTACACAAATGCTAATGCTGCTACAAGCAATTTGCCATACAGCTGCAGTTTTACTCACTCTCTCCAGCTGAATTCCCCACACATTACCTCAGCTGGGACAGAAGGCAAACCAAAGTTCACCCAGGGCCAGGGTCTTAAAGTTAACCTCCTCTTTTCTGTCCTCTGTAGGGGGGGAATTCACACGGCAGGCTGAGGTGACCTTTCTGCCGGGGTCTGAGAAGCTTACCATCTCACAGGAGTTCAAAGGGATCGATGAGCATGACCACCTGGTGGTGAGCACTACCCTGGAAGGCCGTGTCCCTGAGGTGTCTCCCGGCTCAACCGTACAAATCGACCGTTACTCTGAGATCTATCAGTACAGCAACAACCGTAAGATACAACTTGAACAGAGAATATCACTGGGCTGTAGCTTTTTATTCAAAGGAAGAAGTATTTTTCTGCCTTTGTATTTATAACTAAACCCTGAAGAAGTTTGATTGAGAAATAATCATCAATTTGTTTTTCACTTGCCTATCATACATTCCAGTGATCACCTCATCCTCCACCCGGGACTATGTAGTGAGTTTTCCCGATGGCTCCACTGAGACCAGGACGTATCAGTGGCGTCAGACCATCACCTTCCAGAGCTGTCAGCATGGCGATTCTTTGAGAGACATAAAACCGACTCAGATGCTTAGCGTGGACCAGGTGTTTGTCATGTATGATGCTAATAATGAACTCATCCGGTTTGCCATGAGCAACAAGATCGGGGATGTCAATGGTGAGGTCATGGAGATTTTGTTTATATTCCTATTTTAGTCTGTTCTCATTTCCTTCCTGGAATAGAGCATATATCATCCTGAACAAAGAAGGTTTTTGCTAAAAAATTTGAGCCTTTGTTTAGCGGAGAATAAGTCTTTCTCACACAATCTTGTGAATTAACATTATTGTAACATACACCCTTAATTCTCAGGGGGGCAGCCACAGGAGAACCCATGTTTCACAGGGAGACACGGCTGTGATACCAACGCTGTGTGCCGACCTGGACAGGGAACTCAGTTTACCTGCCAGTGTGCTGCTGGCTTCAACGGAGATGGCCGCACATGTTATGGTAACAATGACGTATGATACAGTATCAAAGAAGTCTCCATTATTTGTGGTAATGACAAGGGTGTAGTAGCTTCTTGATTTTCACCACTAATGTATACTGTTGAGACTTTCTTAACCCTCCCTTCCTGGGGAACTTGGCAATCATGCCAATTAGCACACTGGAGTCCTACATGATAAGCAGCATACTATCAAACTACAACATGCCTAGTTTGGTCAGCATCCCCAGTCTAAGTCCTATACAACTCAACAGTCTTTTGCATTCAGGACAGGAAGAGCTCTGAGGCACATATAGTAGAAAAGGAAGGAAGTATTTCAGACAGATGCTATCTTGAAACATTTGTAATTAACAAACCTAATTATACTCTCTTCACTGATCTCCCGATTTCAGACTTCAGAGCTTTAAACTTGAACTTCGGCCTAATTTAAGAGTTATTAGCATATGATAACTGTCTCCTCTCTTTATCAGACATTGATGAGTGCAGAGAGAATCCTCAGATCTGCGGCTCCCACGCCATTTGCAACAACCAGCCTGGGACTTTCCGCTGTGAATGTGATGACGGTTATCAGTTCAGTAGTGATGGGCAGACATGCGTTGGTAAGTGGTGTTTGTATGTTGCCAAGTACAATTACATATTTTAGAAATCTCACCTGGCGGTTTGGAAGTACAGTTTCACACTAACTGTAATAACATGCATAAACTTAACACTTTAACACCTTTAAGCTGACTGATGCAATGACATCATTTATTATTATTTAAGAGAAAGTGTGATTATGTGTTAGATCCAAATTGCCTGTGTGATTGCCTGTAAATCTGTATGTGTTTATTAGTCCTAGAGTCAAATAAGGCATCAATCTGTATCAGGACAGTTCAGTGCTGAAAAAGTGTCTATAAGAATAGCGTAACCTCAGTTTTCCTTTCCCACTTTTCTGATCTTTTGCTGTTTGTCATGGAACATTTCAACATTTTGGAAATGTGTCTTAGCTCTAGGCAAGAAAATAAAGAAACCATATATATCTAAACATGTTAAACTACTTCTCTAAGATAACTGTTTAAAAGTTTAATGTGACCTCTGGTCATTTTGACACACTAACATGAGAAATGAACAGCATTTCCCTGGTTGTCTTCTCCCCCTCAGAGGTTAATCGACCTGTGGATGCCTGTGAAGAAGGCACCCATACCTGTGACATTCCTGAGCGTGCTCAGTGCAGCTACACTGGAGGCTCATCCTACATCTGCTCCTGCCTGCCAGGCTTCACGGGAGATGGTAGAACCTGCCGAGGTACTGCAAAAAGACACTAAATATTATGCCTGTGCTGAAGAATGATCACAGGAATAAACTGTTCTCTGTTTGCAAGTCACATAAGATCACCAAAATGTGCCTCATTTCAAGTTTACAGAATGTACAACAACATTACAATTATTTCATCTAATACACATGCATTTATGATTCTCTTATTTAATGTAAAGATAGCTCATTTAATCACAGATGTGTAAGCGGCATAAAAATAGCTTCCAGCATTTTATGTCTGTACAATCAGGGAAGCAGGGAACACAAGAGGAAAGGCCCAAATGCAGACACTAGAGGCAGAGCTGGTGCAGTTCAATGATTTATTTAACAAAAAAATCAATAAACATGGCTTATAGGATGGTAAGACAGGCAACGATCAAAACCAGGAAAGCATTCCAACACAGGCAAACAAATCTGAAAGATCAGGCAGAATCCAAAACCAAAAAAAACAGGCAATGCTCAAGAAAACAGAGAACACACAGACTAAAAACACAGGTGAGAAGAGGATGGCAGGTAAACCAAAATAGGGTGTGGCAGACTATCAAACTGATGGGAAACACAACAAAGGCAGGAAGTAAAATTACACTAGACACATAGAGAGGAAGGACATTCAACATAAAACAGGAAAGAACTTAACTGTAACCCAAAACAATCTGTGGCATGGTATAAATACACATGCAAGCTTTGGCACGCCCTTGTTTTTCTATGACGGCAGCAGCAAAATTCATTAGCAAGGTGTCTTATCATTATCTTTGTTAACAGTGACGTTTACATTCGCTGAGAATAAACAATTAGTGTGTTATTTACATTTTCTAGTCACCAACAAGGTCCAGCTCGTTAATGATAAACCCATTAACAAAATAGTTCAGTAATTGTACTGTAATTAAACATATTCTTACAAAAATCATTCCTACATTTCTTTTTTATTGAACATTTTAAAAAAATTGAAATTCTTCATCTGTTACCACAGTTTATGAAATTGCACAACACGTGCAATAAAGTCAAATCAAATGAAAATTACACCTTTATCTGTGTATAAATCAACACGTGCACTGTTTTGTTGAGGACATAACAGGATGTTCATTCCAAAACACAAGCTGTAACTGTCATGGCTGCACAAAAATAATCAGATGTCTTGCTGAGGTGAGGCAACTTAATATTTTTTTCTCTGGAAATAACACCGAACTCACATTTGTAGGTATGTGGGCGTTTGCAGACTCAGTGCCAGAGGGCTTTATAACTCACCCAAAGTATTATCACATGTTTTGAAAAAGTATTTCTAGTTAACCAAATGGAAAATCATCAGGATTGTCCTTTAACACATGAAGTCCAGATTTCAAATCCATTACAGGGACCTAAAATAATTGTTCAGCCATCTGCTCAGGACTGGGGGAGGTGAGATTACATAATGCATCTGCACTGAGCAAACAGTAAAACATGAAAAGCAGATGGCCTTTCATGTATGGAGGTCCTGAGTCGGTGTAGTTTTTTTTTTTTTTTTGGCTGCTCCTTAGTTTTTTCTACACCTTTGCTTGATGTTCTACACTTCATGGACAAACTGTGGGCACAGGTTGACCCAGATCACAGTGTAGATCTCTGACCATAAAAGGACACAACAAATCGGACATGTGGAAAACATTTTAGCTTGTGAAGTTGATGTCTTATTCTTCTCTGTTCTCACGCACTGTATTTTTCTTTTCTATCCTGCCTGAAGACATAGATGAGTGCCAAACAGGCAGGTGCCATCAGGACGCTGTGTGCTATAACACGGAAGGATCATTTACCTGCCAGTGCAAGGCAGGTTACTACGGTGACGGCTTCTCCTGCTCTCCAGGTGAGCCTTTTGGAATTCCATCACTTTCGACAAGCAAACCCACCATCCTACTTAAACAGTGCATCATTGTCAGTCGACTTGATTTTATATTCATTCCAGTGACGTTCAGTCTGTGCTGCTACAAGTTTATTTTGGGTATCTGCCATGCGAGGTTAGACAGTCTGGGTAATGGTTTTCTCTGATATAGTTGCAGACTCCATGATAGAAAAATGAAAAACGGATCTTTTTCATTCTCACCATTGTTTATTCCACCCATTTGGACTTGGATTTGGGTTTAAAAATGAGTTCCTCACCAGATCATACTGGTGCCAGCTGGAAGCTGTTTTTCATTTTCTCCTGGATAGCAAAAGGAATTTGTCAAGTCTTGTGAGAGATGTGGGAATTTTTGTGCAGCTAAACAGACAAAAGGAGATATGAATGAGCTTATGAATAATTTTCTGACATTGCTGCAGGGCTTCTGTGTTCACACTGGGGTTTATTTTTTATTGTTTTCTCTTTTTTCAGTGAGGACAAAAACACGATGTGAGGCCCACAGAGACAGCCTTCTGAGTGTGACAGGATATGGTCCACGGGGACCCAGACCTCCCGTTGGACAGTACATCCCTACATGTGATGAGAATGGTGCCTATGAACCCATGCAGTGCCACGGCAGTACAGGATACTGCTGGTGTGTGGACCGAAACGGACAGGAGATCTCAGGAACTCGCTCTGGCCCTGACAGCAGACCAATGTGTGAGTAAATCACAAATGTTTAACACTGAGCTGAAGAGACCACAGTGTCTCTTACTGTATTAAAGTACCAAAATATGCATGACTACAAGACCCCTGATTTTTCAGTGTTTGTCTCCGGTAGGTTTCGACAATGGTGGTGTGCAACCACCTATTGGACCCACTCCTCGACCTGATGTCCATCCGCTACCTCCAGGATCACACCTGTTATATGCTCAGAGCGGCAGGATAGAGCATGTCCCACTTAAAGGTCATGATTTGAAAAAGGACGATGCCAAACCTCTCCTCCATCTGCCTGTAAGTCTGCTTGAACCTAATTAGTGACTGACTATATTAAGCATGTTAAGGAAGAAACCAAAGCCATGAAGCATGTATAGCATGTGTATCCATATGTGGCTACACATGACAAAATCAAATGTTTTTATGTCACATATTTATCATACCTCAATTTTCTTAAAAAAAAAAAAGAAAATTGAAATTGTTTTCAATACATTGGTACCAAGAATTTCATATAGCTTTTGAGATACAGCAACTTTACTAATTTTGTCCCCTAAGACCACAATGGCAATACCAGACCAAGAGAAAGGAACAGTTTATCATTTCTTATCATTTTCTTTCATCATCATATCATTTCATTGTATCATTTTTTTTAATGTATATTGTTGAAGTCCAGAATATGTGTTCATGCATCAAAAAGTATAAAGATAACCTATTATTCTATAGGTGTTTTCCTGGAAAATACAAAAAATCGTGACTAACAACTGAACAGAAGATGTCACTTGCTTAGCTTAGCTAATACTTTAAGTGCTGTAAAGTAAATTAGAAAATTCCACTGTGGACATTAAGGGGTTAATGACTCTTGTAGATTTCTAGCAGCAGTTTGAGCAGATCTGTGTCATCCATTTTTATTTTATTTTGGTTCTTTTTGTGGTTTGAAGCGTGTTTTACATGTGTTTTACATGTCTACAGTCTATTTATGAGAGATTTTGATAGGGTTTTTCATTTATGAATGTCATAAAAGGGATTTATTTATTTTGAATGTATATTTATGTCTGTTCACAGTAAGATTTTAGAAGGTCATTGCTGTACAATAAGCACTTCTGAGGAAGTTCAATCTCAGGCACAATGTCAAGTCAGGACTGTTTGGCATGTGTGATCCTTTAGATTATACTGGAGAAAATATTTACAGAAAGCTACAGTAGTTCTCATTCATGTATACAACATCAGGTCAGACTCTTACACAAGTCGCTCCCTTGCTGGTACTAAATGAATTCTAGCTCTAAGACTTCCCCATCTGCTTCTTGCATTCAAGGCTTGCACTTTATTGGAGACACATGGTGACATTCACACTAATTACTAACATCAGTCAGACATCTTTGGAATTGCAATCTGCATTTCTTGTTACGCTGATTTCCGAACCAGCTGGTCTAACGTCTGGCCGAGTTTGCTCGTGCTCAGTGTGTGGCTCTGTAGAAAAAACATATCTGCTCCATGTTTTTATCTCGAACCATTCTTGTTTGTATGAAGTGCACTTCAAAGATTGTTGGTTGCTGACCCCTCTGCAGGAGAAGGTAATCATCGGAGTGGCCTATGACTGTGTGGAGAAAATGGTCTACTGGACTGAAATCACGTCTCCCTCAATCAGCAAAGCAAGCATTGAGGGGGGAGAGCCCACAGAGATCATTCAATCAGGTAGTGTTACTGTTTACTTTTTTCTTTCACTTTACTGGTTCTCTTTCATTTTCAGCCATTTATGACTCATAAAACAATGGAACTGATGTGTAAACCTCTTGACAGATCTGGGAAGTCCAGAGGGTATCACCATCGACCACTTGGGACGAACTATGTTCTGGACGGACTCTATGAAGGATCGCATCGAAGTGGCCTCTTTGGATGGGTCTCAGCGACGTGTCATTATAAACTCTGATCTTGTCAATCCCCGTGCTGTTATTGCAGACCCTCCCAACGGGTGTGTGTTGTCTCACATGAAACCTTTATGCTTTAGTAATCTTTCTATTTTACCAACCACTAAAGGAACTTTTTAAATTTTGTTCTAAGCATAAGTCCCCTTAGTCTTCATTGGGCAGTACACATTTAAAAGAACTGTTTTAGAAATGCGCATATTAGCTTTCTTGCGGAGAGAGATAAGATGAGGAGCTCAGTACCTCTCAATATGATGGTCCCCTTTCCATATAAGGCTACACCCAGCAGCTGGTTAGCTAAGCTTGGAATAAAGACTAGAAGCAGGAGTAAACAGATAGCCTGGCTACTCAGTCATGTCTTTGTGTTTATTATGGAGCTACAGCCAGTTAGCTGGCAGCCTTACAGTGACAACAAGGAAGACTCCGGGAAGTCTTCATTCCATACAGTCCATACAGTCTTCAGTTCATACAAAACCCCACGTATAACCACAAATTGATGTTTTAATTGTTTTTTCTAGTCTACATGCTAATCGATGCTAACATGCTGTTGGCTATATCCTGGCATTGAAAGGACAAATATTATAGTGGCACTGATCTTGATTGAACTCCCAACAAGAAAGCAAATAAGATAGATAGATAGATAGATAGATAGATAGATGGATAGATGGATAGATAGATAGATAGAAAGCAAATAAGATAGATAGATAGATAGATAGATAGATAGATAGATAGATAGATAGATAGATAGATAGATAGATAGATAGATAGATACATAGATACATAGATACATAGATTTGTTGTATGTACAATGCATGATTTGATTGTGTTCAAATCTGTCCTTACAACAGTAATCTATACTGGGCTGATTGGAACCGTGATGCCCCAAAGATTGAGACCTCTTGGATGGATGGAACCAACAGAAGGGTGCTGGTTAAAGATGATCTCGGCCTGCCAAACGGCTTGACTTATGACTCTCAGAGTTCTATGCTTTGTTGGGCAGATGCAGGTACTGTAGATTTCAGACAGATGACTCAGCTGTGAATTTATGTCTGCCTTTTGATTAGCAATAAGTGTAATCTCTTGCCTGCAGGCACACATAAATTGGAGTGCATGCATCCTGCCCGGGGTGACCGCAGACAGGTTATGGAGGGGATTCAGTACCCGTTTGGAATGACATCTTTTGGAAAGAACATCTACTACACTGACTGGCAGAGGTTTGACATTTGTTTTGTTATGAAGTCTAGCTTTTCTATCCACTGACAACATATGTAAGTAAAATAAGCAAAATCCTACTAGTATGCTTTATGCTTGTATATGTAATGTTTATAATTTTTTGGATTACTACACTTTGGAATTCATAGTATCAAAGACATAATGCAGGCTGTATCCATAGTCCACTGTGCCATGTAAGAACCCAGAGCTGTCAATGTAGAGGAAGGAGAGGCTAGTTCAGAGGTCAAAAAGCTCCCCACACTTCAAGCATGGGCTCTTGATGTCCCTCCAGACTCGCGGACACTCCCACTCTGAACACTGTGGAGCTTTCTTCCCACGCGGCTGATTCTGTATGTTAGTCACTGCAAAAAGGTGGGGGTTGGGGTGTCTATTTGTGTATGTGTGTGTGTTGAGTGAGGAAGCATCTTAAAAAGTGGCAGCTGCTTGCAATTTCTCAGCCTCAGCGTCTGTGAATGACCTGCCTTGGGCCTCCCTCTGATCTTGCCAGGGCTGCAGCCTTGCTGGAGAAGGTTGAGAGGTGGTGGTGGGGGAGGCGCATAAACTATGTCAGTTATGGCTAAGAAAACCTAGCCTAACCCTTACTCATTCTTGACAGACTTTAAACAAATCACAGGGAGGCAGGACGTTAACATTTCTCAAGCAGGGATAGTCCCGGATTGCTAAACTCTGTGTTTACAACAGGGATGCAGTGGTCGCTGTGGATCGCTATACTAGCAAGGAATCAGATCACTTCCAGCCTCAGAAACGGACCAAGCTATATGGGATTGCCACAGCCTATGCCCAGTGTCCTTCAGGTAAATATGCCAGTTGCATAGGGT
Source organism: Larimichthys crocea (assembly GCF_000972845.2). NCBI lineage: Eukaryota > Metazoa > Chordata > Actinopteri > Sciaenidae > Larimichthys > Larimichthys crocea. Next base: position 10,929,317 of record NC_040013.1, read on the forward strand.
GCAACAGGGCAATATTCCTTCTACATCCTCCTTAAAATGTTTGCACTTGATGTCCTTACAGTGTTGTTTGATTTTTTTAGATACTTTGAAACTGGAAAAAAAATATTCATGTCGTTGTGAGACAGGCTTATTATTTATTCCCTTTATTCTTCAGGACCTAGCAGCCCAGTTTTGTGACCTCCATGCCCTCTGTAAATAACACTGAGTGCAGAATGTGAGCAAGAAAATCCAGAGGCTCACTCCTCGACCTAAAAACAACAGGAGAATTTCTGCAGCCAGTATTTATCATTAGGTGAAGGGATTACTGATGTTACTGTGCAGTACTAGCCCTCATCCTCCCCTCTAGATAAGGCTGCGTGCATTATGCAAGCCAGGGAATGTGGAGCCATGGGAGAGGGGCCTCCAACATCTGGAGTTTGCTATTTTTCGCTTAAGTATGTATATATCTGCTAAACAAACACTGAAGAGACTGTTTCCTGCTGCTCCTTGCTATGGTGGCGTATGATTTATTCAAGTGTCCTGAAATGTCTTGCATTTATTAGAGCTTGTATATTTTTTCCTTCCCAGGACAAAACTACTGTGCGGTGAACAACGGGGGCTGTGATTACCTCTGTTTAGCAACCCCTACCGGCCGCTCCTGCAAATGTCCCGACAACGCAGTGGGTGGGAGCTGTGTGGAGAGAGACAGCGAGTACTGAAAGAAGGCGGCTGTGCTCTGAGTTGACACTGTTTGGATGTTTGGCCGCAAATTAGGAGCAGCTCAGCATTACTAAACTATAGCTGCTGGTATAAATGCCACTGAAAACCCGAGGTGAACTTACTGTGCCTTTTATTGCTCAGTGTTACGCTTACATTTCCCATTTGCCTTTATAAAATCACAACTGCCTTTGAGAATTGTAAATATAAACACTATTATTTTGTCTTTTCCTGAATGCACATAAACTGAGAATGAAGCTCAAGGACATAATTTAATGTGAAATTAACAGCAATGCATGACTCCGTCTCATGTCAGTCGTGTTACACTGTGACATGTTCGGATTAGCTTATCTCATGGAAGTATTAATGTGGAGTATGACTAGTGTTTGTACAAGTTTGGTGCGATGAATTTACATACTGGGCAGCAAAAGAATAAACATTTTTCTAACATGTTGGCTTAACTGTCTGTGTCTGAGGCATTGTGCGATAACAGCGACACCGTGTGTTCGGTAGAGTGCATTACAAATCCATGTTGGTTGTTTTGTTTGTGATTAGGGAATAGCTTGTCAGGCACAGTATGGAACGAATAGAGGTCTATGGTCCCTTAACTCTAATATTTTAATAATAACATTTAATATACCTGTAAGTCAATAATATTTTCCATCTCTTTTGTTATATTACATATTAATATGGGATTTATCAACATTATCATTTATTCTTATTATAGACTGACTAACGAGATGGATTCAGTTTCCCAGGACACTGGACTGACAACCAGCCTTATCGTGTTACTGAACAAATGATACAGTAACCTGTAACCTGCACTGGTTTGTTGCTCTCACGTGGCCTCTTTCTAAATTGCAATGTGTCAACGGGATGACGTCCCTGCTTTGTTAAACTGAAAGGAAACAAAATGCTGCCACCCCCGCAGTCTGTGTGAAGGGGAGACACATCCTACGTCAGTGGTGCGTTAAGGGGCTCTTGATAAACGCGGAATATTGTAGATTTACCACATGAAGCCAATTTGTATGTAACTCAATATTCTGCTGATATCTGTCATTCGATCAATGACAAAAGTGATAATTAAATTGCTTGTTTTGTCTCACTCCAAAATCTAAAGATTTAAAAGCAACAAAGGTCTTGGCATTGTTGACAATTGCCTTCAGGTATTAATCAGTAAGCAAAATAGTTATACACCAATAATCTTTGGTCAATCGACTAAATGATTAATCAGCTAAATGTTTGGTCTATCTTTAATTTATATGCAATATGTGAAATCCAGTCTGCACACCAAAACAAATTCATTGTTAACATTTTCAGCTTACCTATTATGACTTACAGCTTATTGTATCACTAAAGAATAAACTTATTTTATAAATAAACATTTCACTTGTGTGTGGTGGTTTCTTTATGCACTATTTGGGGGGAAAAAAGTGCAAAAACCTTTGCGCCAGTCCATTTACTTACTGTGGTGCGTTCGCGTATTTACGGTGATTCAGCAAACACAGCACCGTCCTGAAAGGAAATGTTTGGATTGATTGGTGAATTAGTTGCGTTATCCAATGGGAAGATAAACAGGAGGCAGTGGGCATGTCACCGGCTGTGAGCGATTATTACGACATAACCCTCAAACTTGACTGCGAGGAATATTTTGCTCTGGTAAAAAAACACATAAATAAGCCTTTAGGGAGTAACACTTATTACTAAACCCTCTTTCATTTCAGTCACACTTGTGTTTTCTGCAGAGTCAGATTCACCCACTGACTCCCATTCTCTTTAACATCTAGACGACTCAAACACGGAACTCGTGTGTTTTGTTGATAGTTTTTGTAAACACAAAATGAAAAAAATGTCACTGACTAGACATTTTTATTTTTGTGACTAACCGTCATAACGTCCAGCCGTGGTTATCGTTAACAGCACGCAGAGAAAGGGCGGCATTGTGCGGGATTGGGATCCTGACAGTCAGCGCTGAGGGCAAAGTCACGTAAGACAGCCTCTGCTGGACGAAGGCTAGCGTTAGCTGGCTTTAATTCATAGGAAACGAAGGTATGTATGAAAATTGATTCTTCCCGCTCTAAACTGAACACTATGAATGTGAGAAAGATGCAGCTGTAGCCAGGCTGTTTGCTTGTTTTGATAAAGGCCGTTAACGGTGTGTTGGTGACAGTTTGACAGCTGACACACACAGTAACGTACGATGCGATGCAACAACCAGCAAAACAGCTAACGGTTGTTAGCAAAAGAGCTAAAACCCCCGAGTTTGTGTTTTGTTTATGAAAATAGCTTGAAGGAAACACCGGGTGTAGCATTTCTGAGCTTAATGTGACATTTACGCAAATATTATGGTTAATATAATCGCGCTTTCTTGGTGCCTCTTGTGGTGAAGCTAGCTGACACATCAACCACAACTGAACTTTCAAAATAAAACACGAACGGCAACGTTTTCTTTCAGAAATATATACTTTACACTAAATGTCTGAAAGAAACTATATTGTTAAAATATGCTGCATTTATCCCACAAAATAATGGCGTGTTTGTATGAGGTAAATTATTATTTTTTTTTTCAAAAAAAAAATTACTTTAATAAAGTTTATCCTACGTAAGCAATAAAACCACAGTTTAGAGTTTATTTTTTATATGTAGACCTTTTGTATGTAAATGTAGAAAATGATTTTATATCATATTAAGATAAATAATGGAATCGTTTTGAACATTTGATGGGTTGCCCTTGTCTCCATGACATGGGATTTTGTGTTTAACAAATGCTTTACAAAACATTATAACTCAGTGCTCTTTGGGTCAGTTATTTTAAGAAATTGCAACAGAGATGTTGCATGGTCCATTTATGGAAACAAAATGGCCCTATTTATATTTGTATATAGCCATACACTGCGTAATAAGTGCATGTATGGGATATAAGATGGAAATAAAAAGAATTAAAGAAATCCTAGATTTCATTGCTGCAATACAGTAAATATCTCATTCAAATGTTTTATTGTATTTTATTGTTTTTTGTTTTTGGTCTACTATTACCTTCTACTACCAATTTAGTTGCATTTATTTTGAAATCTAAATCCTCTACCGGAAATGAGTAGCTTCAACCTTCCTGAAGGTTTGACGCAGGTCCTGTCAGATACGTAGCTAGCTAGCTGAGTGTATTACTCAAGTCCCTTTTGTTTTGGTAATGCTACAGCGTGTCAAGCCCCTTTGGCCGAAGTTTGTGGTTCATGTCGGGTTAATGTTCGTCATTTACAACTGTCATCACCTCACAGTGCAAAAGCGAAACTTGCATTGCCAGCTAATTCATTTGCTAACCCATGGCACTTTATATCTTTCTGCAGAAACACAATTTAAAAAGTGGGAAAGCAGCGCCGTGAATCATGAGTCTGCTATGAATGACTCAGGAGAACAGTTTGGGCTTCGTTCCGTGTTGTCCGGGGCACCTTCGGTCACCTGGAGGATTAGGAAGGAAACCCAAATCATTTTGTCATTCCTGACTTCCTCAACGCCCTGACTGGAGTTATACGTGGAGGTGTGCACGACATGGCCAGTCCGCATCAGTCTGAGCTGTCATACGCGTGGGAAAAGTACATGGACTGTAGACTGCAAGGAGCGGATCTGCAGGTAGGCTTTGTGAAGAGTTTAGGGGTCTCTCATGGTGCTGGGGATGCTTACTTTTGTTTTCCAGGAATGCACCGCAGAGGTTCTGATGAAAGTATTTGTTTTCATAATTTTTAAGTTGTTAAACCGGTATTTTACAACATTTAAAGACATTAAAAAGACTTTTAAATTACCAATACAACTTGCATACACGTTAACCCCAAAATAAACTTTCTTGTCTGTTTAGAAGTTTAATTTGACACACCATAATCCAGATAGGTAACAGTTGTAGGGTGCTGGTGTAGATATGAGTTTTGCTTAATTCCAATCGGAGTAAAATCTTCACTAAGTTAACTTCATCCAACAATTACAAACACGAGTCAGATGTGTTTCAGTCTGCTTCTTGTCATTCAAGCTGCTTTATTTACTTCACTGTTTTTGCCTTAGCTGTTGCACAGTGAGTGATCAGGAAGAGGCTGTTGCCAAATGTTGGAGGTAATTCAGTAAAAAAAAACAAAAAAAATTAAATGTTAAATGTTTATTTTTGCTCTACATAAATTCTCTAATAGAAAACTAGTAAGAGATATGGGGGGTTTAGAAATAGCAACTAGCACTGTTGTGTTAGTGGACAGAGACATGCAGGAGACTTCAGATGCTAGTTTCTAGATTTCATCTTTTTATAACAGTATTGTCTATTGTCTTTTATTGTGTTCAGATATGACCTTTATTGTGCGAAATTATATGTAATTGCATGAGGGGGTGACCACAGGGTGGAGAGTCATTCAGTCTCGTGGTCGGAATAAGCAATAAAAATAACTTTGAAGGAAAATTATTCCCCTGGTTGCTCGGGACATCCACTTTAGGATCCTGGAGGTCCCCAGAGGCCGCTTTAAGAGGCAGACGTTTAACTGAAACACAGCATGAGCTCGACCAGCAGTGAGTCACTGCACGGAGGTGGAGGCAGGTGTAAACCACAGATTGCTTATTATGAGTGTTGCGCAAGTGCACTTTTGTTTCTGTGCTGGAAAATGGCGTAAATGGCGATCTGAAATCTCTATCAGGCCACTGCAGCTCTTTTGCCCCCACCCCCCTCCTCCTGCTGTCAGGAAACTAACAGCAGCCTGATCACGAGACTTGGATTTAGATCGGCCTGCAGGCTAAGAGGGATCTGCCCTACACACACACACACACACACACACACACACATACACACACACACACAGATGAGCTGATTTATGTTTATGATTTTTCATGTGCAAGTTGTCCTTAAAAGGCAGACCTGCTATCACTTTAAAAACTAATGCATGCTGAGAAAGCCTGTTGGGGTTTTTCTCTTTTTTTGGAAATAATGGCTTCCTTTCTCTGTCGTCATCATGTCTGTGATAGTGTGTTGTGCTCATTGCTTTGTTAATCATGTTGGTTTCCTTTTGGATATCAGCTGTAGGCTCAGTTGTCATAGTAATATGAATGCATGGACTGCGCCAAGCAGGCTCTGCCTCTCTATTCCTGGTAACTTTTAATGTCACTTTTTGTTGTGACAAGTCTCTTGAGAAGACTGTGTTAGCTCCCCAGCTTGTCACCTTTGCAGTCTTCAAAGTGTGGCTTGTGTGTGTGTGAGAGAGATGCAGAAAAATGGTTAAGTGAGCACAGCTGTACCGTAGCTTTCCCCCTTGATTGAATCTGATGGGGACACACAGTGACAGGCTATAGCACACACATGGATACCGTTGCACTGCTGACATTTCTCTCCAGCTCATTCTGCTCATCCTATCAGCACACAAGTGTATACTGTACATTCCTAGCATCCCACCTAGAATGGCAGTCAGTACACAGGTAAACAAGATAAAGTGATCATGGAAACTATCCCAACAGCTGAAAGGCTCCAGTTTCAAGGCCCATAAGACAGCAAGACTCTGCTCTGCTGCTCTGTACTCAAATCTGTGATCACACTGCAAAATGTGGAGGGCAAAAAGACACCTTCTTCTGCAGCAATCAATAAGGTTACCACCAAAAAAAGTGTGAAAGCAGTGCTGCTGCAGCCCTGCTCTACACCTCCCGTATGTTTTCTTCCTCTGCATTCAGGTCTCTCATGTCACTGCTTTTCATTTCCGTGTCTTATCAGGATACATCTCTTGCTGGTATCGCTTTCGCTCCTTCATAGCACAATCACCAAGTAGTACCAAGCAGTAAGAGAACTGGACTGCTTTGATTGGGTAGAGTCTCTTCCTGACCCGATGTTTTGACCCTAGTCTTCCTCTTTTTGTTTCCTGTTGTGATCGTCATTCTCAACAAATAAACACTTTTCTGATAGAAAGGAAATGGCCTGGTTTGGTTTCTTGCCTGTAGTGTTTTGGGGCTCAAAAGAAACAATGTTGTCAATCAGGACAGAGCAAACTGTTGGATGGTGGATCTCTGTTTATAAATGAGAGTACTGTTTCCCATCCGCACACTTGCTATATATTCACTGTGTATTATTGTTCCTCGCTATATAAAATCCACTGTCAGAATTGCTGTTTGCATGTAATTTGTTGCATTTACTTAAAGTATTATAAGTAGTCAAATGGGATTAATAACATTTCTTTCAAGTCTTAAGAATTTCTTCCTTTACAGAGCTACAACTATGGTATTATTATGATCCGCTAGAGAGGAAATTTGCCTCAGGCACACTTGCAATAAAGTATCTGTAGGGACACTTTGTATTCTGCCCAATCTCTCTGAATCTTGATGAGCAAGAGTCAATTTAGTAGAATGGTTACCTGGCCAGGAGCCAAGAAAGAGACCAGGTTTTGTCACTTGAGGACTGTTTAGTTTTATTATGAGCCAAGAGGATGTTTGAAGTGTTTGGAACACTTCACTTTTTTGGCCTGGTTTCTCTGGACCTCTATTTCACTCTTATATCACTTTAATTTCAGTCAGTTTCAGTTTTGGACTAACTGTGGTTGAGTTAAGCTTGTTTGCACAAATGTGGATTGCAAGCACTTGAAAAGACATTTTCCTGCAGGGCTATCAGACTCATGTTGTAAGTATTGTTCTGTAGAAACATAGGAAACAATAATCTCAACATTTTAGTTGGATAGTTTAGGTTTATAGGTTGATAGGCTGTGATGGGGAAAGTCCAGGGTCTGTACATGTCACTTAATTACTAACAACAGATACGTGTCAGTAAATGTGCTGAAATATAGTGAGTTTTCTGAAAGAGAACAACCTTGGTCAGACAGTTATTCCACCCACATTACCTGTTAGCTTTCTGAGCACAGTTCTGTTCTTTACATGTCTTCTGTCGTAAAGCTCTAAATCCTTGTCTAAAGAAGATTAAACTTGTCGAGCAAAGCATACAGCAAAATGTGGTCAAGACTAAAGAAGGAACAAAGATGGCAGTACTGGTTCACCTTCATCCTCAAATGTAATTATCTCACTTTGTGTGACTGAATTGTGAGAGGCAGCATATTATATTTCTGCGATATCTTGGTAGAAGACTGTGCTGTGTGTATTTCCATTGTCATTATGTCATGTAGTTTGTCTGGCATTAAGAACGCTGCATTAATGTATGCTTCTGTCTAAAGCACTTACTAATTTGCATGGATCATCATATCTGAGCAACTAAGAGCACAGTGAAGTGGGGAGGGGGGGAGTAAAGTGTTTTATTAATTAGTCTCTCTTGTGCTTTCCAAACAGCAGTCTAGTAAAAAAGAAAAAATATTTATTTTAGTGTTAGTGTCATATCCAACAGGTTTTGAAAAGCCTACATCTGCATAAATTACTTTAGTGTAACCCCTGCTAATTTGTTATTGCGTGGTGTTTGCATGTATCTCATATGTAAATTGGGTTATTATTATATAGCCTAAAGGCATCATTGTTTATCAGCAAAACAATAACAGACATACATTTCAGTACAGTGTCTTAGCACAGTGTTCCTCAAATTTTACACTGCGTACCACCTCAGAATATATTCAGTTCCCCAAGTACCACCAATATAACAGACATTAAAAAATAGTAGACCGACCCTGTTCAGATACAGACAGTTGACACAGGAGGAAGGTTTATTGCCATGGGAGGAATCTTTCATTATTGTTTTGATCATTTTTATTACCCATCACTCGTTAGCTTGCACCTAATCATGGATGTGTGTGTACTAGGTGCTACCTGCATGAACGTGACTTTAAAAAATATAAATTTCAGAGATTCCTCTGTGTACCACTCAAGGGAGCTCGCGTACTACCAGCGGTACTTGTACCACAGTTTGCGAACCGGTGTCTTAGCAGATGGGAATCACTACTTAAGTGGCTTTTTCAGATAACAGTCATTTCTAAAGTAACACAAAAAGCAAACCAACAAAATCAGACTTCAGACTGGAAATTTCTCATCATTCATGTTTCAGGGTATTACTAAATGCCTAACCTCAAGTGGTGGGAGAGCTTCACACCAAAGGTTCTTCTTTCATAACCTGTTATCATAGTCATAGTCTACCTACTAAAATTATGTGTGATAGTAGTAAGTTTCCTGAGAAAACATTAGAAAGATATATTACTACTAATAATAATATCTGACTGCACATTTGTGTGATGACTTCCTTTTTATTGAATTCACTATGACTAAGGTCACTATACTTTGTGTCAAATTCAAATGGTCCAAACATAAAAAGCGTGCAGTCAGACTCTGATTATGATGTCTTGTGATCATCACACAACTTACACCAAAGGTTATTAACCATTTTAATTTTAACGCAGTGTGGCTTTCATTATCTGACATTGTTTACAGATATGTATATTTAGCAAAGTAGCATTCTTAGGCTTGCTAGTTGACCATAGTGCTAGTTTCACATCTACATTTACTGTTCCGTCCTTGGTTTCAACACCTACTGTACTTGCTCTCCAGGGCTGTTCCAAGCGATTGGCTGAATGAATAAATAATTCATCTCTCCAGTTCTGGGTTGAGTCAGACTCCAACCGTTGCTCTGTCTCAGTTTTTTCCTGCTTGTTATTAAGTCAGATCACTCCCTCAAAAACACCCTCACTTTCAGTTGAAGGGAAGAGAAAGGCTGAAGCAGGCTGTTTGGATTGTAATTTTGACCAACACCAGCTCACACGCTATCTTCCAGTAATAAAACAATGACGCAGAGTGCAACAGTCTGGTTTCCTCCACAGTGGCTATGCTCGGATAAAGGTCACTGCTTGTGACAGTGTGGACCCGACACTGCCAAAAACACAAACTAGCTTTCTGACGGTAGCCCCTTGACATTTCATTCTGAGTCTTAATGGGGGTAAGAAAATAGTTATTTGTCGTGAGGCTCTGCTCTCTGACATGTAGTTTGTGAGGAAATGTGGAACGTTAGGGGCTTCTCATGATGCTCATCACCCAAATGTCAAATTAGATCAGTAGGGATCTCAAATCGGAAAAAAACATTGCATAACCAACGCCCCACGTCCTCTCTCACGAGGACAGGATCACATCGCTTTCACTGCCTCTGCCAAGTTGTAGTCTACCCAATTATCCAAAGAGAGCTTGTGAGGAAAGTCTGTACCAGTGTGGGTGACTCAGCCGTCAGACTCCCATGACTAGGCCTCCCATGATTGCCATGTTAGATAAAGGCAGTGTAAAAGCCCCAACCACCATGTCGAAGCAATTACTTACTTGTATTTCTCTCATGTAAAGTCACTCTCTGACTGAAGAAAAAGATAAAACATGGAGAGTTAGGTAGACAAACAGAGCAAGTGTGTTTCCTTCTGAGGTGTCCTTATGCCAGTGACAGCATCTGTTAAGCTGTTATGTTGCTGAATATGACCTCAGACCTTCCCGAACCAGGCAAGCAAAATAGAAAATCTGTGCTGTTTATGACTTCCTCATGCTCCAACTTAAAAAGAAAGACGAAAGGAAAGGTCTGCATCAGCCAAATGGATATATGTTTGAAATAAGTGAATTTGTCCATCAGCAAATCATAAAATAGCTAGAAAAAAAGCCCTTAATTTACTTGTCAGTGGCAATAAGTAAAGACTTGAGCTGTGTGTCTCAACCACCCAGATAGCCTGTTTTTGTCTACATGACAGTCGAGTAAATAAAGGAGTTCATCACTGCAGATTAAAGGTCAGAGCTTTCTTTTTGTTTACAGAGATGTTTTCTCTGAGCTTTGTGAACTGCTGATTTCCCCCTCAGAGCTGTATTAATCAGTATTGGCAGTCTCTCCATTATCAAATCACTCCAGCTGGTTTGTGCTGAGTGCATTGTAATATTGAATTAGAGCCTTGGAAGGGGAAAAAACAGCCCTGTTGCTGGGAAATTGGTGTTATCGTGAACCATTCAGTTTCCCTTTCCCATGTGAGGAATGCGGCCACAGCAGGTACACTGATAACACGAGTCATTTTGGATGCTCATTTTGGGAGATTAATTTGAATAGAGCGAGTGAATGACTCCAGCGTAGCTCCACAGCTTATTTATTTAACTAACAATAGTTTTGGCAACCTTGAATCTTTGATTTCCTGCCAGTCACGCCCTCTGTTTATTGTTGCACTCATCTGTTGCTACATTTATTTATTCCACCTTTTATGTTCTTTATCAGCTTTCATGGTTTACCCCTGTCTCTCTTATGATCCATGCATTTCTTTCTCTTTCACTTTCTTGTGTGTAATGTTGTCCAGCCCCCTGGTGTGCAGTGACCCCCCTCCCCCCACCCACCCACCTACCTACCTACCTACCTACCTACCTACCTACCTACCTACCTACCCACCCACCCATCCCCTCACTGCTCGGGTGGTTTGTTGCTTCATCTGTTGAAGTGTCACCCTCTCTGCCCCTCCTTGACCCCGGTGAGTGTAGTCAACTCTTCACCTTCATCACCTCCAACTTCAAATTTAGGACGCTAAACGTAAATGTGACAATCTTTTAGCCTGTGACAACTCAAACAAATATGCAATATTGTTTATTTGCTAGTTACATCTCCTATGTCATTTGTAGTGATAAGAAGTGGCAAAAACAAACTTTTTTTGACATTTCTGACACAGGAAGGAAGTTGACTCACCACGTTAGTGTCGGACAGAGAGAAGAGTAGCCTTTGTCCCAGTCCTCACTGTGACGGATAGCAGCAAAAACTGTGTGACTAAAATGCAGGCACCTGAATAACTGATTTGAAAGTTTCCCCCTTGTGTGTTAGTCATGGAGAGTGAGAAGATTAGCTTCACAAATATGCATAGATGTCTTAGCTGTTTAGAGCATGTAATGCAGACACAACTCACTATAAATGATGCCATATTTACTTTTTAAGTGCTGTTTATGTCACATACTTTATGTTTTTGTCACTTTCTGCTGTGTGTAATGCAAATTATAGATTTTAGAATAGAGACCATTTATAAATGTGTGTGTGGGTGCAGCTAAGGGATTTGTTGTGGTGTCACTGTGACGTAACTAGGGGTGGCACGGTACATGTATGGGTCACGGTTCGGTACGCGCATTTTCACGGAGAATACACGGTACAAAAAAAGATTGATGTTGAACTGAACGCGAAACTATCGTTTCACGAGGGAGTTCTTTCAGGACACATTTAACCTTGCACATGCAAACTCTGGTTGGTCTACTCTAGCTCTTTAAACAATCCTCTGGTAGGTTAGTTTATGGGTTAGTTAGTTGTGGTTGTAAGTAGGCTAACACTGAGAATGGCGAGTGACTCGGGCGCACGTCAGACGAGACGAAATATGTTCGTCAACGAGCCCTTTTCCCTCGACGAAGACGAGACGACACAATGTTCGAAAAACACTGACGAAAAATGTGCCAATGTGCGTTTTTGTTGACGAATAAAAACGAGACAAAAATGTCATGCAAGAAATAAAAATAAACATAAACATAAACGTCCTCCTTGTTTTCGTCTAGAAAGTCCAGCCCTGCTGTCACGTGTTTGTGCCAGCTCTTCTTTGACTGTAGCAACGTCACGGCCACAGAGATCATCTGGCTGCTCTCGCACCTGTGGCTTGGAAACAAACAGCATGCAGGAGAAACACGGCGTACGGACAGCGCAATCTAGAGCATGAAACGGGCCTTAGACATCAGGCCCGGCCCGGTCCGTTTTGATTGACAGCTTTGTAGAGCCCGAACTCGTTTGCAGCCCGACGTTATTAAAATGTGCGCATATGGCATAACAGTCAAGAATGAGTCTAGTCCATTTGTGCTAAACGCTAACAGTGATGGACTTATCTTAATTTGAACATTTTAGTAGATGCAACTGGCATAAAATCAATTTATTTATACTGAAATTTAACAATTGCATGTAGAAGATGACAGAACATGTCATAATAGGGTGTACCTGCTATTAGTAGATTAATAAATGAAATCAAGTGCATATTAAGTGTGTATTGAAATAACAGACAAGACACTTAGCAAAGTTGCATTGAAGATGAATTTATTCAATTCAATTAAGACATTTAATCAATGTGTTAGCTGTGGAACACAAGTGAACTGGAATTAATAAACAAAAAAAAAAAAAAAAAATAGAAAAAGACTAAAATGTTTTGACTAAAACTAGACAAAAATTTTGAGACTTTTAGTCGACTAAAATATGACGAACAAAACTGATTTGTAAAGGACTAAAAGTGACTAAGACTGAAGAATGAACTTTGAAACAAGACCAGCATATGGACACTTTGTGTTCTTGTTGTTTTACTTCAGGAATTTGCAGCTACCTCAGCTTGAGATTTGCACAATAAAAACAGCCTTTGAGGATAGCCTTTTTGAATATGTTTTTTTTCCTGCACTGTACCGAAAATGTACCGAACCGTAAGGTCTGAACTGAGGTACGTACCGAACTGTGACTTTTGTGTACCGTGCCACCCCTAGACGTAACAGAAATATATCAAAGATAAGTGCATCTGCTGATATCTTCTGTAACTGCTTTTTGTGTGGGGAATCCATATTAAAAAAATAAATACATGATACTTTCCTGATGACTAGTACTGGTTATAGGTTAGCTGTAAAGTTTAGTGTTTAGTTACTTATTTTTTTCAAAGTAAGAAGAATTAAAGGTTCTCTGTGGAGTTTTCTTGTAAACAAACGTTAGGTTTACATGCAGCGTTTCTTACAAAACACATTGTTTACTTCCTTATTTGCCTACGAGCAGTCTTCTTCTTTACAGCCTCTGCCACGCTTCTTTGGGCACTGCCGCCACCAACACCAACTGCATTTCCCGTGACAACCACACCCCTGAGTATATTAAAGTGCATTAAAGTTTAAAGATGGACATATAATTTAATGGTATCAGTAATAATTTAGTGTGCATTTCTATGCCATATATCATTATGTTTGTACAAACTCAGTTTTTAATGGTACACTTAAGTCACATTAGAAAGGAGAGGAAACAATTTGATTGGTCTGCTTCATCTGAGAATGTGTGATTGTTTACTTTTTAAAGGTTTCAAGGATAGGTTTGTTGTTATTTCATGTTGTATGTAAAAAAATAAATATTTGCCTTCATTTCAAAGTTTCATATTAGAGTATTTATTAGTATGTAACCTAAAAATGTAATTGCTTATTGAAAAGAGAGTGCACTGACTAAGCTCACAAGCTAGTCAGATTTGTAGTGAACCCACAGGCTTCCTGACTGTAGGCATCTCTTTATAATTTTAATAGTATATAAAAAATAAAAAAGGTATATCCCTCTAATTTCAGTTACTTTTATGTATTTTTTCACTGTTCTGCCACTGTAGATCAGACTGTATGCAATGCGACTGGCTCTGTGTGGTGTCTGTTCTCCGGTTTTGTGACACGGACACTGAGCATAGCCACATCAGTCAGGGATCAACGTTGCCTGAATGAATCCAGTCACTGGTGTCAGATTAGCAGAGGTGCAAAGGTAGCTTCTGTGTGGTGTAAGGGATGCCAGGAGCTGGCTTAGATGGGTTGGTATTAAAACACTAGTCTGGAACCCATAATGCAGTTAAAAGCGGTCAGGTGGCTCATGTCACTGTAAAAAACAAAAGAAAATCCCAGTTTGCATTGCCAACTCTAGAGAGAGATTCCTGCTCTGGTCTTGTCTAGCTGCAACTGCAGCACTGTGATGAGGCAGATTTCATCTTACTTTAGTCTTTGTATCTGCAGACTCAGGGATTCTCCAGCACAGATTTGAAATTGTGAAATGCTGTGCTGTCCACCAGAAATGAGCCTTTACTTTATGGGGAGTTTCTTTCAGATAAAACATAACCTGAAACATAACTTGTGGTTCCTGGACCTGGATTCTTCTGGTGTGTAAAAGTCTAAACAGTTTTTTTTGTGTCCAGTGCTTTCGTACTGGAAAGTTAGAGAGGAGAAATAAAGTGCATCTGACCTTATGAATCAATATTACAGCTCCACAAAATGACATTAGTGGCTGTTAAATCACTGTCTAATTGACTGTGTTGTCATGTATAATGATTGCAAAACATCAAATGATTTAGAGTAATGTCATAACGGGTTATCAAGTGAAAGGGTACTGTTTTTGTGTAGTGCATTTTCCATTTAAATTTCTCTCCATGTGGAGTGAAAGTAAAATTTGATTGATTCATGTCGCTATTCTTGTGTCTTATCTCTCTCTCTCTCTGTCTGTCCCTTATCAGGTCAGCCTTCAGGGTTTGGAGAATTTCCTCTGTCTCTTCCACTATGTGCAGCATCACCCCAGCCACAGTACCAAAGATGCACTCAAATTCTGGTAGGTCTTACTGTTTATTTTTATTTTAACATCTTTAACTGTGGTGTGATTGACGTTTTGTCTCACTCTGGGTGGCATTCACACAACACAACTGTAGCCTCAGAGAGAACATAGTATTCTTTGACTTGGTCAGTAGGGGTGGGCGATATGGCCCCTATAATAATCATGATATTTCAGGGTATTTTTGCAACAATGCTATGGAAAATAAAAACTCAGTGGTTGAGCTCTCCCTACGAGATTTTAGGCTATTCTCATACTCAACCAGGTGCTTCTTCTTGAATTTTTCTTTCACTTCTGACATATTACTGTGGTTTGTTTGTTCTTTTGTAACCAAACCACTTCAACACTACTAAAATCACTCCCATTTTCCGACCTAGCTGTGCTTCTTGTTGCTGTGTGTAATGGTACGCTGGCATTTTGTCACCGAGTCAGAGTATTGCCAATGTTGCAATATTATTGTTTTGATCATATTAAAGAAGATGCCATCTTATCATGAGAAATATGAAATGGCACACCCCTGTGGATTAGTGGTATAATTGGCTAACAATGCACTGAATAATGTTCAGTGTTCAAATTGTGATGCTATAAATCAATAATATTGGTCAGTCTTAACATTTCAAAATAAAAGGTGACACCACACATCTGAATTGTTGTATAAAACTAATGCCAGTTGTGCCATGGACTGGGTGCAATGGCTGCAAACATGCAGTATCTTGCATGCAGTTACACTGGTCTTTTCTCTTGTCTTAACCAAACTGCAGAAGTGACAGATTTATTTTTATTTCACTTTTATGCCCCACCACTAAAGTAGAGGTTGTAGACATTATGTAATCATGGTGCATTAGCTGTTGGAGTACCTTGCTGCATAGATTTACATATTGATGTGGAAAATTGTGGGACATTAGCACCTCAAGTGCCTCTTGTTTGTATTCTGTTCAGTGTAAATAAGTCACACACACATGCACTGCCTAGAATTAATTAAGTAGTAAGGGCATTAGCATTTGTGTTCTGTGTTCCATCAGCTGAAACGGGATTAGTTTGAATGGGGGTTTGGTTAAAATGGCTGAAATAATGTCCTTGTTTAAATACAAGCTTAAGATTTAATGTTTCGCTCTGTGGGACCTGCCATTAAATGTTTTTTTTGTTTTGTTTTGTGTGTTTTTTTTGGAGCTTTTATCTGCAGTAATTAAGCTAGTTGTAGAAATTGAACTACAGTGGGTTTGTCACACTATCATCAAGCCATTATACTACAGTCTATAAGTGTAACTACCCGCACTCGGTTGCATGTTAATGATGTTGTTATTATAGTTTATTTTAAACTGACAGTTTGTAAGTTAGTTAGTGCAGAGTTACCCTTGGAGAAACACGACTGCATATTAACTCAAATTTGGTTCTTATTAATATGAATTACAGTGTTGATTTGTATCTGAACAGAACATATGAATTTTAGAAACACGTCTTAATGAATGTTTCTTTTGGCAACAGTCAGACCCCACAAAAATTCAACTGTTTAAATCATCCATAATCATTTAGTCAGTTGTCATTTACACGCATGCCCTTATCAACTCATCGCAGTCCTGACTTTCTTATTGTTTGCAGTAGAACCAGATACTAGTTAATCATGTAGATAACCATGTTTGCCTCCATGACCTAATTATAGCTCTTGACACTCTGTTAACAGTGCACTGAACACATTCCCGGTTGAAGACACTATATCATATACTCTTGTAAGAGCTGAAACCATGCTAACCCAGACAGGATTTGATCATCCAAAGTGTCCTTTAATCTCTTGAGAAAACTTTTTGCTGTGACAAAATAAAACTTTTACCCACAGCAAAAGAGATAAATCCTCAGCTGTATAATTATCTCAGTTGGAGTGAAGAACATCACGATAATTGGCGAGAGGGGAAAAACACAAAATTTGAGCTCTGCAGGAGAGAGATGTGTTTTCCGCTGCGATGGTATCGTAGAAACCATTATCTCTGTTTACTAAGCCTCTAATCACTGTCTTGTGGTAATGATAAAAGGTCTTAGAGGATGGTGGCATATAGCTGGTGGTAAAATTATTCAGAATAATGTTTTTAATATTTAACAAGCAATCACTGTGTTTTATATATTTTATATAATAATATATTACATAACACAGTTCTCCCAGCCTCCTGGGGTGTGTTTTAGTCTTTACAGATGAGGTTGCAGTGGGCTATTTGATCGAAGCTTACCTTTTGTGTCTTAGACAATACAGTACAAACACTGTTTTTATTATAAATTACTGTAGCTATTACACAGTAAGAAGTCCAACCTGTATACTTACATATCTCACCCTCTAGTATCTGTGTCACACACCAAAATGTGTAATTGCTTGACATACTGAAAAGATCTGCAACAACTGCGATCTTGTTCACGTTGGAGAATTGATGCGGTCAGGTAGCATGTCAAAGCCTCTCAGATGTGCATTGCGTTTGAGAGTGACCAGTGACCTAGTTAAATATTCAGTGCACAGATGTGTTTCAACCAGACTAAACTGATGTAACACTGTAACACTTCAGTATAAGTTAGGATGTAATGGCTTAAATTCTTAAATATTCAGATAATCCTAATAATATCTTTGCAGTGTCAACATATCATAATATTGCAAATTGATGCAAAGTTGCATATAAAATGATCAAGTTGTTGATATATAAATGCAATGACAATTAAGTCAGACAAAATTCCTCACACATATGAAACTTGTGTGTTTTTAATTGTAATTTGGAATTATTTATTGTGTCACATTCATACTTTCTCTGTCTCTGTTGGTCAGACCTAAAGTTTATTGTCCATAGAAGGAAAGTTATAAAGCTCCAGTTACATTTTGTACTGAGGTGTCTGAGCTGTAGGTGCATTCATAGGTAAATAAAGCAGTACGCTGTATGTAATGCGAGTGGTTTGTTTTTGTCACATCCTTCTCCTTCTTCCAGTAAATTTCATCATTTTCTTACATAATCTCCTTCTGACCAAATTCTGATGTAATCTCCAGGCCGTTTAAGTAAATTAGCTCTTCCTTATCTGGTATTATTTTTCTATTACAGATGTGTCACTCAGTGTGTTTACACAGATATGTTATGGGGACCTTGTGGTCTTAGAACTGAGAGCAGAACTGCAATAAATTGAATAATAGAGTTAAAGAAATATTATGTAGAAATAGATATTTTTGTGATTTGGTGCCCCCCTGTTATAGAGAGCCATACCACTGTAAATAGGGACAGATGTATATGTGCATTTGTTAGAATTACATTACTAATGATTAAGAACTCGAAAGTTGGTTACTTTGCTAACACTACCAAACATCAACCAAGAGCAGTAACATAAAACATAGCAGCCAGCTAATATTACTAGTCCAACAGCAAGAAGCTTACCCAGATTTTATCTTTTGTCTGCCAGCCTCTTATTCGGCCACTCTCTTTTAGCTCCCTCCGTCAACCTGTGTGTTTAAGCTGTGCCCAGTTACATTGCCTGCTTGCCCAGGTTGATGTGGAGCAGCCGGAGGATATCACAGGGAAAAGCAAAAGAAAAAACCTTTTTCTTCATAAAATGTCATCCAGTTTGACCAAAAGACCAGTCAAATAGTTTGTGGTGTGTGACTTAGTGCTGTAAACCGTTACAAAGTGAGTTGCCTCGTTGTTTGGGCAGTTTCAGCGATTGTCATCAGGATCAGGGCCCACGTGGGAAGATCAGATTCCAGTGACTGACAGACCTTAATGCTTCTGTTGTGTATATTGATGTTTTTTGGTGTCACAACTAGCTCACAAAGAAATAACTGATTATTATAATAATGCAAAATGAAAAATGACGTAAGAGACAGACTCAATGAACTGACAAGCTTTTGACCTATATATCAGGGAAAACAACAGGGCTAACATGCATACGTGGTTACCAAATGGTTTCCATAAGGGTTCTTAGAGATCAATTATAAGAATGCTTCCTGGACAGAATTCATGATCAGCAGATAGATTTATTTGTCATTTAGCTTTTGAAGTCATGCTACAATCACATTTCCTCTATCATAAAATCCTGTGGTTGTTTTTTTTGGTTGCTTTCACAAAGCCATAGTCTACTTGGGGCCAGCATTCAATTGCTGTAATCACATATGCCTGACTAAACTACAGCAAGGACGTAAAAGCTCACGGTTTCGAAACAACTGCTCCAAACGAGACATGTAATACACCCCGAGATTAGAGACAAAAACAGAATTAGAAACAATAAAGGAATCAAATAACTGTGGGTTTCATCTTGGGATCTACAGTACGTCACGCTTTATCAAGCCTAACTTTCTGTGCTCTTAGTGGTGTTTTTGTAGTTGTTCCCAGAAGGCTTTATTGTGCAGAAAAAATGGATTGTTGTTATGCAGGAAACAAATACAGTTACTGTGAATGATGGTTGAGTATGGAGGTCTTCTACAGGGCACTAGGGGCTTGTCGTGTATTCCCAAGGCCAGTCCCCTGGCCATGTGACATCACATGCTTTCATGTGATACGCTGATCTGCTGCGAATCTGGAAAGCTTCCATTTGAAATTCCAATTTAATGGAATTTGTGCTGCAGAACAGAAAATTCAGTCAGCAGTCGTGTGAGGAGGTATGCAGATACAGCCAGCAGAGCTGCAGTCATGCTTGGAGAAAACGCAAAATGAAAGAAACTGTCTGGCCCAGTAACATTTGGTAAGATGAGAACGCCTATACATATATGTTAGAGATGCTAGTGTTTAAAGTAAGTGTTGTAGATTTTATTTACCATCTCCTCTCAGTATTACTTTCTTATTGTTATAAGTTGGTTTGGATCAGAGCTGCACCTTAACGGCAGACGTGGACGTCTTGCGTTGAGACCTACAGCTTATTGTCAGTTTCATTTAGAGGAACACGTGGTTATTAAAGACATACGCATACTAGCTTAAGGCACTCTCTGAGCACACATAGTAGGACACGTCTGTTTTCTTATTTATCTTCAAGCTACATGAGTCTGGATTTTAACGTTTGCCTATCACTTATATAATTTGACTAGTAGATGGTTTGGCTTATTGAGGTGAACATTATTGGAACAACCTGATTGTCAAGATTTTCAGCTTGAGCTTTTTGAGGGAGCTTGCTTTGGCTTTTAGTTTAATTTTATTTCACTATTACATTGATCCGAACAGAATGAGTAATGTGATTTAACTGCAGCTTTCTCACAGTATTAAACTTGTAACAAACTTGTGCTATAATCATCTAATCATCACTAACTCATTTTCATCAACCTTTTTTTTTGTCCTTCCTTTTTTGGCAATGATTCATATTATACATTTAAACTATAATCTACAATCATACTATACTAAAAAATAATTCCACACCCTCTGTTTTCTACCGTATATAACTTTATTTGAGTTTACTTTCACTGCTAAGGAATGAGTTGAATCAGAAACATGGCAGAAACAAAAATGGGATTTTTGCCAGATATTTTTAGAGAGCGGCTTGGCCATTAAAGTCTGTGAAGATCATTTCACAACTTTTGATCTTTCAGTGTGAAATTAAAAATCATACAGTCTAGAAATAATAGTTGCATTTCTCTCTCTTATTAAGGACAGTGTCGTAATCCTCCAAGGTGTTTATGGGTGTGTGTACAGATGTGCGTCAGATTTGATGTGACAATTTATTTGTCCTGTTGCAGCTCAGACATGAGTGGGGCCAGTAACACACTGGCGAGGGAGTTCCTGACTGATGTACATCAACTATGCAGTGCGGTGGCCCAGAGAGCAGAGGCACGGGAGGAAGATGAGGAGGAGAGTCACATGGTGGCACTGGGAGAGTACCTGGTCAGGGGACGGGGCTTCCTTTTGCTCAGCACACTGGATTCCATCATTGACCAGGTGAGGATGTTCAAAGCCACACATTAATCATGAAAAAAGTAATGTTTGCAGCTTTGTTTCAGCAACAGATATTGACGACTATTGTAGTCAAATTTGGTAATATTCACACGAAGCTTTAGGTCACTGCTTCTCACATTTTTAATTCATCTCTCACACTTTTTGTCATGCAGATGTTCGATATCAGCGTAACAAAATAAAATGTCTGCACTCCGCACATAATCTGCAGCTAATCTCTTTTCATCAAAATGAAATTGGGGACAGCGTTTGCAATAGAGATACAGTATGGTGAAAACAGATGATAAAAGCAACAAGGATTATGCAAACATCAGACAGACAGACAGACATCAGCTGGTGAAACTGAATGAGTACTTAATGAGCACAGTGCAATATAAAATCCATTAGTGGAAAAAGTTATGCAATGATGAGATGATGTATAATTTCATGTACAAAAAAGACTGTAAGATACAGTTCATTTTGAGTTTTATATTTCTATTCCAATAAGTATTATTAACCTTCTTTCAGCCATGGGAATCTGAATACCTGTTTGATTTACAGACGTTGTACCCCATTATTATATCATCACGGGGCCAATGTTGCCTTTTGTTTAGTTGTCATTTAGCCTGCCTCTGGTGTTACTGCAGCTTGCAGGGTGAAAAAATATGTGGGCACTGCAGAGCTAATTTCCTTTTTCAATATTGAAAGCTTTTGCAGTGCCCACGTGTTGTTGCCCACGGATTGTAAATCTATTTAGAACAGTTAAGTAGCTCTATCCTATAACTTCCTAAATACACTGTCAACTGTGTATTTCTTATCATAACAATGTACAAAACGTGTCAAAAATGTCAGTACTATTCTCTTTCAAAATGGATTTTAGAGATATGATATGATTTGTACTTTGTTTGACACAATATTAGCAGATTACTGTAACATGAAGGGCAGTCATTAATTTGATCGTTAGCCATCCTGGACAGAGCCCGCCAACACAGGATAGGCACAACCAAGATATCATGGCTAGTTTAGATTGCTACAGTGTACATGTTAGTTGAATAAAACTTCCAAAACATAAAAAGATTTTTTTTATCTAGGAAGTGAAGAATAGGCAGAGACCTGTCAACCAAAAAAACAAGTATTTCGACCTATTTTAGGGCAGCAGTAGTTTATAGGGATTTTGCTTGGGAACTGTAGGGTGGCTGGTTTAGGTCCACAGTATGGAGGAACACTGAACACCTAGCTGCTCCCATGGTGCCACTACATGACAGCCCATCACTTTATCTTAATACAGGAAGTAGTGTGTCCCACAAGAGCGAGGAAAAAAAATTACCTTCATAGAGATTAATAAAAGTAAATCTTAAATCTTAATCTCTTCCTCATTTTTGCGTCCATTCTGTTTGATGAAAATACAAAATTACAACACTGCTGTCTACAAACCGCTCAAAGTACATAGGGCTAAATAAAACATCTGTGGGTTACAGCCCCAAATATCAGACTAGGCAATGCTGTTTCCTCTGTTAACTTGCCTCTGTATTTATCTGATCTTTGTGTTTTGGGTCAAGTTATGATATAGGAGCTGCTCCTATCTAAATTGAATTATGGGGCTTTCACATAATAAGCATGAACGGTCAGTGTCAAACCAGAACAAAGTTGAAAGTGACCTCTGGGCTTTGGGGTTTGCTGTTTTTCTTCAACCGCTCCCTTTGCCAGACACAATGTTGCAGCTGAGTTGTGCGTCAGCCTACATAAAACATGATTATTTGATAAGATTAGAGAAACGGTGACATCAGCAAATAAACAGGCTATACAAACAAATATAGTGTGCTACTATGTGCCATTGAGTGAGAAGGAATCAATTAGCTATAGCTGCCTTTTGATAATATAATGCTGATCTGTTCTTAAAAGTTGTGATGACTTAGCTCAGTTGTTTTCATGCCAACCAGCGTACTCTAAAATAATAAGAAGGAGTCCATAATCCTCTGATATGAAGTAACAAATGGGTCATGAATGAAATATTATGTGTTGAATGTGACCCTATGTGTCAGCATGCCTGTGGTTTCATATTGTTCATATCCTTTAGCTGATTTCACAAACATTTACTATATTTTCTCATGTAGTGGGAGCTTTCACGACAGAAATGTGATACATCCATGTTCAAGTATATCACGAGCTCCAGCTGTGTGTGTCATCTGTGTGCGTCAGCTGTGGCCTAGAAGGAGTCAAACCTTAAGTGGCATTCAAGGCCAGACACGTTATAAACGTTTATTTATTTGACATGTATAAGATTAAGTAATTATTTCGAATTGGGTTTGTCCCCCATGCTAACCCTTCTCTATCTGCCTGTCCTGTCACAGTTTTAGATCAGTAAAATGTTTCTTATGTAACGGTAGTATATACATTAGTATAACTATTCTACACATAGCCAGTATTCTTATAGGCCTGTAAAAACATCAAATAAAATAGTCCATATCAGATTTTTTTTCAACTCACTAGGTGTTAAATGTCAGGCTACTGTCATCTCTGGGTACATCATCCACTGAATAATTCAAATGGAAAAGGCTTAGCTACAACCGAATAAAACACTACACAACACACCAAGAGATCAGCCAGGTTGATGTGACTGTGGATATGAGCTTGTTGCAGAAATATCAATATCAGTGTGTCAGTACTGAAATGCCAAACTAGGATTAAGGTAATTTTGAAACAGTGTCACCATTGCATAGTTTGTCCACCAGAGAGCACTGACAATTTACACAATTTACACACAAAAAAAATCAAGATTGTTTATGTGTTTTTATGTAAAGGAAAAAAAAAGAAAAGCCTTATAAATCTAGTGTTACTGCAGAGTATCCATACTTTGTGATTAGAAAGACAAAAAAGTAAACAACCAGAAACCGAAAGAAACCAGAAACAAATTCTGAGATTATTTGATGAAAATCTACTTGATTATTGAGTTACTCAACCAGTATCACAATTAATAATGCAGGGTGTATTACACAGCGGCAATAAAATATATGTTTTGACAGTTTTGTAAAATCCACAAGCTGATGGTTTTTAATTCACACATGAAGGAGTAGGTAAATTGTTTTAATTAACACATGAAGGAGTTGGTTCTCTCCCTGCTGTGAGTTATGCCCTGGGTAAACATAAGATCCCTAAGGTCTTGGAAATACGGTTGTCATGTAGATGTTACATTGCTTCCTGTCACACTAACGCTGACGACTAACTAACTAGCTAACTAAATGCACGTGAATAAATAAATATCGATCTCCTGGGATGAAAAATATGTTTTGACTAAGTGACTAAGTCCACATCTGAAGCAAATCGGAACGTCGCAGAGTTTTTTTTGTTTTGTTAAAAGTCGTGAAACCCAAAGCGATATTTGTACTGAGTACGGACAAGAGATTGTCTTGATGGGAGTGTCTTGATGTGACATTATAGTGTGAACAATGGGAGAGAAGCAGCAGGGCTTTCTAAGTAACCTCAGTGTGTTTTATTGCACTCTCAGGAATTGACCTGCCGGGAGGAGCTGCTCACTTTGCTGCTGTCTCTACTACCGCTGGTCTGGAAGATCCCTGTGCAGGAGGAAAAAGCCCCAGGTCAGTACCCACAGATACTGCTCCTACTTGTTTGTGTTAATGTTAATGTTAACAGCTCATACCTCACAATTCTCAGCGGCCATGGCATGTGACTACCTCCTTGTTTGTAACGAATCATATCAATTTGCATACTTTATTTTCTTAGTATAAAACTTGCTGTGCTGTACAGTTGTCTGTGATTCGCTAAGTGTACAATAATATCGTTTGTACAGACAAACTGAAATGCACACTGCATTTCATGGGCCTGAAATGTTATACATTTGTTTCATCTTCTATCTTTTACATAATTCTTTACCAATCATGAAGGCCAAGCAGTGATTCAGCATTAGCTTTGGTGGGTGGGAAGGCAGTGGAATGTGTGCACATTGCATTTGACTGTAAATGGAGTCTGTAATGTTTTCAAATGACTCATGTCCTAATTTACTTGCTTGAGACTTGTGTGAGACAGACGATTCAGTTGGTAATGACTGCAGTGTGTCTCCATTATTGTTGAATCTCAGTGTTACTAAGATAAGCTGCCACACAACAGGAGAAGACTAGTTGTTGCAGAGGTCTGTGACCTCAGGGTGACACCGGTATTTAGTACAGGACTGCTGATTCTCTCTGACATGGAGCTTAGACATTTTTACTTTAATTAATTTCTACTCAGTGTGTGTTTTAACAAACACAGAATGGCAGCTGACATGCAGCTGAGCTTTATTTTTCTCGTCTTACAGTTTTACATGGCTGCTTAAATGCTGGTTTTAAGTCTCAGTTTCCAAAATCTGACATCAACAGACATTAACAACTTACATACATTCTCTGTGTTTACAGATTTCACCCTGCCGTCCCTACTGGAAGTATTCCTTAGCCGGGAGGTGAAGGCCGCCCCGCTCAGAGCAGGACAGAAGGCTGCAACAGATGAACAGAACTCGGGGAAGAGGTCCCGTGTTGGCAGTGGCACCTGGAAATCACGGAGGTCACGCAGGACAGCGCAGAGATACTCCGTGAAGGATGCTCGAAAGTCCCAGGTTTCTACCTCAGATTCAGAAGCCAACACTGAAGACAAAGCTGTCCCAGGCCCTGGTGGTGCAAGGAGCCGCAGATCACATGGCTCCACCATGCGGGTAAGCTGTCAGCATCATCGTTCAGAGGCCTCATCTTTAACATCTGCCATCTCCACCACAGAAACCATGAGTGCACCATACCCACACCCCCGAGCCCCTGGATCCCATATGATGGACACTGAAACCCTGACAGACCCAGCTGCAATATCAATTTTCAACCGCATGGAAAATTCGCCTTTTGATCTTTGCCATGTTTTGCTGTCCTTGCTTGAGAAGGTTTGTAAGTTTGACATGAGCATCAACCACAACCCTAGCCTGGCAGTCAGTGTTGTACCTACTCTTACTGAGATCCTGACTGAGTTTGGAGATTGCTGTGGTCCTGGGGGAGGAGGTGGAGGTGGAACAGGAGCAGAGGAACTTGCTGGAGGCTGGACGGAAGAGCCCATCGCACTGGTCCAGAGGATGCTTCTACGCACCATCCTGCACCTAATGTCAGTGGATGTGAGTCAGAGTGAAACCCTCCCAGACAGCCTAAGACGCAGCCTGACAGACTTGCTGCGAGCCACCCTGAAAATCCGAAGCTGCTTGGACAGACAGAATAATCCTTTTGCTCCACGGCCTAAGAAGACCCTGCAAGAGGTCCAGGATGACTTTTCATTCTCCCGCTATCGCCACAGAGCGCTACTGCTGCCAGAGCTTTTAGAAGGAGTCCTCCAAGTGCTGCTGGGTTGCCTGCAGGCTTCCACACCCAACCCCTTTTTTTTTAGCCAGGCGCTTGAGCTCATCCATGAGTTTGTCCAGCACCATGGCCTGGAGCTGTTTGAGGTCACAGTGCTGCGACTGGAGGGACTTAGCAGAGCCAGGGATTCTGAAGTAGTAGGAGAGGCTTCAGAGAGGCTACGAGGTCTCATTGCAGGAGTTTTCAAGATCATCAGTGCTGTCAAGAAGGCAAAATCAGAGCAGCTGCATCAGTCTGTGTGTGCCCGACGTCGCCACCGCCGCTGTGAATATTCCCACTTTTTGCATCACCACAGAGACCTGTCAGGTTTGCCCGTCTCTGCTTTCAAACAGGCTGCTAGACGCAACCCCTTTGAAGAGGATGGAGAAGGCAAGGAAGGGATGGAGGGTGACGCAGTGCGTTACCCTGAGCGCTGCTGCTGCCTGGCTGCCTGTGCTCACCAGTGTCTGCGACTCCTGCAGAGACTCTCCCCAAGTGGGCCAGCTGTCTTGCAGGTACTGGCTGGGGTGCAGGCTGTTGGAATTTGCTGTTGCATGGACCCCCGCTCAGTCGTAGTACCCCTGCTGCATGCCTTCCAAGCTCCAGGTCTGCGTAGTTACCAGTCTCATGTTCTCAGTGTCCTGGGCAGACTGATCTTAGACCAGCTCGGTGGGGGGCAGCCCTCAGAGAAAGCGAAGTTGGCCTCCTGCAACATCTGCACTCTGGACAGCAGCCAGCTGCCAGGCCTGGAGGAGACACTGCAGCATGGGGATCCTTCAGCTGTTTCTACCAGTCTGTGCTACCGATCCCAGGGTATTCTGCCAAGTGGAGGGGGGGCAGAAGACATGCTCTGGAAGTGGGATGCTCTGGAGGCCTACCAAGAACTAGTGTTTGGTGAAGAATGGCAGCTGAGTCAGCAGATAGCTGGCCATGTGTGCCACCTGACCCTGCGGGGGAATGCTATAGTGCAATGGCAGCTCTACACACACATCTTCAACCCTGTGCTGCAGAGAGGGGTAGAGCTGGCCCACCATGCCCAACAACTGGGAGTTTCCACTGTCTGTACTCAGGTCTGCAGCTATCACACACGGTGCCTGCCTGTTGAGGTCCTCCTCATTTACCTGCAAACGTTACCTGCCCTTCTCAAATCAAGGTAAGTGATTTTACATCTATTTAAGATGAGACCTTTTTTTTCTTGATCACATGTCTTTTTCCAGTGGTTCTTTTACTTTTTTAGGTAAAGATGTGCAAGGTGTTCTTGGGTTGAATAAATGTGCAGAAGCCTCAGTATTCTGTAGACAAATCTCTTATTACACTGAAGTGGTACAGCTGCTGGTTTTGAAAGATGTTTTGGTAAATTTCTCACTCAATGGATTCTGCTTCTTTTATATTTTTCAGACAAAGCAAATATAATCAGCCAGGTCAAAGATGGACACCTAATCCACTTGGACATTGTTTGTCATTAGATATGTCTCCCCAGGTCATTGATAATTGATGCTAATCCATAATTTATTACAGCTGTGGACTGAGTGAGAGATGGAAGATTATTGACTGTTTATGTAACACTGTTACAAATACATTAGTCTGGCAAAAGCAGGTGCTTGTCTTGTTTGTCTGGAGACACTCTGCCAAAATTTAAGCAGTATAATACTCTGAATTATGAATTTTTTCTTTGTTGTGACATAAATCTGTTGAACATCAAATTCTCAGGACAATCTCCCAGGACTCGCAGATTAAACAAACACTAAATAATCCTTACGCATAAATGTGTTCGCCTGGCCATGTGTTAACCCTGGTGACCTGTCTAGGTTGTATACTAGTTCCTACCTTATGCATGCTGGGATAGATTGGATCCACTTGCAACCCTAAACAGGATCAGTGGGTATAGAAACACGGATGGATGGAGGTTTTGAGGCAGTCTGTCAGGTTTCCTGATTAAAATTCAGAGTATGTTGTTCTGCTCTCTGCAGATTTGACTGGCATTCAAAGTCTTTATGGCTCTGAAGGCATCTGAGCCATTTTAAAAGATACCTTAGAGACTATTTTAGATCTTTATCAAAGTAAAAGGCATCATAGCACAAGTCTTAAATTTAGATAAATCTCACTAACTTGTGTTCTACCTAAATTCATGATTTTATGAATTCATCATGGACCTTCAAAGCGTTTTTGTTTCACAGGCCAAGCTACTGATGCTCAGTGGATATATAAAATGTACATATATGAGGAACGTATTATATAATAAGTGGTACCCGGTATCCACTTTTGAATCCCTTTTTATTAATTATTTATTAGTTAATACTAATATTTGATAAATTCCATCATAGAGTATCAATAAAAGTGTGAGTAAGGCAAGTGCCAATACTTAACATGATAGCTTGTTACTATGTTATACTGTGAAACATTTTCTGTTATGAAAAGATATAACAATGTACTTACAGTATTATATAGTCTATAACAAGCAAACATTATTGTTATAACATGATAAGTTTATATATTGTAATAATGTAGTTGTAATGCGATATTGATCTGTTTTCATTATTCTGCATTGTTAAGTTTGATTCACATAGATGTGAATGCAGTAAGAACAAGGATAGGAGATATTGAGGTAAATATTAACTTGCACCCAAAGCATGTTGATAGAAAAAAAATCATTTTAATTTTAGGCTTCTTGGGAATTTTGGTAGTTAATGAAAAAGCTCAGACAGTAAGTGATGATAATGACAAGATTGTTTTGTATTAAAATGTATCTAAATGGGTCAATTATTGCTATAGAAAAGCATGGCAGCAAGTTGCTGCAAGATAACCCAAAAGACAAGTAAGCTTCTCAAAGCTTTACATCATCTTTATCATCTTGCACTGCTCCTTTTGATTTCTGCAGAACAGAACTCTATGTTTTTTAGATGAGAATATTAAATATTCAGGCTAATGGATAGTCATCCTGATGGACCTGCACACCACTAATGAAAAGAGGAAGTGTTCTGAAAAAACAGGATTAATCAACTCCACATTAATTTAGAGAAAAGCTGGAGGAAATGTTTGAATTAGAGAAAAAAAACTGCGTGTTTATATTCAATTTATTTATCTCTATTTTATGCTCTGAGCTCAAAGCTTCAAGTAAACATCGGTTTGAGTTTTTTAAAATAAACTGAGTATACAATCCCATGCTGAGATTAAAGTGTTTTAAAGTGTTTGTTTCTAGTCAGCGTATGATGGCAGCACAACTATTGAGAGTGTTGTTTTCTCTTGCCAAATCTAACCTAATTAACCCTGCATTGTAATAGTGTAATTTCTTATTTATCGCTGCTTCGATAGTGTTTGACCTGCTTGTAATCAAATTTAAACGTATAAAATGTCAGCTTTGTTTTGCTCACTAAATGTATGATTCACTTTTAGATAAATTTGATACAGTGTGACAGAATTCTGTCGTTTGTGTGGCTCAATAAAACAACCAGAAAAAAACATAACACAGCATTATAGCAGGTAGGACCTAAAGATATAGCAGGTGTGTTCATGTGCAGTGTTAGTGTCCTTCACAGTTAATTCAGCATGTTAATAGAAGTTGACTAATTTATTTAATGGTGTGGTTGTGCCCTGGGGGAATTTATATCTGCAGCCTGTTGGAAAGAAATGAAATAAGTGATGGAAGGAGTGTAACGGGGCCTGTGTGATGGCAGTGGCTTTTCCTCTGAGTGATTAGTTGTAGAGTTTTTAGATTGGACTGAGTGGTGCCCTTTATTTTAATTGCTGGGAGATGCAGTAGAGTTTAAATGTGTGTAGTTCACATCTACCCCCTCTGTCACCATATTAAACCTTTCCTTGGCCAAGTGACACATGGATAGTTACTATATTCTTGCTGTGGGTGCTGTGGGCATAGTGCATTAAAACGTTAAAAAGAATTATGAGTCTTGCTAATTGACTATATTTATATTGAGTGTGTTATAGTTCTCAGGTCTTTGAAATCCTTGAAAGTGATAATAAAGAGTGGGGTGGGGCTGTATCAAGACCTTGAAGTGCTTAAATTTATATATTTTCTTTTCTATGAATTCTTTTGACATTTTTCAGTTAGTGTGCATGACTGTAACATAGGACATTAAGAAGTGTTCACTCATTCAAGTCTCTCCCTCGTTTTAATTGTTGTCTGTGTGCTTCTGTAAAGGCTGCTGGTACTCAGTAATAACAGTAATAACTAGGTTTTGAGAAACTTAGGATGTGTGATCTCTTTGTCCATTATATTATCTTAACTTGGTTTCTAATATTTTCTGTTGCAGGGTGGTCAGAGACCTTTTCATCAGTTGTAATGGGCTCAATCAGGTGACCGAGCTAGTCTACCTGGACCAGACCCGTTCCTTGGCTTTGAAGGTGTTTGAGACTCTGATAATAGGTACTGGACAACAGCAGGCTGAAGGGGTGCTTCAGGAGCTAGAGAGTGCTGATGCTGAAGAAAGGGAGGCCGTCTTGGGCCTGGCTGAGGAACTAGGGTCCCGAGGGGCTGGAGAAGGCCCACAGAGCCTCAGCAAGTTCTATGAAGGTCTAAAGGAGGCATACCCACGCTACAAGAGCCGGAGTGGGCAGGGCCGTGGACCAGGGCGCAGCCGAGCAGAGACTCATCTCCATGTTATTAACCTCTTTCTATGCGTGGCCTTCCTCTGTGTCAGCAAAGAGGCTGATTCTGACAGGGACTCAGCCAATGACTCTGAGGACACTTCAGGTTACGACAGTACGGCCAGCGAACCTCTTGGGGGCCGACTGCCTTACCTGTCCCCAGACAGCGTGGCTCTACCCTCCAAAGAGCAGGTACGACGTGCTGCAGATGTTTGGTCTGTGTGTCGGTGGATCTACCTGGCCAGCCCCTTATTTCAGAGGCAGTTCTTCAGGCTAGGAGGGTTGGATGTCTGCCTGCGCCTCATGGCTATGGTTATTCAGAAACTGTCCTGTAAGACCAAGGATGGGAAAGCAAAGAAGAAGAGGGATGGTAAGGGCAAAGGCAGCCCTGAGTCCACTGCCTCGGCTACCTCCCTGGGACTGGAAGAGACAAGTCATGATTCAGCTGACAGTCTGAGCGCTGGTCCAGCTGAAGGAAAGACCAAAGATCCAGCAAAGAAACTGGAGGAAGAGTGGCAAATACAAAGTATTCGTCTCCTTGAGGCCTTGCTGGCTATTTGTCTGCACAGTGCTAACTCAGCCCTGCAGAGGACAGAGCCTGAGCTCTCTTATCAGGTAAGTAGTTTAATATCTGTTACCACATCAACCACAAAAAATAGTACTAAACTGTTTTGTCTCCTCTTGTGTATAGCTCCAGTCAGTGGAAGAGACCCTGTTTGAGGTGAGAGACCAACTCTCTCGCTCCGGGGTGGTGAACTCTGACCTCGCTGTTCCTCTGTTTGACTCTCTCCTGAGAGTGGCCTTGGCCGAGGTGTCGTCTGGTCCTGATCCCCCTGAGGAGAAGCCAGACAGGGTGAGTCCTGCCTTGGGAGAAACTGTGAGTGAAGTTACTGCACCTTTTTATATTCTCAGGTTTTTTGAGCTACTCGTGTATCAAGGGCCAAGTTCAGGTTATAGCCTGTCTGGCAGACACTTGATTCCTCTGCAGCTGCAGCACATGCTATCCATGCTCATCACAGTATAAAGCTGTAACATGTCATTCTACTAATCTTTATTTGTCCTGCTGGATAACCTCTATGCAATAAAAGAAAAAAGAATGTATTTCTTATTAAAACTAAATTGTTTTTGTTTGCACCTTCTGTGCAAAAACTCTCCTTATAGTAACAACTCCTTCGTCTTCTCTGCCTCTTACCCACTGTACACCACCACTAAATTAATGTTGCTATAATTCCATTTGCTGCTATTTGAAAGTTTTAAATCAACCTGGTGATATGAGTTTATGATGCTGACCAAAACTTTGTGACATACTTTTGTTATGTCCCATCTCTTCCCCCATATTTCTCCACTGTCAGCTCCATGACAGGGTCATAATGTGCTCAGAAATCCTTGCTCCATGTTTTGTACATTCTCTATCCTACCCTTTCATTAACAAAAAAAAAAGGTGGCAAATGATTCCTGAGTGTCTCAGGCAGGGGTGAGAATTAGAGTGAGTCATGAGAGATCACACGTTTTTAAACAAGCATGTGTGAAAACCGCATCTTCATCGTATTAACTTATCTTGAGTCCAATGAACCGCTGTCAAGGCAAAAAAAAATCATCAGGACTGTCAGCCATCATACGAATAATGGGTCTTTTCTTGATAAAATTCAATTCCAAAAATTTGAAAACCTTGAAGCAGACTGTGTTCATTCAACAAATTATTTCACTGAACGCAATGGCAAAAAATTAAGCGCAGCAGTGACAAGGAAAACCATTTTCCTGCAGTGTCATCAAGCATTGCGATGACAGTGTGTGGCCAACTCACACTATGTTGCTAAGCAGCTGTTATCTGCCTGATGTACAACAAAACAGACGTAAATAATGATAGCCCTTGTTTAGACCAGGCAGCGGGTGCAAACATGAGCAAGCATGACCTCATTTTGAAACCACACTGATGTTACTTTGTTTCAAAGATTTTTACATTTTAACGTAAGTTCTTTCAACATCTTCATAAACGTCAAAATGATAAATCACTTGTAATATTCACTTATAATGACCATTTCTCAAAAAATACAAGACAGATGATCAAAACATTTTTAAACTATTCTCATGACCGTATATGGTTATGACCAGACATGTAACTGCTACCATTTGTTTCCAGATTGTAAAAATATAATATATAATTTTTCTTCTGGCTGTCCTCACTAAAATGACGTCCCCCTTTGTGGTGAGTGCCTCCAGCCTCACAGCCTTGGATGTGTATTTTTCAAGTCTTAAAATGCCTGTCTGACTAAGCCTGTTCCAACACAGGAGGATTTAACTTTTATATAATAGATTTACCTATTTCCTCACAGCTTAGCTCTTTCTCAATGAGCCCAGCAGAGTGTGATGTTCACTTAACCATTACAAACCATTACAAGTATGCGCTGTGAAGCTCCTAGATTAGTCTTCCACAACAAAGTTTGTCCACTGAGGGACTATTCTTTAAAATATTCACTTCACCAACGACTGAATATCATAGCTGCCTAGTTATTATGCTGTATGGGGTAGATGTGTATTACACTAAGCCTCTACTTTGAACTAATAAACGGTTTATAGGACTGTTTACTCAAATGTGTGTGTGTGTGTGTGTGTGTTTGTGTGTGTGCCTACGTGCACATATGATGTCTGACTGTTCACATCAAGGAACTGGGCTGTGTGAGCGCAAGTCAGCTGATATTTGTCTTATGACCAAAATCTTGTATTTTTTTTCTCCTCATCACTTGAAAACATTTTGTTCGCAATTTATTCGCTGTATTAGTGGAAGGTTCGCTGCCTGTTATGCTTATTATATTTTAGCATATTTTGTCCAGAACTTTTTTTTAAAAACAGAACTGGGTAAGCTTTTACGAAACGAATCTTATCTTACCAGCCCTCCCTCTCTCTCTCTCTCTCTCTCTCTCTCTCTCTCTCTCTTTCCGTCAGAAGCTCCAGGTGTTGGCCGAGGGGGTGGCCCCGGCAGGCGATCTGTCTGAGGAGGTGGACGAGGTGCAGAGCTGTGGCGTCAAGCCCCCGGGGGAGGAGGAGGGCTACGACGCTGACAGTGAAAGCAATCCTGAGGACATGGCCAAGCAGGAAGAGGGTAGGTTTACACTTACTGCCACACTCTCTTACTCCCAGTTACTCCTCCTCAAGAATGAACAGCCACTGAACACACCTGCCTGCTCCAGATAATAGCAGCTAAGGGTGATTTCACATTATTTGCACTCTTTGCTAACTGTTAAGTCTTTAAGTATCCACTGCAGGTTCTTTTTACACCCTGGTGGTCTAAATTACTTTTACATCATGGACTTTATTTTATGTCCACAGACTAATTTTGATGGATTGAGAGGTTATGTATTGCTCTCAACCTCTAAACCTGGGAAAGCCTTGGGAAATCTTGCTTTTCCCAGTGTTGAGATGATTATTTAATGTACATGTTACTGAGCTACTGTGCATCGCTAAATTTCCTTACATTCACTGTATTAACGAATTTTAAGTTAAACAGCATCATCATCTTGTGGTTTTAAGTATTTTGCAATATAAAAATATCACATCCTCTTTTGGTTCGCTGTGGAGGATATTTGGCAACAACAAGTGGCTACTTTTTATTGCGTACACATGACACGACAGAAACTGGCCTGAGCGCTTTCCACATGACAGGCTCTTGTGTCAGCTCTGCCTCTTCACTCTGGTCTCGCAGGTTAACAACGTGACCTCTTTACACCCTTTTTACTTTTTCATCTCCTGAGAATAGAGTCATTGTTTTGTGTTTTACAACTGTAGGCAACTATGCTCTGTTGCCTCATGAGCTGGATCTTGTGACTTAAAGTGGATACTTTAACTTCCTGGGAAATTCTTGCATCCTGGAAATAGCCAATCTTTAATACTCACCTCATTTGTTACATAAATAAATGCATTAACCCTTAATCCCAATATAATGGCAATTTTGGGGCAATTCCACCTCTCATATCAGTTTATCTCCCCTTGATGCAAACATCCATTTTATGCTTCAGTCACAGAATAAACAAAAATCTACTATAAATTGTTTTTCTGTAGCTATACTATAGGTAGTAGTTGTGTTTTTTAAATAAATGTATTCCAGGGGTGTGTTACTTGATTGACAGGTGTCAAAGCCTATCATAGTCCCGCATCTACCATTTCTTCTCCAGAACCACAGCGAAAGATGATGAAATGAAGCACAAGCATTTATATTTACTGAAGGATACTGAGATGGCAGTTAGTATAAATTTATATTTACTGAAAGCAGCATGTATCTGCATGCGTGAATGTGAGACGGAGGCATACTGTGTAGCTGTTGGGAGACAGGGAGGGAGAGTGAGCTTCATTAATAAACGGAGGTCCCAGAAGCTGCGCAAGAGCCTGCTGAGCTGCTCTCCTGTAAATCATGAGGGGACTCCCATGCTGCTCTGAGGCTGAGCACAGGACTGGGGCTGATTCATTTTTATTAGCTGCCTCCAAGATAGGAAGTCGGCAGGGAATGTCTGTGGATCATGAAGCTGTTTAAGCAACACGTGCCATTGTGTGTTTTTATGTTAGCACATTTGGCGTGACGTTCATCAACTCTCCATTTCTTGTGGCTGCGATCTTGTGTGTGTGTGTGTGTGTGGTTGATCTCTTAGGAGTGAAGGTGGAGTCTGCCGTGCTGCATGAGTTTGCGGTGGTTGCGGAGGGGCCAGGGCGTGGTGTGCTGCTCTTCCCAGAGATCTGCACCATGGAGCTGCAGCTTCTTGCTACCGGCTCCCCAGACATGGAGGTTCTGAGTCATGTATTTCACAGCCTGCTGGGTGCAGTGCACGCCAACCACCGCAACGCTGCTTTGCTCTATGACCAGGTCAGAATGACCTCTTCTTCCTCTTTGTACTGCTCTCAGCCGTAGCAGTCTGTATTTGTCTTACCCTTCCTCTCAACTGTGCACTGGTGAATTATGACTGACCCCCTGCTCTGGTCTTCACAGGGAGGAGTCAAAACCATCCTGTCTGGCTTTCACAACATCCTCAGCCAAACAGACCCTTCCTTTACAGGTTTGTTATTTCTTCTGGCTTATTTTTGCCTCATTGCAGACTCTTAAGATATTATTCATGTGTGACATCTAGGGAAAAAAAAACTCTGTTTGCTGTATTCCTAAGATTTTTTTTCTGCTGCTGACATTTCGACTGGGTCCTCAGGGTTCAAACGTCATACTCAGTGTGAATAATTTTAGTCTTCCTTAGAAACATCTGTACCCAATGAATTGATTTCATGCGATGGAATTAATCTCCATTATCTGGCATTGTAACCGTCATGTGCAAAATCTAAGGAAACAATGTTGGGTTATTTTTCTTCTTCTGACCTTTTGACTGGTCTCCCGTGGCTTAAACGTCACATACAATATGGATGACATTAATAATTATCTGGGGACATTTGTGCACACTTATCATATTGTATAATTTAGAGTATTCTTTATCTGATTAGCTTGTCTGTGGCCTTTTTTGTTTGTCTTTTCCAGAGATATTATTTTTGCTGTGAGCAAAGCAGGCAGTGATGCTGTTTTGTGTTTTTGCTTGTGGTGTTCTGGTGCATGCCCAAGTGAATGAAATCTGTTTACGTAATGTGCTCTTCATTGGTCTACATTCAGATTGCCAGACTGTGCTAGTGGAGCTGCTGGTTGCCATGGTGAGCCAGCGAATCACAGCGGAGGAACTGGCTCTATTGATTCGCCTCTTCCTGGAGAAGACCCCACCTACTGTAAATAGCCCTATCAGTTACTCAACAATGCACTGTTAGCTTACGTTTAGGGTGTTGACACTGATAGCTTATGCTCACAGTGTCTACACATTCAATTTTTCAGCAGCAAGGAGAACTCATTTGTAAGACGTCTCTCTTGTCACGCTCTCTTCACACTTCAAACTCATCAACACATGATGCTCCCTGGGCGCACTTCGGTCTATATACAATTAACACCAATGTGTGCGGAACAGATGTGATGCTACAACTTATTACCACAGGTCTGTGTTTAATTGGAATCCGCCAGCAGACATCATTTATAACCTGTCTCCAAGAAATGGGTTCCCAAAAGGGAAATGAGGGTTTTTATTTTTAACCATGTGAACGTAATGACATGTGACCCGTGGTTTCTGTCTGTGAAAATGAGACATATCAGTGACTGCAGTTGCTCTTTTCGTACTGCTTCCCAGGTTTCTCTTTTTTTAGACTTGCTAGATTCCTCTTTATTTTTTATGGATTGTTTATTAAGACTCACAGGAATACCACAGGTGTAATGCTTAGATACTTCAGATTGTTTCACACTGTTACAGCAATTAAACAGCTCTGCAATATGTGAGTGCGATTTTTCCTCATTTTACTTAATTTAGGGATAAAAATAAAACTTAATTGAAAAATTGTGAACATGAATAGCATGTATCTGTCAAGTGTTTTTTTTTAATTGAATCTAAAATGGTGAAAACTGTCTTTCCCACCTCCCTTTTGTTTTGTTAACTGCCAGGAGGTTTTACTGAAAGGCATCCTACAAATCGTTGAAGCCAACATGAATATGGAACCTCTTCACTTCCTGACCTTTCCAATAATCCTCGGGGCTTCGACGCCAGGGGGGGTGTCTGCCGGCTCCAGACTGAACGGTGCTGCCGGAGGGAAAAGTGTTGGTTTGCTCTGGAAGGGCAAACTGTCTCCTGGGCGCAGAGACGGGGATACTGAGTACCGACCAAACCACCTTCGTTCTTCTCCATGGCACATGGCTCCTCTCCACTTGCCCCTGGTAGGGCAGAACTGCTGGCCCCACATGGCCAGCGGTTTTAGCGCCTCTATGTGGCTGAGGGTGACAGAGCAGGAGAAAAAGGACGGGGACAAAGAAGAGGGTGAGACGCAGATTCTTCACCAAGACACTTTTTTACCTGCAATCCATAAACATGACCTGGTTTTGAGATTTTCAAGTTATTGTCTTCCAGAAGAGAATAACCCTCCTGCAGCTGAGTCCCACCATGGGTCCTCTCAGGCTGGGACGAGATTAGTGGAGGAAGATCTCATTCATATTCTGTCCATGGGCTCCAAGGCACTGATGCTTCAAGTGTGGGCAGACTTCTCTACAGGCTCTCTCACATTCAGGTGAGCTCCAACTAAGACTACAGTCTCAAGGTTGTGTGTGAAGAATGGATTACTGTTTCTTCAGTAATCATAGTTTATGGACCTTGAAGTATTGCAATGTGTTGTTCCTCTCAGGATTTGTATAGACCCCAACGATGACATAAAAGCAGGGCTGCTGGCGCAGGCAGATTCTGGTGTGGAACTACTCAGACCGGGCCAATGGCAGCACCTTGGCCTCACTTACACCCAGCAGCCAGAGGGCAAAAAGAACATTCATGGCCGTGTGGTTGTCTGGGTGTGTGGCATCCGGTGAGGAACATATGTAATAGCAAAAAGTATGTGTTTTTGAATCTGGGGGATAAGTTAACATTAACCTTAAACTGCTTTCTGTTTCAGAAAATGTGAGGTTTCTTTGGACTACACTCTACCCAGGAAGTCCAGTTTATCATCTGACAGCAATAAAACCTTCTGCATGCTGGGCCACTGTACGCCGTCCTCTGGGGAGCTATCGAAGCAGGGCGGAGGCTGGAGCATGGGCACTGTGCTTCTTTTTAATGGTAGGACTCCTGTTGATTCCCGTCTTCTTTATCTGTCTGTGTCCATAAGCTCTTAGATACTTAATCCCTGTCAGTCACACATCATCTTACTCCTCATGCATATGTGCAGTCTGCTTTAATCCCTTATGTAATTGTATCTGTTCGGCCTCAGTGCTGCTCCCTGGTGGTACACTGATTACCAACGTCTCTCTTATAAGCTGTATATACGGCACACAAATGTACACTAAGGGTTTGTGGCTCACTTATATTTTAACAGCGTATCCAGTCTAGTGTCTGTAAAAGGCTGTTGCTGGCGTGCTGTGGATTCTCAGCATTCTCTCGGGAGGCTTACTGAATACTTCTCTTGTTGCCTTTAATTGGCTGTGAATGGCTTGCCTGTAGGCAAATCTCAACCTGTGAACCCAACTGATGTCTTTAGACAAGCTTTAGCCTCTGCTCCTCCTCACTGGAATTCATTTTAGGTAGCGGTGTCTTCTTGAAAAAGAAAGACTGTGAGTTTCATGAAAACAAGAAATAAAGCATCAAGGCTCCTCAAGGGTCTCACTTTGGATCACATTATTTGTTATTGCAGTTTTGGTTATTGGTGGAATAATCTAAATTATTTACACACGATGGATCCGTGTTGGATTTCTCACATTTCTGTTTCCAACTTCTAAATAGCAGAGATGTGCTGTGTTTGTCTTATTAGGGAAGTAATTGTGACTCACTTGGCCTCCATATTTCAGGATCTAGAATAGGATCTGAGGAGGCCCTCTACCTGTACACCAGCGGGCCTGACCTCGCTTCAATCATGCCCTGCAAATATGGCAAGCCCAGTGGGACATTCTCCAAGTTTGTCACTGAGGAAGGCCTGAAGTGCGAGCATGTACGAGAGCTTCTGATGAAGAACAAGGATGTGGACACAACGGCTTTGGTTGTAAGTCTTTGTTTACTTCAAGCTTTAACACAACATCCTTATTACAACACAAAACAATGCACTTGAGATATGGAAAAAGAAATGTACAATGTAAATTACCCATTTCTACATGTGAGTTGTGTCAAAACACAGATTGGCACTGCTGTTAAAACCCTGTCCTTATGCTTTGTAATTCAAGGGCTCTCTAAGCATAGCAAATCCCTCCTATGTCTCATTTATTGTTTCATTTCACGGTGTATGAGTAATATGCTGTTCCAATTAGCTGTCATTAATGATACTGCATGGTAGGAAGTAATTTTTCCCCAATGGAAAAAATCTATTACAGTTAAGCTGCAGCTATTTCAGTCAGTCTGAAAATAGTTTTTCTCCCATTAAATACTAATGGATTTGTTGATAATAGCTTTACTGGTTTAAAAAAAGAAAAAGAAAAGAAAAAAATCTAGTAAGACATGTACCATGAATGATTTCTTCTCCACAACTTTAAAATATCTGTTATACTATATCCAAGTCTAACCAGGTCTAAATCCACACTTGAAATCAGAGCCTCAAGCTAGCTAGGCTCTTTGCTTGGGTCTAATTGAACACCCTAATAACACCTAAATAACCAAAAGCTACAGGATGAAAGTTTTGCCTAATAATTGTGTGGGTTGTGTTTCTGTACAGGAGAGCTTGGCTGTAGTGTATGCTCCCAGCAGCCCTAGAGTCTACACCATTTATGAGCCTGTAATCAGACTGAAGGGTCAGGCCAAGACGGTGGTTACCCAGCGGCCGTTCAGCTCCAAGGAAGTGCAGAGTGTTTCCCTGGAGCAGAACCCTCTCAGAGCCCTGCTTCCAACTGAGACCCAAGGCCTGCAGAGCGTCCTGCACAAGATCGGAGGAACAGGAAATTTTGTCTTCCTCTTTGCGCAGGTAGAATGATCTATATTTACTGGAGCTCTAGATGAGTCAGAGGAGGTCATGATTCTCAATTTTCATGATATTTCTGGAATGCTGTGGATTTAGACAAATGTGCTGGAAAGAGTGGGGGAAAAAGTGACAGTTTGATTAAATAAACCAGAAAAATTCACCTCACAGCAATATAGAAAAATGTGTCTCATCACTTCACATATCGACTGCATTAGCTTCTGCTTGTCAGCGCTTCCTATAGTTCTTCTTTACTATTCTGTAAGACAACAAACAACACAGGCAAAGAAGGAAGTGATTCAGTTATTTAGTGAATTATAAACACTCATTAGCAGGATGTCAAAAAAAGGAAGTCTTACACCAGAACTAGTTTAGTACAAGATTAGTCAGTTTGGAGAAAAGTAATTTGCAGCAAGTTTGATGATCATTTAAGTTGTTTTTCAAGAAGAAATTATTCAAGCTTCTCAAATTTTCTGCTTTTCCTTGTCTTTGTATTTGGACTGTTGGTTGGAATCACTTTGGACTCTCATTTCTGATCTTTTATAGCCAAACAATTCATTAATCAAGATAATAATTGATTATATGCTCTCATACAAGTATTTATTGAGGTTCTCCACATGACCAGCACTGCAAGGAAGTTCATTACTAAGCCCAAATGATTAATGACAAAGCTGTATTATTTTTATATGTACTGTATATTTTAAAGCAATTGATTTCCTGTTGTTTTTACTGTATTTAACTTGGCCCTATTAATTGTGTATTGAGTTGTGAAAGTCACCTTATAGAAATTGTAGTTTAATGTCACTTTTAAAGGCAAATTAGGCTTGCATGTTTTTGTGAGAACACAATAACTGTAGCAGGAACAGTGTGAAATGATGTTTTAGAAAGGAAGTCCTGGATTGTTCAACAGATTTTTCTTTTCTGTCCCTTATCTCTGGGTCTGCGGCGTCCAGACGGTGGAGCTGAGTGACTGTGAGAAGACTCAAGCTCTGGCCCTGCGGGTGCTGCTGTCTTTGTTCAAGTTTAACCAACACCGCATCCATGAAATGGACTGTTACCATGGTTACTCTATGATCCATCAAGTCCTCATAAAGTCCAAATGCATCGTGGGATATCATATGCTGAAAGTGAGTCACACCTTGAATTCTTTGTTGTCTTCTGTACCCACAGCGTCTGCTGATCTGCGCAGTGAAACATTTTAGGTTTTTCTTACACCATGAACCCGATCCAGCCTGACACACTGGTGCCTCTCTGAGCCAGCCTTGGTGACCCTGCTGTTACTTGACCCTCTGGCAGTGTCTGTAATTGAGCTGCGTGATGGCTGTGCACTGAAATGGATTCTGTCTGACTTGATGAAACACTGAGCTCCTGCAGAGTCACACAGCACCTCTGATTGCCTTTGTTACTTTAGGCTTCCACATACAGTATTATACAGCATAGAACTGCACTGATTAGTGATATTAAACACAGCATCATTCCTGTATGAAAAGGAACGCACTGTGTTACACTGTTACACTTTTCTATTTATGCTGCAAAAGAAATCTCTGTTAAAAATCAGTAGGTTTAACTTTTTATTGGACTATAACTGAATTCACTTGTCAGACAGATGAATAATGTATCTGACGGTGTGTAATACCACAAGCGTCTATCTTACCTCAGTCAAGCGATCCAAAGCACTGCAAGATTTACAACCACTGCAGCGAAAGCTGGTCACAAATGATAGAGTCTGATCAATACAGACAGGGCGGCTCAGGGGATAAATGGCATTGGTTTTGACAGAATGATAAGCACCCCAAAAAAGTTCATGGAGAATTTATTGATGTCTGAAACTCTCACTCACTGTCAGGTTGATTCTGGAAAGATAGCGATTACCAATATGTTGAGGTGTGTGTCTGATGAGAGTCACCAACAGGCTGTATTTCTCATGTGGTATCCATATTCTGTCTCTCTAGACTTTACTGGATGGATGCTGCAGCAGACCCATCCTCATCCTGGGGGATGATGGGCAGTTCCGTTTGGACACTGAGTCCGTCGCTGTGGTGCAGGACATCAGGCTTCTCTCAGACATCCTGTTGGACTGGAAGATCTGGGCCAAAGCTGAGGTAAACGCATTCACAGGATCAACCGTGTTTCATTAGTGACAGGAGACATAACGCACATGACAAAGTGGACAAAATATAAAAACGTTTGTGAAGTAAAACTACACTGCAGATAAACCGATGCTCTAAATGATTGGCTGAATTTGTAGCTTCTCCCAAGGTCTGTTTATTTATAAACATCCATTCCTGATGAAGGTAAGAAAGCTCAAAACCTCATCACCTAATGATGAGCTGTGAATGAGTTCATACATCTCAGGAGCAACTCTCAGTGGTCACAAGTTCATTGATGTGAGTCTTTACACGACTCTCCAAAAATATGAAAGTAGTAAATTGGTTTGCAATCTTTTTTCACTTTCATTTTATGTCCTGACAAACTCAAAAGTTTGGGGAGAAAAACACAAACGGACTGCTTATTGTGCAGACTGCCTAAAGTGTTTGCACTGCAAATTTTACTTTTGAGTTCAGAGCTGCACACAGTGTTTAATGTTTTAAAAGATAAAATCAGAGAGGAAAAATATAATAAATCTAATATGTTTTGCTGCTTTACTTTGCTGAGAAGTAATGATACTCTCAGTCCCACCATTAGATAATTCAGAACTACTTAATGTGTCTGTCCATTATGATGGATGAATGCATGATATATAAATGATCATTTACTTTGAATTCTTACATAAAAATGTTTGATAGGCTTTATGTTTAATAAAAGACAAAGCATGTTTGTGAAGTTTTTTTGATGCAGAAAAAAAACAAATAAACATTTGAAAAGTCAGAGCTGTTCTTTGTTATTGTTGGGTTAACAATAGTTATGTCAGTATGTATGCTGTGGAATATTAAGTCATCCATCTTTATCTTACCCTCGGGTCTGCATTTACAGGTTATGAACTTTTTAAAATACAAAAATGTGAAAATATCAGTTATGTTATTGGTATCAGCTATGAGACGTAGATCACTTTTGATTGTTGTATCAGCTGAAAAAAAGTCCACATTTTGCTCATCCTACTCTCCAGTGTCATTCACTGTTTGTGTTGTTTCTGTCAGTTTGGAGTGTGGGAAACACTGCTGACTGCCTTAGAAGTCCTCATCAGGGTGCACCACCCTTATCAGGTCTTCAACATCCGCCAGTTTCTCAAGGCTGAAGTGGTGCATCGCTTCCTGCTCACCTGCCAGGTGTTACAGGTAGGTCACTGCCATAAAGCTTCTGAAACAATACCCTTTATCTTCTCAGAGACTGTCACTGACTTCATTGTGTTTCTCTTAAGGAGCATCGAGACGAGCATCTGACTGCCATCCCGCAGGAAGTCTGTCTCTCATTTGTCAAAATCATCCAGGAGGTGCTCGGGTCTCCTCCGGACATGGACCTGCTTAAACTGATCTACAACTTCTTGCTGGCTGTTCACCCACCTACCAACACCTACGTCTGCCACACTCCATCCAGCTTCTACTTCTCACTACACATAGGTGAGGATGCAGCGTAGTTAAAAGCAACATCTCTGTATCAGAGTGCCCTTAATTTAATGCACTGAGTTCTTTTGATGTCTTTTCTTTGTCAGATGGTAAGCTGTACCAAGAGAAGGTGCAGTCCATTATGTACCTGAGACACTCCAACAGTGGAGGAAAGTCTGCCAGCAGCTCTGTGGTGTCACTCTCACCGACCGTCTTCACTGATGCTCCCCATGAAGGTACAGCTGCTTAAAAAAGATTTAGGCTGCAGCTCTTAACAGTAGTTCTTACAGAGCTTGTCTTTATTATACATCTTAAATATCTGTCCAGCTATTCCATTTAGTTCTTTTATTTGAACATTTATTGTTCTACTCTACTTTTATTATTTTTATTTCTTGTAAAGCTCTTTGTAACTTTGGGAACGGGCTGTATAAATGAAATGTGGCTGTGACATTTGCATTGTGCTAAATTTAACAGTAAAAAGAACAACTGACTGACCCTGTTTATACAAGCTGTTTGTTGCCCATTGGACAGCTCCAAGTGTTGTATTATGCACCTGCATACAAATAAAGGCCCTATGCGACCTTTAGTTATAAAGCAATAATTTATAAGTGCTGAATCATTTTATTCTGTTTTCCAGGCCATCTCCACGCTCCTTCCCCAGAGCACGGAGGTGATGATCAGTCATTACGCCCACCTAGTGTGGCTCCATCTCCGTACTCCTCCCCTCTACTGACACCTCGAGTCGGACACGGTAGCTCAAATGAGGCAGGTGAAGGTGACGGGGTCTCCCTCGCCACTCAACAGGCTCTCGGCAGCACTGA
The DNA here is from genome assembly GCF_000972845.2 of Larimichthys crocea. Classification (NCBI taxonomy): domain Eukaryota; kingdom Metazoa; phylum Chordata; class Actinopteri; family Sciaenidae; genus Larimichthys; species Larimichthys crocea. The sequence continues at coordinate 10,973,945 of NC_040013.1, forward strand.
AACACTCAAAAAGGGTGGAGGTGATGAGCAGCTCCTGAGCAGCTGCGAATCGGCCAAGACAATCTGTGACTCTAAGGACGTAAGTGAGGGTGGAGCCCTGCGCACACCTTCCATCAGCGTGGAGGAGGAGCGGGATGAGGCGGCAGAGGTGGACAGCCTAGCAGAGGGCAGCGTTGGGGTGATGGAGTCTGATGATAGATTTGACTGGGCCAGTGATGAGGCGCCACGCCGCCCGGACAGCCTGAAAGGCATCCAATCCTTCCAGAGGAGCCACAGCAACCTGGCAAGTCTGGGCTTGGCCTTCCCAGCTCCAAACGGCTCGCTGGCAATCGGCCGCTGGCCTAGTGCGGCTGACCGGGGCTCAATGCCTGAAGACTGGGAGAGTTACACATACTCTCCTGGCTATGAGAGGGCACACAGCAAGACTGAGTCCAATGACAGGTACGCTGTAGTAGCTTAAAGTAAGCACTTATAGTCTCTTTCTAATTGCATGTTTATGTTGGGTTCTTCTTCTTTGATACAGGAGACCTGTGAAGGGATTTGCATAATCTAAATTCAGCATTTGGTTATTGTAATAACCCTTAGCTTTGAACTTTGAAAATTATTTTGTCCTGCAGTGACAGATTGAGTTTATTTTTGCCTGGCAGCCAGCTGCTAAACTAATAGGATTTTTTTTTCATTGTAATCCTTTTTTCTCACCAAAGTCACCTTTGTTTTTTTATTAGAGACAATGTGGGCTGTCTGACATGAAAACATCTGCTTTGATTTGTGGATGGATTTCAAGCTGTGCAGAAAAGTTTCAAGGAAAAAAAAGTCTTCAAATCAAAATTCATGGCAGAAGTTTGTCTGATATTCTGTTTTTATGCTTTCACTGCTCTGGCAGTGTTGATTAAAGTAGATCATTTCACATATATCCATTCACTTCATTGTGCGTTCTTTGATGAGTAGCTTTTCTTCTGATTGATGTAAGTTTTATAGCACTGGGGTGCAAATATTCACTCCCAGTTACTACAGCACTTGATGTGTGCAGCATTATTTTTTCCTCATCAGCAGTTTGTCAATAAATGCTGACATTTGTCTGTTGCCAAGACATTGAATACTTAATAGCTTTTTAGCAGGGCTGATTATGGGAATACCTCATTTCAGCAGTTAGGCTTTCATTACATAGTTGCGTACACGACAAATGACACTTTAATACACTATTATTAAAAAATAAACTAATTAGAATAAACCAATAACTAATTAGAATAATTCATATTTTTTAGCACCGATGGGATTTTGGCTCATTGATCATGTGCTTTAATTTAGCACTAAAGTCTAAGTTTGTGTCCCTCAGGTCCAGCACTGAGGACTGCCTGGTGCTGATCTGCTGTGGACTCTACGATCTTCTGAGGGGCATCTTGCTGCTGTTGCCTGACCTCATGCTTGAGGAGGTGATGGATAAGCTCATCCAGCCAGAGGCCCTCATTGTTCTGGTCAACCACTCGTCACCTCTCATCCAGCAAGGAGTCATGAAGGTTGGTTCGGTATCCTCTCTGAGTCTCACTGTGTGTGATTTAGCATCAGGAATCAGCCAGTGTTAAGACTGAAGTTACCTCATTATTCTCTCCCTCTCTCCCAGCTGCTCGATGCCTATTTTAGCAGAGCTGTAAAGGAGCAGAAGGAGAAATTCCTGAAGAACCACGGCTTCTCTTTGCTGGCCAACCAGCTGTACATCCACCAGGGAAGCCAAGGGCTCCTTGAATGCTTCCTGGAGATGCTGTTTGGACGGCCTGTGGGCCTAGAGGAAGAGTAAGTCAAGGGACAGGACACTTTGTCATGCCATAAGATCTTGTGCACCATAGGCTGTGTTTTATCCTATAATATTATGCATAGGACTGTCTACTGTGTGAATAAATGTGTTTTGATGTGCACATTTGTGCTTATTTCACCACTGTTTTTTTCTGCATTGCTTTCCAGCTTGGACCTGGAGGAAATGGAAAATATCTCACCCTTTAGAAAGCGCTGTATCATCCCAGTATTGGGTCTCATTGAGAACTCCCTGTATGAGAACTCCTTGGTGCACAACATCCTGTGTATGCTGCTGCAGCTCCTCAATGCCTGCCCCAAGCTGGCAGACATCCTGCTAGACCACGGGCTGCTCTACGTGCTCTTTAACACCCTCTCCACCCTCAACGGAATGGAGAATGGGTACGGCTGCCAGAACAAGAGGATGATTCATTCATTCAAACACCTCCATGGTTTCATGGGTTTTTGTCTTGAACCTTTGAGCCGTGAATTAAATCATTAATCCTCTCGCTGTTCATTGATCTGGCATACACAAGTGGTAGCCTCCCTGTGCTTCATCTTTTTCTACTCCTTGTTGTTCTCCCTCTGCAGTATTCCCCTGAATGACTACAAGCTCCTGGTGTGTGACATCCAGCAGCTGTTAGTAGCTGTAACTATCCACTCCTGCAGCTCTTCAGGGTCCCAGTACTTCCGCATCATCGAAGACCTCATTACCTTGCTCGGTTTCATGCAGACCAGCAAGATGCGTCGCACACAGGGTGAGGACTGGATTTCTGAAAACTCGATACACATGCAAAATACATCAGCGTTGTGTCATCAAGTATGCTCTGCAGTTCTAGATGATATCAAGCTATCAAGCTCTGCTGCAGAAAGAAACTTGGCTGTCACTTTATTATCTACAATTACAGAGAGAAAAAAATGCAATTTGAGAAATATCTCCATCTTCTCATTAAATGATTTTCTCTCATTTTTCCCTTAAATTTAGTCTCTGAAAAATATCTCTCATCTCTTCCTCAGTTTTTTTGGTATAATCACTCTCACATTACAAAGGCATACTATATATTTTTTGGTTTTTCGTTGTTTGTCATTTTAGTAATTACTCGACTGTATTGCTGCCGTCATCGGGCTTCATGCAAGAACGTTTTCCTAAATTAGTCATACCTGTTCTCTCCTGTTCATTGAGTGGTGCAGTGTATAAGATTTGATCATTAGCATATCCAACTGCAGCTAATTGCTATTTAAGGCTACCTTTTCATCTCTGTTAATGGGCAAGTTTCATTAATAAAAATGTTACCCAAGCTTATAAAGAAGATTTCAAATTAGTAGATGAAAACTAAATAAAATATTTAGCAGTGTCAGTAGTCGTATTAATATTACTACAGCTGTCAATGCTGTGTCATCATAGTAGTATAGCTGTACAGAGAGATGAAAAGGATGAAGTTCAAAGCCAAAAAAGATTACGATTCCAAGTTTCATTATGTGGGTTCTGGTAACATGTTTAAATCAAAAAATCAAATTCAGATTAAAGCATAATTTTAGTGTTTAATGTTTTTACGTCTGTGGAGAGAGGAAGACCATCTTTACATTGCTAGCACAACAGACCTGGACCCCTCATGAATGAAAGTTTATGCATAAAAGAAAATTCTAAGTATGATATATCTATGATCTGCTATCAGGTTAACTTCTAACATGACAAAGTTCATTGTTTTTTTCCTTTTGTTTTGTTTTCCTCAGAGATGGCGGTGGCTTTGCAGTTCCGCGTCCTTCAGTCAGCGATTGAGTTCATAAAGACAACATCCAATCAGGAACCTCAGAAGCTAAGTAGCTCAGTTAACCCTCCGAGCTCTCCACATCACGCCATCTATCAGAAGCGCAAAAGCATCGCAGGTGAATATTTCAAACCGGCGCAGCAGTAGAAATCTGGCGTGCAGTTTTTTTCTCATCCTGAGTGTCAAGACAGAATTCACCACCATGTTTTTTTCAGACATTACACTTCTCCACTCTCACCTGTCTGTTCATTGACCATCTCCTCATCCCGATCTCAAGGTTCCATTGCCATGAAAGACTCCATTATCCCCCGCATCCCCAGGCAGCACTACTGCTCCTATGGCCAGATCCCCCTGTCCCCTCCCTTCAGCTTCCTGTCCCAGGACTCCCCCCTCCCCTCCCCTTCTGGAGCTCCATCCTACATGCTCCACTGTGACGCAGGTAGCTTGGACTGCGGTCCACAGCGGAGAACATCCTCCCTGTCATGGGGCATGTCTCATGTTTGCTGTGAACTCACACCGTTTCCCCCACCACTCCCCTTGGGGGTTAATTTGCCCAGTACCCTGCTACTGGTGCCTTTGTGTGTGCATGTTTGAATGTTTAACTCAAATCAGAGTTAAACATTAAGCACATATGGCATTTTGATCAGTGAATCTTTAGAATATTCTCTTTGTTCAATGATTTAAGAGACATTTACATAACCTTACTCTGAACTTTGAAGGAAAAAGCAAGTGTGCTTCTTCTCACAAACGGCATACCATCATGTGCGCTCAGTTCTCACAACTGGTCTTGTGCTTGCAGGTCGGCGCCGGTTTTCTCTGGCCCAGACTGACTCTCTTCTGATGCGGATGCGCTCTGTCGCCAGCGACGAGCTCAACCAGATGATGCAGAGGAGGATGAGCCAGGAAAACCCCATTCGTGCCAGTGAGACTGAGTTCGTCCAACGGCTTCAGAGGCTCGTCGTTCTTGCTGTCAACAGACTAATTTACCACGGTACAAACCCTTCCCTGGCTTATCTGTTCTAATCTTCTATATTTTTTCCTTTGCCTCACATGAAACCGAACTAGCTGTCTAATCCTGGTTTTGTTTGATCGTATCTTTAATTTCAGATGTGAGTCAGGATTTATTTGACCTGCTGAACATTCCCGATTCTCCAGACCAACAGCTTTTCACACCAGATCCAGGTGATCAACCTCAGGATGAGAGTGGCTCGGCATCTGTCCCACACTCTCCTACTCCATTCACCCTGCCGCCTGCCAGCAAGAAGAGCTTTCAGAAAGACATCCTCAAACTCATGATGGATGGGATCAAAATCAGCCTGGTATGACGATACAAAAGCATTTTCATGCTTTTTTTTCCCAAAGAGGTAACTGCTGTGTTTGTAATCGTGATGATGTGTTGTGATCTCACAGGGCAGCACGGGTCGAGGAGGAGCACCTCATCAGCAGTGGCGAAGGATCCTGTGGTCGTGTCGGGACACTTTTCGGGTGCAAATCGGCCGACTCCTTGTGCACACACTCAGCCCTGCGCTCCCCCTGACTGACAGGAAGGAGGCGCTGGAGTTTGTGTTTGATCCCAGACATTTAGATATCCTAAAGGAGAGCCTCAGCCCGGGTCTAGAGGTGGGTGTGATGAAATCACATTATTAACATCGATTTGCTACTTTACACATCAGCCTGTTTTTGTTATATATGTTATATATATATTTCTACCCAATGCAGAAATTGCTTCTTTTTCAGGGTGAGTGTGTGCAGTATACAGTCGTTTTGTCATTTTCACTCCTACAGACAAGATTTCCAGCAGCTGTCAGGCTCTTCTTCAGCCCCCTCGTATTGCCTTGGGCTTTCACTCTGCGTTCTTCTCTCAGGCTTTACCTAGAGTCAACTAGCAGAATAAGGAATTTCTCTTGTCCGTCACTGTATCCCACTTGCTTCAGACACTAATAAAATTTTAATCTGTGCTCTTCTTTTGCTCTTTTTTACACTCAGCATGGACCAAAGTTGTCACTGTACCTGTACGAGATGCTGCACGATCACAAGGATAGTCTCACTAAAGACGAGCAGAACGCCGTAGGTGTGTTCATGACCTCGCTCAAGCTTTGTGGCCATCGCTGCATTCCACCTAACGCTCCACACAAACAAGACTTGCTCAAGGCCATAAAAGACGTAAGTCCTAAGACTTAAGAGTTGTTGTTGCTGTAGAAGGGATGGGAAACATTTTAAATTATATCAATTTAGGGTAGCCTGTCAGGATTACTCTTTAACCAGAGAATAAAGCTAATGTGTGTTAAGAACTTGTTTGCTTGTCCTTTTCTTTATGCAGGAAAAATTCAAGTATGAAGCAGAAGAAAAAACAAGCAAAGTGGCATGGGAAAAGAAAATGGCCAACACTCAGAGGAAGTGAGTAGGAGCTTTTTTCCTGATGTGACATTGATAATCAGTACAGGGAAATCATTTTAAGAATCGCGTCTTTGTTCCACTCTTCTATTCACTCCATTCTTCCTTATTTCTCCGCAGTCTCATCCAGAGGCTGGATGGAAAGTCCAAGGACATTTCCAAGATTGCAGCTGATATCACTCAGAATGTGTCACTGCGGCAAGGCATGGAGCGAAAGAAAGTCATCCAGCACATTAGGGGACTCTACAAGACTGACCTCAGTGCCAGCCGCCACTGGCAGGAGCTGGTGCAGCAACTCACGCATGACCGGTGCGGACCGAATTTTTTTTATTTATCTATCTCTCTTTACCTGAAGTTTTTCACTATGTTGGAACAGTTGGCGTGGTGATTATTTTGTCTGGTCATTTCCTTTAAAAAGAAAATCACAACCTAATGGGAAAGATTAGGTTGCACTTTATTTAAATAAATAGATTTGAATCAACTAAAAGATGATCTAAGACATGCAGAGCATGACTTAAAAGAATATACAATTCATAAAAAATTCAGGCTAACTTTTACGTGTATATCAAGTGAGGTCTATAATCATGCTGAAACTCTGCACTAATGCACAGCACAGAGCTAAATGTAAAGATCTGCATGCCAACATGTTGATGTTTTTCAGGTATATTGTTTAGCATGCTTACTGTCTTAGTTTAGCATGTTTGGGCTTTAGTTGAAGGACACCAAAGTTGTATAAATGTATTCTTATTCTGAATTTCATGGCAATTCATCCAACAGTTGTTGAGATATTTCAGTCTTGATTAAATTAGTTTTGACGTTGGCATCCATCGAGCCGTGCCACTAGAAGAACTAAAACCTGAAGTCATGAGTCCAAAGTTCAAACCCCATTCAAACAAAGACAAGCTTTTTTTTTTTGTATTAATATAATCAGACAAAGTGTTTGATGGGGCTGTAATGGTTTGTTTCAGTGCTGTTTGGTACGACCAGACAACCTACCCAACGTCCTGGCAGCTGGACCCCACCGAAGGGCCGAACCGGGAGCGGCGGCGGCTCCAGAGATGCTACCTCACCATTCCTAACAAATACCTACTGAAAGACAGACGCAAGTCTGAAGGTGAAGAACACCTTTCACTTCACAGATTCTGTGTGTGTTTGTTTTGGTGTCCTTAATCTGACCTCCATGTTTTGTTTAGAAACAGTGAAGGCAGCATTGTCCTTCTTGTTTGAGGATAAGACCCACTCTTCCTTCTCCTCCACTGTGAAAGACAAAGCCACCAGCGAGCCCATCAGGTATAATTTTCTTCCTCTCTCACCTAACTCTCTGCCTGCCTGTAAGCCTTTAGTAAACATCATATCCCTCTCAGACAGCCTGGAGGTTCCAAAGAAGGCACATGAATGTCTCATCAACTTGTACTTTATTCAGGTGGTGTATTTCTTGTATAAGAAATGTCTTTTTGTCTTCAGGTTCACCAGACGGTGCATCAGCGTCGCCCCCTCCAGAGAGACAGCAGGGGAGCTACTCCTGGGTAAGGCACTGTCCATCTCTCATAGCCGCTCCATGCATAATAGAGTTAGCCGGTCACAAGGAACAGAGAGTAATATGCTCTCTGAGGCACAAGAGAATAAGTGTTTGTTAGTTATTTAGTAGAGGAAGCATTTGTTTGTTTCACTCTCACCGTGCTGTCTCACAGGAAAGTCTGGGATGTACTTTGTGGAGGACAATGCCGCTGATGCTCATGACAACCAGGTAAAGCCAAAGGACTGTTCAGGATTATTCTTTGCTAGAAGGATGTCACCTGGTTATGTGATTCGGCCTGGTTACTCAACATTATGTGTTTATGTGTTTGGCCAGAGCCTTCATGGGGAGACCGAGGCTCCTTCTTTCTCCTGGACATACGAGGAGATCAAGGAGGTGCACAAACGTTGGTGGCAGCTAAGAGACAACGCTGTAGAGATATTCCTCACCAATGGCAGGACTCTGCTGTTAGCCTTTGACAACACCAAGGTGAAGCAAAAACACAAGTCACACAAAATAAAAATAAAGGAATCCATGTGACGACTGGAGATGAATGCTGACATGAATGACATTCATGTGTGATGTCATGTAAATGTTGTAGTTTGCTTACCATCCAGAACTAGAATTCCCAGTAGATCACAAGAGAAAAATTCAGACCATGTTTCATTTCAATATAAAAACATGTCCAGACTGGATGGACTATGACAGAAATGGCAAGATGGCCAAAGTCTCTGCTGACACTCACTGAAAAAGATGTTTGAATAGACAAACTCATGCAGCTTGAAAAAAAAAAAAAAAACTTAATTGTTGAATTATCTTTTTTGTATTCTATCCCTGATACCTGCAGAGCTCTGTAGTATTCTGTGCCAAGAATCAGTCACAGTGATCAGTCATGATAATAAGAGACAGGGCAAAAACACTGTTGTTTTTACTATGAGTGAAATTCTGAAAATGTGTTACAATAAATATTTTACAGCAGATATTTTAAATGCAGACAAATCACAGTAAGTACAGAACACGTGGAAGCCAAACAGATAATCTGTTGTCCTTGGATTGTCTGTAGATTCACAGAAATCTGTCCTGGATAAACACATGTATATATGGCAAATGTTAGCATGCTAACATGCTAAACAAAGATGATGATGGTTTAAAATATAGCATGCTGACATTAGCATTTAGCTCAAAGCTCTGCATGTCCCAAAGTAAAACACAGCCTTTCAGAGCTTCTAGCATGACTGTGGACTCACTTTTAAGTATATTTGGGGGCATTTTGTGCATTTATTGACAGTCAGACAGTAGAGGTGTGAGGGTAGCAACACAAAGACTGGAACATTAGTAGTTTTGGTTGGCTAACCACCATGGTGCCCAATTGATTGTTGAAGGACGATGAGTATTTATTAATACTGGCATAATCCTTTGAGCTTATTAATAATTGAATATTTAAAGGCATCATTCAGTATCTTTTTGTATCTTTGTATTCTCCCAGGATCTCAGGCTTGATTTGGTGGAAAAGCTCTAGCTTTCCCATGAATGAAACTAAACCTCAAGACTAATTGAGTCATTTTATGTGGATCAGCAGTTCCCTTAAGGCACCAGGCTGTTTTTTTTCCAGTGGTTCAGAAAACTAAGAGACGCAGCAGGTTTTATTCATCGAACTGTGTCACTCATTCGCGAGTTAGTAGTTTTTCCATGTTCTACTTCAAGCCAGGCACTAGAGATGGAAAAACATCTCACAGTTCTCTCCGCGCTTGCTCTAGTTCCGTGACGACGTCTACCACAACATCCTGACCTCTGATCTGCCAAACCTGCTGGAGCACGGAAACATCACGGCGCTCACACAGCTGTGGGGCTCGGGACAGATCTCCAACTTCGAGTACCTCACGCATCTCAACAAGCACGCGGGACGCTCCTTCAACGACCTCATGCAGTACCCGGTGTTCCCCTTTATCCTGCGAGATTACACCAGTGAGACGCTCGACCTGCAGGAGCCGAACATCTACAGGTCAGTGCTGGATGGCAGCTCTGTTAATATGTTTGGAAAGACATTTGAGGTTATGTTATATCACGTACTATGCGAGAAAAGGAAATGACATGATGTGATGTAATGAAGATTAGTTATCTGCATTTTCTAGGAGTTTTTTGCAGGTACCTCCTCTGCCATTGATGCATCAGATTCTTAGTATTTAAAATAAGTATACTGCTCCTCTTAACAAGCGCTCTTCTTGTTTATGTCAGGGCTGTGCCACACTATAATTTTAAATCGAGACAGCATTTATTTATTTATTATTTGATAAACAGGATGATAAATAAGCCCTCTCTGAAATCAAGATTTGAGACACGGGAAACATTTATAATAAGTTTCCATCTGTCCCTTTGCTTACATTTTGTTGTTTCGCAGGAATTTAAGCAAACCCATCGCAGTGCAGTCAAAAGAGAAAGAGGATCGCTATGTGGATAATTACAGGGTAAGGGCTCTTTCACATGTTTCTTGAGCGTGCTAGATGTTCTGGTAAGAATACACGTTCATAACGTGTGTGTGATTTTTGTGCAGTACCTTGAGGAGGAGTACAAGAAGGGTATTCGCGAGGACGACCCCATGCCTCCCGTCCAGCCTTACCACTACGGCTCACATTACTCCAACAGCGGCACCGTGCTGCACTTCCTCGTCCGAATGCCTCCTTTCACCAAGATGTTCCTCGCGTATCAGGGTGAGTCACGCGTGAACTCCTGCTGTGCAATCTTTTTACAGTATCTATAGTCTCAGCAAGTACTGTAAATGTTACCTGATTGACAGCTGGGGCTCTTAAACAGCACGTAATTATCATACATCTCAAAAAGCTTTTAGCAGCAGAGGGCCACCTGTCTGCATTTCATTGGCCACTGCATCTTGGTTGATGCAGAAGCTTTTAGCAAATGCTGTAACGTCCTGATCTCAGATCTAACTGAGCAGCACGTTGACATGTTGCATCACATGTATTAGCTGTGAAAGGTTACATCAACTCTCTACTTTTCTGCACGTGCTCCCCCTCCTCTTTTCTGTTTCTTCCTTTCTTGTCAATTCTTTTTTCATTCAGTCCATCTCTCGCTCCTCTGATCCTCCGAGCCATCTTTTTATGTGATGGTAAATGTATTCAGCAGGCGTGGTGTCTAAGGTCATGAAAGGGGATCTTTTCAATCAGTGAATCGAATATGTAATTAGATTGTCTTTGGCCTTTATCAGACCAGAGCTTTGATATACCGGACCGGACGTTCCACTCCATGAACACCACATGGCGCCTGTCCTCCTACGAGTCCATGACTGATGTGAAAGAGCTCATCCCAGAGTTCTTCTACCTCCCAGAATTCCTGGTCAACAGAGAGGGTAATAATCATTTTCCATTACATTTTATATGTTTAATCTTTACACTTTATTAAACTTCATTTATACCAGCATCTATTTTTCATATCTTCTCATGAATTAAAAGAATCTTTTTTGCCTTCACAGGTTTTGATTTTGGGGTTCGGCAAAACGGTGAGAGGGTGAATCATGTGAATTTACCGCCCTGGGCCCGCAACGACCCACGTCTCTTCATCCTGATCCACCGACAAGCGCTGGAGTCGGACCAGGTCTCCCAGACACTGTGTCAGTGGATTGACTTAGTGTTTGGGCTGAAGCAGAAAGGAAAAGCTGCTGTCCAGGCCATCAATGTCTTCCACCCAGCTGTAAGCAGCTGCCTGTTTCATCAAGTTTGCTAGAAATGATCAGAAAAGATATCAGTTGTTGCTTACGTAAGTTTTCATATCATTTTTCGCAGACTTATTTTGGCATGGACGTTTCAGCTGTAGAAGACCCGGTGCAACGACGGGCCCTGGAGACGATGATCAAGACATACGGGCAGACGCCCAGGCAGCTCTTTAACGGCACTCATATCAGCAGGGCCGGCCCCAAGCTCTTGATGGAGGGAGAGCTGCCGGCAGCCATGGGTCTCCTCGTTCAGCTTGCCTTCAGAGAAACCCGAGAACAAGCCAAGGAAATAGTCTGCCCGGTAATCTTCTCTGTGGTGGAAGTGACTCTGACTGCTTGCTGTGCGCTGACAAAAACATGAATTAATGCATCATCCATGAAATGATGTGCTTCTCACCTGGCAATTTCCTCTTCCTCCCCCACAGAGCCCACTGCCATGGATCAAAGGTCTGAAGTGGGGCGAGTATGTGGGCTCACCGTCCGCTCCGGACCCAGTGGTGTGTTTCAGTCAGCCACATGGGGAGAGGTTCGGATCCCTGCTGGCTCTGCCAACACGAGCCATTTGCGGGCTGTCTCGCAAGTTCTGCCTCATGATGATTTACAGCAAAGAGCAGGGTAGGAAGCCCACCAGTCAGACACAAATCAGCCAGGATGTACTGAATGTTTTGCACAATGTCCTGCTGACTCCATTAACTTTATTCTCTCTGCTCTGTAGGTGTCCGCAGCATGCACAGCACAGACATCCAGTGGTCGGCCATCTTGAGCTGGGGCTACGCGGACAACATATTGAGGCTGAAGAGCAAGCAGAGCGAACCACCTATCAACTTCATTCAGTGCTCGCAACTTCACCAGGTAAGCGCAAGTCAACTCTCTTAGTGAAAGGTGTTACTGCTACTCAGTGCTACACAGCTGTACACTGAGGGCTCGACCAATGAGCCGCCAGGTTCCTCGCTTTCCTCCGTCCAACCGTCCATCTCGCTCTCCTCCAGGTGACCAGCTGTGCCTGGGTGCCCGATGGCTGCCAGCTATTTACAGGCAGCAAGTGTGGAGTCATCACCGCCTACAGCAACCGCTTCACCAGCACCACGGTGGGTTTCCATGGCGACGTTCCCCTCTAACCTTCCGCCTCCACATCAACACCCAATCCACCCACCTCCCATTACCCCTCCCCCCTTCTCCTCCTCTACCCCTCTTTAGACCGCCTCAACGTGCTCGAACGCTCAGCTTCATTAGTCACATCACAGTTGCCCTTGAAACACATTTCCACCGAGCCTACAAGTGGGATTAGAGGTCTGGGAGTTCAGTCATCAGAGAGGCTTTCAGACTTTCATCGGTCCCCACCAATAGGCATCGAGATTTCCTGTTTTCTGTGTCTCTGGATGGTGTTTCAGTAGCAGTTGATTTGTGCTGTTCTAAAAAATCCTGTTGGAGATCGATTATTGGAAAGTTTAGGAAATGGCAATGAGTCACATGCAGCAACATTCAGATCTGTATGTTGTCTCTAATTATGTGCCTGCGTTTGGAAAATGTCTTTCCATAGCCGTCAGAAATGGAGGTGGAATCTCAGGTTCACCTGTACGGACACACCGGGGAAGTCACCAGCTTGTTCGTCTGCAAACCCTACAGCATCCTCATCAGTGTCAGCAAAGATGGCACCTGTATCCTCTGGGACCTCAACAGGTTAGTGTGTGTGTGCTATATCTTTTACGTCTTTTTGTGTGTGATGAGAAATCTAAAGTGGAAGTTCAGCACGCAGCATTTCCATGGCCTTTCAGCTGCTCTGTGTCTTTTCAGGCTCTGTTACGTACAAAGCCTCACAGGCCACAAAAGCCCGGTGACCGCGGTGTCTGCCAGCGAGACAACAGGTGACATCGCAACAGTCTGTGACTCAGGTGAAGACCGCTTTGCTCTGTCTCCTCTCAGACATTTGTGTTTTGGGTTTGTTTTATGACACATGATTCTTTGTATCCTAAGTGGGCGGAGGCAGCGACCTGCGCCTGTGGACGGTGAACGGTGATCTAATCGGCCACGTCCACTGCAGAGAGATCATCTGCTCTGTGGCCTTCTCCAACCAGCCGGAGGGCGTGTCTGTCAACGTCATCGCCGGAGGGCTGGAGAACGGTGTCGTCAGGTAAGGATTAAAGCTTTTCTTTGTTTTTTGTTTTTTTTTACAATTATGCATCTCAAGACACTTTACATCTGAAATATTTTCAGGTTGTGGAGCACGTGGGATTTAAAACCAGTGAGAGAGATCACCTTTTCCAAGTCAAGCAAACCAGTCATCAGGTATCTCAGCAGTCCTACAACAAGTCCTACTCTTTCTCATATATAATGTGGAGTTCTGATGATAATGTCCTCTCCTGTGTGCCTCAGCCTGACGTACTCATGTGACGGCCACCACCTCTACACAGCCAACAGCGAAGGTACGGTGATGGCGTGGTGTCGGCGGGACCAGCAGCGCATGAAGCTGCCCATGTTCTACTCCTTCCTGAGCAGCTATGCCGCAGGCTGACAGCGTGTCTGACGTTTACTACTGTCCAGTTCTCAGCAAGAGGAGCCCCAACTCCACCCTCTCTCCTCTTCCTCCTTCTTCCCTGCACTGACAGGGAGGAGGACATGTCAGCATGGCCTCAACCTCCCTGACTTTATACTAAAGCCATCCCCAGCTGAGCAAACTCTACCACAGCCACTCCCAGCATCAAGAAATTCTGAAAATAGTATTATATGTATATAAATATATATTTATAAACATACTGAGGTGGAATGTTGGGGATGAATATTTGGCTGAGGCAGCAGCAGACACTTTATACAAAATGCATTTCTGAGAGTGTGTTTGGTTTGTTGAGTCTTATTGTTTTGTTTCTCGCTGTTGAGTTTTTTCGTTGTGCAAAGATTCTCTGCCTGATGTTGATTTTTTTCCCCCCGTTTCCTGGTAAGCTGCTATCGTCTGGCCAAAGCCAGACCCGAAGTGTGAAGACCCCCGTCTCTCATCTCGGCGCTGTGCTCGGGCCTCCCGCGGCGCGCCGTCTGACAGATTGCAGCCGGAGCTCGGCGAGCATGTCCTGCTGACGCTGCAGCTAGCTAGGAGGGAGGGGAACTCCTCCTCGCTTCTGTCACCGGGAGACGTCCCACTCTGTGGGAGTGAGACACTGCTCTGCTGGGCTGTCTGCTCCACTCAAATCTGAACACTAGTGTCACAGCCCTGCATCACTTTGTATCTGAGCCTAGCGGAGGGACGGGGGGGATGAATTGTTCCTTGTTTTGCCTGTTGTTCTGTCCTACCTTTGCATGCTAGAATGACACTGACCTTGACTGTGCATATGTGAATGTGACATTTACTCTCATGATACTTCATTAAGGCCTGCCTCAGTTGAAACTGTCCCTTTAGCTTTGAGAAATGTTGATATTCATTTATTTATTAGAAACACCGTGGAGGCTCATCGTTCCTTCTTTCCTTCTCTTGTGTTTTACTCTCTCCACTGAAATGCACTAAAAGCTTTTCAGTACTTCAAATAGCTTGCTGAAATTCTGAGAAAGCAATTAACAAAGAGCATGAGATGCTGGAGAAGAAGTGAAGAGAAAGCTTCTGAACATGCCCTTAGCTGATCTACGAGTCATGCTTAAGTACCTGTGCAGCATTACAAACAGGATGTAGTAGGTGGGAGGGTGTGGTGAGCATCATGTCCTGCAGACTGAGGATAGAGCAGTTAACGTTTCCTGCACTGATGAGGTTTACAGCTTATTTTAGGAGTCTTATACCACACTGATCAGTCTGACCAGCAGTTTTCTTTACATTCCCACTTAACTCACAGCACTTTGTCTGTTTATTATGTGTGAAATGATCCAAGCTCTTTTTAATCAGCTACCGTTTAATTCAAAGAGAGCCAATGATCTGTGGTCTTAACATGAACTGAGCTTTGCTGTAATTCCACTAATAAACCCGATCCAAGAAAGCAATATCGGACATGCAATATGTCATTTGTTGTCACATTTCATATAGGAAGAAAGCAGGAGATTGTTTTAACAGCTGTGAAAAAAAGTTGTTTTGCCTTTGTGGTAACTGCAGCGAGCCTTCTGTGATGAAGAAATGATGTCTTACATTTGTTTACAAGAAAGGGAATATTTCTTCTTATATCATTCATATGTATGATGTCATTCCTTTTGTGTTGTTATGTGTTTTTTTGTTTCCCTTCTCAGCCCACCTGGACCCTCGTTGTGCCCAACATCAAGCCTGTACAAGACATGATGTTACTGTGTTTGTTTACAGTGTTTTCATGCCTGCATGTGCACATTATAAAAGTTTTTGCCTATGAGAACTACAACTTTTCTTTTTCTCTTAAACATCCACATGTGAGATTGTATGAATGTTTTGTTTTCCCTCTTCCTTTTTTTTGTGCTTTCTGTCACAGATAGAACTTTTTTTTTTCTGTTGATAACTTAAGCTATGCATAATTTAAAGATCTTTGTCTTAGGTTGCTAAAATTGTGTCATTTAATTGATCTCTCTGGGCTGGTTTTGTAGTTTGGCATCATTGACTGAGGTTCTGAAAGGTCATGTTTTATGTTTATTTGCGTTTGTATATATGTGAGTGTGTGTATGTATGGACAAAAGTGATGAGTATATTATAAATATATATAAATATTTGAAGAAATATTACTACATCTTGTCGTTTGTGTCCATTTCTTACTTGAGTGTGGAGGTGCGTTCAGGGGCAAGAATAAACCAAGCTGGTGATGCTCAGATTACAGTATTAGATCAGGAGCATGGACAGAAAAAATAATATATATAGAGAGAGATTATGATTAAAATAGGTAGAATCGATTTTTTCATTTAGATGCAAATTACCCCAAAATGCGGTGTTGGGCTGGATGAGGCCCATCATTTCATCATTTACTATGAGAGGGGCGGTGATGTCAAAGCTGATGTAAAAATGAAATGAGGAAGCCTGCAGATCTCAGGTGCCTTCTGCAGCAATAAAACAAAAAATAATAATAAAAAAAATCAGCAGATGCTAATTTGACTAACAGTGCTGCCTCGGTGCGTTTAGGGCCAGTTCGTACAGTAGGAAAATATCCTGGCTTGTTGCTTGCTGCAGCTCCTGGTCCACTGATCGAGTGCTCCCTGCCCCACAGCCTGTATCTGATCGTCATACAGAGGTTTCCCCCCCTGCTGCATGCGTAACATCTCGCCAAGTCCAGCCGTGGTGGTGCTCACCAAGACCTCACCGCTTGGATCTCATCTTCCTACACGGAATACGCACGACTCACACTCAGCGAGCCGCTGAGGCGAAATTAAAACGCCAGGATTTACCTCCTCGGGTTCAGTCCAGACCGAAACGAGGCTGGGATTTCCTCTTATCATTTGATATTTGACAGATCCTCTTCTCTTTTTTTGAGCGCGCGCGTGTGTGTGTGTGTGTATTGGGTGGAGTCAACTCGGAATTCTCCAAATTGGAAAACCATTGGCACATTTCAGGTAGGTCGGCGGCTGTAGTTTACATTAATCTGCTCATAGCCGAGCAATGCAGCGAAGCATCAACATTTTTTACCTTTCATGCATTTGTTTTTCTCCTGATGTGTGTGTCCGTGTGTGTGTGCTTTGCTGTTTTTCTGCTCTAACCAGGGCCGCAGCTCGCACGGTGTGTGTGTGTGTGTGTGTCCACAATTTAATCCCCTTTAGAAATAAGAGTCGCCCATGTCTGACAGATCAGCATCAACAATTAGCGTCGTTACATTCGGATAAAACGCCGTGGACACATTTACAGCCCCAAGTAGAGCCGTGTGAGCCTCAGGATGGACGAATCGAGGGGAAACCTAAATTGAAAAAGGCCTGATAGCTTCCTACGAGGGTGTGATTAAAAGCTATAAATTGGCTTTAGAGGCATGAAGGGTGGGATTGGAAAAATGAATTCACCGTCTGCATGTCCCCTTTTGCAGAACATCTCACAGCCGTGTTTTAAATACAGTTCAATTCAGCTTGATGCGATGGAAATGAAATAAATAAACAAATCGATGCAAAGGGAAAGAAAGAAAAAGCCACAGTGAGTGTGAATTGATTCAACAGCACCCCACCTCAGTGATTCTCATGCACATGATTATAAAACACATCTGTGCTCAGGTGTCATCCCTCTCTTTTTCTCTGCTGTGTGCTCTGGCTGCCAAACTGGGACATTTCAGAGGGAGTGAGGGGGGTCAAGAGGCCTGAAATGAGAGCAAGATTTTAATCATTATATAGATAGATGCACAGGAGGGCTGGCTGTGATGGAGCACATTAAATACAGTGCAGCTGCATTGATGCACACTGGTGGGGGAAAGTTGAGAAGATGAAGGTGAGGAGCACAGACACAGATGTGTTGGTGCACGAGCAGATGAGGGAGAAGTTGCAGGTTTGATTTTCGTGATAAATCCAGGAAGTGATGATTCAAGGCAAGTGCCCATGAGCAAAGCACTTGTGGTGAAGCATGCAGCTCCAAAGAGGTGTGTGTGTTTTAATGCTCCCCAATTTCTCCCCCCAGCCTGTTGTAATCATGCATGAGCACTGACTGAAAAATGACAACCTGCTGTCCAGCTGCTGCCCCTTTTAAAACTCTTTCTTCAGATAAAATGAAGCTGCCGTAAAACAGATTCCCTCAGACAAAATGGGTCCTTTACATATAAAAGGTTGTAGTAGAGAATGGATGGAGGGTGGATGTGGGTGGGGGGGGCAGAGACATCGCCAGGGGGGATGCTGCTTTGTGGATTTAATGTGATGTTCATTGACTCTATGTGTCCCACCCTTTGTGCCCGTGTTTGTCGTCACAGGAGCACCATGAAGGACAGTATTGCCAACAACAGCACGGCCAGCATCTCCCAAGCCAGGAAAGCTGTGGAGCAGCTGAAGATGGAGGCCTGCATGGATAGGATAAAGGTACATGTGTTTCTGTTTTATCAAACATACAGTGTCTCCGTCAGGCATGAACAAAATTGTTGGAAACTTTGTGTATTGCCATTTTGTGCTGCCCCGAGATTTCTCATTGATTTACAGAAAAAATATACATTTGCAAAATGTTTAATATTTACACTGACTAATCAGTATGAATGTTACCTGCATGTGAAACTGGATAAACATCTGTGTGTATCTAACCTCCAATGATTTCGACACATTGTGTGTTCGTCTCTTGATGAGTGACAGTCTTCATTTTCATTCTTTAACGTCTGAACAAAGAGAAAAACTTAGTTTCTTGCTTGGAATTGGCAACATTATCATACTTGTCTGTCATCGTGTAACAGTTGCGCACAATTAAATGAAAGTAATCATATATTTGGCTTAAAAAATCAAAAACACACCAACCAGCCACACATTAACGATTGACATGTTCCTTTATCACAATCAACACACGTTTAGTTTGATTCACATTTCACCACACTGTCCTGCTGCTGAAAATACTCACCGCTGCACCTAATGTGTATTAATCCGCTGCTGAAATTAGTCCCCTCTTAATAGACTGTTTAGTCCTACTGGAGTAGCATGTGATAAAAAAAATAAATAAAAAAAACAAGTGTCCAGCTGTTTTTTATAAAATAGTTTAGTGTTTTTTAAGACTTATTTCTTCTGTAAGAACAATTGGACTGATAGTGACAGAGAGGTGACCCAGACTGACACATTGTTATAGTTGTAGTTTTGGTCATTTCATTCAGTTTGTAGTAAAAATCCAGAAAATTGCCAGCCAAAGGAAACAAATTCTGCCTGCCATCACCTCTAAAGCTCACTGATTAGCACGTTATATCTCGTTATATCTGGCACACAAGTCCATGAAAGGTCAGACAGAAACTGTGTAAACAGACAAAATATAACAGCGTTGATTAGTGAACTTTAGAGGTTCAGGAAGCTTAACCCTTTACCTTTATACTCAGCCAGGCTGGCTGTTTGCTCACACTCATCTCTTCACCAGAAAGTAAATACACAAAATGTTGAACTGCTCCTTAAATTTAGACACAGAAGCAGACTCTAGACTCGGCAAACATTCTATATCATTATGAATGTGTTAGCATATATAGAGCAGATACAGTAGTAGTAGACCAGTCCTGCCTCTGGAACCTCGTGGCTAATCTAAAAACGGGCAGATAAAAAAAACAAAACATGGATGGTCAGTGCATCTAAGGTGGGCTGAATGACGTCTAGGTACTCAAACAAGCTCCGTATCAAAGTGGCCACACTGTTAATTATACATAACTAAGCCTAAAATAATCTGAACAGATATGTTATACATAAATCCAGCCTCAGTACAGTTATCATGAACGGGGAAATTATCTATAGAGACCAAAACATTTTTTTGTAGCCAGTCTCAAGTGGACGTTTAAGGAACTGCAGTTTTTGGATCTTCCGCATAGAAGTTGTCGGTGGGTCAAAAACCTGGCACCAGGCTACCATGATGTAGCCTCAAGCAGCAGGTTACAGAGGTCTGATAAGATCACTTCGGTCCAACTCTACACCCCCAGACTTTTCTTTCATTTTCAGTCTTGTAGGCTTCAGACCAGTGACATCAGTTGAGGCAGTTTATCAGGCAACAGTTTATCAGTTTATACAACTTTTTTAATATAACCATTCATAACGTACCCTCATTTATTTTGTTAAGTTGCAGATGAGATGAGAACAAGTTCAGTGCAACTTCTTCTGACAGGCATCACATGAAGCGCCAGTTCACCTTGAAAACACCGGTGTCACCACCTCTCTGTCAGAGTGTATATCATTTCCACAGCAAGAAGCACAAATATGGTGACTGTGAGGGGTGAACCCAGAGGCGTGCGTGGTGGGCTGCGATGATTGTTGACCACTCCTGACATTACTTTGCTACCACTGCAGGTTATCTTTTTATAGTGTGCTCACAGAGATTGTCCTTGGTTAGCAACTTCTCATCTTACATTGCCAGTGTTTGATTTTGGCAAGTGTGCAGCTTGTGAGCTTAAGGTCTCTGGTTCCCGGTCGCAGCAAAGAAAAAGTGAAGATTTAAATTAGCCCATGTTCTCTTGTTCTATATACTCATGTTCATGACATCCATAACCTCCTGCAGCTCCACCAGACTTTTATTATGCAGCAATTCAGGCTTCATAAAGAGTATGTGTCCTCATCAAACAACACCTGGTCAAATATTTACATTTATATTGACTCTTTGATGCTCTTTATGGTTGAGTTCAGTCACCATGCCTTCAAACGCCATGATATTGTTTTTGTAAATAGAGATTTCTGCATAACTTTCATCCGTTACATTGATCCATGTCTAGTTGTTGTTTTTACTGATCGATGCTTTCACCCCAAAGTTTTATATTAATATGTTTCTGTTGCGTCAGGAGGCCGCTCTCCTCAACAACAGTCATGAACGAGTTCTTGTGCGACTTAAAAGGCCGTGTCATCATCTCATTCGGTATGCTCCTCATGTGCTTAGGGAATGATTGCCCCACAGCCCTGAGGCTGTTCGCTCAGCATTATAGCCGGGCCTGGAAGCCTGCCATACACCATCATCCCTACTCAGCACAACAAAGGCTGCTTACAAGAAAACCTTCTCTTCTTAAAAAACAAAGTGATTATCCCCAACTTGTTATGAGGGTTCAGAAGATGTATCATGGTGACCTCTGATTTAACCTACAAGTTGACTTTTTGACAGAACTTTAAATCAGTTTTTCTGATATTTGCATATTTTTATGAGTTAGGTTTGGCATCATGTCAATCAAAAAGTCATTTTTTAATTGACCGCTAATGTCAAGATAAAACCCATTCAGCTTCTGCACAGATTTAGCCATACCAAACCAATTTGTTTTGAGTTTGAAACCATTTCCAAGTTCAATGTGAGCTTCTATTCAAGTCCATCAAAATGAAAACTCATCCATCCAATCACACATACAGTACATGTTACAACCAGCTTGTCATAATAGCGATCAAAGATCTTCACGAACCACAGTGATACAGGTCTCACCTATTCAAACTCATTGTACTGTAGTTCACACAACCAATGTGAGCTAAAGTGGACCGGAGCAGTAAAATCATTGCATAATAACCTATAAATAACCTCCAAATTGTTCCCTCTCTTTCAGTGTAAAAAAGCGCATTATGAAAACATTTAATGAACAATCAATTTACAAAAACAGTGAAGAACAGCCTGAGATAAGTTCAGTCTGCTGTCATCATTTAAATGTATATATCACTGTGGATCTACAAAGGTAGAAGACATTTCCTCACATGCAGGATATTTTAGAATTTAATATCAATAGTTGTTTTGTTTTTTTAATGTTTTGTTCATTTCTTTGTCCAGTGGGCAAATCAGGAGTAGCAGTGCAGATTAAAATTTTAAATGAATGACTTCTCTGCAATTTGCCTCCAGATTGGTCCCTTTGTTGGGATGGTTCTGGCCTGTGGGCCGTATGCCTGACACCTATGTTCTAACCCAACAATTATTCAAAATAGAACATATTGCATGCCCCTTTATTGATACAAAGCGAGAGCAAAACATATCAATATTGCCATTAAATTGTAAATCTAATTATGAATCTTGTAGTCCCTGTTTCGTGGCGAGTTGTTGTAAACAGAATAAAACAGACGATAGAAACAGAAAATCCAAGAAGGTCACGGTATGGATCACTAGCATCAAACATAACTAAGTTGTGGTTTAGCTTCATTGGTATTGTAATCACTTTAAATGAAAACATGCTTAATAACCCGCTGCCAGCCTCCAAATGATCCCTGAGATAAACTAAACGTGTAAAATGATGTAAAGTTGTTACATTAAACGCGCTGAGAAGTATTTAGATCGCATAGTGTCTGAAAAGATTTGACCTGTCAGTTTTATTGTCACCTTAGCTTTTAATGGAAAAGGAGGTGAATGTAAATGAATCTTAAATGTCACATCTGATCTGCATCTGAGAGGCTTTCACTCAGCTCCATAGTGGGTCTGACAAAAAATGTAAGCTGTCTAGATAATTGACTACTACTGTCTCATTTGGCTGCAGTTTGGTGTGCCTTTGCTCTTCTGTGAAAAGCTTTTAGCAACTTGTTTGTAACCAGGGCGTTTTTGTACAGGTGGACGAACAGACATCAGGCGTATTTGAGTTTATTTAGTGAGTTTTATGGGTGCAAAACTTCTCATCATAATTCTTCTGTAACTTAAAGGACCAGTGTGTAGGATTTAGTGCCATCTACCAGGTTAATTGCTGATTCCAAGCATAAAGGGGAGAAACTATGGTGACAGCAAAAACACGAAAAGGCCCAACCTAGAGCTGGGCTACTGTAGAACGATGGTGCTTCAACATGGCCAAAGAGGATCCAGTGTCTAGAGATATAAAAGGCTCATTCTAAGGTAACATCATGATAATGACTTATTTTCAGGCAATTATACACTAATGAAAACATAGTTATGCACATTATACTCCATTTCAGCCATATTCTGTAAATAGAGCCCCCAAAATCTGAACCTTTAAAAAAATGTGCGACATTAGTAAAGTTTGGTTATTTATATGAAAAGTCTGGCAAGAGGCACTGGGTTCAGAAATACTTTTTGTATCACATTTCTCAACAAATTATCAGCTACCACATTCAAAGAAATACTTAATGGATACATTAAAGATGGAAAAAAAACTATTTATTTCATGATAGGGTTGATGTGTTCCTCTAAAAATCACGGACAGCTTTAGTTGCAGTGTGATTTCACATATTATTTATGTATTATGTATCTTATAGCAGTTGTTAAATGACTGATTGGCAGGCAGCTGCTTTAGTAACTACTTGGCACATCAGATGTGGAGATTCATGTAATTCTGTATTACAGTAACGGCTCTAAAAAAAAAGAGCCACTGAAGCAGAAGGCGGCTGCAAATGAAAGCAGAGAAATTCCAGATAAAAAGGAGAAAACAGACAGTCAGCCATGTTTGGCGATCCCTTAAATTTAATTAAGGGATCTGATGAGAGATAGTGTGTAACAGTGACAAGAGCAGTCTCTGTGCTGCTGATTGAGGGATCACCACATTCTCATTAATTGCTCAATCAGCCAAAGGAATGTGATCTGTGCTAATTAGAAGGACTCTCCTTCCATCATGGGACTGCAGTGTAATTACAGTCAGTCTGGGCCTAATGACACACACTATGCAATACCACTTTTTGTCCTGTGGGGCCCTCGCTCTTTGCAGAAACCCTGGCTGCAGTTATATGATAATATAATTATTGCGTTTACTTTCATTATGCAAATAATTAAGCTGTTTACTTGCATTGCAAGAGAAAGCTTTGTTAATGTTGCCACTCTGTGCAGGCTTGTGTGCTCTGATTAGTGCCTGAATTAGGTCAAACAGAGACAGAAATTTAAAACTAGTATGCAGCTTAAGCATTTTAGAATATGTTGTGTTTCTTCTGAGCGAGCAGATCATTTTAATATGATTGTCTTCGACTCTCTGACTAATGTAGCAGTCATCTGAGTATGACCTTAATAGTTTTATGACCGGTTAGATCTGAATAAGTGTTTTAGTGTCATTAGTTTTGGCATGTTTATGTCCAAAAACCTGCTAAACTAATGACTTTACTGCCATCCTCAGCTGTACATTAGTGCATATTGGCAAATTAACAGCATTCTAACATAACAAACTAATATGGTACATGAAATTATACGAGAGGGGTCATTGCCTTTATCAGATAGATACAGCTAAAGATAGACAGGAAAGTAGAAAAAGAAACAAAAGATAACATGCAGCAAAGGGCAGAGGGTTGAAGAGAACTCTGCTGTAAGGACTCAGCTTTAGTACATTAGGTGCGGGCTCCACCAGGTGAGCTACCGGGGCGCCTCGGGCTGCAAGCTTTTCATCTTTTTACAGATAGAGCATGAGGTATCTCAGTGGTTCCCAAACCACAAAAAAGAAGAAAAAAACCTCTGTGTAACAGAAATATACTGTATGTTTTTCTTTACTATCCCAGTTAAAAATGTTTAAAACCCACCCAAACTCAGGGTGGAGAACCACTGAGGTAAAGATACAGCTAAAGGATTTAGCTTCAACGATACAATAAAAAAATACTTTTAATTGGCTGTTATTTATTCTTAAATAGCTATATATCTTTTTAAAAGGCGGAACGATGAGGCTGCATGTGATGTTTTTTAAATAATCAAATCCTAAATTAAAAATGTTTTTAAAAGAATTTATGTTTATAATATTTCCTGTGAAGTCAAAGCCTAGCATATCTCATTACATTCTTCTCTACCTCCGTTGTTGTCTGGGGAAAAAAAACTAACAACTATATAAAAACATCATCAGTGACACTGGACCAAATGTGTACTAATCCACCGTTGAAAGTAGTCCCCAGCTAATTCAGTATTATCTCCTGATTGAGTAACATTCATTAAAAACTACAGTACCCAGCTTTTTAGCGGTTTTAGGAATTGTCTTAGCCTTCTTTTAAAAGGGGAAGTATATGTTTTTGATCCATTTTTAATAGATTTACATCTATTGCAACATGATAGGGTTGAGTAGGGAAAACAAAATAAACTGACTTGTAAGAAATAAGAAAAATAAGACCCGCCTTATTGTTCCTTTTTAAGATACAGAAATGTCAGCACCCAATATTAATCAACAACCATTTAGACATTATTTTATGCCGTGAGACTGTAAAAATGATACTGTAATAACTATATTTCAGACATCTGATGGATGATGATGGATTTTGTGCGTCACATTCTGTTGAGACGATGAGGTGAAGTGGCAGGGAGGAGATCAGATGGCTCTGTTCTCTATGTAGATCCCCGAGCCCTCACCGTCCCCCTGATGCAGCTGCTCCTCTGCTCTCCATTTGCGGCCTTCCCTTCCGTAACCTCCCACTCACCTCCCGAGTAGAAACCCACATTCACATGCAGTCTGAGTTACTGTAAAATTTATAGCCCCTGTTTGACTTTGAAAAATACCACATGCCTTTCGCCTTGAGGCAGAAAGTCTGTTGTTAGCCCCACCCTCCTTTCCCCTCAGCTGGTCAAGGTGCCGCCTTAACACCTGTCAGTCATCTCAATGAGCAGTCTCTATCTGTTGCCTCAGGCTGAGGTAACAGGCTTCAGTGCAGTCGCCACAGGCACTGACAGGTTGAAAACACACAGATAATATGCAATTTTAAAGAAAAAGGAGACGTTCAAGATTCACTCAGCTCAGATTTTGGATAGTTCGGACCTGGTGCAACCTTATCTCCAAAAAACATTTTCTCTGAAAACGAACACACTGCAGAACCTCGAGCTTCTATACAAGTCTATCAAAATGAAATCTTCTCCAGTACTCAGTGCTTTATTCACCCTGACAAATATGTATCTTACCTTGGTGTCTGAGATTGGTTCCAGTGTCCCTCCAGAGGAGTCTGTCATCAATCATGTGACTCATACAGTATCATAGTAATCATCATGAAGTAAACAAAACATCACGTCATCCTTTTATTTTATATTTTAAAAAAAGGATAGAGAGACATACTCAAGAATACAACCAACTTTTCAAACTGCTCCTCTCAAAATACAATAATTCTTTCAAACTGCTGGGCTTTGAACCCAATTTGTCCTCATAATAACAGCAGTGAATACATCTTTGGGGGCGTTACAATCTCCATGAAATGACTTGTTTCACTGTCAGAATTAAATCCATTCGGTCCAATAACATTTGGAAAGTCTAGAAGAGCCACACTATTAAATCATTTTATTCAGGCCCAGATCTGTTCTCTTTATACATCCATGATCTAAACCCATGAATGGGTAAAAAGGTTGAATCTCCATTTTTAGCCTCGCTAGTGACGTGGCTAAAAAATGTAGAGCTGTAGAGCTGCTGGCTGTAGACTCTTAATCTTGTGTAATACAAAACAGTTAATTCTATTCTCTTTCAAGGTTATCCACATTTGACTTTAAGACTTAATCTTAAACTAACATTCAAATTATTCTCTATGGTATATTGAAGAGAAGAGAGCAGATGATTCATTTGCATAAAATGTGCAAGCTCATAAATCTACTTGCAGCATCTAGCAAGTATTTTGGGGGTATTTTAGGCCTTCATTAGAAGGCGACAGGGGAGAGATAACAGAAAAATAAAGGAGAGAGCGATGGATCAAAGGTCCCCGGACTGATTTGAACTTTTAAGTCATGAATTATATATCAGAAAACTGGAAACAACCTCAGACACCACCCTGATGAAGGCAAGGAAGCTGGAAAAACAAAGCATTATATGCTGGAGATGAGAGTAATTAGTTTTAGGAACACCTGATGACCTGCGTTTCTTTTCTTTTGTCTCAATATTTCAGGTATCCAAAGCAGCCGCCGACCTGATGGCGTACTGCGACGCCCACATACGTGAGGATCCCCTCATCATGCCCGTACCCGCCTCCGAGAACCCTTTCCGGGAGAAGAAGTTCTTCTGCACCATCCTCTGATGACCTGCCGGTAGAGCTTTATGGGTGCAGGCATGGCGTTGCCTGACTTCTCTGTCTTCACCACACCTGAAGCTACTGGCCATAGGCATTGAGTTGAGTTTTGCCAGGTGGACACTCTGTTGTTGGTCAGCTCTGTCCTGGTGGCTGAAGGTTTTGGGGGAGTCAGCTACCAAACTGGCAACCCAGTGAGCGTATCATGTCTTGTTAAATAGGTTTGTTATTGCTTTGTTATTAGAGAACAGCCTTGCTCAGTGCTTAATGAGATGAGAGATGTTTTTTTTCTTTTTTCTTTTATTGTGCTAGATCTTAACATGCCTCAGGAAACAGAAATTTGCCCAGTGTCGAAGAATTTTAAACATTTATTTCCCTTCCCTTTATCTGAGTAAAAAAGCATTGATCTTTGTATAATCTTGAACATCATTTCAGTTCGTTTTCTATTGCTTTCAGTGAACACGTTTGACTATTTGTAGCAACACTTACTGAAAGTACCACTGAAATTGGACACTTCCCTCAGTAGTGGTTTCTATTTCAATTTGCCTCCATAGTCACTAACAATTAACCCACTCGTTTTACTGATGCAATACAGTTGGATTCAGATTAGAGCGCGGAAACAGAAACCTTATCTCATGGTAAATTATTTCAGTTTGTGCAAACTGCACTCATAATAAGAAGAAGGTGGCTGCACATCAGTTCTGCTGCAAATAAATAAATAGACTCTCTGTTTATTGAAAGGTGCAGAGCTAATGTTTCAACAGTGAAATGAGTTCTTCAGGGTTATCACTGTGCAAACAACCCGTAAGTCAAAAATTATTTATGAATCTACCACCTCCTCCCAGGCCCACTCTAATGCATTCTACCTTTGCTGCTCTGTTTGATTTACTCTCCATATACTTCATCCACTTCAAATCAGAGACACTATCAGTTAATCCTGCCGCCCCGACTGGAATATTTTTACAAGTTGCAGGAGATCTTTTGCTCTTATTTCCTTAACACCGTCATTTGTTTTCTGGGCATGTTTCCTGAGCCTGATTCTTTTTGCCTGTCCTAGAGTGAATGGCAAGGCCTTTGACATTAATGCCAAACCAGAGGCCTGCATGTTTCTCCGCTCCTTTTTGACAGCCTCCTCTGTTTCCGAGGGACCGTCAGTCTTTTAGAGTGTACAGTATGTTACAGTGCCAATATCTGTGAGAGCAGTGTGATCTTCACACTGTGGTCGCACAGCCTTTTTTCCGTTTTGTTTGTTTTGGAAGAAAAAGCACACTGTCGAAACATTTCCTTTACATGGTAGTTGAATAGCATTTGCTAATTTTTACGATGAATTGTTATGATCGTTATTAATATTGTTATTATCAGTAGTATTATTGAATATTTGTTGCACAGCACTGACAGCTACATGACGTGTAGTGCTACTAAGCTTGTATGATACTTAGGAGAAAAAAAACATTTATAAATCATGCAATTATTGATACTATCTGAGTATTTTTTAAAAATAATATTAAGGGTCGGTTTACATCATATGATCCCTTTGGTGGTTCAGGCTTTTTGCATTTCTGTAAAATTCAAAGAAATTTCCTCTTGGTACTTGAACAGCCATCGCATTAGGAATGAAAACTGATACTGGACTGTCACTAACACAAACTATTAGACTCAAATTGTTGTCAGGATAATTATTGTCTTTATTTCTTCTCTAAAAAACCTGAGACTGACCTCAGGATGCGCTCACTGACCTCATCTTAAAGGATGGTGCCAAATCTGAAACAAGAAATATAACGGCTAGAGATGAATATTGCATGGATTTATTTCTATCTATAACAGAGAGAACTATTATGATATGAAATATTGCCTCTTCATTGACTTTCTGGGTGCTACTCTGCACATAATTGGAGTCCGGATGTGTCAACAATGTGCAGCTGTATTCATGAATGGTATTATCGTTTTGGTAAAAAAAAAAAAAAAAAAAAAAAAAAAGCATTTAAATAGCAGGCTTTGTAAATCCTTTGATGGATCAAATGAATTAAAGGAAAACGGCAACCCAAATGTGCTGTGTCTTAAATATTTCTGCTTCATGTCTCTCTCTGACGTCTGTCTGAACACACTGATAACATGAAAGGCCACTGCAAATCGTTCTGGGTCTTGCAGAGGAACATGATACTCTGATGTGTAGTGGAGACCTCCTGTGGCTGAGCCGAACCACAGGCCATCTGGATGCACTGTTCGTGTGTTGTGGCAGTTTTTTTTTTGTTTTTTTTAAGGATTATGATTGAATTCAGTCTCAGCCAGATTCCCTTTTACATTGTAAACAACCTCAGACACTGAATCTCCCCTCAAAAGAAAGAGAAGAAAGGAATACATCAGCGGTCTCTAAAGGTTGCATGAAAAGTGTCTCCTAATGATTCAGGGCATCAGTCATTTATATTTCCTGTTATACCTGTTTCATGTGTCCATTAATGCATATATTTACAGCGTCACCTGAAATTACCACTTTCTACCAAGTTTGGTTTACTGACTTTTTTTTTTTTTTTTCATTTTTAGACACTATTCCACTGCACTAAGGCCTCATATCAGGCGAAATTGCTTGTTGTGGCCTAATCAGTCATGGCGCATACACGAAAATCAACCTAGTGATTTCATATAATCACACACAGTCCCATTCAGGTTATATAACTAAACAGATTGCACAAAATAGCGTGGACCCTTTCACTGAATGGCATTGATAAGACAAGGATCAGGATGAAATCTTTTTTTTTAATCCTTTGCACAGCTGTGGTGTGGATTATTATCTACATTTACTTCAACACTTACTGAAAACATATTTTCTTAATCAGCTTCTTACTGTGAATGATGTCAAACATGAACACAGTATTATCTCGTAAAACTGGAACAATTTTGTATTTCTTTTTTTTCTCTGCTCTCCTCACTGGTTTAAATCGGGCAGACCTCAGTTCGAAAAACATGATGTCATAAACTTCAGTCCATTTCAGTCAGAATATGATCAATGTTGGTGGATCGTTTGGTCACTCTCAATAAAATCTGATGCACTCACAGATTCCTGATGAAGCATATTACCTTTTTTTTTTGGTGGGGGGGTGTATAATAAATACCTGATGTTGTTTGTTTTCCTAATTTGAAATTAAATTGTTAGCATTTAGTCATGACTAATTGAGGTCACAGAAACAATTATAAATTAGCCCAAAGGGCTTTGCAGTCTGTCAAACATGCAACACCCTCTTTCTTTAGACCCTCAGTTCAGAAAATACCTTTTAAAGGAGTAGAATTTAGGTACTATAGAAATGGGTTAGAAAATGTGAGTTTTATGTACCAATAAAAGTAGGTCTTGATATTATGTAGTATGCATAAGTCTGGGAGCGTGCTAGATAAAAAAGAAATCCACAGAATGTATATAGATCCAGGGAAAAGTGCAGTGAGTGCAGTGTTTTGAACGCTGCATGATAAAAGAGAAAAAGAAAAGAAAGTGCATACACATGGGTAGGAATAGTATAGAGAGAACATAACTAATAATAATAAAGTTTAAATCAGAGTTGAGGACATAAATAAACTGTGATAGTGGAGGGCTGGATATCTGCAGTATAGGGCAGAAGGTTTTGCTTCAAGCAATCGTGAGCATGCAATGAATAGCCTTTTCCTTTCAAATGAGTAATGTGTTGCAGAGAGACAACCAAATCATTGTAATGAGTATATTTATGAATATGGCTCTAAAAATAATTATATAATGCACAGGAAAGTAATTATCCCTAGAGCAGTAGGTTATCTAATACTGGGAATCTGTGCTAGAGCAATTTTCCAGATTGAGCATTGAGCCCCCAAAGTGTACACAAAATACATTGAGAATCGTAATAATTTCTGATATCTACATTCACAGCATGCCGTTTTCATTTCTACTCATTTGCCGCACAGTTTGTTGCATGCAAGTCTTTCCCATTACATTATTATTTTTTCCCTACAATGGGCAGTGAAGTCTTTAAAATAACATTTATGCAACACCGGAACTCCATTAAAATCAATACAAATGAAATGTTTACAAGCATGGCAGCAGGGGCTCTTAGTGGCATGGCTCACTCTTCCTCAGGAGAAACAGTGATGCTCTCATTGTCAGAAGAAATCCTCTTCAAACACCCCTCTCCATACACAATAGATTCCATTTAAATGATTTATGTGCAGCGCGGAGTAACAGGTTTAATAGTAATGTCCTAATCTTAAAGCCACAACATGTCACCTAATTTATAGAGGCATAAAATGATTCATATGTTAATTTTCTTTCCCTGCTTAGAAACTTTTTTTCACTTCATTAGAAATTCACAATGTAGACTGAAGCAAAACAAACCCTGACACTTCTTTATGTGATAAACGTTGAAAGGTTCACCTCAGCAATACTGTTTGTGGCTGTAATCAGTGTTTTAGTGTTTCAATTTACCCCTAAGCACATATGATAAACTATGGTTTGTGCTTACCGTACTATTCTGTATGCTTTTAAGTAGTTTGAGTGGAAATTGAAACTGAATAGTGCTGCTCAATTTTTCATGGCGATGTGAGAAATGCTGAAATATATAGTCCAGAAGCTTTTTTTCAATAGGTTATATAACATTATGGCAGAAAGAGGTAGATAGAAATCACGCAGAACATGGCAGAACTTAGAAATAGATCTTATTTGAAAGGGTTTTCATTATTTTGTCTAACCTCTGTAAATTGCATATCATAGTATATGTACAGTTCATGTTATGTAATGAAAACATATGGTAAAGATACTGCTGATAATGATAACAGTTTGTTATTTTTATTGCTATCTTTTCATTGTGTGTATCTGCTATAGGTGCTTTGTTATCTTGACATTTTTATGTTTTATTTTATGCCCCAATTTCTCCAGAAACTTGCATCTAAGGTTTATTTTTATGGTTAAAATAAAAAAACAAACAAAAAAACAATTTATCTTCAACACAACAAACAGCAATATTTAAATAAGAAAATAAATGGATTCTAATAATTGCATCAATGGGTCAGTTATATCTTTACTAATATTTTATTGCACCTTCAAAATACGCTCACTGGCTAGAGAACGCCATCTCCCAGAGTACGCCGCGGCAGGGTTCCTCGCTTCCCATTGGTCCGTCTCTCCGAGCAGCGGAGGCAGACATGAGGCAGTGGTGAGAGCCCGGCGGAGAGCTGCGGAGCTGAAATGAAGCGCACACACGGAGCGGCTCACACCGTGCAGTTCCGTGCGGCTCAGGAAGAGGCTCCGCGCCGCTAAAGCTGAAGCTGCTCCGGCTGAGTGAAGGGCTCCGTCCATGCGGAGGCTAGCGCTCATTCTGCTGCCCTGTGCTGTCGCCGTTCTGGTGCACTTGTGGTTGGCACAACGACCCTCCTCCACCCCGCCGGACAACAACACACACTCGGGTACTTCTTCTATTTTTTTTTATTTTTTTTATTATAGCCACAACCGCGGGCTTTGCCTCCTCACAGACTCGCAACTTTTTTGTGTTGTTTTTAACACCCGAGCGGGAGGCTAACTTTGCTTTCACCGCCCCGGTGTGTGTGCTGTGGCCGTGAGTTTGAGTGAGAACAGGTAGTTTGATCCCGCTGTGTGCTGGCGCTCCGGTGTGTGTGTTCATGTGTGTTTTAGTGGGAAATAACGTGGATGTAACAGCTGAGCAGTGTTGGGCGTTGCTGGGATAATCTCACAGAGACTGAAGCGGAGCTGAGCATCTCTTGCCTTGTTACAGTGCAACTACTGAGCTGCCTTCACGTGGCTTATTATCAGGAGTATGCTGGAGGGTAAAGCCGCTTTGTTATCACAGGAATATAGATTAATCAGCTTTTGATGCACGAAGACAATTTGCACCAGGGTCAATTAAAAGATGCATCACAGTAAGTCTGTGCAAACTAGATCTCAGAGGCTGTCAGGAGCAGGGATGTGAAGCAAACATTAAGCATGCATCAAAGTGTGATTTCTTATTTATTATCTGTGCTTGTCTTATCATTGTCACCAACTCGAGGTCATATTTCACCACAGCTCCTCACATTGAACACTTCCAGCTCCACTGGGTGGGAAGTGGCTGCTTTTTTGGGGGCTGATTTTAATAAATATTTCAGCATGGCTTTCTGTTTCTGACACAGATGAAGCGTTACCTTTCTATGAAGTTTTGGTGGGAGTGCTGTCAGCGAGACACCATTATGAACTGCGACAAGCGATAAGAGAGACCTGGCTGGGCTACCTCCGAGATCACCCCCACTTCCAGCACAGGTCTGTAAGGGTGGAGGCTCTTAAACTTCACCACTTGTTTTTTTTTTCTTGTCTTTGTTCCCAAAGCCAGATTCACACAGCCTGCAGCTGGCAGCAAATAACTGACTGCCCCATCAATCCTTTCATCTTTACCTGACCAGCGGCCCATATTGTTCTCCCCTCCTCTCTCCCTTTCTCTTTCATTCTTCCTCTTTGTCCATTTCCTTCTCATTCAGCGATCTGAGCGCAGATAAGGTGTGATGGCCTTTAAGCAACCCCCAGTAACCATAGCAACGCAGGGTGGCTAGACGGACAAGCTTTAGAAATCTCGCAGCCTAATATTGCACAAAAATAAATAAATAAGAATAAGACGAAGAATGCAGTAGTACATGTGCTTAATTTTTTTTTTTTGCAGAGTGGGGGTGAAGTTCATTGTGGGTGAACATGGGTGTCCCATCCCAGAGGAGGACAGAGAGGATCCCTACTCCTGCTCGCTCCTGAACTTCACCCAGCCAGGTATTTAAAAACATACTTGTGAGTGGACATCTGCAGCTTTAACATGCAAAGATGCTCTGTGTGCAATCTGTTGCATGGAAGTGCAAAGAAAAAAGAAAGTGGAGGCAGAATAACAGGAGATGAGTTGAAAGACTGAAAAGAATGCAAGTTCAGAAAGAGTATTACACCTTTATTCATGTTCACCCACATCTCAAGGACACCATTCTCTATCTTTCTATACCCAAGGCCAAAGCAGAGATCTCTCACAGTCAACGCAGCAGCTGCTGCAGCCGATACTAGGGCTGCGTACTGACACTTGTAAAGTAAAGCTGTAGGAAGCGTTGACGCACCGCATGAGAAATAATCGAAGAGGCTCACTGTCAGATTTAACATCCACGGTAATTGTTATGTCTCTCACCTTCACAGAATCAGTCCAGTGCAGCCGTTTCACTACTTCATCCAATCCGTTACAGTGTTCGCTGCCTTCATGAAAACATAATTACTGCCCATCAGAATAGGCTTTTTCAGACAGTGGCCTTTAGGGTCATGGTGATGTTTTGTTTTTTCAGTCCATTCTCTGCTCTCCACTGCGTTAATGGTTGTAAGTGGTGACGTGATTTGCTTCAGAATCGGAGGCAGGGAGGTTTTGGTGTGAGATGCTCTGTGATTGGAAGAGAAAAAGACAATGGTTGCTTTTGAACACATTTGGGTACCTGACTCTGGATTCAGGTCAAAGCACACGTTAAGCGGACAGTTGATTGTTTTTGAAATTTGTTTGTGTGCACCGCATACATCGCAGAGATTTTTTTTTTTTGGACTCCAATAAGGTAAATACTAATTAGCTTATTTGAGTAAATCTGTTGCCAGCACAACGTTTTATTCTTTGGTGAGAAATCTTAATTGTGTTCAAAGATTTTCAGACTCAAGGTTTAAGGTTCAGTGTGGATCTTTTGAACACGGTTAGGCAAATGAGCGAATTGTTTTT
Organism: Larimichthys crocea; assembly: GCF_000972845.2. Taxonomy (NCBI): domain Eukaryota; kingdom Metazoa; phylum Chordata; class Actinopteri; family Sciaenidae; genus Larimichthys; species Larimichthys crocea. Next base: position 11,008,247 of record NC_040013.1, read on the forward strand.
TTTTACTGGTGGATAACAAATAACAACAAAGACTGCCACGTAAACGAGATGCTGTCGGTTCGTGTTATGGAAGTTCATAAACTTGTGAGTGCCCGATCGGGACTGTGCATGTACAACTCTTCGAGAGATGAGAATTTTTTTGTTTTTAATGTGGCAAGAGTCAGTTTATCAGTTGACAGAACAGTTCATTTGTTTTTTTTTTAAGGACGTGTCCCTACCTGGTTCCAGCCTCTCAGATGTGAATATTAGCTGCTTTTCTTAGTCGGACAAAACAAGCCATATGAGCTCTGTGAAAATATAATAGACATTTAATTAACACAGACATTATTCTGCATATAAACTAAGAACGGCAATAATAATAATCAAAAGCAGCCCTAATTATGACTTCATTTGCATGTTGCATCATTTACCTTTGAATTGTAAACACCTTTAGACCTTTAGTTGTTGGCTAATGTTGGGGGGGGGGTCACCAATAGATGCTAAATAATACTCAATTTGCTGTTAATTATTTATGATTTATGCCAAGTTTTATTCATTTTTCCCCAGAATAAAGTAGCAATCCCATAATGTCCAGTGCCAAGAGACGCACTACTGTTATTAATTTTGACAAGTAAGCACAAGCTAATCATTTATATGTAGTGTGCATAGGAGTAATAAATATGTCCTCACACACTGTGGTGCTCAGTGTGAGAAACATTCGGTTTGATAAACTGCTCCTTTCTCTTTGTCTGTGATTCTTCGCCTCTAATTGTCTTTATTTTGGAGTGAGCAGCAGAACTTATGGAGAGCGCATATAAAGTAAAAAGCCTTCTTCCCTTTAACAGCCTTGATCTTTTCATTGATCTCCAGGGTAATAAACTGCTCTTTTGTAATTAAGAAACCACACTCACGAGCAAAAGCTTGCTTTGAAGACCGCAGTCCTAAGAACCAGCTCTTCAAAGTGCTGATGGTGTATTTTTACCAGAGTCTGCCTTCTTCTCTGAGCGCTCTCCCTCTCCCCGAATCACCCCGGTCTTCATCACCAAAAAGAGACGGTCAGCATGTTGAGATCGTAATAAATTTCACGTGTGCAAAGCCATGTGCAGTGATCTCTGCCATCCCTCCGTCCCAGTGGCAGGCCAGGATGCAGAGATTGAGATTGTGACGGTGTCCGACCCCTTGGCGCTCGCCCCCTCCGACGTGTCAGCCATTGCCCTGGATTTCAAGGTCCTCCACCCAGTGGTGATCACCCGGCTGGGGGTGTTTCCCAGCGGGACCCGGCCCGAGCTCCAGAGCAATGTTACGGTGAAGCTTCTCCAGCTAGACCAGGAGGTAACATAGCATCAACCTGTGAGCATGATGTATGCTGTATGCTCCTTTTCTGTGGAGCCTGGTAGATACATGGCCTGGGGGCAGCTGGAGGACTCTGCTGGTACTGTTTACTGCCTCAGTTATAGACAGAAATTCAAAGTCCTTTTGGATTATCTGTCTTTAAAATAACTCAATACTGAAGTATTCAGTTTAGATGAAGGTAAATGTGCACATTCATTTAATTCTTGATGGATAAAGGCTTGTGATTTTTGCAGGAGGCTGTGGTCACTGCTCGCTTCAGTGCCATCAGCACAGGGACCATGATGAACGGGGTGTGGTACAAACCAGTGGAGCAGTTCATCTTGCCTAAGGTCAGTTTCTTACATGTTTGCAGGGCTGTAGGCAGGATGTCCCCCGACTGACAACCAGAAAAAGCAAAATAAAGCTCTAAATTCCTTCATTCCTCCATGATGCCACTAAAGTGTCCTTAAACATCAGGTTAAAAGAGTGTTTCTCTGCCTTCTCTCATTTCAAGCTTGTTCCACCTCTGACCACACTCAGCAGAGATCCTGGGTGTGGTTAGAGGTGATGTGATGTCACACGATCCTGGAGTGCATGTGTGTATCACTGCTGCAAAGTAAGAAGTCAAAGTTAATGTAAGAAGTGTTAATCTTAAATTAAATTACTACCCCCGAGGTGACACAGAGTGTCCTTCGGTAGCTGCAGCCCTGCATGCAGTATCATGTCACTCAGTTTAAATGTCCTATACTAGGATGCCATGCAATGAAATGTCTTGTTTTTACTTCAGGGTTTTGAGGGGACCCTGGTTTGGGAGAATTTGGATTCTGCTGGATTGAACACAGTCAACTCTTCCTCTGTGCAGCTCAGTGATGGAGGAGGTGTCCTCAAGATCTCCTCTGTACGTACTGACACGGTGTCAAATAAAATGTACAAAGAATATTCTCTCTCAAGTTTTGAAGCAAGGTCACAGAGTTTAAAACTTTGCTATTTCCTTGAATTGCAGATCGCAGAGGGCATATTGCCTCATAGAAGTGCGCTTGGATTTCCCGGTTTGGCTGGAGGGTTCACATTTACTATCTATGGTTGGTCCAGCAACGGAATTAATTCTGAAAACAGTTCGATCAAAATCGCTCTATGAGCCATCTGTTGTAAAAGTAGTAGCGGTCCCTATGTAAGAATAAAAAAAACACTGATACACTGGCAGTTTATGAGATTAGCTACTTTTTTGCCTCAGGGTTCTTGCGTATGTGCCAAATGGAAATAACATTTCTTTTTCCCCCTCTCTGTCCTGTTGCGTTACATTATTGATTGTACCTCCTGCATGTGTTTGCATTTGAAATTATCTGAGAATGGATTTGTAGCCATTTTGGAAAAAACTAAATTAAATTTAGTATCCAATATCTCTGAAGACAGAACTAATGATCCATTCTGTAAAATGTTGCAATTTTATTATATTGTTTTGCCAGCCTGTGACTTAAGTTATTGTCCCTCAAATGTGCCTTAATTTATTCACACCATGGGTGAATAAAAACGGGACTTTTTAAATCTCATCTTTGACAAAAACTTTAACTATTTACCCCAGTGTTTTACCCCTAATGTGTGTTTCCCTATGCCCACCCTGCACCTGTGTGTCAGATGCAGATGGCCTGTCGGGGCTCCTGCGGGGCCGTCCAGCCAGGATGGAGAACCATGCCTCCAGGCTGAGGCAAGAGGACACCGCCTTGCAGCAGGAGAGCCTCAGGCACGACGACATGGTGTTCGTAGACGTGGTTGACACCTACAGGAACGTGCCTTCCAAACTGCTTCAGTTCTATAAATGGTATGCCAAGTGCTAATGACTCGATTCTCTGTTTCCAAATTGCCTGGGCCCTCTGAGGAAATCAGCAACCTGAAATGAAAGTGTGTCGTCGCTTCAAAATGTCTCGCTGTTAGAATCACGATTGCAATCACTCAGTCGGGGGGAAAAGTACAGTTGTGAGTCATCACGTAGCAAAACATACAGAGTGGTCTCAAGCTTTGACTTGACAAGTATATTATTTATTTTTAAGACCTCCTGCCCTTCACTCTCAGTGGTATTTGAAAATAAATCCACTCTGGGATATTGCTAAAAATCAGAAGGTGGGCTTTAATTAAGTTTGTAAATTCCTTCTCTGGCAGGTCTGTGGAAAACGCTGACTTTAATCTGCTGCTGAAGACTGATGATGATTGTTACATCGACGTGGACTCAGTATTAATGAAGATTGACCACAAGGGTCTCAAGCGTAGCAATTTCTGGTGGGGCAAGTAAGTACAATTTGGTGTCTGAACGTGTATTTTGCTCTTGATTATTATTATTTTTTTAGTCCACTTGTGTTTGCAGCTTAACTTCAGTGCACTGTCAGCTGAACTTTAGATGAAAGAAACAGGAATGCTCTGTCAGAACGATGATGGATCAGCTGAAAGGCAGACAGGATGCGATGATGATGTATCTACCGTCCTGACCCAGTTTCAGGCAGAGCTGGGCAGTGGATCGCATCGGGAAGTGGCAGGAGCTTGAGTATGCCAGTCCAGCCTACCCGGCATTCGCTTGCGGCTCAGGCTACGTGGTCTCTCGTGACCTGGTCCAGTGGCTCGCCAGCAACGCAGATAAACTGAAGGCCTACCAGGTAAAGTAGCTAGAAGCAGGTGGTTTGTGGGGACATGGGAGCGGATAGGCATGAATATGATATGAGGAATCTTCCCTGGATGTCTTGTTACAGGGAGAAGATGTGAGCATGGGGATCTGGATGGCAGCTGTTGGACCACAGAAATATCAGGTAAAAAATGTAATTACATGCATATCCTCCAACTCCAGTGAAGCACCAGTGATCACAAATAATTTGTTTTATTGACAACAGTCCAGTCTTCATATATTCATAAAATACAATTTATTAGACTTCAGTCGTCAGAGATGGAACGATAAACATTTTCCATCCTTGTCCCTGATGCCTTCATGGTCCACTGGAATACATCATAAATAACAACAGTTGTCTAGTTGTTGTATAACATTTAGGACATTCTTCACAGTTCAAGATGCAAATATCAATTAAAAAGAAAAACAGAGTCCTAACTCAGTAACTCTGTCAGCAGTAGTTTGTTCTCAGCCTGAATAATGTGTTAAAGCGATGAAGGTCAGTTTACTGCAGTTTATCAATCAATCTTTTTCTCTGTAGCATCTTTGCTCTTGAAGTAAATTAGCAGGATCGGCTCCAGCCACCGTGACCCTGCGAAGAATAAGTGATTCTAGATAATGAATCGATTATGATAAATTACGCAACTCCTCTCACTCCTAAATCTCTCACTTGCTGTTAAGATTATTATTTTTCTTTTCTTAGTAATTCAGTTTTTCACTTGTGAATTGATAACCATTGTGGTGTGTATACTCAGTTTGCTTTACAACTGTAAAAAGAACTCTACATCCATCATTGTAGCACAGCCTTAGCACCTTTACAGCAGTTCACTGCCAAACTTGTATGGGCACTAAAAGTCTGTGGGAACTTGGCAGCACGTTCAGCGTATCAAAGGTTAATATCCCGATCAGCCTGTGCATGTTAACAAAGCCTGCCCCTTTGCTACTGTCAGGACCCCGGCTGGCTGTGTGAGAAAGAGTGCTACCTGGACATGCTGTCGTCCCCCCAACACACAGCCGAGGAGCTGCACATCCTCTGGGACAGGAAGAGGGCCTGCGGAGACCCATGCGGTTGTCCTTGGGGCCACTAGATCTGGCTCACACCGCACTGACCAAGTGGCACTGTGGGTAAAATACATTCAAACACTGGTTGTCAGTTTCTGTGGTTTCCTTAAAAAGAAAAAACAACAACCTCAAAGTGAGTCGTTTCAGACTTTTATCAGTTATTTAGATATGATGAAAACACATGGAACTGTTGGAAAATAATCTTAAAAACTTTAAGGATCCATTGCAGGTTCTTAATATTAACAAAAATACTGTGCCAACATAAACATTTGCAGCTTCAGAATATGTTAAACAGTCACATGTAGCTGTAGCACGCTGTCAGTGTTTGTATCATGAGCTTGGTTATTACACTTGAAATGAAAATGTGGATTCAAAGATGTTTTTAGTGATTTTAGTGATACCTGACAGGGACGGACAAGAACCGCATGTGCAATAAAAGCATGTGACGTCATCATGTACAGAATCATCGCTGTAAGCCTTGAGTACTTTGTAATAATATAATTATTGGTACTCTGATACTTGACAGACTTCAGCCTTTTGCTTTAAAAAGGATATTTGATGGAATTTTGAAGATGATCGCTTTGCATTGGTATATTTTGTAAATTATTGTCTTAAGCTTTTCATCCTCTTCACTATTTGTAGATTTATGATGAGCTTTCACACACACACACAGTTTGTACTGTAACTGTCATTGTGCAAATAGTGATGTGGCCTTACTGTATTTGTTAGGCGTCATACTGTATGTACGTTAACACTTGTGATATCGACACAGATTTAAACTCATGTATTTGCAACATTTTTGGAACTTGACAGTCGGAGCGACTGTGAAATAGACTCACTAGTTTAACGCTAGTTTTATGACGCCCTCCTCACAGGACAAATAAAGAAACTTAAAAGAGATTAATGACTTCCTTGTGGTTTATTTTTGGGGACGATGCACACGGTAAACTCACAGGTGCAGCAGAGTCTGTGTTGGATCCATGTTGAGTCTCAGGCTTTGTGTTCGTCATCAGTGTCGCACCAGAGACAGTCGGCAAACAGACTGTGCTCATGCTGTTACAGATTCTGTTTATTGAACTTAAGGAGGATATTAAACCAATTTGATCATCTAGTGTCCTCCTGAGACAGGTAGCCGGACACTGCTCGAATGACCAACAGGAAATCCTGTTGCCCCAAATTGATCAGTGAATCAATAGGACCACTAAACTAAACACTTTTAAAGATGTTGACTTGAAGCAAATGAGCTTTCTCTGAGCATATGCTTTTAGTTGCTGCAGTGATTTGTTTGTTTATTGAAGTATAGCCATATGATTGATGCTGAGTCACTAGAATTAGATTGCCTCGCTGTATACTTTTGTAAATAATGAAAGATGATGCCAAATATTTTACTAATGGAGGATAATACAAGTCGTTTGTTTTATTTAGGCTTGTCCTACCTGCAAAAACAAATAAAAAATCTGTTCCTGCAATTAACCTGACATTGAAGCAGACATTCCTCTTCCTCTGAACACCCCACCCCCAACCCTCCTGTCCATCTTATGCTTACGCCTCCTCTCTTTCAGTGAGCTGCATGATAACAAAGTCATATCCGCATTTGTTCCACTCCCCTACGTAGATAAGAACAGCATTTTTCACTCCATCAGCCTCTCTCACTGATTTGGCTCGCAGCTCTTCATTGTGAACTGAGAAAGAAGTGTGGAAATAACACGCAGCACAGAAAGAAAGAGATCCTGCTACTGATTTCGGCTCTGATGCTTCTTTAGAGGATGAACTTAATGTTGATGAGCGCTGGGGTTATGTTGTTACTCCATGATGTAAAATATTTAAATTCTTAGCATTTTGTATTTTCAGAGATATGCTCCAATTCTTCTGCCTGCTTTATTCCGTGTATGTATGAGCCCTGTTCTCTCATACCCATTCAACCAGCCGATCAAATCAGCCACATCAGCCTCTGTCATGATACCTCGAGAAGAATTGTACTGTGTTCATCTAAAAATTGCAGTCGTGTATTTTATTATGAGTCTTCCTGGGCTTGTAATTCACAACTTTTTAACGTTTTTTCTCACCTCATTTCATGCCAACATAGAATATGGGGTGTTTATACAATATGGAGAGTATTATTATTCTGAAAATGGTCTCATATTTGGAACAAGATGCTTGTGTATTGGCATAAGAAAGAGTTATATGGTGTGAAAAAACACTACTCAAGAATTCCTTTGTTCTCAGAGAGATCAATATTTGTGAACATGAAGTTACTCCCAATGCTGCATGGCTAGAGAGTGGAGTAGAATCAGAAAAAAATATGACAACAAAACAGGGCATATTAAAAAGACCCACACATTTTGAATCTTCTCTGCCCTAAGCACATGTGTAATCTTTTCAAAGTGACGACAAGAGTACAATTCCCTGAACCACTGACTTATTTTCACTCTATTAATATTTTGCCATGAAAGTGCAATCATCCATTTAGCCTGTGACAAGCACTGCTCTGAGAAAATTGAGAGAACTTGAGTTAATTGTATTTATAAAATCCTTTTCATCTGGAGTCTCACCTCTTCCCAAAACTCATCTTCTCGCGCTGCAGATTGAATACAAGAATGTGTTGACATTATAAATTTGAGTGTTATTTTCCTGAATCCTGGCTTTGGCAAACGCTTTTCCTTAAACCTGGGTTTGGCAAAATAGTTTTTTTTTTTTTTTTTTTGTCTGACGTAGCCTCAAATCCTATGAAATGAGTTTAGTTAGTTTCATCAACGCCACGCATCATATTCGAAACATCTTCTTATGAACTGAATCTTGTAACACTATACATCTTATATAAAGGTGTATAATATTTTACATACAGCATTTGTCAATGCAAAGGTTAGTGTGCTTTTGTACTACTACCACTCAGAGTGGTGGAAAGCTGAATGTTTTGTCTTTTTTTTTTTAGAAAAATATTTACATTTTTTATCCATCGCTTGTAGCTCAAACTATTTTTTTTACGTGTAATTATTTTAACTTTAACAAACAGTACCTTTAACAGTTTTAACTGTTCATCTGTAACTTTTATTTATCTGTTTCACCTTCATTCCATTAATCTATTACCTTTAGATAACTATTCAACATTACTTTTAAACTGTATATCTTGTTTAGCTAACTAAAGTATTTATCACTTTTAGCATAGTTAACCTGACTAGTTAGTTAGTTAACTAAACTAAGCTAACTTTGCTGCCTGCTAACTAAGTAAATAAGCTATTATTAAGCTATTACTATTTTAGCTAGCTTATTACTTTTAGTCAAGTTGACTATTTCGACTTGAAATGGTTAGTCATTTTAGCATTTGTCTGCTGTCCGCTTTGCATTCTCAGTTAAAACTTGGTGTCAGCTGACTCGCGATGGGCAGTTATTTATTGTAAATTAGCCAAACATCAGCAGGTTGCTCCTGAACACAAATATGTGGATATATTTAGGAAAATCTACTTCCAGTTTTTAATTGAGCTTGTTTAGTTTAGCTTAGTTTAGTTAATTATTAATGAATTTTGAATTATGAATTAATGATTCCATGTATATACCACAACATTGTAGACCCCATGCGGTATAAGTAACTTTTATAGGGATTCATTGTTTTAGACTATATAATAAAATGCCACTTTAAAGATTTTATGCCACTGGTGATGACATATTTTACTCCACTGTTGAGTGATATAATTCATTATGGATACAATCTAAATATACCTGTGGTGTCAAAGTGAAAATACGATTCAGATCAGGCACAGCTGTCCCAGATCTTGGAGAGGAGCTTACAGTCTGCTGAGTGGCATTCATCTGCATACTCATTCAAACAACTCCAGATTCTTAGACTCTCCTCGCAGAGCATTACACATCGTTGTCAATCAGCCTCCCCTTCTCCATCACCCTCTCCTCCTTGCGCACTAAAACGAGGAGGAAATCATTTATTCATGACACCCGGCATCTAAAACCAGTATTTCTGATTCACAGGAATGAGAAGATATTATTAGACACACAACTCTATGCCCTAATGCTGCAACATTTTCATTCCCAGTTTGAGCTCGCGCCCACAGCTCTCTCTATGGTGTCCATAGCAGCTATAGTGTCTCAGCCCGGTAAGGCTATGGCAGTAACTTTTTGCAAACATTTGTCAAACATTGTTGTAAATGTGTGACATTGTGGATCAGTTAGATGATATATTCAGTAGAACGTTGGCTATTAGATAGTACACATAATTACACACATCTCTGACAAAGTGATGGAAATACTGTGTGAATCATGGAGTTTCATAACCCCTCTTAAACCCTGCTGCAGCAACATTGCAGATTTACTATGATAGTGTTTGTGGGAGATAATTAGTCTTTTAGCCATTACTGAACCATTACCGACAGTCATTCTGAGGATCATGAATTAGCTCATCGGTCTGATGATGAGAATCTTCAAAACAGCTCAGTCATTTGATGTAACCTGATGCAACTTTAGAAATTTCATGATGTCAGCTAAGTGAATCCAGTCGCCCTCGGTTCAGCATTAAAGGAGCGCTCCCGCAATTTAGTGTTGTACTTAGATGAGGTTGCAAGAAACAGATTTCAAAAAGAATGGTTAAAACTGCTGCATCAGAGACTGAGATATCCTTTTCCCCCTAGTATGAGTCATGTTCCTAAAGTGCTGCATCTTCGTTTGACTTTTCCTACCGGATAAACAGCCACATCATGCAAACCCAGTTTGTAATAATTTCTTCTATAAATTTATTTCGTTTACATCTTAGACTTTAGGAAGCTCCCACAGAGCCACAGATACTGTACATAATCATAACTGAATACAGAAGATGGCACCTTTCCCATCCAATGACAACAACAGGATTATAATTAAAGTTTGTTTGTTGTTTGTTTGCAGTTCAAGGTGTCAACAGTTTTACAGATATCTCTAGTGGGGGCCCATGGATACAATGTTTTTTTTGTTGCTGTACTGCGAGTGGCCACTGGGCAAAATTTGAAACCAAGCCGGGCCCCACTATTCTGACTGGTTCTGTTTTATCTATGACAGATACCATACAGCAGTTCTTACAGACTGATCAGTACTTAATCAGCAAAATATAAACTATAGTGGCAACCTCCGTGGCTGTGAACTGAAGCCTGGTTCAAAAACTGTTTTGGTCTCTACAGCTAATTTCACGACAACTGTACTGACTCTAAACAGGCAGGACTGCCACCACACACTGAGCTTCAACGGCTCTTTAGAAACCTGTCACGGATAAGCCGTCCATTCTTTGTATTGTCAGTGACAGAACCTAATGTGTAAAATTGCTGGACTGTGCCTTTAATCCACATGCACTTACTGTAAACTCAAAAAAAGATGTTAATGTTGGCTACAATGCTTGCAGGTGGAAACAAGTGACTACTTTGTTATTCCTCTTTATCCCCAAAGGGACATTGTGAGTTTTTCTTTCAAACAATCAGTGCTGGCAGAATAATGCATGAGAACATGTGTTGTTCTGGGAACAGTGACATGAATATTATAACCACACTGGCATGAATATTTTAAGCTTTAATAACCCAGTGGATCAATTGACATTAAAGGATAAGTTCGGCAATATATATATATTTTTTTTCTTATAGTTAACAATGAAAAGACCAAACCAACAATCAAATGATCCCGGTAATATAAGAATTCTTTAGCATGATTTAGTTTATTTTCCTGTACAAAAGAGCTTCATTGTTGTCCAAAAACTATTTAAAAAACATCTGTGTGCCACACTTTTGCCCTATACGACATGTTTCTTCATCACCACAAATAATTATATTTATATCAATCCTACAACCTCAACAAACTAGTCATAAGGGACAGCTCTGTCCTGGATTGCCCCCTAGACTCCATAGAGGAAGTGTCCATCATGAACAACTCCTCTCACCTCCTGCATGAGACTGTGGAGGCCTTAAACAGCTCCTTCAGTAACAGACTGCTACTCCCACCATGTAAGAAGGAGAGCTACCACAGGTCCTTCACTCCAAGTCAGACTCTTTAACACCAGCATGCATTTTTTTTCATACATTTCTTATTTATGCGTAATTTCTTATCCACTTGTATACGAGCTGCTGTGATAAGTGAATTTCCTCAGTGTGGGATCATTAAACTCACATAATCATACTGTCAGTATTCATTGTACATTAAATCTGCAGCTGGAAACAGTTCCCAAGCAGTGTCCAGCTGGTTTTGAAGTTACTCAGCCTTTTTCAATTATTAAAGTATATATTTGTGACCCATTTTAAAATAAAATGTCTTCAGTAGGTAGCAGTGGTTAGCACTGTTGCCTCACAGCAAGAAGGTTCCTGGTTCGAATCCCTCGGCTCGGGCCTTTCTGTGTGTTTGCATGTTCTCATGTTGCATGCACCTAACAGGTTAATCTGTGACTCTGAATTGCCCATAGGTGTAAATGTCAGTGTGAATGGTTGGTTGTCTCTATGTGCCCTGTGATGAGCTGCAACTTGTTCAGGGTGTACCCCACCTCTCTCTCGCCCAAAGTCAGCTGAGATAGACTCCAGGTAAAGTTGGAAAGTGTTGAGAGCTTCATGTGGTTTGTTGACAGTAGTATAGAGTATCTCTAACCCCTTTAAGGTAGCTGGGAATAAATGAGAGATTCTGTCCTTTTAAAACATTTTTCACGGAACATGGTTCAATATGTATACCAGTTTAAGTCGCATTGAAAGCTTCCAGCAGTCGTGTCGATGGTTTTCTTCTGAGGCTCATGTACGGGAATAAAATGTCCTGCTAGTTGCTCCAGTGGAGCAGCTTAGCAGCCCTACAGTGAAGGACTGCAGTTATTCTGGCATCTCCACAAAGTAAAACATCTATCAGGCTGGATACACCTAAAGAAAACAGCAATCTCAGAAAACTTTGTCCAAGAAAGTAATTTTTAAAAAAATAATTAAGAAGAAAAGAGTGAAATCAGTGAAGCCGTACAAACACACCACCATCACCGCCTTTCCCAGCGATGAAAATTTTGTTGTTGCCACGTGAATATTTATGAAATGTCTATTGGAGTGCTTCCAAGCAACACAAATGTGTAAAGCTCAACCCAGTGATAAATAAATCAAAGCTTTCAGTGGATGAGGGAGACAGTGAGTGAGCCATGTCGCTCTTCACACAAAAGCTATTCTGTTTTGCTCTCAAACAGAACTCAGACGCTGTGGGTGGAGAAAATCAATCTAGGCAACGTAGCACGAGAGAGAAGAAATGGGAACCGTGCGAGGCTTTGATTATTGTGATGGACTTAAAGTCAGCTCTGTGAAAGCCACTTCATACGTCTCTGCTGTTTATCAAATCAGAAATGCATTTGCATTACATTATTGTGGCTGCTTTGTAGGCCACAAGTGCCTAGATTTTTAAGAATTTGACATTTTGATGAATAGATGTATTTTCAGAGAAACCACAATTCAATCTGAAAGACACATAATTAACTGAAATGCAGCTGTCAGGAGCAAGAGCTTCAGTGAGTCAACAGAGCTGTCTGGGACAGATAGCCTCTGTCCGCTGGGCTGCGCTTCTTTTCAGCAGCTGAGGAAAAACCCAACAACAGTAGTATTAACAGAAGCGGCAGATGATACAGGGTTTAGATGACTTGTGCCTTGTATTTCAAACTGAGCTCGCAGAAAGAAGAAGCACACGTCCATAGCAACCAGGCTGTGCGAGTGTTCAGTCAAGGTCCCTCAAAACAAAGCACATGGCAGGCAAGCCTGTAATAACTTGCATCAGCCGGTTTTGCCGCGCAGCTTGTGCTATTCAACATGCAGTTGCAAAAAGTAGCAGCTGCCTTGAAAAATGAGCACATGAATCTAGTGCAACAGGAGGTTATTAATACATATATTATGGATAATCATGGCGCAGTGTTTTTCCATCTGTGGTGTGTGTATATTGGCATATAAGTCCAGTGTAGGAAGTCACTGTAGACACACGTCCAAAAAGTTTTTTAGCACATTTTCAGTTACACCTGTGTGCTCAGTAGATGGTGCTGCTTATCTCTCGAGCTCTTTCTCTTCTCTGATTACATTAAACGTGTTCAGCTTAAAACAATGGAAGGTAAACTAGTTTAGTTTTAGAAGTCAAGACAGGCTCACAGGTTATTTTTGAAGGTTTTTTTTAATTCAACAGATGTCAAGTGCAAGAACAGTGTCTGCTTACAAATACCAGAAATTAATCACCTTAATAAAATACAAGAGGTGCGAACTGTGCTGAGTCTGAACCAGATGGAAACGGTCTTCAATAACATATATAATAAACAGCATTCGTATAAAACTGAGCATAAACAGAGTCTGCTTACAAATATCAGAACTGAATCACCCCAATGAAATATTAGAGGTGTGAACTGTGTTGAATCTGAACAGAAACAGATTTTAATAAACTGAACAAACGGTATTCTTATCAGGCTGAACACAAACACCACAAGCACTATTTTGCATGTAATACCAGTGTGTTACATAACAAATAGACAATTGAGTTGCAGATGTCTTTTTCTACAGGATTGGCACTCTGGTGATGATTAGGGATCCCCAAATCACACATCATACACTCGAGACACTTTCATCTTATTTTTCTTGAGAGAATTCAAGAAAGAAAAAAAACACAATACAAAGAAGTCACTCGGCTCTAGATAAACACTTTTCATTTGGTGGAAAAAACATAAAAAAAATACATTAATATGCACTGGAGTGCACATAGAAAAGAAGGCTTTTAAGCTCTGCTGCCGTCTTGTTAGTTTTTATTTTCAGAAAAGCAAACCAAAAACTGCAAGAAGTTAGTTTTAATTGATTTCTTCCGCTGACAGCACAGCTATAACTCGGACACAAAAATCGCCGATGTGTATTTTGTTAAGCAACACTTGAAGGACAAAGGGAGAGGCAACAGTCGGGGGCTGCTTTGCTGTCTACTAGAATTTAAGTGCTCATGGTTACATTCATACGATACGGGTATGTGCGTTCAGCTTCTGTGTCTGCATCAGTGTATTAGCAAAGCTTCTGTGCTAGTGGAGTGTGCAGGAGAAAAGTTGCTCACTGGTTGTGGCTGGACTGTGGCTCAGTACTAGACTCTGCTGTGTCTTCAGGCTCACGATAGATTTGGCTGAGGTGTTTGACAAGGCTCTCCAGTTGAGGGTTTCCCCCAAACTCTTTGATGAGGCGGTAGGCCTCCACCTCCAGGTCCCGCAGAGTCTGGCGGGTGTAGGCGAACGAGCCTACTTTCTCCAGGTAGTCCACGCAGTATCGCTTGATGTCCATGTTCTCCGTGCGCTGCCTCAGGATGTTCTGAACCTGGGTGCTCTCTGGACGCGACCATATGGCATGGATGGTGGGGAAAGAGAACTTGCCCTCGGTCAAGTCCTCGCAGAAGCTCTTGTTCTCGCTGTAATCGCGAGATCTGAGGTTGCAGTAGTCGTCGCGGATCTGAAAGTAGAGGCCCAGTGTGTCCAGGAGGGGTTTCAAGTCCTGTTTCCAATCTGAAAAGAGCTGCATCAGGCCCACGGCCAGGCCAAAGAGCCCCCCAGTCTTCTGCAGCACCATGTTGCGGTACTCCTGCTCAGTGGGACAAGTGTAGGTGTCCCTCCAGTGGATGTCCAGGCCCTGACCGCGGTGCAGCTCCAGCAGCTGCCGGGTAAACACCCGGACAGCCTCGGGATGCTCCATTGTCAGCACTTTCTCCAAGCCCAAGAAGTAGACGTAGTTGGCCGAGTTGATGACGGAGGGAATGCCGTAGATGCTGTGGGCCACGGGGAAGCCTCGCCTCAGTGTGGAGCTGTCCTCGATGTCATCGATGAGCAAGCTGGCGTTGTGCAGCATCTCAGTCACCTCGATGACCACCTGGATGGAACACAGACATCATCATTAATTATGCAAACAATACTATGAATTATATTTCATAGTCGTTCATGTTTTTATGTTTTGCTGACTTGAAGTGATGGAGCTGTTGCAATGACACGTTCGCTGAGGGAACTTCCTTTTCCTGCTCATGTCTAGTGACAGAGACAGTACCAGGTTCTCAGGAGCTGTGTGTAAATTATGCATTACAACTTGTATACAGCAGGGGGTGCCATGTCTATACTCTTTCCTGTGCTGCTTCACTAGTCAGATCCTTCATCAGCAGACAAAATAGTTGTTGCTGAAACAAACCAGGGAGTTAGTCAGAGGAAATGAGGAGTTCAGCGAGAGGCACGCTGCAGACGTCGGAGCCTTTTCAGATTCAGAGATTCACTGCTGGACAACAGAGCGCAGTGGCCTGATGAGCATAGAGAAGATGTATTCACATGCTTGAGCAGCAACATGCGACACTAGAGGGCACTTCAGGGCTCAGTGCTTAAGCCATAAATGCCAAGTGTATTGACAACAGCATCGACCATAACACGCATGCACTGCTGTGGTGAGACAAATGCACCAGTTCTTTTTTTTTTTTTTGTCACAAAACAGCCAGGGTTGCCATCAGGTGTCTGCTGTCTTGAGCTGGTCGTGCAGCCTGCTGGAGTGCTCCGCTGATTTAAAAGACAAGTGGTGTTGCCCGGTAATGAAAGCTGTTTGTATGAGGCTGGGGAGCACAAAGAGAGGCTCAGTGGGTCAGGCAGATGGCCAAAGCTGGGCCAGTTGAGCATTTTATCCGCCAAACACAACCTTTCCTTCTGCAGGGTCCCGACACTCGCTCGCCCTGCAACCTCAGTGAGCCACTTACGAGCGAGGGGGGTTGTGGGTAAAGCTACAATGAACGCACACATAAACGCTGTCTGCAGAAGGTCTAGTGGCTGAAACGTCACATGGCTTTTTACAAATCAATCATCATGGGAGCGTTATCTAGTGTGCAGGCTTTACACATAGCGGAGTATTATGTAGCCAAAAACATACTCAAGGATTCTAAAGTTAATTGCAAACAGACTGTGGTCTCAGGATAAAAGGGACAAGGGCGCAATCAGGACAAGATTTGCAATTCACATCAGCGCCTGCCTCAGATAATAACAGCTGCGATCAAACCCAGACACAAGGACCGACAATTTTCAAGTTTTCAGCTCTGAGTGTTCAGGGTCGCCAACGGATCGAACTCACCAGGCTGTTGCTGTGTGATGCTGCTGTTTAAGTGGCGAAAGCCTTCACTGCTCCGCAAGACTTCATTGATTATCACCAGAGGTTACCGACTCAGAAACTCAATGTTTACAATCAGTAAGAATGCAGGGACTCCTTTCACAAACAGCCGAGTGTACGGAGTTCAATATACTGAGGGGGAATAACTCTAAAGAAGAAGAAGTGTGCATATATAAAGTGTCATTTAGAGAAACTACACCGCCGCAAACACACCTAAGTCAGACTGCAGGACTGCTGAAGTCTGGCCAAGGTTTTAACATGTTTATCCCACACGATCACACACCACGCCTACTGGGTTGCGTAATTCAAAAACGGTCTGTCATTCTTTTAAAGCAGCAGTTAAATATGACCCACCAATTTTTATAAAACGCTCAATAAGCCACACTATAACCTTGAGTTATGTTTTGTATGCATCAACTGCTGCGCGGCGAAGCCAAAGACAATTTTCCACAATGTGGACAATGGAGCCTGGAACTAATTAACTCAGAGGTCACGCCACTTCAAACACCTTTGCTGTCATACTAAAGAATTAATGCACTTTTATGATATAAAACATTAACATTTAGGGAAAAGAGCAAGGGAGGCATTTCAGCAAAGGTCATAAATTTAATGTGTGGCCATTGTTAGCCTGTCATTTACTGACTAAATCTCACCAGATGAGATCCGTCTGGCTAAACTACTGCTGCCAAACGATTTCCTGGGGAAAACCCTGCAATACAAATGCATTACAATTGTTTTACTGTAATACGATCTGTTGTCACGACTTCTTATCTGCCTGTAATGATCCTCTACATTACAGATTGTATCCAGGAGAAAGAAAGAAAAAAAAAGATGTATCATTACACCATCCATGACTTGCTACACATCATATTTGGCATGCTTTCCTGCAACCCAGGACCTAGTTATTCTCTCATGGAGGCAGCTACATTATAGTCTCACTCTGCATCAGGTACATTAAAACCTACAAGGATCTCTAGCTCTGAGGCAGCAGACATTCTCATGGAGACATATTTTCAAAGTAAAAGACTAGAATATAAAAGCTAACCTTTCGTCATTGTCACAGAGACGAAGAGGAAGACAGTCAGCTAAAGGTCGCAAACGAACTGATGTGTGCAGGGGGAATTTCCCAAACCTCCACAACCTTTGCTGCTGTACTACACTGTAGGGGAGCTCATATGAGGGGGGGCTTGATAAAAAATTAATCGCCAAATGAATGAGAGAGTATGCCACACTGTCACTGCCTCCATCTATCTGAAGGCACGGTTGTTTCCATGGCGGCGACTTCTTGGCAGCAGTGTGCTAATGATGACGAGAGGAGTCTGCATGTTGGGTTCAGCAGGAGTTTACAGAGCTGCTACACACTGAGAGTGGGGGGAGACAGTCCTTTAACGTGAGGTAAATTTCAACCTCAACTACCCGATGTACGTTAACAAGGAAATCCTGTCTGACGTGAAATTATCAGGAGAACAAGAGTCTTCTACAATCTGTGTGTGAATGGAGTCCACAATAACTGTCATCTAAAACAGATCTGTCACGCTCAAAACGCTAAGGTAACGTGCCATTGGAGTTTCATGGAGCATATGTGCTCCTGAATTGAAAACGTCAGCACGTCAGTCAAGAAACACTGCAGCGTGTAATGCGAAAGTAATCAAAAAACGCCACTTTGAATGTTGAGTCGCTCCTTTTATTCATTTTGCACACTGATTTCATTCATTTGAAGACGTACAACCCCCTGTAACAGTAGCGCTGTGAAGGCTGTGATTAAATTTATCTCAACTGATGCAAAGTGCGAGACGGATGCTGTAGCAGGAGGAGGGCTGACATGACAGGATTGATCCATAATATTCAATAATTCCTCAGGAGACTGACAACATTATTACACTTTCACACACTGAGGCCTGAAACAAGTCATCACGTCTCGGGAAGACTTTTATTGTGCACTGGAAGATGAAATAACCACAGGGGACAACGGCGTGACCTCTGAGCTGCTGCAGAAGCAGGACTCCTCTATTTGGGGAGGGTTTATAAAACATTCAGGACAAAGGAAGACCTGTTGAACAGCAAACCTAATGAGACCTGACAGGCTCAGCACTTAGCATTCTGCGCTGCAAAAAGGCATGTAGATTCAGAAAACACAGATTAGTCTCCATATCTTCATCAGTGGACACAGGACCAGCATTCAGCCACAACAATGCTGATGCTGTCAGTATAATAAGGTCAATGGCCTGATCTCCCTGAGCAGACAGCCAGGAGGGTCCTGCTCAATAAAACCAATAAATCCTAAAGGGCTAATTTGAAATTAATCTGAGGAAGAGCAGGAATGCCAATCAGCCCGCTTTGTGCTTCAACATGTCTGCTGCAATCTAATCAGGCAGCATCCAATAACATGTTACAACACTGTGATGGAGGTGTTTGGTTGCCTGGGACTGAAATCATGCTAATCCTTTGCTCACAGAGGTGATCAGGAACAAGAAGCTGAAGACGCGGTAGTCTCTCACTGGAGATTAATGTGGGTGCAGTATGTCTCAATTGACACAAACAGTTCCCTAAAAGGTGCCAAATATTTCCATATCACTCTCATTTACTGCACCATCTGGAATATCCGTCTATAGTGACACAATTATCTACCACGACCTACATATTTTCATTTAAAAAAAAAGCATAAAATAAATGCATTAGCTATAAATGCACTCGTTGGGATACAATAAACAAAACATCCTGTAGCTAGTCCCATCATGTTCAGGAAACCCCTGGATTAGAAACAGCTATCGCAACTGGTACAATTTCCTTTGCCGTGATTAGATCAATTTCATGTCTTACTTTTTTCATCCAACCTTAGAGACAAATCTAATGTGACAAGGAGAAAAAAAACACAGCGTTTGAATCAGTTTTGCAGCAATTTGCAGCTCACGTGTGAGTTCAAACAGCTCACATGCAGTCAGTTAAAGTGCTTAGTGAATATAATTTAGAAACGATCTAAACTCACAGGGAAGTCTTGCTTTCACTCTCAGCAGAAACGTTAGAAACTCTATTCAAATAGATTGAATATTAAGAGGTGAGATGACGGAAAACTCTGACTTGGCATCGGAGAAAAAAAGAAAAAAAAAAAAAAGAGTTGTTCAGCCAGTTAGTTGTAATAGAAAGGGTTGTGTGTCACATGACCACGGTGCAAAACTGGAAACAGAAACTGATGTGAATGAAAATGCAGTGAAGTGAATTTATGGAAATATAGTTTTAGTTCTTTAGCACTGTTACTTCACAGCAAGAAGGTTCCTGGCTCGACCTCGTCTAGGCCTTTCTGTAAGACGTCTGCATGTTCTCTCTGTGTCTGGGTGGGTTCTCTCTGGCTTCCTCCCACAGTCCAAAGACATGCACATAATACGTTGGTGACCCTAAATTGGCCGTGGGTGTGAATGTGAGTGTGAATGGTTGTTTGTCTCTACGTGTCCTGTGATGAACTGGCGACTTGTCCAGGGTGTACCCTGCCTCTCGCCCAGTCAGCTGGGATAGGCCTCAGCCCCACAATGACCCTGATGAGGATAAGCAGCTACAGATAATGGATGGTTTTAGTTCTCTTTTCCTTAGATTTATGACTTTATTTTGATTTCCTGAGCCTTTAATGACTATTATGTTTCTGTTGTACAGCACCTCATTCTGTTTTGTTTTTTTGTAGCCAACAAAAGCTCGTTAGCTGACATTATTCTACTTTCTTTTTAACATAATTTTGAGAAGTGCTCTTTGTGATATTAATAAATAAAGTCGTTATTAAGGCGACACACTGAGCAGCATAAAAGCCCTGAGTCATTAGTGGACACCTGGAAATGAAAGGGTAGATGTAATAGAAAGTGGCTTTTCAAAATGAGAGAGAGAGAGAGAAAACAGTGCAAGTGTTATGAATAAATCCACAGTGGGCCAGACTTCAGTGTTATGCATGATGTGGGAAGCTAAATACAATCAGTGATGTTTTCTTTAGATAATATTAACTGCAGTTATTTTCATTCATTGCATTCATTTCTAATTAATTCCAGGCTGCATTTTTATGTAAATTGTTCCTTCGTTATTCTTTATTCAAGTTTAAAAAAGGAGCTCCGCTGTGCTCTTCTGGAAGAGGGGGACTGCGGTAAAACGAAAGTCCTGATCTGACACAGCTTGGTATTGTTAGTCACATCAACTGTAACCCACAAGGCCTGTGATGGGCTTGGTTGTTAAACCAACTGGCTAAACGGCCATTCGCCAAAACAACACTGGACCTTTTTGAATCGCTCCAAAGAATGTATGATGTGGGCGGCAATTCAGAGGTCTGCAGATGGACTAATGGGCAGTGCCTTTGAGCAGTCAAACCTCACAGTCATCTCTAACGGCTGACAAAGCCACAACAAATTACTGTAACATTAAACTCTGCAGCTCAACACAGCTCTTTGGGTTCTTTTAGCTTCTTGTTTTGGTTTTGGGCCCCACAACTTTACAGGAAGGTTCAGTCTCACATCTGTCTCTGTCACATATCTGTCACAAGTAGTTATTTTCAGCAGAAATAATAAAAAAGCTTGCTCACTATACACCAAAGTATGGGAAAACTAGTCAACCATGCAGCCAGCTCAAGATTCAAATGTTTTTTTTTTTATCAGCAGTTGATGAAAACCAAACCAAGCTAACAGAGTAAATATTGGGCCTGCTCTTGTAGAGAGGGACATAAATGCAACTCAAATGGTTGCTGGATGCTAAAGTGGACAACTGTTTGATAACCGGTCAACTTGTTTTAGAGTTCTTCTGCCCCCTGGTAGCTTCAAATTGCTCCTTACTCCAGGCAAACTCTTTAAAAGTGTGTATGTAGCATCCACATGGGCAAAATGATTCCAACCTCAACAATACATGAAATCAGTAATAAGGTAAAATTGCATTTATCAGCCTACAGATCCCACAAATATACTAGAGGGCAAATGTTCTGTTTTTGAAAGCACCACTCCAGCCTTTTCATTTTATTCCACTTGATCCTCAGCTCCACTAACAACCTCCTCTAATAAATCATGGATGCTCTACATCCAAGCTTTACATTTAGATTCAGTTTGGAACAACTCAGCTGACAGAACGCTCTGCTTGCATTACCAAATAAATTGCTCATTCGGAATGAGCACGGCATCATTTCACCTTTGTGGACCTGTCTGCAACAATAAACATCAGACAACTCTGAATGTTGAGGGGCTTGAAATAGCTGCATGCTCACCTGCAGTTTGTCCTCTGGAACATTAAGCCAGTGGTTAAATGCTTGGGATAGTTTGGTTCTCACTTGCTTGCCTGAGAAAAGGGCAGAAAACAGAAGTTAGGTTGTTTTAATAGTTAAAAAAAACATTCATACTGCAGTATGCAAAAAAATGCATCTTGTGCTATTCATGGTGGGTATTATTGGGTCTCTAAAAATAATCAACTCATTCTACATTTAAGAATGGGGTCTTAATGTTTTTTTTTACCTTATGTGGTAATTTAGGAACACTTTGTTGAGGTCTATATTAACACAGCTCATGGGTCATCGCTATTTAGAGAGAGTTTTAAAAAACAATGTCGTGTTCTTATTTTCCTAATTTCATGGGATATAACTAGAGGTTAACATGACACTGATCTCACCCTCCCTGCTGTAGACATAGAGCACTCAGCTTCACAACACAGTCCAGTGAGACCAAGTAATCACACATTTTATAATATATCGATCCCACCTACCACAAGCAGGTACTTACACACTAAAAAATGCTGGGTTATTTTCATAACCCATCTGCTGGGTAGCTGTGGATTTTAACCTGATTGGGTTGTTTTTACCCAAGGTTGGGTTAAATATGTTGACCCAACATGCTGGGTTGATATTCGCGGTCTTTAGATTTGGGCGGGCGTTTAATTTTAACGGACTGAGGCTACCGTTAATCACTCTCCAGTTTGAGACCAGAGAAAACTATGTATATGGTAAGTAAAACTTAAATTATTATCCTACAACATCTAGTTTTGGTAGCTTACTGTGGTAACCAAATAGCTATGTTTTAGTTATTACTTAAAAACTTCACCTCACTCTGCGACTCCAGACATTTTTGCTAGCTATATTTTTTTTTTGTTCACTTTTTTTTCCATTGCTAGCTAGTTATTTTCACCTGATAAAAATACTTGTTTTCTTCACTTGTGACACACACACTTCGATAGACTATCTAAGTCTAGCTGTGCAGGCATATTTTTCTGTTAGCTGTGCGTGTACTCAGTTGTGCTAACGTTAGCATATTGTGCATATGCATATACGTTTTTTGCTGTGTGGATGTGAGTTGGGAGGGACGGAGATACCCCAGTGTAACGCACCTCGCCATTAGCGAGGTCTAGTTCTCCGCGCGCAAACCAACAAAAAGCCGCTCATAGTCACAAATAATGTGCAGTACAGCATTCATTTACAACACTGCTACATTCATTTAACCGTAACGGGCCAGTACGGCAGACAATGCTGGTCTAAAGGTCTAAATAAATAGGAAACCATTCACATCAATGTGTTTTTGTATTGCAGAGATAATTCAGAGTTAAACTTGCAGGTTGGCCTGGGCACACAACTCTGTTTAGGCAACAGTGGATGTGACCTGCTAGAGTAACTCGTGGCTCAGAAAAAGAAAAGTCCTGTAGCTGCTCAAAATGGAGCACAGGAAGTTTTCTGGTGTTCAAAGGCAGGGTTTAAAGAAGAAACTTCTTTGACCCTAGTGAAAACCGTTTCCAGCTGAGTGCCCACATCCACAATCTAAACACTAACGGGGTGAGTACGACTGTGTGCAAACCTATATACACACCACAAACCACAACTATGACAAATGGTTTAAAATACTCAAATGTTCTTTTAATGAGGATCATGTCTGTTGCAGGTCTTTAAAATAATCTTTTATGAGCCTAAAGGACACAGTGGCACTGCAACAGAGGAAAACATCTCAGCTAACTGAGGCTCTTAGGACTTGTTCTATTTACCCAAATAAAATTCCAATGTGAGGTCAGTCACTCTGACAAAAAGTAACCAATCAAAACTGAAGAAACAAATAAAGTCTGTCACCTAAACAGCAGCAAATGAGTGTTTGGTCAAGATAAATTAGGCTCAAGAAAACTGGGATTTTAAACATGCACAGAACTACGCACAGCTTGGTGGCTTCTAATTTTTCAAACTGCTCCATCATATTATCATTTGGAGTCATCAATGTGTGAAATACTGTCTTAAATATGAGTACTATAAAGACAAATATGTTCATGTTCAAACAGTCATCTACTGTTGTCAAATGAAAACCATATAACCTAGTCCTGAACAAAATAACATCTTTAACATAATGACACCATATGCTGCTGCCAAAACACAGATTTATTTAAATTTAAGAACAATATTAGTCAGTTGTCATGATTGTTTTACAAATGCACCGTGTTAAACAAAGTCAGCCTAAGCTAATGTGCCTCAGCACTAACAAACAAGTAGGATCTCATAATAACACAAAGCTAGGTGTTAGCACTGACCAACTAGATCAACAACTTGCCAGACATCCTCTCTCATATCATGTAGTTTATGGTTGATGATAAGTGTGTGTTTATGTGATTATGTCTGCTGTGCGTACACTAAAGCCTTTCATCACATTTGTCATTTTGTTGACGCCGTGATCCAGTGTGACAACCAAGAAGTGAGTGGGTCAGAGATTAGTGTAGCTGTAGGACTTAGCAGCAGTATATATGCTTTATGCTGACCCTTTAGCTGCATGTCTGCATGTCTCCACATTTCCCACCACCCTGCAGTCAATGACGTGGGAAAAGACTCACCTGGAAGCTGCAACAAGTACTTGTATGGTTCCAGCAGAATTCGCTCAGAGGTGGCTTGTGCGTCACCGTCCATTGCTTCAAGTTTACACAGATCTATATTGGAGGACAGAGAACACGAAAAACTATGAAAAGCTGTACACAGTTTTCTTTATATAAACGAGCAGCCTTGTGTTTATTTCAATCTAATGCTGTTTGTCAGCACATGCATATGCTGTATTATGCAGCATCATAAAGCTTTTATTTTAAAAGAAATTCAATTTGCACATCTAAATGCAAGGGCTGCGCAATTTAGTGAATATTAATCACAATGACGGTTTTGGCTTCTCAAAATGAAATAAACACGATCAATGCTGTATGTCAAATTAAGAGCATCCTTAACAGCCAGACAGCCACCGGGGTGATCGATTTGGCTTTACTTTTTGGGAGTGGTCATGCCACTGTGTGTGCAGCCTGCAGCGATAGCCTGTGCAAATATTTCCTGGATGTTTTGGCTGAAATCCAGAGTAAAACACAACAGAGAGCAGATGGGCGAAACGAAAAAGTCTGAGGCAAATGGTGAAGAGCAAGTCCACTGAAATGGATCATCATCTGTTGTTTTGGGAATTATTTGGAATGTAGGGCAAGGGATGTCCAGCAATAACAAGTCATATGCAAAGAGTACATGAGACTTGTGTCTGTGCTACAAAGCAACACGAGTCACTGATTAAACCACCTGGAAAAACGCCGCAAACTGCAGTAAGATGAACACATGAAGGCCAAGAAGAAAGTGAAAGCAGCACTCTGCTGATTTAATTTTGGATAAAAAGGTTTTGGTATATTATGCTTCTGGGAGACGCACTGTGAATATGGACGAGCCTTATATTGATGCATAGATTTGCATATTAACAGGAATGTAGCATAACACTGTAGTATTATTTAGATGTTAAAGTGCAATACAAATGTTTTGTCGCTACAAACAATAAATAACTGTGATCTCGGCATTGTATCGAAGGTCTACCCCAAACTGCCTGGACAACAAGAGACTCTATCGATGCTCAGAGCATGGCAGAGAGACTTTAATCTGAAAGATGATGACATTTCCTGGAACAATGTATGGGAGAACATCTTTCTCGCCTCCCAGAACTCAAATCACCAACTTATTCATTTTAAAGTGTGTCACAGACTCTACTATACACCTGTCACTAGGTTTCCCATGAAACTGATACCAAGCCCAAACTGTACTATGTGCCAACTTAATGCAATAAGATGTTACAGACACATGATGTGGAATGTTTAAAAAAGATGTAATGATTCTGCCGTATGTCTCACTCACTACGGTTCAATAAAAAAAGTTCTTAGCAAAAAAAATAACTGATCTCAATATTGATTGAAATAACAGTAATTAGCATTTTGGCCATAATTATGCGGCCATACTTCAAGCTGTGTTATCTGGAATTTCACAACAGTAAACAGTTACTTTCCATGAAGATGCTGTTAACATCACTGCCTAAATGAAAAGATGATTACTTCAGAGATTAGATGATGCAGGAGACTATAGGTGACTTTCTGAACTGGTGTAGCAACAGTTTCATCCCTCTAGTCTGTTGTTGATTGACAAACAATGGTGAAGAAATAATGGGGATCTCACTTAGCTCTGACAGCTGAAGTTAAAAGGCTCTTAGCCCACAATCACACTTAAACTGAAGTAGTGAAGATGTGTCTAAATTCTAATTAGTCATGCTTGTGGTGTGTTCGTGTTCGGCTACTTGTGTCTGTTATTTCTCAGCACCAAATTTAAATCTCTTCACCGACAGATTGGGGAAGTGCTCACTAGACAGATTTGTAGTTGAAGAAACTACAGGAAAGGAGTGTGTTGACATGACAAGAACATTGTCAAACTCGAAAGCCATCTTGGTGTAACTGACATCAGATACATAACTGCATAATGTTGCTACGCATTTTAGCAGCATAATGCACAGTAACTGTGAGGATATTTCAGACTGATACTTTAAATAAAAACAGAATTGAGTCAGAGGAAATGCAAAACGAACACGGTGTTTGTGCAGCTTTGTAATAAACATGCTCTGACGGAGGAAAATGAAAGATTTTGGAGGAATCAGATGAAATATTTTGCACTGTAATGAAATGCACCGTGTGTCAGTCATGAAATCCCCTTGTGCATGGTGACACACAGATCACATGATTGAGCGAGCGAAAAACAACCACATTACTGGTGAATCAAAGAAACTGGTGACAAGTGACGTAGCAGTAAAAAGAGAACAGCTGCCTGTGATCATCTGCAAAAAAAGGGACATGACTACATAACATGTACATCCAGTCACCTCCTAAACATCTATGACAGCCTAAACCTAAAACAAAGTGTGAAACATCTATCTTAAACTAAATTCAGTTGAAAGGGGAGACTGTTCAGTGATAACACTGATACGCAGCCTCACAGCTACTTGTTATAATTAAATTATCAGGCCGCCATGGCCTCGTCTACCAAATAACACAAGACATTATAGACATTACACTAGAAAGACTTGACCTCATCGGGTAATAATATTTACAGAGCAGTCATTACCTTTAGAAAGATGACAGGCCTGAGCATGTAGATATGGGGTTATGAGTTTAATAGGTACAAATGTATTATCTAACACAGCTGCAAACTTCAATAAATAAACTGGTGTACAACTTTACCTGCACATTTCAGGGAAGTGGAACACATGAATACACATTATTATCCACATCTGTCTGCAACAAGTGCAACAAGAAGTGTCACTTCCCACCACATATGCCAACCTCACTTTAAAACACAACCACTCTAAGAAACTCCAACACCCCACCTGGTTTTACACACTGGCTGTCTATTATACAGATGGAAAAACTCTGTATGTACAAACCCAATACACAAAATAGGTTTGAGAAAACATGACGACCTTTCTTGGCACAGTGTCACATGACCTACAACCACAGGGACTCTGACTTATCTGGCTATATAACTATGTAGTATGGTGTTGGGTTGGATTAACTTGTTACTCATGTAACTTTACCTCGCTCTGGAGATATTGCGACAACTTTGTCTGAACAGAATAGCTATCTTGTGAACTGCCTGGCAGCCTTTTTGTTTTTTTTCCTCCTGTTTGTCCTGTTACTGTCTTTGGAAAAAAAAAAAAACTATAAATAAAGTATATAAAACACAACCACTCAATATCTATTACATAGTTACAACCACAAAGCCAATGTTATAGCACTGAAACAAAGTATCCCAATCATACTGACAGTGTACATAACTTAAAAGTATATTAATGACTTTAAAGTTAACATGACCCAGATCATACACAGCAGACCTCGTCAACTAAAGCGCTGCTGTCGGCCTGCTGCCCTCGGTTGTCCCTAACTCCACCCACCTGGGCTGCTGTCCGTCAGTCCGCTAACTTGCCGCTCTTGTGTTAGCCAGATTGCTAGTTAGCTAGCGTTAGCGGGCTAACATAAACGCGTCAATATAACACAGCTGAGCGTTTCTTTCTTTTTTTTAAATCCAAAGCAAAAGCGCCCACGTCGACGCTGGTCGACTAAGGCACACGATATGACTGCCACATCCACACTTTCATATCATTTTAACTCCCGCGTGTGACTGGATAATTCACCTGATGCGATGCTATGCTACGCTAACATAACGTTCCCGCTGCGGGGTTTATAGACACTTCACGAATAAAGCGAGGCTCGACGAGCTGCCTATATATGCTTTCAGCTTCATCACAGAGCAGGCGCAGAGTGGGTGGGGAATGTAACATGGTTGCCTCGCATACTGTGTGTTGCAGTTACGTCGCTATATTGCCCGGTAAATACCTCCGACCTATAAGTACATTGGAAAAACACACCTCGCGATGTCGGGCCAGCCTGTGACACATATCGAACACACACATGTATTTAAAAACTGGGGGTTGTAGTTTTTAACTGTTTTTCCTTTCTGTATTGTGAGAGCCACCCAGTAGGATTACCTCGTACACCTCACCATGGATATTTTTCTCCCGCATGAGCCAATGGCGTGCCGCTCGGGCGTTTCTCTTCACCGTGCCATCCAATAGGAGGGCGGAGATTTGTGAGAGGCGGGGCTAGGTGTCCCGTCAATCATTCTCAGGAGGCGGGGCTAAGGATCACAGAAAGAGCTAGGCTAGAGGAGCTACTCAACAAGGCAAACAGCAGCGCTCTGCGAAAACGACTTTTACCCATCCGCATCCAACATCAACTGGGGGCCAACGGACGACGTTAAAACCTGTCAGATTTTTCACATAAATGTCCCTATGGATTACTAATACACTTTCGTCGAAAAACAGAAGTGTTTCTCAACTTGACAGAATAGGTAAGCCTGCTTTTGTTCGCCACAGCCATTGCTATTTTGAACATTTTTACTAACGTTAGCTTGCTTCCCTGCTGCTACCAAGCCAACCTTGCCGTTAGCTAACTTGTTAACTAATGCTGGGATGTGTTTAGGTGGGATTTATGCAATGAATGAATCAGGCGACCAGATAGCAAAAAGCTGACGGCCAAAAATACTGGGGGAAAAAAAAACTTGGGTCAGCTCGATAACAAAGTTATGCTGTAGCCAGCCAAATTAAGCTGATGAGCACGGTGAAAGGTTACGCTACTCCGGGGTTGAATAGTTTCTAGCCTGCTGGACAAGCGCCGGAGTGTTGTGTTGTTGAGCGGAGGAATCCTCGGAGAGGTTGGCGTCGAGCAGCGCCTGTCATGGTGTTCCCTAATAGCCCTCAAAAGTGAGATTACACGAATCCATTGGCGACCTGTTTAAGCTTGACATCGCTGCAGGATGTAATCTGTCGACTGAACGGTGTAATTTAACAGGTAAAATGCATTGTCAGGCTTTTCTTTTGTGCCTCTGGTTAACGCTAGCTTCTCCTCCGGTTGGTTGACTTGTGGTGACTAGTGTAGGTTTGTACCCGATGGGCCACCTTGTATGAAGGAGCTTACCCGTTTGATCAGTTGAGTGACTATATAACCAGATGCGAGGTGGACTATTTTCCCTCTGCAAAGCAAGAGAGAGGACTTGTGTTATTCTCAAATCCCCTGTGTGTGTGTGTATGTGCATGTGCGTGACCAGTATTTTGCACATTTCCGTAACTGGCAACATCACCGCTGACAAACTGACTCATTACTGAGGAGGTTTAAATGGGCTCGACGCTTTTAGTTAATCAGTACAGGTTTTTTAGGACATGCAGGTGAAAAGATGACCGAGGCTTAAGCTGTGTATGTGTGTGTCTATATATGTGTGTGTGAGCATTATTGTTGTTGTTGGTGGTGGCGGTGGTCAATCACTCACTTGCAGCGGCTGGTCTAGCAAATTGTCTGGGGCGGATGACATTGTATCCTCCGCGATCATTCAAGAGCCCCTAAACGAGCCGCTGCTGCGACCTTGGCTTGCGTTATAACAATAAAATGTTGTGTGTATTAATGCGATGTTGCTGCGTTACAAGTCTTCCTCGAAGCTTGACCTTGTTAGTCGACTTGTTTCTTTGTCAGAGGCACACACACACACACAAAAAGCCTCACTTAGTGAACAGTCAGCGAAATGCCAGGGACCAGTCGATAACGAGAACATTTTTGTGAAGAAACAAAGTGACTTTTAACGGGGGGCTTGCTCGACTCATTCCGACTTTGTTTAACTTGACGCTGTTATTGCGACACAGCCTTTTTTTATTTTTTTTTATTTTTTTTTTTTATAATAAATATGGCATTTCTTTAAAGGTCTGCTTCTGCGTGGCCGTGTCGCCCGCACATAAGCGGTGTTATTATCGCTCTATTTTCGCTGCCGAGTGTACTCTCCGCAGAGAGAGCAGCGCACCGAGACAAGGGAGAGGAGAAGCGAAAACGAAAATGAACGGTGTCGGGGCAGTTTTTCTGTAAAACAAACCAACCAAAAAAAAAACAAAGAGAGACAAAAACAGTCTTCCGAGAGAGAAATGGCTGTAACGGGGACAGGTGAATTGCTACCGCGGTTCCCGTACATTTCCAGTGTTTGTGCGCCGAAGTGTTCTCCTTTTTTTTAGCCGACTGTCAGCTACAGAAATGGCGTCATCCTCTGCTGTAGTGTTGGTATAGTCAGTGCAGTGCAGACAGCAGGCACACCACGCTGCCTGCCCTTAATGTTACTCAAAGAAGCGAGCACCGTGCGGGCTTTTTTCACTGGATCCACGACTTTCATCCTAACCCACTTTATTATCTGTGCAATTGTGTTGCACGAAGGAGGAGGAGGAACTCGTCTCTCTCTCTCGTTGGCCAGCGACTAGTTACTTTGTGTTTGCTCGCCCTTCGTAGCCACTAGCCAAGTCTGACTGCTGCTGACTGACGGACTACATTACATAAACGGCTTTAAGGGCTCTGCGAATGAGAGTGATCAGCCTGCCACGGTTTACTTTGCAACACCGATATTTTTGGGAATGTGTCTCTGAAGCTTGAACACACACATCATTAGCTCATTGCATTAGTTGCGATTATTTAAGCAACTTTTTTTTCCCAGCCTGTGCTCAGAATGAAACCCAAAAGAAGATTTCAGGTGTTTTTCTAAGCAATGTTAAAGTGTGTGTGTGTGCCGCCCAGCTCTTTCATGGCACCCAGCAGTGTAGCAGCAGAAGTGATGTCATCATAACATAACCGTGTGTTGTTGTGGCAGACTTGGAAGTTGGCACCGTCTGTAAATGCCCTAACAGCTTCTCCAACCTCTGTTTTCAGCTTCAGATTCCTTACACTGGTCACCCAGAGGACTCATAGAGAGATGAAGGTATGTTCATTCATTTTTTCTTGCATGTGTTTTATGCCACTACTACTCCTGCATCACCAGCCTCAAACTTGATTTCATTGAACTCCTTGTACAAACATGCCCTAACCAGGCTGAAACCAACTAAAATGTTAAATTGAATATCAATATTTTATATGCACGCCCTCTTCTTTTTAAGGCCAGTGTGAACTTTTACTAAATGTCAGTTTTAGTCTTGTTCAAACAGCATTTTGAACATAGGCCAAAGCAATATATTTATTTGATAAGCATGATATTGAGTTTCCAGTGGCTTCAGCTGCATTTGCAAACACAAATTGGGATCTGTTAGTTTGATGTTATCCTCTGTTATTGAATTACATGTTGAGCTCGGGGCCTGGACATGTAGGGAGATATGTGAATTTTGTTTTTTAAAAGCTGGCTTAATGGCGATTGTTTAACATAAATCAATGCCAATGCTATTGGTGCATAATAACACATGAATAACAGAATAAATGAGCTGTGAAAATGATGTTCTTGATATTCAAAAGTTCTGGCTTTGTTTCCTCTCGCCCTATTCAAATCGAAAAAGCCAGAACTGTCATTGTTTGGGAACTAGGTTGTGATAGCAAGCTATTTAATCTTTTCTTATAATTTCAATGGATCACATTTGTAGCTGTTGTTATGCCTGCAGGCTGTTATGTTCTAACTTGTTATTTGTTGCCATGTGGAGAGTCACATCCCGCAGAGGTGTTTTACTTTTAAATTAATTGGTAAGACATACAGCAACTCTGGTGAGAGTCTGTGTTTTTAGTGAACAGGATCATAGAAGAGAATAAAGTAAGCAGAATGTGTGAGCATTTTTAAAGGCTCTATGATTGGGGAAAGTAAAAGCAGCTCTTGTAGTGATTTGTAGTCTGTCACTTTGGCTCTAATGTTGTTATGCTCATTGTGGTTAATCAAACTACATAACCAACACCAACACCACCCACTAATGGACACCTTAGCAGTCTACCAAAGTATCCAATTAAAATGCATCCCAAAGCATCAGGCGATGTGAAAATGGTTACTAGGGTTATTCATTAAATTTGGTCAGAAACTTGCATGAGAAATGAGGAAATCATTTTCTTCTGGCACAAAGCTTTAATCTCTCTCTACTTCATTTCTGTTCCCTGCATTCATACTACGTGGCACAAATAATGCTGACTTGAACTGCGTGATGATGATGATGTGTGGTTATATAATGAATTGTTTGTGTCAGAGGAAGACAATGGGATTCTGAATGTCATGACTGGAAAGGCATTCCAGTGAACAGAGAGCATCTATAGATAAAACAGGAACAACAGGGGTTAGCACCTAATTCACTCCTTAGGCGAGCTTTGCTGCTTAATTTCCTACAAGTGTCTACTTGAATAAAGCCTAATATGTTAATATTCATTTAACTGTTGCCATTAGTGCTCATGACCATTCTGCAGTTATTATTCTCTCCAGCTGGATAGCAGTAAGAACTTATTAGGTGATTATTATCCTTTCACTCAGTTATTTTCATAACTGCTGACAGGAGTGATGTTTTAACACCGACGTTTCCGGGTTTAATGGTGTAGCTTTTTGTTGTTTTTGACGGTGCTCCGAGTCATCCGGCTCTATTGATGTTTGAGGAGTGCTCACTTATTTTACAGCTCTCTATAGTAGCGGCATCTGCTCAGTGCCTAAACTGTAAATTGCTCTGTAACTAGGACAACTTGTCATTATGTTTGCTTAGCATTTCATGTCACTTTGGCTTATGCTCCGCAGCCTTTCTTCATCACCTGCACACACTGCTTTAACAGTGTGTGCTGCATTAAAAACACTTTCAACATTACACTTCCTAAAAGTGGACTAATGTGCTGAATGTTTGTTTGAATTCTTAATGAATCTGCAAAAATCGTGTAAATGCCTTTGCTCAAACTGGAACAAATAAGCCGTTGCTCCAGCAGCAGTGTTCTGGTATTGGTATCTGGTACGCTCAGCTATTGAACACTGTCCCTGACCTTGGTAACCTGGACAAGATGTAGTTAAAAAAGCAAGCATTGATGCTAGCAGTCCAAGCACACACCTCAGTCAGTTTTGTAAAAGCATGTAACTGTGTATGCTTCTAAAAAATGCAGAAAGGGACGACTTATTTTACACAGGAAGTTTAGTTTACTCATCATGAAAAATACTACTCAGCTTGTAGTTTAGTTTAAATTGTGACAACTCTGTTTTAAATACATCTCTTGTGAGTCCCCAACTCTTGAGGAGTATACTAAAATGCTGGATTACTTCTTTAACTGCAGTTGGCAAGGTCACCATATCGTGTCAAAACAGGAGCCGTCCAGACAGTTTTTGATCAAAGCTGTTTGTAAGGTCGAGAGAGTGTGCCGTGGGAGTGAGATGTCATTTAGACAAGTTAACAGCATGTGGTGCTGTGGTAATATGGTCCATACTTAAACATTTGGGAAGTGAGAGACCCCTCAGCAGGCCAGGTGCAGCTTGCTGTAGTGGAGGGCGACCCTGCCTGGGAACCAAAGTACAAGTACTGAAACCCCCACTGAGGCCTCATTGCAAGTAAGAGAGTGCCACAATCCATTCAGAAGGCTTATGCAAAAATAGGCATTTGCATTTTCGAGTTGTCCATACTTTGGAGTCTACATTAATTACATGTTAAATGGTCAGGGTGAGTTGTTTTGATTTATTAGAAGTCATCTAAAATCTTTTTTTATCATATTCCTAATATCAAATGCAGGTATTTAATTAAACATTTAAAAGCTCTGTACTTGATCTGAAATGTATGTGATACTGCAGGACAAGTGGATATGCTTGACCACTCTATATATTGAGAAATACGTTCGTTAAAGAAACGTATTAAGATTGTTATTTTTCTGTAGTTTGAAGCTGCCATGGCATTGCCAAGGCAACTCCTGCTGAAGCACCAGTCACTGGAATTGTGGTGACTCTGCTTTGGACAAAGAGGTGATTCACAGCAGGATTATTGTACGTGTGAGCTTGGCTGGGAGCGAGCTTAATTCTTTCCTGCATGCCTCTTGCATGTTCCTTTGTTTGACCTGCAAGTCTATTCATTACTGCACAATATGATGGCTCAAAAACTATTGTTTATTATATTTCAATAAGTGCATGAATGACGTGTTTTTAAAAGCTGTAGCTTATACAGACATCAATATATTGTGATTCTCTGAATGGAAAAGAATTGATTTGTTACATCGCAATCTATTTCACTTGATTTCACTCAGACATTTAACTGTTATGTCTGTTTACTGTTATAATCATACAGTAGTGACACATTCGTCCTAACCTTTTAAGACTTTAAGAGTCACTCAGTCTGGAGTAGTAACAGTAGTGACCTAAATAAATTGAGGTTATCTTTTAAAATTAAGAATGCAGTGAGAGTGAGTTGAATCTGTGTGGAAATGAGACGAGCTGAAATTTTGATTTGAAGTGCAGATCGCATGTGGTAATGTTACTGGATCTCCAACGCCTTCAAGAGATTCAAAGGAAACAATTAGATGATGCACTCATACACTCGTTATTGTTTTGGTGCATGAGTGATGATGGTTAATGATGATGGTACGTATGTAGCGCCTTTCTAGTCGTCTGACCACCCAAGGCGCTTTACACTGCACATCACATTCACTCATTTATGCACATATTCATACACAGACGCCAGAGACTATACAAGGTGCTATCTGTAACTCATCCCATTTAAAAGCACTCAAACACCCATGGCGCAGCCTTCAGAAGCAATTTGGGGTTCAGTATCTTGCCCAAAGACACTTCGACATGCAGACTGGAGGAGACAAAGATCCAACCGCTGATCTTCTGATGAGTGGACGATCCACTAGGCTGAGCCACAGCCACCAACTCTGGGTTAACCAATAATTAGATGGATGGATAGATTTGCAGTGGTAAAAGTAGCAATACGCAGTGTAAAAGTACTGCCACAACTTAAAGTTCTGTATTGTTAATGTTACTTGAGTAAATGTAAATATCATAAGAAAAGTGTACTTAAAGAATCAAAAGTAATAAGTTAACCCAGGGTATATTTTAGACCGGTTATGCATGTCTGTCATAGGTTAATCTGCATACACGCTCTGCACTATGCTGTAGTTCTTCCACGAGCTATGAGTGAATCTGTCAAGAAAGCAGAGATAATCTATAATAAGCAAATAAATGATGCATTATATGATCTGATTCTAATAAATGATGAAACATGCATCCAGTGCTTACCAACCCTTTTGATTTTTCTGTGCCCCGCTGTTCAGTTTCCCCCATTTCCCCCCATATGATGAAATATCAAATATCATTTCTGCCCGTGCAATATATTTATTAGAAACGGTATCGCCGCTGTTTGTGATTGTGTTTTTTAATATTCTGTACTTAGTCCACATATTTGTGAGTTGTGTCTAAACAGAGATTGAGAGACACACAGAGAGGCAGGCTGGAGAGAAGGCTCTTCCTGCAGATCATCACAAGATTAAGCAATAAATCCCAAGAGGCTATGGTTTACAATGATTTTAGAATGGGGCGTTGTAACTTAGCTGTTGTAAAATCACTGTAAATCACAGCCTCGCTTGAGAGTGCTTTCAGGGCTTTCTGTCAGAAACCAAAAGTCAAATAACCAAGTAGTAGTTTTGGTGCCTAAACCCAAACAAATAGTGACTGAAAACTGAAGACAATAAAAATTCATTCACTACAAACTCCCTGGTGCGTGGACTTGTCGCTCCTTACACATGACCTGACTTCAAACATAGCAAATTTCCAAATGATTTTAGCTCTTTCAAACAACAAATTTAGTTGGTTTTCTCCTTGTACGAGTGCAGATATACAATACATTTGATGGAGCACATCAAATTCAGTGCTCCATATCACTATTTTACTCTTACACTGTTGTATGCCATTTTCCCCACAAAGTTCTAAAATACGCCATTGAAGCTTTCGTAATAGAGAAGTAGGCGTGGTTTCATCTTTTGCAGCTAGTTTAGGTAGAGCAAGGTCTAACCACATCCACTAGACAGAAGTAGCCCCTCTTCGTTATGCCACGTTTTGTCGTGGCTGTTGTTCTTGTGTCTGGAATTACCCCGTTCTGTGTCTGTGTTGCCTCTCCTCAGTGTTTGCATTGGCTTCACGCTGGTCTCCTGCCTGCATCTATGTCATGCAGGGAAAAAATGCAAATCAACACCCAAATGAAAAAAAAAAGAGTTTGATTGGTGACACATTGAAATAATCGATAATAAAACAATCATCTAAACAATCATAGGCTGCAAATAGTCGATGATAGTAGACAAAATGGAGCTAGAATAAGCACCAACACAAACCCAAACACAAGACTCATTGTGACAACGTCATCACGAGTGGCTGACCATGCAAATTCACAGGTAAAAGTTCAGCAGAGGTGAACTTTGACATCTGAGTCTGAAACACGTTATTGGATGATTTGCAGAGATTTGCAGAGACTGATGCAAATGTGACTTAATACATCAGAACCAGACATCCGCATGCTGCAGGGATTCTTTGAGCCACTCCCTGATGACTGATATTAAAGCGAGGCCATACGCCATAGTGAATTACAGTCCACAGTCTACACGTATCACCCCACAAATGTGCCATCACTGTATTTTTTTTATTTTTTTTTTGCAGCTTTTACTTTTGATAGCTTCAAGGAAGCATCTTTTTTTACTGAGTTGTAGAATGAAGTGCTATCGTCATTCAGGCTGTCCAAGAAATGCACTTTAAGCAGTAGCTGTTTTTTCTATGGAGTTGGCTGTTAAAATTTTCATGACTTGAGAGTCTTTATTGAGCAGAAACCGATCACATTCTGCTGTTGCCAGAGTCACTCCAGTATGTTTTTGTTTTGGTGAGGCTGGAATGATTTCAAAGCTCTGACTTAATGTAGCAGCAGCATCGCCTGTCTTGTCCCCTAAATAGAAAGGCTTAAATACTGGTGTAAGCTTCCAATCACTAGTATCAGTGAAGCTAGCGCTCTGTTTAAATTGTCTGCGTGATTCAACAGCCAGGACAGAAGTACTTTACGGGCGACACTGGTGCACCGTCACCCCTGGGATTTGTTTTAGAGGGTTCTTTTGTGGAGGGGGAAAAAAAAAGCTTTTATGACACGAATAAAGTCAAGTCGTTATCTAATGTGATATGCTTGGCTGGTGGGTAGCCAAGCAGATCATCCTTATGATTACTACCTGCACGTGCCTTTTTTCCCCCCTCTCTCTCTTAGATGTGATACGTTTAACCAAAGTCACGCTACGCGTTTGGTTCTTTCCGTGCCAACCGCAGATGCGTTTTGTCAGCCCATGCCAAGCCACATTTGTATGTGGTTAATCAAACGCATGTTCCTGGAGAGTATTTTCCACATCAGTGGCACAAGGTGAACAGCCAGAGAGCTAGTCTTGATTGTGCCACTGCTATTACTGTTCTGTTGACTTTTGCATGCAGAAGCTAAAGTGGTACTTGAGGCTCATGGTAAATACCGCTCTGCTCTTTTTTTATGACAGAATTTTTGACAAGAGCAGCTCTTGTGAGGTGCGTGGCATTTTAGCTCACTTAAAGTCGACAAGAGGATGTTACACCTCCCAAAGACACAGGAATTCCTCCTCTCTGAGCTTAGTCATCATGATTGGTTGATCTTCTGAGCGGGGGAAACATTTTCTGACGTTGAGTACTGGCAGGAGTGGCAAAAAAACACAAAAAAACAGTGTTTTTCTCTAGGCAGCTGGAGGCTATATGACAGTCTAATTCAAGGAAGGGAATTTTCTTTCATAGTTTTAGCTGAGTGCCGGGAGGTGGGGCATCTTCAGTGGGAACTGTCCTCTGTTTGTGTTGGCATGCGAGCATGACAAATGTAAATCTGGCCTCAGTAGTTTGTTATCACCACTGCCCTGTTAAGTTGAGGAGTTTTGGCAGCCACAGCTGTCGAGCTGCCCCCTCTGACTCAGTCGTCTGACTCTTCCTCTAAAAGGAAGAAGAAGAAGAAGAAGGGCACAGGCTCAGAGCAGCCCAAGCAAAAGGAGTATTAGTATGGTAGAGGTTTGTCTTGACTGACAAGAGCATTGGTTTGTCAGTGGATATGGCTTCTGTGTCATGTAAAACTGGTGTTGGCAAGGGCAGCTGGTGCTGAGGCCAGACTGCACTAAAGACTAATGAGGTGTTTATCTGAGAGGTGGGGAGGCTGAAGTGCACTGGACTCTGCCCCTGAATCCCATCTGTCAGAATCCCAGAGACACTGGAGAAGACGTGACTTGTCCTGGCCTGACTGTGACAGGTTCGTGGCCTTAGCAACAGAAGATGTGAAATTTGTCTGTGTTTCTATAGTTTTCTCAGTTTCAGCCAGATTTTTCGATGGATGAGTGTTTCAGTTCATCGTTTTTCTTTACAGTGATAACATGTATATAATATATATCCTCTAGTCTCTTTACAGAACAACATAAAAACTACAGTTAAGTCAACACAATTATTTATCAGCAAGCTGGACTGGTTTATTACAGTTGGCAACAACCATTTTTATTTTTAGCACGCAGTGCTGCATCTACTTATATCCTCTGATATCAGTCGGAACACCCCATTCGCTCCCCAACCCTTGGTTGTTCTGCACAATAACTTGGCAGAGACTTAATGTAATACCTGTTTTGATTAATGAAAAGGGAGAGTTTTCTCGACAGATAACCGGCCTGCCGATCCAGATAATCTTCACCTCTGTTAATGTCTCATAAATCAGATTATTTTCGTGTTTCGGGTCTGTGGCCTGAAGTTGCTAGGCTACTAAGATAACATGGAATTTAGCCCCAGGTTACAAATAAATTAATGAGGGATATGAAACTCTAAAAGTTAATTGTGGACAATTGGACAGCGGATTTTTAATCATGTTGCTGTTTCACCTGTCTGTTTCAATGCGGTGAGTTTCACCTAACGTTATTAACAGTTCAGATGATTCAGATTAGGGACGTCCTGATCATGTTTACGTGACCCAGATACAAATGTGAATATCTGCCAAGTTCAAATCCAAATGAAATATTTATATTTCATTCTCCAACATAACACGGTGTACAGCAGCAACATAAATAAATCCAATACGGTTGATATCCTTAATGTTACAGCATGTATAGTATCCACAGAGGGAGGAGAGTCGGTGTGAAACGCAGTGTAGCAGGACGGTATGAGCAGCATCGGACCAAATACAAGCTCATGAGCAGTATTCAGTCAATGCTAGCACTTCAGAAGCATGGTGCACCTGCAAAACGTTGCCGTAGCAGCTGTTTGGGCTTCTTTTCCCAAAGCTGCTGTGCTCACTTCTGCTAAAGCACTCGACGTCAATGTGGAACTCCTATAAACTGCTTCTTTTTCACTCAAGGTTTTGCTCACGTGTAATAGGCTGCGAACGGGTTCAAGCGTTTACACAAAGGCAGTAGTTCTTTTTTTTTCTGACTCAGAGCCCAGTGAGCTACAGTGAACAAAGGATC
The DNA here is from genome assembly GCF_000972845.2 of Larimichthys crocea. NCBI lineage: Eukaryota > Metazoa > Chordata > Actinopteri > Sciaenidae > Larimichthys > Larimichthys crocea. The sequence goes on from NC_040013.1 coordinate 11,047,427, forward strand.
TGACTTGGATCAGGCTTTATAAAGTTCATGCAACCCAACACAAAAGGTAACCTGCAAACAGTTAAAACATGTCAAAGGTCTCAAACTCACAGATGCCAGATCAGTCCTCCATAGTGGTTTGGTCATGGCAGAAGTATGTGCTATAGAGGCTTACGGCAGCTGGTTCCAGTGATTAGTTCTTACACCGCTGGCATGGCGTTTTTTTTAGCTGGAATGGCAACCTGTACACTCTTTGCCCTAATTGAGGGAACAATGGACAGCTGTTATGTGCTCAGACACGCCCTTTAAGATTTCTGTAGTTGATTTGTATTGAAGTGTAGAAAAGAAATCCAAGAGTTGATTAAGTCTTACAAGTAACTCGCTTGTAGTATGAAATTTAACGTGCATCTAGTTTCCAGAAATGTTTTTTTTTTCTCACTGCAAAATGAACAGTGATCCATCAGTGGTGAATTTTGAAGCTAACATGATGTGACCTTGTAACAGAGCTTGTTCAGTCTGTTGAGCATAGTACACTCGGAAGATCCGTGCACTGCTAAAAAAAGGTGTGCTGCATTTATTTAGATTTTTGTTCTGTCCTGTCAGCAGGAAGTGTGGCCCACTCTGGGTCTTATTCTTGAAAGATGTCACTATTAGGTTAGGTTTTTTTCTGGAGCGTTAGTGAAACACCCTCAGTAAATCCAAGTCTACACTACATGAACCACAAACATCATCTTCCCCTAACACACACACACACACGTGCGCACACACAGAAAGTCTGTTTTCTCTGTGTACTCTACCCTCTGCAAATCTGTTCTTGAGGGGAGGGAAGAAAAGGTTTGATACACGTCCAATGATGACACAAGATGGTGCTATGTGTTTCGGATAGCGTCTTCTTTGTAGTCATCAAAGCAGTAGTGAAGTGGCCTTTTTGTTTGCTCCCTCAGAGTCTTGTTTTCCAATACCCAGAGCAGATGGTATGTGTTTTCCATGGTTGAATCACTGAGCCAGCCGGGTTTTTTTGCATAGCTGGCCTAGACTATGCTTGTATGCATGTCCTCCTGGCTTAGCTGTGAGAATACACCTGTGTCAAGTAAGCTACATAGATATAGATATAGATATTTATAAAAAGGCTTTGAATTCACTGTTTTCTTTTTACTTTATTTCCTCAGACTCTGGAGGAGCCCCCCTACTTGACAGTAGGGACGGATGTGAGTGCCAAGTACAGAGGCGCTTTCTGTGAGGCCAAGATAAAGACCGCCAAGAGGCTAGTCAAGGCCAAGGTAAGTCACATTTCAAAGTGCTCCTGATCCAAAATTAAAAATTTATTGTGTGTGTGTGTTGTGAAGTGGAATGCAGCGGAGCTAGAGGCTCTTGTCTTTGTGTGGAAGGTTTATAATCACCGCAGTTCGATTGGGGGCATTTAAAAGACAAAACATTCCTTTAGAGACCGGGTTTGTTGGGATGATTATAAGATCCTCTTATTAGATTTATTTTAAGAAAGTGTATTTAAATTATTTTCCTGTCTCTGATGTTGCCAAAAAAAATCCAGCTGCGTTGTTTGCATGCTAGAGCTCTAGCACCTGGTTTAGGTTGTTAGTACTGCTCACACAGTTGAAACACTGATCAGGGCCCCGGCTGTGACAGATGTAGGATCTTGCCTAACCCACCAGGTACCCATCACATACCCAGGCGTCCCTGCTGCCCACGGCTCCCACGTCTTTGTGCCGCAGACGGCGCGGCTGCAGTTTCCCCATTGGTTTCATGCCTTGCAGATGAAGGCATTGCATGATGCTCGTACTACAGTATCTCATTTCCCAGCGAGGCTGGAGCATCTGGATAATACAATAGAGACAGATCGCTTGTCTCTCGTTCTGCTAGAGTGTGTGGGAGGAACAAAGATTGGATGCTGGCTTTTTCACTGTCAATGCACTGTAGTTCCCCCCGTACAGACAAAAGAGCCGCGATGTTCTGCCATTCTGAAATCGTGACGTTCCTTTTTGTCTTGCGGACGGGGACAAACAACATGACAAAGTAGACCCTGTGATGTTTTCCGTTTAAACATCGTGGCCTATGATGAAGCTAATAGGACAGTCTCGGCTCATAAATTAATTACCATGCTAATTGGCTGATCGCGGCGTTTGTTTTTGGGGTAGCTGTAATGTGAATGTGAGCTCCGTTACACAAACGTTTGAAACATGGCAATTATTCAGTGGTTGTTGTGAGTCTGAATATATTCCAGTGTGATGAATTCCTCTTTAGCTGTTTGGTTCATTAATCTCTGTCTGCTTGTTTAACAAAGTTGATGGCTGCAGCATATGGCGCTGGTGTCTTGTGAGTGATTTTTAAAACCCAGGGAAAGATCTGTGAGACATTTTTTTTATTTATGATGATGATGATCTGTACTAGAAGACTTGCAAAAAAGTCAATTAGCGCCATGTCAGTATCACTCACTGTGACATGTTCAGCACACATATGATCAGTCTGGACTAACCCTATGGCACAGTAACAGGTACTCAAAGAACTGGGGCTGCATGCCAGCGACCACGTCTGAGTTTATAGTTGATTTCCAGCTGTTTTATTCATAAGTTTCACTGCAGGATGTAAATAAAGAATCTCTTAAATGAAAAAAATACACAAGAATATCCTGAGATAAGAATAAAGTGGAAATGTTTAAGCTTGTATATAAGGAAGCTGAGAACGGCCATGCTTGTAATATTTTTTTTTCTGCCATTATCTTGAGAGGTTGACAGGTTAATTATTTTGTTACTCAAGATAACAGAGCTTGATTTCTTGTGATAAGTTTGATTACCTAACAAAACCTGTTTTCTCTGCCTCTGTATGTACGGACTAACACCGTCTCAGTACTTATGGAGAGCAGATCAGCACTGATTTCCTCGCTTTAAAACATTTTGCAATTAGTGCAGGAAACAAAAAGAAAAGTTCAAACTAATACCAACTAAATCAGCCTGCAGGATGTTGCCTAATCCTGAACAAATGTTATGTTTTAAGTATTGTTTGGCTGCCTTACATCATCATCATCATCTGTGACATCAGATTTGTTGTTGCGGTATTATGAGCTGTGTTTTCCAAAAGACAGCAGAATGCTCCACATTTTATCTGTGGCACTGAATCTAAAGTACTTCCACATGTTATTTCTCAAATGGTAGTCAGTGTCATCATTATCCGTTGAGCATGGCACACTAGTTTCCTCCATTTTGTGTTCAAAAAGAGAACAACTGCAGAGTGTGCTGAGAGGGTAACAGGACATGCAATAGATCCGAGCGACAGTGAGTTTTATTAAATAAGTTTGGTCAGATGGAACGTTTAAATTTAGTTCAAAGATCTGGATAAAAAGTGAACGCTTTACTCTTGTCGGCAAAGAAATCAGAACATCAGAAGGCTTTATTAATGTGAGGAGAGGTGTGCTGTTAATTTTTTATTTATTTTTTAGCTGAGCTGTCATGCATAGATTCGTTTCCTGCTGTTAGCCTGGCTAAAAGACACAGAATACACAACCTCAGTCAATTTTAGTTGACTAACCATTGTCGTCAACAACATTTTCAGGCTTACGGAAGAATGAATCGGGTAATACAATTGACTGGGAGCTCCAGCTACTCACATCACATACATTTGCTGGACTGAGTTTCTATTTTTTATCAGAAATATGCTTTCATATCTTATTCCAATATTTGTTGTTGGGTCTAAGTGGTTGTACTGTGTGTGTGTGTGGGGGTGTGTGTGTGGTTGTGTGTGGTTGTGTGTGGTTACAGACCTCTGTCGAGTTTCCATGCAGGATCCAAGCTCCCAGTTGGGAGGTTGTCAGGACAGTCAGGTGTTGTTGACGCTCTCTTGCTAAGACTTAGGACAGCGAGAGTCACCCTCCCTCTGTCGTAAGAGCCCAGTGAAGAGAGGGATTCCTTTATTCCAGCGGGCAGGAATGTTATTATCTCCTTAACCGATGAAATGCTGCCTCAGGAATCTTTTCTTTTATGCCTTTCTTTCCATTTGCTCTTGTTTTATGTCCTGACAATTCAACAGCATCTTGCAGTTTATATTTCTTTCAATCATTGTCTTGATCCTGCCTTCACAGCGAGACTTTGATTGCTGTTTCTACTGTTATATTTGAAATTGACTGGAGGGAGCATTGTGTGAATTTGTTACTTTGTTGTTTGAGACTGGTTTTCCATTGTGATTATGTTACTATTTTACTAGCACATGCTCTCTAAAATACTTTTAATTTCCCTGAGGAAACGCAGAAGGAAGCACATGAGCATTTTGATATATAAAACGGGCGAGGGGCATTTGTAATGCTAAACAGATTCTTTTCTTCTGCTTCTGGCTGCTTCAACACTTTTCACATGTGCGCCTTGGAAAATATGTGACAGTAAATGGCTCCGTGTGTTTGTGTGTTTGTGTGTGTGTGTGTGTCCTGTGGTCTTCTCTGTCACTCAGTGTTGCCAGGTCACCATGCAGATGTAAGACTGCCACAGCGTGATCAGATTAAGATCTTCTGTGGCTCATTCAGGCGAGGCTGCGGATGCAGAGACAGAGAGAGAGAGAGTGAGGAGGGGGGAGGAGAGAGGTTCGGTCAGTTAGCGTAGCACTAACATTCACAGAACAGAAATCCACCACAGTTGGCGGCAACAGATGCGGCGCAGTTGCCAATTCGGGGTCAGCCGCTCAACGCTGCCAGAAATGAGCCATAGTATTAAATATTCACACACGCGCTGCTTGTCTAATGACACCAAAAAGTCTTTTCTAGTATCACAAATTGATTTTAGGCAACTAAACTGTCCCTGCCAAATATCCATCATGGTAATCAGTGTCTGGCATTTATAAAATCCAGCAGCGTTCGTTAGGACTCACTGTATCTGCGTAGTGGAACATTGATGTGGTCTGGTCAGGCCTCTGGGGAATTGTTTGTTTATCCTTGTTACTGATTCTCCTCCCCTGCTGCATCCCCCCCTCCCCAGGTGACCTTTAAACCAGATCTGTCCACAGCCGAGGTCCATGATGAAAACATCAAAGGACCGCTAAAGGTAAGGCAGGAAAGCTGGAGTCAGCTTGGAACATCGTCGTGACACACATATTGTCATAAATTACCCATGATTGCCTTTGTTTTGTTGTTTTTTTTTTCTTCTTCTTTGGCTCAGACCATGGTGAATGCAGAAAAAGAGAGAGAATCAGTCAATGAAACATTGGCTCTGCAATTTAATTTCACATCAATTATGATTCTTGTAGCAGGAACATCATTGCTTCATTACTTTAGAACACAACATTAGATATATCATTAGTAGTATATTAGGGTGCCAGATAACAGCAGTGTATCCATCCCACAGGTGGGTGCTGTTGTAGAGGTGAAGAATCAGGATGGAGTCTACCAGGAGGCCACAATCAATAAGCTGACTGATGCTAGTATATATACTGTTGGTAAGTCAATACTTTCCCTCCTTACTCAAAGACTTGTATTCTCCCTACAGCTAGTTTGTAAAAAAACAACAAAAAAAACATGCTGTGTGTACAATGGTTTCCAGGGTTTGTATTTTCCTTTACCTGAACATTATGTTTTAAAGTTGTTCAGAAGCATTTTCATTCAATTCCTCAGAAAAAGTAAAGAAATAATACTGAAAGGTGACTTTCAGATTGTCCAAATCTCCACTAGACTCCAGGCCATTATTGTTGTTTGTGTGTGTGGTTGTTAAAATATCCGGAAAAAATCAAAGCTAGGGCCAAACAGCGCCTACGTTATATTGAAGGGCAAATACATAAGAAAGATCAACTAATAAAACCTCTGAACGAAGAGGACAAATGATGAGGTAGAAGAATTCTATAAACAGTGTTCAACAAAAAAGAATATTCCACTTCAGTCTCAGAGGCAGATTGAGCTAGACTGCGCTATGCTGAGTCAACATGCACTTACCCGCTTCTACAACTAAAGATAGCTTTTAGTTCTGATTAAAAGCCTTTCTTCAAATTCAAAACATGGATTTAGTGGATTAGGTGAAAAAAAAAAAAGTCTGAAAACCTCCAATAACAATTTTCCAGAACCCAAGGTGACGACCTCAGATTGTTTTGTGCAGTCCAAAACCAAAAGATGTTCAATTAACACAGAAAAAAACGTTTGCATATTTAAGAGGCAGGAATCAGCAAATATGTCTCCTTGCAATTTGTAAGTGTGGATGTTGGATAATCCAAAGTATACAGAGTATAGGCTGCTGCACGGATCTGTAGTCTCTCAGCAGTAGCTTGGCACATAAGAGTGCCCATGGGGTTTTCCCTGCCTCGAAACATCCATCTTGGCACATTTCTTCTTCTTTTTATTCAACAATGAAAAAACAAAAACAGCAGTCAAATACATATAAACAATGAATAAAGACATTTATGGATTTACACATCAGGGGTTATCTTTGGGAGCGATGTAGCTGTAGAACGTGAAAAGAAGGTTCCTTTTAGCTTTAATATTATTGTTTTATTTTTATTTCTTGTAAATTTTACTACTCTAGAGATTTGATATCAGGCAGATGTGACATCTGTTAATACATAAACAAAGTGTTCCAGTCCACTCTCTGTGCAGCAGTGGGTCCTTGAAGCTCTGATGAAGCTGTGAGCTGAAAGTGCCTGCATCTGCCTGATCCTTAAATGTGGAAGCTTAATTTGTTTTTAACGTATCACCAATCAAGCAGACATTTTGTAACCGAGACAGGAGTTTATTTGTGTGTCTGTGTCTGTGTGTGTGTTGGTGGTCTCCTGGCCTACATACAGCAGCCTAATAGTTTGTCTCTTATCTCTGCAGTGTTTGACGATGGCGATGAGAAGACCCTGAGGCGTTCCTCTCTCTGCCTGAAAGGAGCACGTCACTTTGCAGAGAGCGAGGCGAGTATTGTGCTGTCCCGCAGTTTTATACCAGCCTCGTCTCTCTGTTTCCCAGCAAAGCTCATTTTTTGTTGTTGTTTTTTTATTGTTATATGTTATTTTACTTAGTCACTGACACTCTTTCATCAATACCCACAGTGCTCAAATTAAAACTGTGCTCATGAATGGTCCCATATTGGCATTTAGACGTGCAGCTGTGAAATATTTCCAGGAACTGTAAAGTGATATCACAGCAAAGCTGCCAAATGTAAGCTGTGTGTGTGGTGCTGTGTAAATCCCTCCATTTGTAACAGATGAAATCCCATGAAGAGAATGCCTCGCTGGTTTCGAACATAAATCTTTTGTTGTGCAGCGTATTGTCTGAGAAGGTGGCGCTGAGGCTGTCGTTTGTCTCCTTTGCAGACACTAGACAGACTCCCTCTCACCAACCCCGAGCACTTCGGCACACCTGTCATCGGCAAGAAGGGCAACCGCGGCCGACGATCAAACCCAATGTGAGTATCGTCCATCGTCTCTGTGCATCCTGCAGGACTCGTGTCAACTCTAATATATCAGACGTCTGCGATGCTGCTGCAGAGGGATTTTCTGTATTTGTATCATCAGCAACAGGCTCCCCACATTCTAAGTTTGCTGACAGCAGTTGAAATGAAAGATTTACTCTCATCTCCATTCCTTCATAAACAGCCCCTAAGGCCTGGAAGAGGAGAGCCTACCCGCCTCCTCCAGCTCTTTTAATCACACTCCTGTGTGTGCGTGCATGCTGAAGAGGCAGCGTGAGCGCTGCATGGTCCTGCCGAATATCAGGCCTTTTTTTTGGGGGGGTGTTTTTTTTTCTCTCCCCTCCTGGACTCAAATGTTTCAGTGGGTGTTTTAAGCTCTGATGTGCCTACTCCTGGGAGACTGCAGAGTTTTCATCAGGGGGATAGGAACTGCTGAGGGCTTTTTGGCGCTAGGTATAATTGTGGCTCCTTGCTGTTATAAAGAGGACACTCTGCAACATAATCTCATTTTCTGACACCCCTTGCTAATGGCACCGAGAGAGAAAAGTCAATATTACTCTAAACATTGATGCAATATTGACTTGGAACGGTCCCAGCTGCACATTAGCACCTTGGACCTTCCTGTGCACACTAATCGTGTCTTACCTCTTGAATTTCAAGGGTTGACAGTACAGTAGAGATTGAGATGATGGGGAAAAAGAACACAGGTACATCACTTGTTAATGGAAAATTGTGACATTTTGTCACAGAAGAGATGGGCTAAGATTTAGATGAGAAGATTGACACCACACACATGCGTGTGTCAATTAGTGGGTTTTATAGGTGCTGGTAGGACAGATCCAGGCTAGCTGTTTCCTACCGTTTCCAGTCTTTATGCTAAGCTAAGCTAACCAGCTGCTGCTTTTCTTCATATTTAGTGTAGAAGAAACCAAATGTGCATATTTCACCAAATGTCAAACCGTTCCTTTTAAATTACCTTCCCTAGTCTTATAAGTAAGAGTGACTGTCAAACATTTCCTGCTATAGTCATTATATGAGGGTCAAACTGTTTCCTGCATGAATTACAGTCCCTCCTTCATTGAGCAGTTAGAGTGCTTTAATTCACAGCTTAGATGTTGTTGTTGTTGTTGTTGTTGTTGTAATAGTAGTAGCAGCCTGGCTGATTTACTGCTCCTGAGTCGTGCCAGATTCTGCGTGTGTGTCTATGTGTGTGTTTGTACATAGAGTTGTGCTCAGAGCAGACCTAGTGAGGCATAAAAATAAAAAAAAAAGGGACCGAGGATCTGTTTGCCTGCTGGTGCTGCTTGAGTGATCACTCAGAGACATGGCTGCCTGTCTGCTGGACGCAGTGAGGGGCGTCATCCTGTGCATCAGGATGACTGTCAGACAGCGGAGACTGAGCCGTCTCCCGTCAATACACTGTTCCTATGATGAGTGAGCTCATCAGCGGTGCTGGCCTTATGTTCGGCTATGGTACATAATGATAAGACTTGAAAGTTTGTGGAGGCCTTTTGTTTGGTGGATTGTTAGTTTGAGAACCTTTTTGATGTTTTTCAGCAGTTAAATGAAAAGATGATTGGTTTGCAGAAGCCAGCGGATACTAATTTATTTTCCTATCCGGTTTATACTTAGCGTGGATTTGTTATGAAATGCCAGTATCTTTTGAGGTCTTATGCTGCAGTGCTACACTTCTGTGTAAAAATGGAGATAAGCAGAGCATTTTCCTCAATCAAATGTCAACACTTTGAGTTTAAATCTGATTATTTTAGGGGCTGCAACCAGCTCTAATTATTGCAGAATATATTTTAATGACATGCAAGAGAATTGAATGTATCATAGAGGCTGGCACAGCTTTGTATGTATATAGAAACTATGGATACACTCACACAATTTCATACATTATTCAGAAATAGAGGACTTGCTTTTTTTTTTTTTTCAAGTAAAGAGTCCCTCTATTTGTTTTTATTGTCTGAGCCAGAAAATTGTGAAAAATGACCATAATAATTTCCTAAAGTCCAAGGTGATGTTATCAAATTGATTGGCTGTGGGTTTTGGTCTAGTTTTAAATAACAAAAGACAAGAAAAGCAGCAGATTTCTCACAATTGAGAAGCTGAAACTAGAAAAATTGTTGACGTTTTTGCTCAAAAGTGACTCTATTATCAAAATCATCTTGTTTCGGCTCTAATTTTTAGACATATTTAATATGATAGTTCTTTACTACAAAATTTTATATGAACTGAACTGAGTTTACCAGATGTAATAAATGTAAAAGAGTGTGTATGAACATTTCACTGCATGCACACTCACTGTACCTTTCTTAAGTGTAGTCTGTTGGGTAAACTGTCCTTTCCTCCCACAGTCAAGAAGAAGAGTTGTCTTCATCCTCCAGTGAAGAAGAGGAGAGTGATCAGCGGCAGAATGAGGATCTGTTCGGCAAAGTGGTCTGTGTGGAGGGGGTCGCCACAGGGGACAAAAAGAAGACCACGTGGTATCCTGCTCTGGTGAGCTCATAGTTCATCACTGTGAACAAACAGGGACCACTGCTGCTGGTCCTCCAGTACACTCACATCATTGTGCTGTTTCATCTGAACGCCTGCTTGTGTAACCTCAGCAGGATTATCTTATTGCGTCAGAAACATGCCACTAAGCTGACTTGTGCAAAATAAGACAAACTTTTTGCACGAGCTTCCCGACTTCTATAGTTTGAGGAATTTCAGTTTCGCTCTTACTTTGGAGGACAAACACACAACTTGTTCTCTGTGATCCGTGCAACAGTGCAGCACAAACGCTGCTTCGATGTTTTCATTCTTTTTCAGTCCACTTCTCTCCACCCACCCTTAACTCTCCACCACGTCTTGCGCACAATGCAATAGTGACAGGCGTTGTTTGTTTATGTAAGTGTTACAAGTAGAACTGGGAGAATGGGAGAGGGTGGGGAAAGCTGTCCCTTTAACTGTGTAGTCAGCAGAGCCCCACCTCCAGAGTTTGTTGTTCTTGGCTTGCTGTTGATTGAGCTCCATGCTGCCTCCCTGTGACAGCCCAGAGAAGTACATTACACAGTAGCTTGTCATTGTTTACACTGTGACCGTATGGCAGAGGGGTGGAGTAGTACATTGGTAAATGTCTCTTACAGCAGATGTTACATGGCTGTGTGCTCTAAAGTCAAAAGAGACCTGTCTCCATGTGCGAGCCGGGTGCTTTTCATTTGCACGTCACTGGTGCAGCACATGTGTCAGACGGAAATGGTATCACAGAGTAAACATGAGTCATAGTGTTCAAGTAAAAGCCTCCACCGTGCAAGTGTGTGTGTGTGTGTGTGCTGTATATACAGAGGGAGCAGGAGCAGTGTCCTAGTGGAAATCAAATCTCCATAACGGCAGCGCTGCCTCCTCTGGGTTAGACCCAGGCGCTGGAACAGCTCCCACTGTTGTGCTCCTCGACTCCAGTAAACAGCAGCAGCACATGCTGCGTGTGGGCGCACACCCCGCACACACCACTCTTCATTTACGCTCGCCCGTTTGTCTGTTTCGTACACAGCATATTTTGTCATCCATCAGCGTGGCCTTTTGCTGAAACTACTTTAGTCACTGATGCGTACTCTGACACCCCCTTCTCCTCCTCCACTTTACTGACACACACACACCCACACACCCACACACACACACACACACAGTACCTCGCCTGACCTCTTAACTGTCTCCTGTTTCTGTTCAACAAGGTCATCTCCCCGGACTGCCACGAAGACGTGACGATGAAGAAGGACAACATCTTCGTCCGCTCTTTCAAGGATGGAAAATTGTGAGTCATCACTAATGCGCAACACCATGTGTGAAGGAGGGCTGCACTAATGACTATCAGCAGATTATTTGACATTTTCATTATCGATTACATGAACGATGTCTTTAGCTAAGAGGCAGAAAGCTGAGTGAAAACCAGTCTTACCTTTTGAGAAGCTGTAATATGCACACAATTGATATTTTCACTTGATAAATGATTGAAGTTGTTATTTATAAATTTTCAAGTCAATGAATCAACTAATCATTTAGTGTTAGTAGATCGTCCCTATAAAGGAGTGTTAAAAAGCGCATGCACTGCTTGATTTCAGATAACCTTGGTACTTTATGCCTTTTATATGTTTACTGCAATTTAGTTTGACCTTCTCACCCATGACAAATCTCTGTATTATCTTTTTATTTGAGGGAGCTCTGTCAGATGACATTTCTACCTCTTGACTAATTAACATCGTTTATGGCTTCAGAAGAACACGACCTCCGATTTTGTGAATTAACACTGTGCGCCTTAACTGTCAGTGCTGTGCTGTGTAATTTTATTTGTCCTAAGGCTATTACTGTTGAGGTAAGGTTTTGTAGCTTCCCTGCAAAGAGGAATAAGCCCCGTCAGGAGTCTACACTCAGCTGGTGGTTTGTTACTGCGGTCTCTCTGTATGTGGTAGAAACGTGGCCCACACTCGACATAAATGAATCTAGTGTTTGCTCCCTGCTCCCAGTCTACTTTTCTGTCCTTTAAAATTCCTTTGATGACAGAACAGCCTTGAGTCTGCATTCCTTAATAGATACCCCGAGTAACTCACCAGCATGACCCTTAATCTGCAGCAGAAGAAGTGTGAAAAATCTGTCTTATCGCTTTTATTTTGGCTAATAGTCAGGTGAAGGACGGATGTGGAGGTGATGCGAGGGATAAGATAAGAGACGATAAATCAGAGGAAGTCGTATATCTGTGAAGTACTTCCTGCCTGAGCATGGCTTTGGCAGCAAATTAAATCGCATTATAGAAGTTTTCATTTCTGTTCTCTGCCAATTTGGTTTCACTCATTGAAATCAGCATAGTGTGTCCAGGGGTGGGTGCAAGAAATAATAATGCAAGAAGTTGTAAAATCTATACTTTTGTTAATGACATTTTTCAGGTTTGTTTCCCTCCGATCCTTTTGGCTTTGCTGTGGATGGAATAACAATGATGAAAAGTGCATATCATTACTGTTACTCGTGATGCAGTCTGATCCACCAGGCATGACTTCATGTCGTGTTACAGACTGATCTATTGCAGCCCTTACAGGAAAATTAATACATTTTCCAAGACAAGTTCATATCCTTACGTGTAATCATCGCAGCATGATGAACATCATCCATACTGTCTTTTTAGTAATGCTACAGTCTTTATAATGCAGCACCACTTCCTTTAGACAGTTTTTCCATTCTTTTACGGCACACACGCTCCACTCGTATTGTGTTCTTTATCATTTATGCCAGCCTTTTTTCATCAATCATTACACAGTTATTCTAACTTGCTGCTCCCGTTGTGCGATTTGTTCTTTGAAGAGGGGTCACATCCATAAGCCATGTGACCTCTCTCCGCACAGCGTCGGGGTCAGCGTGTACACTTTCCTCTGGAGAGTTTTTTTTTTTTGGCATTGTTAGTGATAACCATTCAACACGCCTTTTCAAAAACAATGGCGCTGGAAAACATTTTTCAGGGAAAGCGAGGTCACATCCAGAGGGTAGACGGGAGTTTTCAGGAAGTGGTTATTCTTATTTTGCCAAAACTGGTTACCGTAGTAACACTGGATACAGAAGCGGTTTTTTGTTTTTTTTTCTTGTTTGGCCAGCTTGCAAACTTGTCTATTGTTGGTCATATTCAGAACTATTTTGATTAATCGTTTAAGTCAAAATGACATGAATACATGCGCTTGTACCGCCGCCTTAAATGCAAGAATTTCTATTTATATAGCTGGAGATTGAAGATCTATGAACTTTGAAAATAATCACTGGTTGCAGCCCTTGTTATGTTAGAAATTAGCTGTATATGTATGCCTGTAAAGTGTATATATATCTATACTATGTATCCTTTTGATTTTGAATCTAGCTGCAGCAAGAGGTTAACATCTGTGATTGAGAGTGAAATATTTTTACAATAGTGGATGGTTTGTCATAAAATGTTCTGCATATATTCATGGTCCTATATTCAGCCTCATCATCATAGCGACCAAATACCTGCAAAACTAATGACTGCTCTTTTTGTTTAGTTCTATTTATCAAATGCTAGCATGCTAACATGCTAAGCTAAGATGGTGAACATGGTAAAACATGAGCTAAACGTCAGCATGTCGGCATTGTCATTGTGAGCCTGTCAGCGTTTAGCTCCAAGCACCACTCCGTCTAACTGCAGCCTTGGCTGCTGACTCTTAGTCCTGTTTAGCCCTAGAGCTGGTCGCAGTGAAAACTAAACAGGCCAGCACGTTAGTGAACAAAATGATTATCTATAGCAAATGTAATGAAACCTCTAAACTATGAGCTCTTGCTTCTTCTTTTATTTATATATATATTTTTTTTTTTTTACTCCATGACAAATCTAGTGATTGGATCAGCTCAGCTGCCTACAGATGCCACAGCAAATCGTCTCTGGCACACTCGCCAAGCCTCTGACTGCTTCCAGCTTACAAGCTCCACTGATCCATCTATCCGCCAAATCACCAACACTTTGTCCAGCTGCTGTAGAAGATGTTGTGAGAAAATAGGCAGAGAATGCAGTCATGGCTGCTCGGGTTTTGAGGTTGTTACTGTTGCTGAGCTAAAAACTCACCCTGCCAGTGTTTTAATGAATACAGACCGCAGGGATAGATATCTTCATCATACATTTTGTTTTGAGAAAACAAAAGTCTGCTTAGATTTCTGCTGGTTGATACATCAAGCTGAACCTTGATGTAGTCACACTCAGTGCTGTCCACACGACGTCACTCCTATGCACATATTAATGAGAGTTTCTGTGTTTTGCAGTTACACGGTGCTGCGGAAGGACGTCCGCGAGATGAACAGCGACTGTCCTCCAAAAGCAGACGCAGGGCTCAAACCAGGTGAGTTTAAAGCGAAGCTTTTTAAGAGTCTCACTGAACTGGTGCATAGCGCGTACCCATTCCCCGACATCTGTGGGCTGGTCTGTGCGTTGACACACTTGGCAGAGAACGCTCACAGAGTGGGTTGCAGCTAGACAGACTGAAGAAAGAGAAGTTTTGTTTTTGTTCTGTGGAATGCAGCGGCGGAGAGCTCCTGTCACTTTGGAGTCTATTTTTATTTGAAGTCCTCAGCAGGCTTTTTTTTATAGTGCCCCCATTTTCCTGCTGCAGAGCTACGACTCTTTTATAATTACACTTAGGAAACTGCTTTTTATTATACCAGTCTTGGTACTCACAGGTGGTTGACTCACACTGTGATATTTTCTGTATTACAAAAGCGTAAAACAAGCATCTGCTTGAGTGGTTAGATGCTACTTAAATCCACCTGTGACATTGTGGCTGAATGCTTCTGTGCTCTGCGTCACTGCAAGTACTCCTGGCAGATTTTCATGCTGCTTTCTTCCTTGACTGCTCCTCTTCATGTTCATGTCAAAATGTCTTTTTTTATACTGTCCTATTTTTCTGCACAAGAGTCCATTTCTTTCAGCATTAAGAGAGCAATAACTCTAAACCAATACCGACTGTCAGTTATTGTATTTTGCTTGAAGCAGCTCTGGTTTTATTCAGTATAATTTTTTTGTCAGATTGCTTCGGTAGTTGGCTTGCAAATGCACATATGCAGACTCACACATACATGCACACTTCATACCCTCCAAACACACAGTGACGGATGTTATGATGTTTAAATCAAAGACGTAAAGTCTTGCATTTAGAATATTGATTTTTCATGTACAAGATGTAAAGAGCAATCTGATTGTAACCCCTGTTCATGTTTTATTTCTTACTATTTAGTGTGAAAATTGTTCTGTGTCTGCTAAATGATTTAGCTTGAGCTCAGTTTGCGAAACAACAGCAGCAGGTAATAATAGGCAGCCCTTATTGGACATGATTTATATGCACTATAACTCACTGTGTGTGTGTGTTTTGGCAGCACTGGACGCAGCCTTGGAGTTCCAGCAGCAGTTTGTGGTGCCCGGCACCTGGAAGACGGAAGTGAAGGAAGAAAGTTCTAGCAGCGAGGATGACGACGAGGATGAAGAGGAAGAGCAGGAAGAAGATGCCAGCGGGGAGGAAGAGGAGGTAGAGAGCCGTTCATAGCAGTGCACTTCATCTGCACACCCCCAAAGTGGCTGGAAAAAAAAGGTCCTCAAAACTGTGTTGTTTCCTGTCCGCAGGAGGAAGTGGAGCCCTTCCCAGAGGAGCGGGAGAACTTTCTGCAGCAGCTGTACAAGTTCATGGAGGACAGAGGTGAGCCCAGATGTTTCCAAACAACCTTTTGTCATTTTAGGGATTAGCTTTTTTATTTTTAAAGTTCAGGGTTAACTTTATCTTTATCTTTTATATATGTGGCTGCATTTCACCTTCTTTTGTCATTAAAACACTCTTTAAAATGGTGATGGAAATGTAACCAAGTGCAAGGACTTGGCTACAAATTAGAGGCACTTGAGTGTTTCCATTTCATGCCACTTCAAATCAAATCAAATTTTATTTGTATAGCCCAAAGTCACAAAACACATTTTGCCTCTGAGGGCTTTACAATTTGTACATGGAGTGTCCTTAGACTATCGGTTCGAGTGAGGAAAAACTTGCCCACAAAAAACCCTTTAACAGGGAAATAAGGTGGAAGAAACCTCAGGAAGAGCCACAGAGGAGGGATCCCTCTCCCAGGACGGACAAACGTGCAATGGATGTCACGTGTACAGAACAGATCAACACAAACATATTGTACAATTACAATGAATGACTTCATACATTTACTTCATGAGTTTAATATTGTGCTTTTTACTCAACGTGTTTATTTGACAGCATTAGATACACAAAATATGATATTATGTTATTAAAAACTCAAAAGTATGTAAAATAATTAATATCAGCTTCACTTCTTCGGACTACAACAGTACAATGGTACTTACATACTCGTACATCAGTATTAAACATCTACTATTATACACTTGTACTTGTCACAGGATGGGAGTGTTTTTAATTAGCAAGGTTGTTTCCTTAAGTAAAATACTCTGCAGAAAACTAATTTAGTAGCCTTAAAAAAGTTAAAGAATAAAATGTAGGCCGTGCTGCTTTACTCAGTTTAAATCTTTCAGCAGATTTCTTAAACTGTATCTTTGTGCCGTGTTTCTCCTCCTCAGGGACACCCATCAACAAACGACCTGTTCTGGGCTACAGGAACCTGAACCTGTTCAAGCTCTACAGGCTGGTGAACAAACTGGGAGGCTTTGATAACGTGAGTGTCACTTTATCAGCGACTACTCTTAGTGGTCACGCTTGTCTCGTTTCATCGTTCACTGACTCGACGCGTGCATCTTCCTCTCTGTCTGTGTTTGAGCAGATTGAAAGCGGCTCCGTTTGGAAGCAAGTCTATCAGGATCTGGGAATCCCTATACTCAACTCGGCCGCCGGCTACAATGTCAAATGTGCTTACCGCAAGTACGTACAGATGCTGCCTCCACAACTCCTCAAAGCAAATCTGTTGGGCAGATGAAGCTTTTGTTTCTTTAGTTTTCCACCAAGACTGACGTGCGGTTTCTAGTCTCTTTATTTTTAATGTCCATTTGGATGTTTTACAGCCTCCCTTTCTCCTCAAGATTTAAGTAAGCTTCTGTTGTTGTGAGATTAGCTTTGCAGGAGAGATGGAACATCTTTGAGAGGAGCACTAGAATTAGACTTGGTGGAGATTTTCTGGATATGTTGACTGTTGTTTTTTTCAACCCAGGTACTTGTATGGATTTGAGGAATACTGCACCTCCACTGCCATCACCTTCAGGATGGACCTCCCTCTGAAGCAGGGTCCCAAGGGGGAGGTGAAGTCTGAAGAGGAGGCAGTGGGCACAGCTGCCACATCGTCCAGCTCTGAAGAGCAGACAGCCCTGGTGGATGGAGAACCTTGTAGTGCATCGTCCGTCGTCTGCAAGGTGGATTATTCTAAGCACTGTTTGAATCCTTTGTTGTGTTTTGATATTTATCTATAAATTCCCCAGTTCATTATATTAAAATCATCTTTCTGTCACAGGACGAGAAACCCGATTTGACCCGAAACAAACTGGAGTCTGAACCACCGAAAACTGAGGCAAAGGACAGCGGAAACGACGACAATGACGAGGACGGTGGTCCCCTCAAGGGAGACGCGGACGAGGGCTCGTCGACAGCTCGCCTCGGTGCCGAGAACATGAAGCAGGAGTGCGACGAAGAGCAGGAGAGCAAGGACAACTCTGGGTAGGTGGTCTGAAAGGATGATCCCTCCACCAGGGCGGTAAACAAAACAAAAACAAAAAATCCTCATGGCACAAACACAAGCTCCATGCAGGAGGGCTTCTGCATGGTGAAAGTGTGTTAATATCCAATCTGACTTTGAATGCAGAGCAACTTTAAAAGTCTCTCCAGACAAAAGGACCTGAGGTATTCATATTCCTTGGTGGCAGTTAAAACCTAAAAGACCATTAGCAGATGAGGACCCTTCTGACCTTAATGACACTAATTCCCAATGTACCCACAATCCACCTGTACCTGCTAACCAGAGAGAAGAAAGCTCTCCTCTCTCTCTGTCTTCTAACTAAGCTCTTACCCACTGCCCTCTGTGCTATTATTATTTCTCGTGGCTTAGTCGGCATCAGCTGGCAGAGACATCTTAGAGCACCAAAGCCTGACTGCTACCTTTCACCTGGCATGTCATGCTGTGCTCTCTCTCTCTCTCTGTCTCTCTATCTCTCTGGTCTCTCTGTCTGTCTCTCTCTGTCTCTGTCACTCTGTCTGCCTGTCTGTCTCTCTCTCTCTGGCTGGGATTGTTTGACCGTGGCCAGGCTCACTCGCTCAGCGCACACAACATGGCTGTGCTCGTCTCAATTTCTGCCCTCTCCTGATCTCTTATCTCCGTCTTTCTTTCTCTCTGTCTCTTCTCTTATTTTTTTGGCTTTTCGATGTTCAGCTTTATTAAATGTTCCATGTGTGTGAGTGTTGTTGTCACCGATCCATAAGTACACTAGACGTAAGAGGTAGTAACCTTTTTTTTTTTTTTTTTGCGGTGTTGAAAGATTGTTCTGGGTAGTTGTGTGTTTTGGTCTCAGAAGCCTTTTCCTCTGTTGTGTCCTATCCAGAGCATCTACATCAGTGCTTTCTGTCGAGTTTAAACCTGTGTTTGATTAGTCTCAAGTTGAAACTTGTGTTAAAGTAGTTTGACCTACAGGGCACAGGCTAGAAAACAAAAAGGTTAACTATCCACATACTTAAAATACTACATTTTTTTAAATCTGTTGAAAGGGTTCGTCAACTTTAATATTCTCTGATCGTACCAGTTTTTATCACCCATGGCCTTGGGCACGCTACGGTACGATCGCACCGATTACCATCACATGTAGACGTCCTGTCAGTCGACAGGTTCTCTGATCCCTTTTGACTTTGTCGGGATCAGTGGTTCTCGCAGCAGATTACATGGTAGTGTGAGGGTTTACAGATTCAACCCCGCAGGCTGATCTGATCTGAGCTTTCCTGATGATATCAAAACCTGTTCCATGTTTACAACCCGTAAGCTGGATGGGACCTGGAGTGTGTGTGGCGTGAGGATCACATTTTCATTCCAGCTGCGGAGACCATGTGTAGTCACTAAGTGAGAAAATTGTGTCTTGATTTATATTAATGAGACCAATTAAGTATATAGAAGAAAACTCCTGTTCTATAGTGATTGTTAAATAACCGTCTAAGTACTATTTATCTTTTTTTTTTTTTCTGATGAAGCCGACCCAACTGCTCGCAGCCCACCTGGAATGATGTTTTCAATCCATAGTGACTCATATCACAGAAGCTGAATTGTGCTTTGAGGAAATTAGAAGTCCTGGCATAAGTGGTGCTTCTGTGTAATTTGTTTAGGGCTGCAACTAACGGTTATTAAATTGCAGATTCATCTACTGGTCATTATTTGAATAATCATTCATCTTAAGGTCAGAAAACAGTGAAAATGTTCATCGTAAGCTTAAGCTATCTTCATCAAATGTCTTTTTTTTTCCTTTTTTTTTTTTATCCAACCAACAACCCCAAGCCCCAAAATATACCATTTATTATAATATAGGATAAATAAACCCATGAATTTTCCACATTTGAGAGCCAAGAACCATCAAACGTCTGGAATTTTATCTTAAAATATGACATATAAATCAGTTATTAAAATAGTTGCAAATTATTTTCTGTCGCTTGGCTGAACTGATTATTTGACAAATTGTTGCAGCTCTAAATGTGTTATATCTCAGTATTTGTTTGTGTTTCCCGACCCATATTTATCACAGAGGGGTGGAAAAGGTTTACGAGATTGATCATGCGCGGTGTGTTTTTTAAAATCGGTTGACGTTCGGAGTCTAGTGTGTCCCAAGTCTTAGGGCGGTAGCAGCCTCTTCAGCTGTTACACTTGGACCGCTGCACAAAGAAGTGCATCTTCTTCATTGTGGCTTGTTGAGAATTACCTGTCAGCAGAAGGCACACGCTCGGAGCAGTAAGGTATGAGAGGGATTGTGTGGAGTAGCTGTTCTCCGTGGCAGCAGACCAAATTGGATGTGATAGTCATTGCTTCCTCCCAACACTGTAGTCTTGCTTTAAGTTGCTGCACTGCCTGCCAAGTTGTGCTTTTGCCGTGCTAACCTGCCCCTGTGGCTCCTGTGGCCCCTGCGCCTAAACCACTTACTGGCACTCCTGCACCACCCGTATACCCTCCAGCTTCTCGACATCTCCTGACTGTTTCCCACTAGCTCCTCCTTGTGGCTGCTTTGTTTCTTACAGTGTGTGTGAATGAGAATCCCAAGTATGCTGTGGTGTGTGTGGATATAGGGTTAGATAGCTTAACAGTAGTGTTATTTCCCATGCAAGATGATTGATTTTTGCCATGAAAGAATTCTGTTTTATTTACTGCAACACTCCATGTACTGTTCTTTGACTGGCTTACTGTAAATGATTCAGTTGTTAATACTGCAGATTGCTGTAGGTTACACTGGATTACAGTTAAGGCAGGACAAAAATGGGAAGTTTATGTTTCTTTATAGGTAAGGGTGGTGTTGTAATGGGACAAGGAAGGCAAGGGTGGAGCAGATTAATTAGAAAAAAACGGGCTTCCTAGCAGCAGGCAGTGAGTTGGGTGGCTGGGTGTGGGTGGGGTTCTGTGGTGTTCAAACGGGGCAGCCTAGGGCCAGGAAGTGCTGAACTGTTTTTCTTGCAGGGATGACAGCAGTCAGGAGGGGGAGGAAGGGGAGGAGTTTGAGTGTTACCCCCCGGGGATGAAGGTGCAGGTGAGGTATGGGCGAGGCCGCAATCTGAAGACGTACGAGGCCACTGTGAAAGAGGCAGACGTGGAGGGGGGAGAGGTGCTCTACCTGGTGCACTACTGTGGCTGGAACGTCAGGTAAGACAGGACCTGGGGAGAAATCACCTAACGTCTATATTCACCCTAAAAAGAAAAAGAAAAAAAAACATCTTTTAAACCTTCAATTCAACTTAGGGGATAACCGCTACATGGGTATCCCCACAGCAGTAACAGATACATCCCTTCCTCACAATTCTGCTTCACCTGATCCAGTCCCATGGTCAGTACTCTGATTATGGAGCGCACTGGGCCATCTAGTGGCAGAAACAGAACTGAGTATTGGGTTGATGTGGATAATTCCTCAGCTTCCCATACTCAGTTGTGTCTGAATCCCCTGTCTGTCTGTCCCCCAGCTGTCTGTCTCTCTACAAAATCTACAGACAGGCTTGAATTCGAACCCAATTAGTGGTTTTGGTTTAGAAAATCTTTAGATCCTCCGAGATGATATATTTTTAACGTGAGCTTACCCTTTGGATCTCTGAATGGCCAACTAAGATGCTGCTACACTCACCTCTACCTCTCAACCCTCTCCCCCCTCCCCAGTGGGTCAGGGTTAATGCAGTGTTAAGTAGAGTGTTAGGGTACCATGACACAGAGGTTAACTAGTGCAATTAGCATTTCATTGTCTCAATGTTGTTGTGTGGTCCTCTAGCACTCTATTAAAGACAGTGGGATGTTCTCTGCATTGTGTCTGTCGTGTGCGATGTTGTGAAACTTTTCATTTATCCTCATACGACCCAAGTAGCACCCTTGGTACTGTTGGAACTTTGTTGAATTTGATTTGTGTGGTGGTCGGTGTTAATATTGTTTCTTTCTTCATCGTAAAGGTTTGTCTTTTTCCACCTAACACCATGGGATTTCTTCCTTTTTTGCTGTTGAGGCTTATTGTGTCACAGCAACATGTTGGGGTCAGACAGTAGAGGTGTCTGTGTGGTGGGTGGTGTGAGAGGATGTTTCATAGCTCCTTTCAAAGATCTGATTGATGAAATTGTCTCTTGTCTTTGTACTTGATTTTTATTTTATTTATTTTTTAGATATGATGAATGGATCAAAGCAGACAAGATTGTACGCCCCGCCAATAAGAACGTACCAAAAATAAAGCACCGCAAAAAAATAAAGGTACGAGTACACAGAGTGGTCACCTTTCAACTTGAACCTGGTTTTTGATGTCGTGAAGCGAATCACTGACTGTGTTCAATTCTGACAGAACAAAGCGGAGAGGGAGCGAGACAGGTTGGAGAGGCTCAATGACAGAGAAGTCCTCGGCCCTTCATCCAACTCGAACCGCGTCCCACGCTCCAAATGTGGCCTGAGTCAGGATGTCTTTTCCAAGATGGACGAGGGTGAGGACAAAGGGACTCAGCAGTCTCCAGTCAAGTCTATAGAAATTACTTCTATCCTCAATGGCCTGCAAGGTAGCAACACTCATTAGCCTGTAGTCCTCATGCATACTTAAAGCAGATCAGGACTGTTTGACTCTGAAGTGGTGTATTTGTGCTGATATCCTGCTGAGACTAACACAAGTTCTGTCTCCTTTGCCTCAGCCTCTGAGATGTCCACAGATGAAAGCGAGCACGAGGATGAGGAGGAAGAGCATAATGAGGAGGATCGCCCTCCAGGTTGCAGAGGCAGCCCCAGAAAGGCCCCACCAGAGCCCCCGCAAACAACCGAACGCTGGGAGAGCGGAACCCCTCCTGAAGGATCCAAACCGTCTCCAGTCTCAGGAAAGAACCAGGATTTAGTCAGCACAGAGAGCGCAGACGTCGGGAAGCGCAGAAGCCAACCAGAACCAGAGGGAGAGGCGAGCACCAGGAAGAGGAAATCTGAGGGTGCAGCAGAGAGGACCCCGAAAGGCCAATCCAAAGCTAAAACCAGAAACACCAGGAGTGCCGACTGGTTACCTGGAGGCTCTCCCAGGAAGCTGGAGGAGAGAGTGGCTGGTCCCGGGGAGGAGAGGGGCGCCTCGTCTAGCAGCAGTTCAGATGATGAGGGTGCAACGGCGGCCGAGGCCCAGGCGGAGGAAAGTGAGCGAAGCCGGCCAAAAACCAAAGGGCCCCCTTCCAAGAAGTACAACGGCATGAAGGAGAAGACCAAAGCTGGCAGACAAGCTGGGTTCTGGGAGATTCCTGAAAAGAGAGCCAAAATGTCTGGGAATGCAGAGGAGAGGCCAGCGGTCCGCTCCAAAGGACAAAAGGATGTGTGGTCAAGCATCCAGGCCCAGTGGCCCAAGAAGACCCTCAAAGAGTTGTTCTCTGACTCAGACACAGAGGCCGCCAATTCACCTCCTCCACCTGTACCCTCGTGTCTTGAAGAGCCGAACGTCGAACAGGATGCCGGACCTGAGGACGAAGCCTCGGAGGAGCAGATGGAGAACGACAAACTCCAGGAGTTTCCGAGCAGTGGCAGTAACTCTGTACTTAACACACCACCAACAACGCCAGAGTCCCCCTCAGGAGGGGGCAGTGCTGTGGAGGAGTCTGGTCAGGCACAGCCTTCCTCCCCTCCACCGTCCATACCCCCCACCTTGCCTTCAGAGCCGGTTTCTGACACTCTTCCCCCAGGACCCATACAGGAGGAAGTGGCAGGTGGGCGCAGTGAGACAGACAGCAGCACAGTGGAAGTGGAGAGTTTGGGTGGGGAGCTGCAAGATCTGCCTCAGGATGAGGGGGCAGGTTCCCCCTCAAAGGTGTTTGACGTCAGCCTCTCCTGCAACAGCAGCAGCAGCTGCAGCCTAGAGCTGAGCAGCAGCAGCCAGCAGGAGAATGAGCAGAAGTCCAAAGGTACAACCAGTATCCAATCTACTCTATCCACTCCTGTGAATCTTTTAGAAGCATAGAGTGACAACTCATTTACAGTCTGCCTGTTTCCTCACCATCTTCTTGTGTTTTCCTTTGTAGCGTCTGTGAGTCAGAAGCGGCAGAAAGAATCACAGACAGGTGGAGCCTCAAAGAAACACAAGCCAAACCGCAAGAGCCTAGGTGTGCCTCCCAAAAAGAATAGGAAAACAGGTACATGGAATTGCTGACACCCCGATAGCTTTCCAATTTCAAATGCACACAAGTACTTTCATATTTATTTCCTGACACAAAAGTACAGGTTTCAGGTGAGAAAGGAAATTTGATTTTTCCTTCATCGCTGTCTTACCCATCTCTGCTGTCTTCTCTCCTGCAGCCAACAGCAGTGACAGTGAAGATCAGTCTGTTGTTGACGGCACTGCCAAATCAACTGCCTCTAAGAACAGCGCATCAGACGTGAAAGCTGCCACTTCGCCCAAGTGTCACGGACGATCTCCCCCTTCGAGCCATAAGTACCACAAGCAGGGTGACGCGGACCACACCCAGCACCGAGACAACCACGGAAGATCGCCGCGCGTGTACAAGTGGAGCTTCCAGATGTGTAAGTGTCACACAGTGAGCTCATTTGCATAGTAATTTGTTGTGACTGACGGTGTTGAATTGTTAAAATCAGCCCTCTTTTTATCTTGTGTCCTGTGACCTGTATCAATGCCCTGAATTATTTCCGTTCCCCTTAGCTGACCTGGAAAAGATGAACAGTCTGGAGAGGATTTCATTTCTTCAGGAGAAGCTGCAGGACATCAGGAACCACTACCTCTCCCTCAAGTCTGAGGTGGCCTCTATTGACAGACGACGAAAACGCATGAAGAAAAAGGAACGGGAAAGTGAGTCACTGATTACCAGCTTTTTTTCAGATGTTTTAGTTTGTCAGCAAAGTCCTTCCTGAATTCTTAGTAACTACCAGCTGATATACTAAATCTGGTTGCAACATTAAAAGCGAGTTAAAACCTTTTTTTTTTTTTGTAATGTGTAGCATCACAAGCTGTAGCGTAACTTTCTAAAATGATTTGTGTTGAACTAAACTGCTTAGTATTTGTAATTTCACGTATTGCTTTGCTGTATTTATATATGCACAGATGGAGAGATGAACACTTTCGGGATTAGTAATCACAACATTCAAATGAGAGGGGAAAATCTGATTGTGCTAAGCTCACCAACCCCATTTAGTCTGTTATTGATGCAGTTAATGTCTTATTTTTGAGACCGTGTTAAAAAGGTAACCTCGTTATTTGAGTCAGGTCAGACGATTCACTCTAAATGGATCATCAATTAGTAAGCTAACATTAGCTTTGTCAGTTCATTTAGTTCTTGATGTAACAGCTGCACCTGATAATTACCATGTGTAAATATTCAGCAACAATTAATCTCTTTGTAAGAACTCATTTGTGTGGGGCAGCATTTTAATTTAGTGGTGTGTAAATCCTCACTAGGCTAACACTGAAGTCCCACTTCAGGAGTCTACTATATGTCGTCTCCACCAACCTGTTTGAAACTGACCATTACCAAATCTTTCCTCTGTCCTGCAGGCACAGTGGCTGCTTCCTCTTCATCCTCCTCCTCCTCTTCCTCCTCACCGTCATCCAGCTCACTGACTGCAGCAGTCATGCTGACACTGGCCGACCCTCCGGTGTCGTCATCATCCTCCTCTTCTCAGAACTCTGGGGTATCAGTGGAGTGCAGGTGACAGGACAAACCAGCGAAAAAGCCACCGCACTAAGCACTTAACCAGCACCCCGGGGTCACCGCCCCCCCATTCCCTTCCAACAGGACGGACAATTCAACCTACATACTGTAACTACTGGGGCACAAAAACCAGACCAGAGACAAAAAAAAAACAAGAAACAAGCACTATTTTCTATTGACAACTGTTTCCTTGGCAAGCTATTGGCACTTAAGTGCACTTTTATGAAGATTGTGTGGGGGGATGAAATTTGTCAAAAAGAATATATACAAAATTGTCTTTTGCGTGCTCCTTAATTGAACATTTATAAGAATTGTTTTTGCAAGCAATAACTGTTTCCATTTGATAAAGTTGTATTGGTAAGGGTTGTTATCCAGTGAAGACCCCTCTGTGCTCTGTCCTCATAGCCCGACATGGTACGGCCTGTGCTCGCCATGTTACCGTGGGGAATTCAGAGGAACACTGCCACATTGGCATTAAGGGCGTAAGGAGATGTAACTTTGCCACGTTTCTCTGTCCACTCTCATCAAAAAGGCCTTCATGTGGTTAAACCTCAAGTAGTCGACGATGCTCATCTCCCGTACAGGCGTGTGGTCCTGTACATGTTTGCATTGAGTCATACAGACAGGTGTTGATGCGTTAAGGGTTTCAGACCATCATAGGTCCACTGAGCCACCTCAGTGGACGAACATGGAATGATACTGTAGTGCCTTTTTGTTCTTTTCCATGGGGCACTTTGAGAAAGGACAGCACTTTGTTTTCCTGATCCTCTTCTCAAGTCGGAGGGTCAGCTGGAATAATGTGTCCCCTTTTTTTAAAAAAAAAGAGAGAAATAAAAAAGACTGAAGAATGCTGTATGAGTGAGCAGGCAGTGAAGGGCTGAGTCTGACGGCGTGTGGTAATATTTAAGTATAATTGTGAAAGCAGTACTCTTATACTGGATGAATCTACTACTGAATACTCACGCAGCTTGGGTATAACTGTTAAAGTTTGGCAGTATGAAATGTGCAATGACGGAGGTGGTGAATCCAGTGGTCACATTACTTCAGTTCATCAGCCCATCTGCTTAATTTTCTTAGATTTTCATCACCCATCTAATCCCCTTAACAATGTTGCACATCTGCAACTGGATCAAGTTAACTTGAAGGCAGCCATATATAGGTATTTACAGCATGTACTCAGTACTGCGCCACACACGAATGAAGCTGATACCCACATTTGCAGTGTTCCAAACAACATGAAGATATTTAATTAAGTCTATTTTTGCTTTGGCATCTCTTTTTAATTTTACTCATGATCATTAATGACATGTCAGCTTCTTCTCATACTCACCCCCTACCAAAAATGTTTGGTTCTGTTTCCTGTACTATGACCAGATTAAAGGTAAAGATATTGTAAATGTGCATTTATATCATAAAGTGACGTATGTGTATACATTTCTGAAGACATCTCCAGTGTTTCCTTTGTATAGATCCCCTACTGTATGATAACCTGAAGTTACATTTTGTTTGGCACTATGTAATTGTATGCTTTTGTTATACATTTGTATATTGAGAAGTGTTTTGAGTCAAGCTATTTAATATCTTGCACTGTTAATAACATGTACTTTTCTGTACAGACAGTTTTACAGTTTTAACTGTAGTTTGAGTGTAAATACTGAGGGTTTTTGTCCTGTTCTCTTGTAGGAACAGATTTATTTGAGTTCATTTGTTGTTTCGTTCTGCCTCTTTCATCAGTTTCAATAGTTCTTTTATTTCTTTCTTCCCTTTTTTAATTTCATGTTTGCTTTAGTTGGTATTCTGTTTTGTTTTTCTATAGCTTGTGCTTGTAAGAGAAGAATGGTGGTTTCGGATGCGGCTGAACTGTTTTCCGACCTGTACATGTCCTGAAGCTAAAGCTGTATGAACCTGTATATGGAAAACGGTCTGGATCATAGATTAAGAGAAAGTAATGGAGCTTATTGAAAAATGCTCAATAGTATTTATTAGGCTCATCTGATGATGGTCATTGTGTAATTTATTGTAAAAATGTAAGCAAAGCAGAAGCCTCTGTTTGAAATAAATGCCATAGTTTGTGAAGTATTCAGTGTCTCCTGCCATCAATTGACATTTACCACACTTACAATACAATTTTGAGGTATTTCTAGTTTATTTGAATATTTTTTAATATGCTGTGTACTTTTACTCCTTTTCAGAGGAAAACTTTTTTGACTTCAGGTAAAATTGTAATTTATGCCCACATTCATTTGACAAATTTACTTTCAGTGAAGTGAAATGAACTAGTTATTTTAAATAATTAATGATTTAATTCTAATTATTATGGTTACTACATATAAAATAAGATAAGATAGACTTAAATGAACCCACACTGAGGAAATTCACTTGTCACAGCAGCTCGTACACACAGGGTGGATTTAAAAAAAGAGCAGATACATTTTGCTAGTAGTACCTTTTGTTTATTTTTATTTTTAGTAGTAGTTTATGTGGCAGTGTGTAGGATTTAGTGGCACCTAGGTGTAGTTGCTGATTGCACCCCTATCGCCTCATCGAGAAACTACGGTGGCTGTGAAATGTGAAAGACCCTGTGCAGAGCCAGTGTTTGGTTTGTCTTTTCTGAGCTTCTCTAGAAACATGGCGGTTCAACATGGTAGACTCTATGGAAGAGGGTCAACAGTAACAAAAACATCATGATTCTTATTTTTAAGGTGATTATACACTGATGAAAACATAGTTATGAATAATATTTTCCATGTTTGCCATATTCCACCAATACAGCTTCTTACATAGATCTTGCACATTGAACTTGCTTGCAACAGAGCATTTTAGACTCTAGGCTTCTCCCCTCGTGCAGGTTATTTTAGGCAGACATATTACCACAAACTTTTATCACACAGAGAAACCTGGGGCTTTTGCACTTTGCCCGGTTGGTAATCTTGAAGTATCTGAATAGCAGTACTTGAATACCCCATCATAGACTATATAAACCACCAACAGCTCTTATGCTGTCATTGTGGATTCAAGACTTGTTCAGCTTTTAGCTCATACTGAGCTTCTCATTTTGAGTGGAGGTATATTTAATCATATTTAACCATCAAAAGAATAGACTGCATAAAACAGGTTTTTAAAAAAAAAAGGTGTATTCAAACTTTTTACTTGACCTTATAACCTATTTATATGCTGTGTTATGAGCCTATATGTGTTTATGATTGATACAAAGTGCATGCATAATGGAATCATTTATTTAAAAAAATATTTTTTTTTCCAGTGGCCAACCCTCAAACCTCCCAGGCCTGGTAGCGGGACCCAAGCTTGGGAAGGACCCAGATACCACCCCCCGCCGGGGTGAGAAGGAGATTTATATATATATATATATATATAATATATATATAATCTTATTATATTATTTATATATTTATATATATATATTAATTAATGCTTGCAGTTTCTCGTTTCATTCTGTTATATTTTTTTAATTCCACACTTAATTGTTGGTGAGATGGTCAGTTATTCTGCCAAAGTTGGCGGACCCCCTGGGGGTCACGGACCTCTAGTTGAAGACCCCTGACTTAAGTTACTGCAGTGTGGATATGAGAGCGTTGGTTTTACGACATGCGTCACGGTTTTACGTACTTCCTCTCCGTACTTCCTTAGCAGCGTGCTAGCTGTTTAGCTGCGCGCCGTGCGTGTGAAAAGTTTCCAGACATGATGAGCGGGAGGACCGGGGCGGTCGTCCTCGGGGTGTGCGGGGCCCTTTTCGTCGCATATTGTATTTATTTCGACAGAAAGCGGCGGAGTGACCCTCGCTTCAAGGAAAAGCTACGTGAACGTAAGTGCCTGAGTTAGAGGAAGTTAATAGCTTAGCATGCGGTTTACCGCCGCACAATGTGTCCATGTGACAGAGACACGACGTCAGAAACAGAGAGATATATTTACACTCTCTATAGATATACTCTCTCTCTCAACTCGTCTCATCTTAGAGACTATGAACACTTACTCTGAGTCAAGTCTCCCCAACTGTGTCGCAGGTTAAATTACCTTAACTCGTGGAAGAAACACGCAGCAGCTTAACGGTTCAACTTGTGACCATGTGTTCATGCGCACGTTTTGTCTCACAGGTAGAAGAAAGAAAAATGTTTCCAGTGAGAGTTCCACACTGGCAAAGGTAAGAGCAAACATGAAGACTTTAATTTCAGATATATATTTTTTATATTTTAATTTATTTTATATGTTTGTGTCTCACTGTGGCCTAATGCGCGTTTCTGTTCATTCCTGACACTTTTTGGCTTTGCAGCTGCCTGATTTGAAGGACGCAGAAGCTGTTCAGAAATTCTTTCTGGAGGAAATCCAGTTGGGAGAGGAGCTTCTGTCACAAGGTTAGCCACATGTCTGCTTACTGCTTAATCTGATGGAAGATTTGGGAGTTTATGTGCATGATCCACGCCTACAGGACACCCCCACAGAAAGCTTAGAGAGCCGTTCTCTAACTGTGTCAAACATTAAATACAAATAGACAGCTTCATGTCTTTTTTGTTTTAAAAAAATATGTCAGACACCCATAACTAACCCACACACCTCTTTTTTCAACTTGCTCAACCGTTAAATCTAAACCCTTTTCTAACCCTCGACCTAGGTGAATTCGAGAAAGGTGTGGACCACCTGACCAATGCCATTGCAGTATGTGGCCAACCGCAGCAGCTCCTTCAGGTACTCCAGCAGACGTTGCCACCTCCAGTCTTCCAGATGCTGCTTACCAAACTGCCCACCATCAGCCAGGTGAGGATTCCCTACATCTCCATTTTTAAGATTATTTTTTGTGTGTGTGTGTGTGTAGCATCCTTAATAAACCCCCCAGTTGTCATTTGTGGTCTCTGGGACAAGAAAGGGTGCAAGATCAATCTTAGAATCATCCAAAGCTGAGAGCCATTTGTCAGTAGCTCTCGGTTATTTCACCTCTAAGACAGAAATGCCAACAGTACAGATTTCCTGTGTAGTTGGAAATGGTGCGTTTAGCTGTTCTGTGCTGTACACAACTGAGACGATCTTCTTTTGTTTTTCAGCGAATCATCAGCGCTCAGTCTTTAACAGAAGATGACGTCGAATGAATGTGTGTTTGTGTAAAAGCGTTTCAAGCACTGATATTTGGTATGTGTGACAGCTGGTGTGTGTGTGTGAGAGTTGTGAGCCTGATTGTGAGAGAGCACGACCCCCCCCTCCTTCCTTCAGTCCTTCTGTCGCTGCACCGCAAGGTTGAAGAACTTCCTGGAGGTTACGTTTTTGGGAAATCCTAAACACATTCCATCTTTCTAATCTGGTTCCCACCAGACTTTTTGTTTTCTCTCCATCTGTTCTATTTATTTCCCTCAAAAGTAATGTGTTATGTTTGAGGGGACGAGGGGGTTTGCTGATGTTATGTATTAAATAAAAATCAAAAGTATGTAAATGATTTGTTACATATTGCTGTGTTGATATACCTGTACGAGTGCCTACTACACTAAACAGAACACTTGTTTATAGAAAATTGTGAAATGTCTTGCAATGTCAGTTAAATGTTATTTTTATAATCCAGCGTTTCATATCTGGATGTGTTGTTTTTTTGTGTGTAAAATCCTAAAATAAATCACAAAGACACACTTTGAGTTTGTGAATTTCCATTTGCCAGTAGATGGCAGTAGCAATGCACAGGAAAATTTTGAAGCATTTACAGTTTTGACTTATGGAGTGTGAGCAGTTTTTATCTGTAGGGT
Organism: Larimichthys crocea; assembly: GCF_000972845.2. Lineage (NCBI taxonomy): Eukaryota > Metazoa > Chordata > Actinopteri > Sciaenidae > Larimichthys > Larimichthys crocea. The sequence goes on from NC_040013.1 coordinate 11,078,378, forward strand.
CATTTTCTGCTGAATGGAAAGGTGTGAAGTTCACATATCAATGATAAATGTGCATCAGCATTTAGTTTTTAAATAAGTTATACAAAAAATGATTGTAAGGAACATGGAGGAAGGTAATGTGATGCAGTCTAATGGGTCTGAATCCACACATCTGTATGCTGGTCCAAAAGAACCTTTGAATCCTGATGTTTGACATGTTGATGAATCCTTCTCACTGGTTAATGAAACACAGACGCCGCCAGAACAAGGTTGAGTTTCCACCATGAGAGTACAATATTTCTGTTTCCAACCAGCATGGCCAAACATACAGTACAAGCTTGTGTGAGTACGAAGCCACGATGTCTTTATTGTGAATGGCTTTATTGTGCGTGCAGGAGGGCGAAAGTGGAGCAGCTCGTAGGGGAAGGGAGTAGGTCGAAAGTGTGTCTCTTGGAAGACAAATAGAGCTGTAATTATTTTTATCCCCGTCTGCAGCTGTTTTTCTAAGGGCTCTGGCCAGAGCAGCCCGAGCCTTGAGGTTGCCAGGAAACGAGAGCAGGGGAAAATAGTTTTTCTACATTAGGAATGAAAAATGAAAATTGAACATCGGCCCAGAAATGTCGAGTGAAGACTAAATGGTAGACAGTGTTCCATTTTCCATGAACTCATGGGCTCGCGCTGCAGTCTTTTCTTCAGCACTCCTGCTATTTTGCCATTTGGTGGAATAGGAGAAGCCTGTCAAGAGGCCTGCAGAGTCTGGCCCAGAGTGTGTGTGTGTGTGTGTGCAGAAGAAATGACTCGTTGTTAATCTGTCCTTTGGGGGAGGCAGAAAAGAGAGAGAGAAAAAAAAAACAAGACTGTGTTGGAGGTCAAGCTGGAGCTGTGGTCTGGGGTAGGAACAGGTTCAGAGCCCGTCCACACAGCGTGCCACTGGCCTGCTTCTCCTGTAAATAAACACTCAGCTGCTGGCCACGTACTCTGTCCCCTGCAGACTGGAGAGAGCTGAGGGGGTCACTAAAGGATACCAGACCAGTACTGCCTGCCTAGAAAGCACTGCATCATAAATCAAACCAAGTGAAACAGACCTTGACATGAGGCCATGACTCTTTGATTTCAGGATGACACAGCAAATCTTTTGTTTTTATCTAAAACAAAGCCTCCGCATCCTGAAACCCTGAGCAGAATATTAATGCAATGCATGAGGTGTTTACTGTGCTTCTTTGGATTTAATGTCTCTCTTTAAATAGAACTGCTGCTCTATTTGAGTCTGTACGAATGCATTATGAGTCAGCTCTTCATATCTGATGTAGCAGGCAAGGAGGGAGGGGGCAAATAAAGAAACTCCCTCTTCTCGTGCAGTAGGGGGAACTGTTGCTCCAGGCTGTGTTTGCAGACTTCTATGGTGTTCCACTGAAGGACAACTGAATGGAGAGAGCATAGAGCATAACAGCTCCAGTTGACAGCAATAACAATGGCTGTGTCTGCAGCACGGAGACCATGTGCTCGGGAGGGGTAATTTTTTTTTAACAGTTCCCAATGCTTTCTTCTAATGAGCTCATGTTGACAGATGCACTGTGTTCCTTCGTTACAGGTGCGGGGAAATAAACTGCTATTGAAGGCAACCTTAATATTCCAGGATTAGACATAGACAGGCTCTAACCAGCCAGACAGCACCAAAGCAGCCTGACTGCCATTGTAATTTGTTTGCATGGATTCTGATCATATGTAAGATGTTGTATTGGGAATATTATAATCACTTGAGCTCCACAACTCATTACGGGAAATCCTGTGAGCAAATTATCCACAGCAGTAATTACCTTTGCTGTGTTATTCCACTTTGTGAGTTTGAATGTCAAAGCTTGATCACTGCTCTGTATACTGAGTGCCATACATACACAGATTGGGTATCTGCAGGAGCAGCTGTGTTTGTGAGTTTAAGGCAGCCAGAAATAACTCTGTTGTATGTGGTTGCTATGGCAGCTCCACGTAGCTCTGCAAAGCAGCAGACTCTCTGCTGCACCGAATTGAGATCCTCTGAGTGCTGCCTCTGAGCACTAACCTCCCAGTGAGGTAGTCGCTGCCTGTAGCCTGCAGATCGCTGACTGTTTAGGTGAAGGTGTCCGCAGAGCAGCTCCTGCGTCTGTGTTTTGGAACATGTTTTCCCACCGCGACATGATGCTCAGAGCCACACTGTCTGTGCCCTGTTGCTGATGTCATGGCTGTGGTGCCAGAGTCTGCAGCCTACTGTACGTTGTCATGGAGAGGGCAGGCTGGGGAGAAATATGAGACATGTCCAGGGCTGTGCCAGGAGCTATAATAAAGACTGCTGCTCTCTTCTGCACTGCCACTTGTGTGCACAGCAGCAACACAGTGTATTAATTACCCAGCGCCTTCTCTGTGTCATTCACCAGCGAGGCAGAGAAGAGGAAAAATTTTCCAAGGCACGTCCTTAAAATAAAGCAGCACTGTACGTGCTCAGAGTATTAACTTCCACACAGATGACCCATTTTTCCATCTAAGAGGGTCTGAGGATGGGTGGAAAAAAAGAGAGAGGGGGGAGCAGTGGAGCCAATCACGTGAATCTAAAGCAGGCTACAAATCCTGGCGGATTTCTCTTCCTCTGGTGGGGCAATGCCTTACTGTCATCTGTTTTTCCATTTCTCAGCCGCTCTCTCTCTGGTAATTTAACTTCTTCTGCTGCCCTTCCTCCCACCATGTGTAGTCCCAGCCTGTCTATTCAGCTCTGTTGTTTACATTCCCTGTGAGTGTGAGCTGCAGGGTGTGGACAACAGACACCCCCCCTCCTCCCCTACTCCCCAAGCACCCCAACCATCTTCCATCTATCTCCTCATCACTAGATGCCTGATAAGGCGGAAATTCAATAGCGCACCACTCAGCCTGAGAGAAGTAAGTGCATCACGTGGCCAGTGGATTCCTGTTTACGTTGGGTGGTTTTCATATTTTGGTCTGGTTCTTGGAGACAAAGAGGATAGCAGCAGCTGAACGAGAGACAAAAAAAACAATATATCGTTCAGCATCGGTTCTCATCCTGTCATCTGTCATCAGTGTTATCTATGCAATCTGGGCTTGGAGTGAAACTAGAAGAAGGAAGTGACACATACACTGAACAGGAGTGTGAGGAAAGGGTTAACTAAGCAGACTGCGTGCACAGTTATCCCCCCCCCCCCCCCCCTCTCTCTCTGATCTGCCTTCCTGTCTCACAGGCAGTGCAGTGCACTGGCTTTGAAAATCATGAGAGAGTCAGACAGGCTTGTTTTGCATACTGTAGGTCTCCTGCATTGACTTGTAGCAAATCCCTGCCCTCGGGAGGCATGTCAGAGGGGATTAATGGGAGGGCTGGGGCCTCACAGAGTTTCCCATTGTCGCAGCCCAGCCCTGTGCTGTATTTTCATCCCGCAGAGTGAGAAAAGAGCGAGCAGGTGGGGTGATGCTGGTGGAGGGAGGGTTGAGCGTTCAGTGTGCAGTGTGTGTGTGTGTGTGTGTATTGGTGCATGGGGGAGAGAAGGGGGGAAGTTATACAGTGGTGTTATTTCCCTCTGCCCTGATTCTTTTGAGCTGAGCTGAAGGGAGGGGAGTGTAAATAATGTATTTGCAGCAGCAGGGTAGAGGGAGCTGGAGCTTGACCGAGCTAAGAGCGGGGAAGGGAAGGGAAGGGTTGAGCGGCCATGCTGCTGCACAGGAAACTGGGGGCTGGGGAAGGGGGGGGCGGCGTGGGTGCAGGGAGGGAGCAGAGGAGGAACTGTACAAGCTACAACAGCCCTGCTGTGGTGCTCTGGGGAATGTGGGGCCTCCGCAAGAATGTAGCAATCCTCTACTTCCGCTCTATCCTCTCAGTTTTACCAAGACAAATAGTTTACTGCTGCAGTCTGCCATTAATAATGCAATATAAATAATAATGTGGTCATCTGAAATGCTATTTCACAACAGGCCTGAGGTTGACAGGGATTCAAATGATGTCTCAAGAGGAGCAATGCTCGGAAACTGGAAACCAGTCGTACAGTTGAACGGGATAATAGATTCATCTCGAACCCGTCTTTATGTAGTATTCTAGGCTGAAATGTTTGTGACGTTTGGGGAAATAAGCTTATTCACTTTCTTGCCAAGAATTAGATGTTAGAAGGGGGGTGGGGGTAGCCAAGCAAAGCAAATTTTCATCTCATGCTGTTCGTGCAGATTTGAGACATATTCAGCTTGGACAGAAGCATCAGTTTGTGCTGCCCTGGGCGATTTCACATCCTTTCTTTACTTTGGATACAATCGTGGTACAATCGCCTCTAAAATAAATATACTGTCTGAACACACAGTTAAGCTTGCTAATTAACATGTTACATCTTGTTTGTTTACAAAAAAAATAAAGTGTATGTAGGAAAATTCACCAGTTTTAAAGGTTATGTGCTGGACTATTTCTTGGCTTTGAACCCAAAACAAAATGTCAGACAAATTTACTACTTGCATGGCTAGCTCTTCTTCTCATGGCACACAAACATGAGCGTGGTATCAATCTTCTCAACTAACTTTGGGTAAGAAAGCAAATCATTTTTTATCCCCAAATGTCAAACTATTCCTTTAAGGTTCGCCTCCCTCAGCAAACCTTTGTATGAATGTGATGAAACTGTTCACTTGTGCTATTATACCAACACCATCCTTATTTCTCTCCCTATCTCTCCGTGTCATTCTCTTCTGACTCTCCCTGGGCGTTCCAGCTCTTTTTTTCTCTCCCACACCTGCTATGTTTTATGGCAACGATTAAAGGGACCTTAACCTTGAAACATGATAGAGCAACCCCAACTCCCACAACTACAATCATCTAAAAAAAAAATAGGAAAAAGATCACTCCTGTTCTCTTTTACACTCCATGTAACCTTGGTGTAACTTTTGTATTTTATCATATTTTCTTGGGCTCGCAGAACTCTGTTGCCGTATCACCCTGTGCAGCTCGGCAGCTACAACCCACTCGTTCACCCGAGAACTACAAAGTGGGTTTGACGCCTTGCATCTTGTGTAACCGTGGTCTTTGAAGACTTTGGCTTTGAGCTCTGTGTCTCATCAATTCCCTACGCAAAGCTAAATTTGAATCTGAGGCGAGCACATAAGGGGGTAGCTTATCTGCCCCACTCGTTTAATGTTATTCATTCATGCGCACTATTTTTATGACAGCCTGTGCATGCCGCAACTTTTTTTTGTTGTTGTTGTTTATGTAACCATCTTTAGTCTACTTGTGGATATGTGTGTGTGCATGCTCAGAAATGACAATACAATATCCTTTTAACTTACATCAGGGACAGAAAACACTGGTTGCTCTTTTAGGATGCATGGAAAGTGATGGGCACCTTGCTACATTGTTTAAAAGACAGAAAAAATCTGATCATGAACCTTGCCAGTCTTGGGTCTTTCTGGGTCATGCTTTGATGTTAATTCCTGTCTCAAATAGAGGGAGAGCCAAATACGGAAAAATGGAGTGACACAGATATCCCTCTTTTTCCTATTATCTATGAGGGAGCCACGCCATAAAGTGAGTGGTACTTATCGCAGCAAATTCCTGACTTATTTGTCATCTGGGGCCCAGGATTTGTCACATCAAATCTGCTTTTCTCAATGAACTGGGGAGGAAGATTACAGGCTCATACTCAGTGAGATAATAACGGCGAGTCAGGCTTTGGCTCTCAAATGAAAGTCCTCAAGAGGGTGACGCGGAGAATAGAGCCACGTCGTAAGCAGCGTCTGATTCTCACGCTACAGCTGGAACATTAGTTAAAGAAAACAGCTGTTAGTCTGTTGACTTACATACAATCCATTGGACAGTTTCAGAATTTTCCCAATATTTCATCTCATATATTTCAGCTCTTAGCACTAATTTTGTCAGATTCTTAGTCCTCTCCTCCACACGCTATTGATTTATGTAAGCTCTTAGCACATCTGACCTATTTTGCAATAAAGCCTTGATCTCCCTCTGTGTTTGTTTGGAGTCTATTTGCAGCTACTGTGATGATTTCATGTTATTACCTAAAATATGAGCAACTTGTTATGTTTGTTTTCATACCACGCTACTACTACTTTCATTAGCATATAAAATGCTTTAATGTTCCTCTTCATAAATTATTTCACAGCATAGGGGAGTCAATCAGACAGATAAGTTCTTCACCCAGAAAGCCTGCATTCCTGGACCTGATTTGAATTTAATGGACTTGTAGATGATTAATGAATCAATTATTGGATATAGCATCTGATGTTTGGGCGGCTGCAGCGGTGACACTGACAGCTTTTCAAATTGAAAGAAGCACAATCATTGCAGAGACTCGCACGCTGCCAACTCAATGTGCTCCTGTAATTATAAATGCACGAAATAATTAACAAACAACTCCACCGCGAGGCCGCTTACACGTCAGGTCATTTAGGGTCAGCAGCAAGGGATAGAGAGTGGAGCTTGATGATTGCACTTTGTCTGATAGGGACAGTAACGCAGATTGAGTCAATCTTGTAGCGAGAAATGCACTGTAGGCTTTTAGTCCAGATGACGCTCAGTATGAGGCCTCTCGTTTACTTAGCTCAGTGAAAAGCTCGGTGAAAACAACTACCACCATCCACACCCTCTCTCCCTCCACTCCCCCTCTGCTCCATTCTTCCAGAGAGATGGCTTGTTGACATCCATTAGGAGGTTTCCCAGCATTGAGCCAGGCCAGGAAAGAGGGCTAATGATGTAATTCCCTGAGAGATGACATTAAAATGTCAAAGTGCTGAAGTGACATCATCCATTTAGCACACATTTTCCAGTGATATACATTTGCCCCCCCTACTCTCAGCTTTCCTTCCTGGAAATTGGGGCTCCCCACCCATCTCAGTGCCTCCGGGCTGTGCTTAGGTGTGCAGCCACATGACGGAGGACAGCCTGGAATAAGGGGGGATATCATCAAAGCGTGTCTTCCCCTGCAGCTATAAATGCCCTGCTCCAGAAAGCAGGGTTTTGAACAGGCTATGTGTGTCGCGTTACATTCACCCCTCCCTTTTTTTAAGCCTCAGCTGATGCTAATTCGTCTTGTCTCTACAACAAAGACCCTCATGCCCTCATTCCTGCACCTCTTTTACTATTCCTGCCACATGTAGGAATGGCCACTGGATGATTTTAGGTTAGCAAGCTATATTTATCCTCCTTACAAAGAAAGAATCGATATGATTTTGATTGTGTTGAGATATGTAACAGAATAATGTGAGCATCTTGTACCTTTCCACCTGCCTCACGCTGGTCAACAAACACGATGTTTTTCATATATAGAACCTGAATTATATTTCTAGGAGGCAGACTTGACAGCTCTCTATTCTTCAGCCCAGTGAGTGGGTAGGCTTAGACTTCAATAATGGATGCTTGAAGGCAGAGTAAGTAGACGTGAACTGGAAGCAGAGAAGGAGGGCTGCGCCTCAGTTAATAATAAATCAATTGATCCCCCTGCAGATGATGGATCGGGTTGCTATGACGACAGATGCAGTGTTACCCAGAGCGTGGAGAAGAGGTTTGTTTCCCAGAACCATACAATCAAGGCTGTGAATGCATCTCGGCTTTTAAATGTATGGTGACTCAGGACGTGACTAATAAAGGCGGTGAAAACAGAAAATGTTTGGAGGATAGGACAGGATATTCTCCAATGTGGAATCAGAAATTTATCACATAATTTTGTACATTTCCAAATCTATTTTTCTATTTATTTTTTTCCCCATGAGCACAGATATAAAGATGCTGCAGGTGCCTGAGATTACATCCAATCATTTCCACATGGCTGTCCTCCTTTGATGGATGTTACAGCGCTGAAAACATATTTTAGTGCATGTAGCGCTGGCTTCCAAAAATCAACATGTTTACCGTGTCTGCATGTGTGCGTTCTGTTGCCGTGGCAACGCGGCTGATGCTGGGTCCAGCTGGGACCACGTTGCCAAGTAACAGCTGAGTTATGAGAGTGGAGGAGAGGAGCGTGGGCGTTGGGAGGAGGGGAGAGTGAAGGGAGCGTCGAGGATACGAGGACTTCTACAAAGAGAGCGAGCAACAAAGACTGGAAGCGTGAAGGGGAAAATAAAAAGAAAAATGTATTTGGGTTAGAGTTCCAGATTGAAAAATAAGATGTTTTTCATTTCTCTCTTCTCCTTCCTGCCAGAGAATATTAATACTTGGGTGCATCAGAAAGCATCTCTACTCTCTGGAAAAGACACACAAACAAAATAAGCTATGCCAGACATAAATGATGTACTCCATATTAAACAGCAGCAGCAGGGGAAACTTTGATAATTCCTTTCATGAACAGAAAACTGGAATAATGAGCGTAGTACTGTGCGTGCATAGGGCTGGCTGCACTGACCCTGCCTCTAACATGACTACACAGAGGGCTTGCAGCCTGTAATGACTCACACGCAGGCAGAAATATCGGAAATAGTCCAGCTCCAAAGCCCTCGGCTATAAATGATCGTGTGTCCTTGTAGGCCAGGAGGTTCAGGCACGAAGCTGCAGCGAATGGCCCGTTGTTGAGTCAGCACTGGTTAAGCATACGGATAGGGAAGGTTACAGTGAACTCATTCTTGTGGTTCTACTGTGGAAATGTGGCCTGTAATTCATTAATGAGTTAATGGTTTAACAGCAGCTGGTCATGTTTTTCAGCTGCCATCAGGATTCTTTCAAAGACAGGTTACACCCATCAGATGATTACAATCAAATAAAGACAATATGTTCTTACTATCCATCCACCTCCAGTCTGTTCAATCACACACACACACACACAGATACTCCCACGAATAATCTGAACCCAACCTTAAATCTGCCTCCACCTTCTTCCTCATACTCAACATGATTATGCAGTTTTACTGTCATATCAGTATTGTCTCTGGCTTCTGGCTCAAATTGCTTTTGTTCGTGCTCATCAAGAAACACATTTTTCCTGCTTCCACCGGCTGAGCAGTCTGATTTGTCACCATGGAAACTGATCATGAAGTGCCTTGGTGCTACATTTGGGACTAATTGTCACCCCCCAAACAAACACGCACGCTATTTAGACTCACACTCGTTCGCTGAAATAACTGTATTTGTCGCTCTCTTTGTTATAATATTGTCACGCTCCAGTACTTCTCGACAATAAAACGGCGACACAAAGCGCTCCAAAATCCTGTGCAGGAGTGAGTGAAAAAGCTGAAAACAAACTCCACAAAACAAAGCAGCTATTGGAGTTGTTGGAGTTGTTCCCAAACTGCTTGATCCAAATATGCTTGATGAATTTTCAGCCTGGGAAATGCGAAATCTGAAGCTCTGTGCACAGCTGACACATTCTGTCCTTGGGTAAAGGTTGCGCTAAAGTGACATGTCAAGGATCAGGGGACATCGTGTCCGTCCACATTTGTGCAGTTCAGGAATTACAGACAGGACAAACCAGAAAAACAAAAACAACGGAGCCAACGTGGCCCCATCTTTATATAACAGAGCTTGCCTGTGGCGATTGTGCAATGCGGTGCAGTTGTCTGGGCTGATGTAAACAGAGCCTTAGTGCCTCTGGAGGCTCAGCCATGTGCCTTGATGCAGCAGTTATGGGCACATGCCCTACTTTCATAAATCAGAGCTGGAAAAAAAAAAAAAAGGAAACAGTGTGAGGGGCTGAGGAGGAGGAGGGGTGAGAGGGGATGCCGAGTGAGCAGGAGAGGGAGGGAGAAGAGAGTTTTAGAGGGAGGGGGGGTTAGGGTTGCTGAACAAGGCTCATATTGATGTTCCAAACACAGCTGCAGGCGTCAGCTGACTAGCTGGCCTGGAAGCAGCCCCAAGCTCTGCCTCCTGCCTTTATCAGCTTACACTGTGACCTTTCTCTCTCTACTGGAATAGATCCCCCCCCTCTAGACCTTACCCCCACCCTCCCTCCCCCTCCATATCTGGCCCTTTACCACGCACTGTCCACACAGCCCTGATGAGTCCGGGACCCTGTCTGTCCTCTCTGACATCTGACTTCTGCCGGGGGTTTTTTGTATCTGCATGCCTCCAGAAACACTGGCTCTCTTTTCGGCGCATCAGCACTTTCGTTTGTCTCACATGGCTCGTTTTTCAAGCCTCGCCCCACGCTCTTACACAACTCACCATGAAGTCACTTTTACTCCTCACGTCCGCACCCGATGATGGAGGATAAAGAGAGAGTGGTGATGAAGGGCTCGGTTACTTTGCAAATACATGTCAGTTCAGCAGGATTGTTAGGCAATGTGCAGTCCTCTCGTGTCAGATTTCTGCAAAGTGTTCACCGAAAACAAAGACGACGAGATGGATTTGGATACCATGCTTAAGCTGACAACTCAAGTTTGGACATATTTAGTGAACCTGAAGTTAGCAACAGTCCAGGGTGAGTTTGAAGCGGCAGCTGTCGTCGAGAGTCTGTCCCTGAGGGGCAGTAATCAGCAGAGGTAACTGTCAATCACAGGTCTGCAGCCCTCATGGGCTTTTTCTCAGAAAGACGCCCCCTCCATACACACACACACACACACACACACACACACACCTCCCCTTGATGATGCTCTTCAAGTGTTACTGGATAGTGTTTCTATGGAAGCTGTCCACCCACACACACAGCAGCGCCTCCCTCCCTTCCCCTCCCAACTGTTTGCAGGAAACACTCATCCTTCTCTGGAGATGTCGCTCGCGGCGGCTCATGCACTCATAAATCCTGGGCTCCTTTCTGGGAAATGAAGGGCTTGAAAGATACATACATACGCACACTGGGAGTGCGGGGGGGGGGGGGGGGGGGGGCGGCACAAAACACAGTTTGCCAAGTATATCTCCAACGCCTTTTTGACACTGAAGAGGTTGGATAGAGTGTCTGCCTGCTGTGGGAGGCAAATAAGGAGCATATTCTGCGCTTCCCCGGTTACTGTGCGAGAATCTGAGACACTGCGGTGTCTAGGCAGACCTCAGCGATACCAAAAACATCACAGGAATGAGAAGTGTTTGGCGGTAGAGGACAAAGAGGGACGGATGGAGGGAGCAAATAAGAGGGAAGGCGAGAAAGAATAGAAGCGTTTAAAGACAACCATCGCTGGCTTCAAATGTCAGTCAGCTCCCGGTTAGACAATGGAACACAGCTGGTGCTAAGCTTTGAACTGCAGCTGTCTGTCTTTTGTTGGCACTATTTGTGTGTACATGTGGTCACGGGTTGTGTTTGAACATGGGGCTGCTATAAAGTATTATAGGAAGATTAGTGTGTACAATATTCCAATGTAAAAGGGTGGATCGAGGTCACAGGGAGTTGCAGAGAGACACATGAGTAGGTGGCGAGTATGTCAGATGTTCCTGATTTAGAAACCCTCAAGCAAGAGGCAGAGATGAGGTGGGGTGGGGTGGCAAACAGGCTGCGGCGCTCACTCTGGAGTGGGCTGTAATGGTTTGGGGTTGAGGGTCAAAGAGGGGGGAGGGAGATGAAGGACATGGCCGCGAAGGACATCTCACTCACAAAGAGAAGTTTGCATCTGATAGAGGGGTCGAATCTGAAAATGAAATTAGATCGCTGTCCTCAGCTGATTCGTGACTGAAACGGCCGCCGTGTCCGCCACGCCTGAAAACTCCTTCAAGTGCCTCATTATCGGTGTCATCTGCAGATCATCGGAGAACATCTCATCCTCATCTCGGCTGCTTTTTGATCATCCACCAGACAATGCGCCATTAGGCCTGGGCTGATTTTCTAAAGCACAGCTCAATTACTCAAGGGGAGACTCATTAGCATATCAGAAAGCACAGGCGTGACTCTGCAAGTAAAAGAACACATTAGATCCCACCCTACAATATGGTTCAATTATTGGTATAATGTAAGAGTGGGTAGATAGAAACAAATCTCACCTTGATTTGCTTTCATCTTAAGAAATTAACATTTTCTGAGCTCTCACTCCAACATGCCAGCTCACATTTTGAAAGTTTTACTTGAGCCGGTGGTGTGTTGGTCTGCTTTGTCGTACACAAGCAATTAAGCAGTCTGGCGATACGCCCTAGTGTCAATATTCTTAAATGTCACTTTTCACGCTACGCCATTTTGTCACAGTAGTTAAGAGTGCCACCCTGGGTGCCTAGTCAGCGCCTGCTCAACTACACGAGGCAGGGCTCCTCAATTATTCATAAGTGGGGAAACATGTGGTCTCACTTTGCATGTGTGTGTGTGTGTGTGTGGTTGGGGGAGGAGGGGGCGACAGATGATAGCATTCCCCAGAAATGATGCTTCCTGCTCTGGCATTTTAAGAAAAACCGGTGTGATGAAATAGCACACAGCTCCACAATGAAAATGTCAGTCAGAGCCATTCATCCTAAAAACGCCATCAGCAGCCGTCGCCATCCAACCTGATGACAAATGAAGGCACCTCAGCCCGAGCGGATCAGATGAGTCAGCAGTATGTTACAGGAATTTGGATGGAGGGAAAGTAGCCGGAATATCGACTCTGCTGTTTTTGTAGCACAAAGTTAACAGACGAGGCATTGTAAACTTCGGCTGGAGTAAAGAGGGAATTTCCCTGAATAATATATCAACCCTTTGACTCAACCTCTGTCTTACTGTTTTTTTTTGCATGCATGAGTAAACTCCTATGTGTGTCTGTCTGCCTGCTGCAGTGCAGGGCTCTGCGTCGCTGCTGTTGTCGTACATAAAGAATGTGTGAATATGTGCATGTGTGTCAGCCGCTGACTTTGTGTTCATTCCACAGTAAATTGATCTGGCTGCTCACTAGACTGGATGGAAAAGTGCCTGGGGGCGAGAAGTGCACACTCTTTCAGCAGATGGGAGAGCCCACTGTGTTGCCATCACAAGGCATTCCTCCTCACTGGGCATGCTCAGTGGGCCACGCCCCACGCACCATCACCACCACCACCACCCCCTTTCCTCCCAGGGCCTGTTTGAACCAGTCAGACGGGGGTGGTGATGGCGTTCACTCTCTCTCTCTCTCTCTTGTTTCTCATCTGACCTTCAAAGCCAGCCACGGGGACAGTAGGTTGACAGGGGAGGAAGGGAGGAGGGGTGTTTTTCTAAAACCTCTTTGGGTAGCAGGGCTGATATGTCACTCATTATTTCCACTCTGTGCTTTGGCTCCCTGAGAGTCATGCAACAACCCAGTGCCTTGCACGCAGAGCTACTGGAGGCTTCACAATGGTTTGGCTATCAAGAGGAGATAACTGAATTTAACACAATCTATCACGATCAGCTTTTACTATAAACTCCTGGTTGTTTGATTAGAAACTAACAGCTGAGTAGGAGTCTTAGATATATATTCTTGACATCATCAGAAAATACACAAATATATAAGCCGATTTAAAAGAGGAACTTACAGGGAAGTGAAATCATGTTTGTCACTGTGTGCTTCACTTACGTAACACGCAAGTTGTTCAACAGGATAAAAATAAAAATGGAATTAGTTTAAATCGCTTTAAGTCACACATATGATGCTTTAAAAAGAAATGTGTGATTAGAGGTTCAGCCCTTTTGTCATAAGGTGTAAATCCAGTTCACAGCAGCAGCCTGATATTTCACATTGCTCATTCACACCGTCGCAGTTAAACAAACTCGATATAAAGATTAAGATAAAACGCAAATGATGTGTAAACATGAAAAGGTAGAGGATTATGATATGATTACATATTATAAGTGTCATCATTCTGTGGTCTCCTGTCTTATTATTACCAATACAAACACCTCATCACCCTTATCATCACATGCTGCCTGCTGACAATGCAGAGGACTGAATCACAAGTTGAATTCCTCCATGAGTCACATGGCGCGCTACAAACAGAAACCTTTTTTTTTTCTTCTCCTCCTCTCAAATCTAAATCCCTCAGGCTCTTTACACATTCTCTCTTTGTCTTGCCACCACATTCGTCTCCAGTCCTTCCGTCTTTGTTCACTCCCCTCTCTGACTCGCACGACTGACTTCCTGTTTATGTCAGGCGAGCATCAAGCCAATCAGCTGTGAAGGCTGTGATCCTCCTCGTAGCTATTTACTACCCTGTGGTCTGTTTAAAAAAAGACTGAAAGCGAGCTAAGCTTGGTGCATGCTGCTGAGTAAGCAGACACGCAAAGCTCAGTCCACAACTGACCTATATACATCTCTGCCCTTCTGCTCATGAAAGTGTGTGCATGTGCCTGTGTTTTTTTTAGTTGTTTTTTTTTACTTTCCGAAATATGCCGCTGCTCGCTTGGTGAAGTGTTCATTTATTTGCTTATCGTGTTTCTCGCAGCGCAGCAGGATCTGCACGCTGACATTTTTTGTTGCCGCTGAGGGCTGGAATGTGCTGGTTTGCAAGTTTTGAAGATAACAATGCAGCATGAGGCGGCTGCGTATAAACTTTGGATGAGGTCACGGTCCGCCAACACAGCATGCTGTGACACAAGAGGGGATTTTGTTCTGAATTCTCCCTCGGTGGTGTCATACCTTTGCTCTGTTTTGCTATCGTCTAGTTTTCCTTGTGCACATCTCATATTCCAATTGCAGGTTATCAAAACTTCAAGCCTGAGCTGACATCTGTTATTATATGGTTGCAGTAAAGTGAAGACTGCATTTGAAAACAACAAGAATAGACCATGTAGAGGCCTGCTCACGAGTCTAGCCAGTGCCAGCTTTCTCTTGGAGTTCACTATAAATCTGTTAGTCGGAGAAAATATAATCAGGGCTTTGCCGGAGCATTCGAGTTCACTGCAGGCATTACACGAGTACTAATGCCTGATTCAACACTGGCTCTGGGAAACATGCCTGACATTCAATGTTTACACCCCTCAATGAAAGCTGCTAGTCAGACAGTCTGATAGCTCGGCCTGGAATTAGATTCAGGAAGTCATGAGATTTCCAGGTGGCTTGGCTTTCCTCGAATCGTTAAGCAGGGATTTTTCAAAGCGTTGCCAACACACATTAAACTGAAGAAACCCTTCTGTAAAGAATTACACGATACGTTTCCTGTGCTTATCACGCATGGCAATGTTTAAATCCAAGAAACAAAACACACAAAAAAACACTGCCCCACCATGCACATAAATAAATAAACCTCCTCACAATTTCTGTTATTCCACATTTGAAAAAGAAAGAAAATACAACTGAGTGAAAATAACAAAGGAACATTCAAGAACATGGACCTTTTTAGAGGGAAAAGAGGCTCCCCGGTGCCATCATTTGATACACAGAAATGCATGAATAATGAATATGTGCTGAACTCCTGCTGAACCTTTTGCACCAGGCAGCACCCGAGCCAAAGATCAGCACATGCCATCCAACGCACACACACACACACACACACACACACATACACATGCACCCAGTGACCTCTGCAAAGCTTCAAACATGCAAGCTAATCTGCTGTGGAGTATTGTGTCTGCTGTGTGTGAATCATTACACTGAGCTGCACCTGGCTGCAGTGAGAGAGAGGACTTTTCCTTTGATAAACCTGGCGACCGTTGCGGGGTGGAGGAGGACGTGACCAACCAAAGTGGAAAGATAAACACAAACTGTCGAGCAACCGGTGCTGGAGCCGTTAAAGCTCGCACCCTTTTGGCAGCAGAGATGTGTGTGTGTGTGTGTGTGTGTGTGTGTGTGAGCGGTTCAATGTTTAACCTTTGCGTCAACAGCATGCATGTGTCACAACAGCATTCCTGCAAGGCACTAGTCTTGTGACAGAGCGGTTTCATAATGGGAGCACTTCTCTGACCCGTGTGCATTGTTTTTTGTGTCAGGAGGAAGGAGCTTTGTGTTGGTGTAGGATGACTTGTAGCCTGACGAGTTTCATGCCCCTGCATGTTGCGTTAATGAGCACGGTTAACTCGTTCAAACAGCAAACACAGCACCCTGTTTACCCAGAATAAGCCTCGTTCTGCTTTCTCCACTGTAAATGGTTAACTTGGCAAGGATCATGTGAGAGCTGGAATTTTTTTTTTTTTTTCTTTTTTGGCAGTTACATGGGACGTGAACTTTGCTCGCCTCGTTGTTAGGCAACGGCTTTTTTTTGTTCAGAGCGATTTTATCATGAGGAGAAACACAGAGACGGGGGGGGGGGGGGGCACGTCACACACAGCGCCAGGAAGGAAGACAGAAATGATTCTCTGCAAAGATGTTTCTTGATGAGTAATGTAGATTATGTACATTTCAGGATAGAAGTGTGAAAACAAAAGTGTAAGGGTGGTGTGTTGTCCTTTAGAGCAACCCTGGGTGTGTTGCCAGACTTGTCAGTCAGTGTGAAACCATTTCCACTTCAAGGCTGTCTGGCTCCTCCCTCCCATTGTGTGGCAATGCGGTGTAGGTGAACTTTATCCCTCTTTGTTGAGTGAGAGAGAGCTTTCAAATGATTTGCATTGTGCAAGGTCAAATTACACATCTGTGGGCCTGCCGAACAATGTGGATCCCATCACTTAACACGGAGGAGGGGGAGAAGTAATCACAACCTTTCATATGTTAAAACACTTTGAAACCTGCCCAAACCTGTATGTCGACTGTGTAAAACAACCTCAATATACACCCGGTGTTACGTTACCATCACAAACTGGAATTGCATAGATAACATCCACCACTCCCAGCTCGACTTGCCCTTTGGACAGGCAGGTTTTCTTCAAACACATGGCGTAAGATGGCTCTCTTATCAGCGGCAAGCTTGTAGTCGTTACAAATTTGCGCAATCCTAACACGCAGGGTTCATATCACCTTGGGTTTATCAGACTCCTTCAAGGGCAATGAACTTTCCCACAGCGCTCTCTCCGCGCCGTCCTTTTGTATCCCTTTGGGACTTTACTGTTGCGTCAAGACTCTGCTATTCATCCCATGTGCTTCTCACATTATTACTGTACCAGTTCAGCTGGGCTTGTTGTGGTGACTATGACTAAACTATCCACTATGTGCCTGTTAGGGATAATGAATATACGTATTACAACATATATCAACCGTCTTTGTTGCAAAACTAGTTTGTCATTCACAAAGTTCCAGTTGAGGTAATGTGATCTTAAGCTCCTGAATAAAGGCCGTCATCACTTTCATTTTGGTTTAAAAAGAAAAAAAAGGGAGTGTTTTCAAAAAAGTGTATTTATTAATTATTTACATGGCCATCATTAGTTAAACTAACTGTAACTTGTATAAAACACTCTATACTTAATGTTGTTCCCCTGATTTGTGATGTCTCATCTCATTTAAGCAAAATGCTAACGTTACTGTACGTACACAGTTGCATTTTTAAAATGATTTTATGATATAAAATTATATTTTTTTTATATCTATGACATTGAATCCAAAAAGCTTCTTCACACTGCTTCACAGATGATTTGTTAGCATGATTGGAAAACAGCTTACTAGTTTTCTCCGTTGGATGACTAATTTACTTCTGTCAGCATGGCGCGTAATGGATCGTTACCGACATTATCGCACACTTATCTCTCACTTTCAATTTTACTTCATGATAAAGTCATACAAAAATGTCAGACTTGTTCTCTTGCTGACTTTGCTGTAGCAATGTCTTCACGTTCCAGTTTTTTCGAGAGTATAATATAATCACAGGAGTATGAATAAATGGCCAAAACTATCCTGTGATTATCCTTTAACCTGGCTGTCAGTTCACACGCACACAGTTGTACTGGTCATTCCAGCTCCATTTCTTATTTCATCTGCTCACTATGAGCCGTTTTCTGAGACAAGGCTTTGAAGCGGATGAGGGAGGCGAGGCATCGTGTGTTCAGATGCCCAGACACTGTAGTTTTAAGGTGGCTTTATTACACAGACAGGGGAGGACAGCACTCTTCTCCTGCCCTCCCATCTTTCATTGCAGCGGGAGGCTGAATGCGACAACCAATGCTCCCCAGCTGCTCACGAGGCCAGGCCTGCAAAACCACAGGCGGATAATGAATGCCACACCATCGTGACAACTAGGACTTTTATGGAAAGGGGAGGAAGGACATCTCTGGCACGGACGCACATAGCATATGATGAAACATCCTCCATAAACCAGACAATCAAAGAGAGGGCAGTGAAACATCTGTGGAATCCAGGACGGGAAACCTCAGCTGATTTATGACCACGACCAAAAAAGGGCTGTTTCCAAGTAAATGTGTTTAGAGCTTAATTGCGGGAAAAGAAATATCACTTTCCAAATGTAACCGCAACATCTGTAAACGATGCATTACAGTTGCATTTATACATGATCTTCCCTACTTTTCTCATTTGAATAAGCCACATGCTATCTATGAACAATTTCCCCCAACATTCAGAGGCTTGAGGTTTTCCAATTGGGTCAGTATTTGCTATTCTTGGCTTTCCTTCCTCTCACAGTCATGTTATTTAGTATTCTATACATCACACAAATTTCTCTATATACCATTTTGCTTTCAAGGCAAATGTTACTGGAAAAGCAGTAGAGCTTTGATCCTCTTCCAATAGCAACCCTGAAATATCTTTTAAATAAAGGCGTTATAAATATGCATGTTCACTCATATTTTTTTATGTATTATTCACCAGGGTTTTATGCAACTGTTTGGCTGAATTAATATATGCAAAGGAGTAAATGCAAATCACTCAGGCATTTTACCAAATGGCAAAAAAGGACAGCACCAAAGTGAAAATGATGCCCACACTTGAATATATGACATTGGCGCGTTGTGTCAACTACTGTGCCGGGGATGTCGGGAGTCCATTTTCTAGGCACGCAGCTCAAAAATAGACAGGAGGTCTGGTAATAAATAAGCCTACTTTGGGGAAGTTTTTTTTTTTTTTTGGCTCAGAGTAAGAGGTTACATAACACATGAAAAACTCCTTCTTTCATTTTGGCTCGACAAGAAAAAAGCAACAACAAAAAAAAGTAACCGTTGTCAAGATAAGATGCTGGAAAAAAAACAGTGTCCAAATATAAACATAATCACACATTCACACACCCGCTCTACATACATATTCATACTACTGTATGCTCTACAAAGATCTTGATAATGAATCTGGATGTGTCAGGTTCCTCTGGGGTTTGCATGAGGATCAATCAAGGTGTACGAACAAACCAGTCGTACAGAAACTAGCTGTAGGAGTGGCCATGGATGATGCTGTCCTTCTGGGAATAACAAATGTATGCACTATGTGTGTGTTTGAGAATGCAGCAGAATGACATTTTGAACATTTTGTCTGCATCGGTCATAAAGCTGAAATGACTGCACGGCTCAGTACAGTATGCTAAACATAACAACTATGAGTCAGGAGTGAAGCTTCCTTTTAAGGGCAATAAGTAAGAAGTCATTTATATGAGCAGGTAATGTTACTCATACTAATAGTAGCTTATGAATTGGACCACCTAACCTGAGCGAGTTCAAACTAGGTGCTGATTTTGCTCAAAGAGGCCAGGGAAAGTTTGTTTAGGCCTACACTGGTTGTAACTGAAAAAATCTGGGGGGTTTCCACTGGACAGGAAATGATGTTGTCAGCTCACAATGCATGCAGGCTTACTTAAGCATAACATTACAGAGGCAAAGTTCAGGTCTTTCTGTTCCTGTCTGCCAAAATTAACTCTGCACGGCAACCTCCTGAAACTACCTTCTGTTTAAAAATGGATGTGAAAACAAGGTTCATTTGAACATTTTTCTGCGGGGATTATTTCCTCCACTTCCCCCTCTCAGCCCTCTGATATTTACCGAGTCGTCTGTCCCCTGACAAGCCCGGCAGATTAAGAGGAGATGTTACCATCTTGGGTTTTTTTTTTTTCTAAATGGTTACACATGTGGCACATCTGGGTCCAAGCCTGACTCATTACTCACTTTTTTATGTTCCATTCTCTGCAGCCATGGCAACTGCTGCATGTTTGGCAGAAAGCTTTTGAAGGCAGTGGAAAAAGAGAGAGAGAGAGAGAGAGAGAGAGAGCCCAGGGAGGGAGCATAAAGGGAGAGGGAGGGAGGGAGGGAGAGCGCGAGCAAGCTCTCAGTAGTTGGCCTACATCCAGTGTAATCATGCCATGGAGCCGAAATGAGGCCTTTGGCAGCACACCAGGTTTCTGAGAACAAAGATGTGAGCTTCTAATGTTGGCGGAGGGGCCTGCTTGGCATCCTTTGCCATTTCCCAGCAGCCCTTGCCTTGGCCGACTGCCAGTCACCCCCCCCTCCGCTCCTCCCCTCTCTCCCTCTCTGCTCTCCCCACCACCCCCACTGGAACTGCAAAGAGGATCAGAATAAAGAGAGAGACTTGTTTTTCACTCGCCTCTTGCTCTGGCCCAATGACATCACCTCTGCAGCCTCCAGCCCCCAGATTCCAGCCGCCCAGCACATTTTTCCCTTTTTCGCTGTCGACCCTCCATTTTATTTGAATTCCACCATTTTATACCTATATCAAAACAGACTCCTTAAAAATGTATGTTTTTGCCGGTTGTGTCCGTGGGCGTATGCTGCACGTCACTTCTCGGCATCATGCAACCAGGATACAGAGTGAACCCATTCAGAAAATCAATGAAACATATTCGAACATTTCATAAAAAAAACACACAAAAAAACAGGAAGCAGTTAATAAGACAGACGAATGCTTTGACATTATCTCTCAATGCTCCCCAAAATTATCTGCGCTCTAATCCTTGCTGTGTAAATCTGTGGCTAAAAATAGCACCGTAAACAGGATATATATGGTAGTTAGGGTACCATGGTTACCTCTCCCTGTTACAGACACAGGAACCCTGTAAGGTGCATTAGTCTTAACATTTACTCTCCTGACATTTTCCAACCTCTGTGTAGCTATTAATCTACAAGGCAGGTGACTACAACAGCTGCTTTGCTTCAGTACTATGTCCTCTCACTGTCCTGTTATAACCCCCCTCTTTGTCTGTTACAGTTTAGTTTTTAATGCTCACCTCAGCAACTGGACCAAAAAAGAAAAAAAGGGGAGGGGGGGGTTATATAACATGAATGTTGTTGTCATGGAGGAGAGTAAAAGACAGAGAAAACATCCAGTGCTGTTCTCAGCTTAGGCAGAAAACTTCAGAGAGAATTTGTAATGATTTGCTTCCATGAATAAAAGATGGCCAATATAAAATTTAACAGGCTCAGAAAGTGATAGAACAAAAATAACGTCATCTCGTCAGCCTGCGATGCTGTCACATGCTGGGTATTCCCCTGGCCGTCACCTACCTCTCACTCTTTATTTAGCTACTTCATGTCTCAATTTACATACCGCTAAAAAAAAAAAAAGTTCAAGACAGCGTTATGCAGCTACTCCCATCTGGTTCAGTGGCTAGAAATGAGACGGCTGTCAGCCGGGTCACACTGTGGTGATTTTACTGTATACATGGTTCATATTGCCAATCAGAGCCATCTGTGCATGTCTGGCTTCCTCTCAGACTTTTGTCGCCTCTGCTCAGTACAGTTCAGCCTTTGCAACAGAAATCAATGGATCTTCCTATTATAAATTTAGGTCATTTAGGATCTAATTGAATCCCAGCATGCCTCCCTCTTACATAACAGTTTGTAGCTATCTGCTTGCACAAACATCGACTGAGTGGAAACCAAAGGATCAAAGCATTAGTCAACTGTTTCCCACCAATCCTAAAGGAAAGAATGTGTTTATTTTGTCCCTCACAACAGACGTTTCCTAACTGTGTCATAAAGCCCGACAACACTTCCTAGTGTTGTTCAACCAACTGAGATTTGAGTGAAAGCAGAGATAGGAAATGGTGTGTTAATGCAGCAGTTTACAGTGAGAGTAACACAGAGGGCACTAAAACCTAGTGACGTCTCTGAATCTTCTAAAGGGAATATTTTCATGTTCCAAGGAAGGGTGTGCTCATTCATATGTTGGCAGTATTACAAAAACAATCATGAATAATGACATGGTATCTGCACTACAATTACCTGCGATGGGTGGCAACAGATGAGCAACATAGCTTCCTTATTTACTTTATGGAAACCCTTTGAAGGACAGCCTCATGCCACAGTACAAGATCATGACTGCAGGCACAGATCCAAATGGTCTGATGTCCCATACATGGGTGAGGCGGATGAGGGTACGTGACTAAATATCTTGCTTCCTCTTTCCAACG
The DNA here is from genome assembly GCF_000972845.2 of Larimichthys crocea. Lineage (NCBI taxonomy): Eukaryota > Metazoa > Chordata > Actinopteri > Sciaenidae > Larimichthys > Larimichthys crocea. Next base: position 11,100,369 of record NC_040013.1, read on the forward strand.
TCACATGGGCTTGCACAAACATATCCTGCTTTGTGTCTGCAGGTTACAGACGCATTGCCTCACCCAAAGCCTGAGGCTAAGCTGCAATGAGTTGGAATGAGCCCAGATGAGAGGGAGGAATCTGAACTACTGGGACACTCCTCCAGTTCAAACCTACACTTTTACTTCAGGGGATTTTCTGACTGGTTTCTCTGGCGTGTGACTTGATTCTAGGAACATATTTATTCCCATCACGGGTAAACATTCAACTTAAAAGTGCAGTCATTAATCTTGTTACACCACTCAGACTAAAACTGCTTTTATTATGTGCTTTTTTCAGCTTTAGTTTGACGGTTAGCCTACTAAAGAAAAAAAAAAAAAGGGAGTCTGAATGGCTGATTCATTCCAGTGTAATTTCATTTAGTGGTGGCAGATCTGGATGACTGACTGTTCAGTACACGAGAATAAAATGTGGGCAGAGCTATATTCATGCTGTAAACCCCAGTCCATTCAAGTTTACAACACACTGGCTGGAAATCCCCACCTCATGACAGAGCTGCTTCCTGGTTTACTGACTTATGGAGGCGCTTTTTTTTTTCTTTCTTTCTTTCTCTTCTGTGTCAACACGGCCGGGGGGAATATCTAAAAACCCAAGTCAGTGCATGTTGAGCTGCAGAGAACAAATAGTAAAATATATTCAAATTGTATGACTTCATGCTGCTATAATAAGAATAATAAAATATTGTTGAGCTTCTAGGTATATTTCTGGATTACAGTAGCCTGGTTGTTGTTCCTTTTTAAAAGGTCGACCCACCTCATTCATTGCACAGCAGCAGTAGTAGTAGCAGCTCATGGCGTCGAGGCGCTGTGCATTGAGAAAAACAAGCTGCAGCGAGCGTTTTTCAGCCTGAACCGGATAATGCTCTGAATTTAGGACAAAGCAGCAGTCAACTGGAGGAGCTGGCGACTCTCTCTCTCTCTCTCTCTCTCTCTGTCTCTCTCTCTCTCTTTCTGTTTTTTAATCCCCTGGCGGTCTGCTGCTTACCTACAGCCACATTTTCCTCCTCTTTGTAAAATTCTCGCTGTTGCTGTTATCGGCGGAGTATTTGATAATAATAATATTAATAATAATAATAACAGGAGCTGTGGGTTATTCCTTTCAGACAGGAGGCGGTGGTGAACTGGCTGAACTGGGTGCAGTTTTTTTTTTTTTTTGGCAGAGGTACAAGTGATTAAATTAAAATAAAAAATAAAAAAAAATAAAAAAGTGAGTGACAGAGGCTGCAGTAAACCGGTGGAGGGGAGGTGGAGGAGGGAGGGAGGGAGAGAGGGAGGAAGGAGGAGGAGGAGGTGGTGGAGGAGGTGGTGGTGGTGGGGTCTGTCGAAGAAATCAAGTCAATAGAAACTGAAGTGGAAGCAGGCGTTTAGAGGTCCGTGGTGACGTCACTGCTCCACATTGAGCCAGTAGTAGAGAGTCAGTGGAGATAGATAGAGGAGCGCCGTAGTAAAGTACACACCGACATGAACTTCTCCCTCTAAAACTTCAACGTTGTCGGGAGAAGACTGAGTTTGTGTTTTTTTTTTTCTTCTTCTTCTTCCACTGAGGGAACTTGCTCTTTATTGGCTTTTTTTTAAAAACAAAGGGAGGAAAAGCAGGAGAAGAAAACAGCATTTTGGGTTTCTTTTCGGGGGGTAGACGACGAGCGCTATGTCGTCCGCGGCGGTCGCTGCTTCTTCCAGGAGGCAGTCGTGTTATTTATGCGACTTGCCCCGCATGCCGTGGGCCATGATCTGGGATTTTACCGAGCCCGTCTGCAGGGGATGTGTCAACTACGAAGGAGCAGACCGCATTGAGTTTGTCATCGATACGGCAAGGAACCTCAAGAGGGCTCACGGGTTTCAGGAGGGCAGGTCTCCCGGGCCGGGGAAGTCGCAGCTCTCCGGGAAAGAGATCCAGGCGATCAACCACGCTGCGACGGGAGATCCGGGCTCCCGGCCGCCGCAGCCGCTGGACCGCTACCCGCTCTCCTCCGACCGACCGCCCAGGCTGGGTCCAGAGTATCAGTCTGGCAGGCAGTCGAACGGCATTCCCGTCCCCAATGGATTTCCTAAGCCTGACGAGCCTCCAGAGCTGAACCGCCAGAGCCCCAACCCGCGCAGGAATAGCACTGTCCCCCCGAATCTAGTGCCTTTAACGGTTAACGGGAGCTTGCCCCCGGTGCACGCAGTCAACGGTAGACCGGGCCAGATGGGGCTTCCTTCCGCACTGGCCGGCGGTAGTCCCGCCGACATGGGCAAGAGACCCGCCTCGGTCTCCAGCACCGAGCACGACCGAGAGTTGAAGGAGAAGCACAGACCGGACAGTCTCACGCCGGAGATCTCCGAGAGCCACAAAAACAGGGCAGACGTGGACTGGATGGGCAAGGGCAAAACAGTGAGGGACCTGATGGCTCTGCACACTTTCGACAGCAGGTTCAAGAAGGACCATGTGAATCCAAGGGGTATGAGCTATGAGCCCAGCGCCACCGCGTCCAAGTCAGGTAGGCATCCCGGAGGGTTTAAATTCAAGAATTATATGTGCTATTTTTTATTTTTATGTTGTCTTTGTTCACCCAACCGAGCCCAGGAATGGGTTAATGTGAGCAGATGATAAATATAGTATCATGTCTGCAAAATTTAAAGCTGCATACATGTTTTTTTTTCTTTCTTATTTGTTGTGTTTGTTGTTATTGTTTTGTACCCTGTGGTGCAGCGTGGAACAGCAAAAATGCATGTCTCCATTCCAGTGTAATTGTTGATGCTTGTCTGAGCTGTGCAACTCAACTGTTTTGTTTAACCCTTTCCCACCTCCAGACAGAGGAAAACACCCCCGGAATATGAAGAGAAAAGCGTCGCCTGAACCAGAAGGAGAGGGGACAGCTGCCAAGCTTAACGGAGAAGGACAGCAGTGGTTACCACCACCTACTGACGGACTGAAAATGCCTCCAGTTCCCCCGCCAAGCTTCGCCTCACCCCCCTCCACAATATCCCCCCACTCCCGCACCACCCCACCTGAGGCAGCCCAGAATGGCCAGTCCCCTATGGCGGCGCTCATCATGGCGGCAGACAATGCAGGTGGGAACAGCTCTCCCAAGGACGCCAACCAAGTCCACTCCACCACTCGGAGGAACAGCAGCAGTCCCCTGTCGCCGTCCTCCATGAATCAGAGGAGGCCTCCGCAGAGAGAGGCATCTGGTGCAGGCACCCCCCACGTGCCAGGCATGGACCAAGTGCACCCCCAAAGCATTCCGGACTCCTCGGTACCCGGCAGCATACCCCTGTGCTGCACGCTGTGCCACGAGCGTTTGGAGGACACACACTTTGTTCAGTGCCCGTCTGTGCCCTCTCACAAGTTCTGCTTCCCGTGCTCGAGGGAAAGCATAAAGCAGCAAGGTGCCATGGGTGAAGTGTACTGTCCCAGTGGAGAGAAATGTCCCCTGGTTGGCTCAAACGTACCATGGGCTTTCATGCAAGGAGAAATCGCCACCATCCTTGCAGGAGATGTCAAAGTAAAAAAGGAGAGGGACCCTTGATTTTGTTTGAACACTTCTTTGGGGAGGGGAAGCAAAAATATGAGTATAAATATATAAATATCACATACATACCATTCAAACAAACTAACGGACTTGTACATATTGGACCCAAGGGAAGAGTATACTTCGTAAACATGGTTGTATAATTTTTGATTTTTGAATACATTGTGTTTCTATATTTTTGAAGATAAAGGTATGTACTCATTATAATGGACGACGTTCCTCTTTGTTGATGTTTAACAAAATTCTTGATGTACTTCTAGGTCTGGTGGCAGTTCCTGTTTAACGTAGAATGTGACTAATGCTACTCTAAGAGCACTTGGCAAAACTGAAATGCTTTTAGTTGTACTTGTATGCACTTGTTTAAAAAATTGCCAAATACAATTTCTGATCTTGTATGAACTTATTGTCTGAGCTTGCTTCATTTGAGTGATTAAGTTACACAGGTCTGTGGACGGATGATGAGATAGGACTCTGTGTTCTGATACGTAGGCTTGTTGTGACGGCTCAGGAGACTTGATTTACGCTGCACAACATAAGTAGGCTACTGTTTCATGCTGCAGGACGGCAGCTTTTCTGCATGCATACCTTTTTCTTTTTCTTTTTTTTTTTTGGTCGTGATTCGTGGAGAAAAGCATGGCTGGTTTAACAAAAAAAAAACAACTAAAAAAAAAACCCCAGACACATTGTTCTAAATTTGCTCCAGTTTGTGCATCACTGTTACTGATTGCAGCGTACAGAAGTAGGTGCCAAGTCATGTTCTGTTAGCTGGAATCTGTCGAGTCAGTAATGTGAGAAAGTGCATGATTGTCAACATGACACCATAGTGTAAGCACGTTGTGTAACTGTAAATTAGGACTTCTGCTGAACATTAACCACCCTGAATAACATTCTTAGCTTTTCTACTGCCACAACGTATTTCCAAGCTTGTGTGCAGATTGTGTTATAAAGGTGTTTATTTTCGTCAGATCTGTTCTTTTAAATATCCATACCATACTATTGATTCACTAAGCTGCTGGCAAATCACAAATATGAATAAAATCTGCATTTCAAACTACTTCCAAGCATGAATTAGGCACATTAGAGCTGCAGCAACAACCCTTTACTTTCATTTTTTGTGTTTTATGTGGTGCATCATGCGACGCTAATATATATACTACTACATTCTCCCACATGCCAGGAACAGATTTCTGCCTCAGTGTGCAGTGCTCTTTCAGAGTAAACAATAACGCTGTTGCTGCCTTACATACCAACCTCGGTCTATATCTCTTCAGATGCAAATGTAATTGTTGCAGATTCATGGAAGCACAGCCATAAAAACAGCAATTCTGTCTCCCGTTATGGCAAAGCAAGGCAGCCAGACTCATCTCTACAAAGCAATGAGCGGCTTATGGGGTCGTTAAGAGGCAAACTGCAGTTACTGTGTCTGCAAAAGAGAAGCAATCTTGAGACTGTTCTTGCTTTCCCTCAGACAAAGAAATGTCACTCCCATGTAGCTGACGCTGCAGCAAGCGGACACTGACATGGAGATTAATATCTAGCAGAGAGGGGGGACATGGTGTAGTTGGCCGTTGCGTAATTATTTCTGCTTCCTGCTCATGTTTTATCGAGCTGTTGGTGCAGCCCCCAAAACAGCAGATTGTTTATCTTTTTAGGTAATTAAATGCCCACAGACGGCCGCAACGCTGCTTTATTGTGCTTTAGCTCACAAAACTGTTCATCACATGAGGATTTATTGACCTCGCTGCACTGCCAACAGTGTTCTAAATGTATTTTGGTAGGGATTACCTACTCTTTAATAAGCTGCGTGGTGTCTTGATTAACAGATTGATTCATAATGTTGAATGAAAACAAAGCCTTTGCACCCCACTGTTTAGCCTAACTAAGAAGCGCGTGGATAATTATTGTCCCCTAACTGTCAACATTAAGAAGGGATACAAATGAGCAAATCAGCAAAACATTCAGAGCAAATAACAGCTTTTGCAATGTGAACGACAGAAACCTGTTTTTCATGCATGCGTATTACGAAGACAGATGTTTGTTTATAGTCCTTTTCCGTTCTTTGGAAACTTATCTTATCAGTTGGACCTTAAACGCAACCCAGTTTGATAAAGGGCAGCGCTTTACTGTGCTCACCAACAACACACCCACTCCATATTCTTACATACTGTTCTCTCTGGGATTTTTTGATTTATTAGTGGCACTTTGACCTACTTGTTCCTCATGGCAGTGTGCTTGGAGCCAAAATGGAATGGCTGCATCTAGGTTCCAGTAAACTGTCATTAAGTATGATGCAACAAGAAACAAAAGAACATTTCTCTCTCACAGCGTGAAGATTTATCGCAGCAGAGCCAATACCTGTTTGTTCAGTGCTGACTAAAATAGCATACACCGTATCTAATACAGTGATAATGTGTCCCTGGAAGTGGCTCTGTCATAACACAATGCTCTGGTGTTGCATAGTTACCAGTGCAATCGGTGCACAGCAGATGCTCCGGTGCAGCCTGTCGATTCATATGCAGGAGGGGAACATAATGGGGAGATTTCAGTAAACAACCAGCATGTGAAGGCAAGGTCACACAGAGTTGATGGCGTAAAGTGCAGCTTTAATTTTTATGATTATAGTTGTTGTTTTTTTTGTTTATACTACTACTCCAGTGAAACATCTCCTCTGTTTTCAGTATAATCATGCAGGAGCCATTTGTGGTTAATGACTCACAGGCTTTCATTTTGTTTACTTATAAGAACCTTTGGGCATTTTTAATGTTTAAGCTCCTGCTTATGACACAAACAATGTTTGACTTTGATGTGCTTTTACCCTGGAAAGCTTTTTATGGAAAACCTAGTAAGAAATATTATCTGAAGCTGAGCCAGGTGAAGTCCAGGAGAAACTGATTTCTCCTCGTGCAAAGATTTATTCAGATTTCTTCCTCCATGCGCTGCTTTATGATAGTATTTTGTCTGAAGCAACATTACTGGCTGGCTTACAATTACGCAGTTTGCAGGGGTAGATGCTCCAGCTGTGAAATATCACCGCAACCCAGACATTCTTTATCAGGCTGCTGCAACACACAGCCTAATCAATGGTCATAAAATCCCTCATTGGCTGTTTGATTGATTTATTGGACACGGTCTTGTTAATCAAGCTCAAGTGAGAGGCAATAACAGATAGATGAAACCTAGAGAATGTTTCCTCCCTGTGTCTCCTTTTAATGGTTAACTAAACTGTAGGCCGGTATGCAGCAATACACAAAGATGTTGATGTGATGGTAAAGCCGTAACTCGGTTGGTCAGAGTTCATATTTGTTGTGTTTGGAGCATGAGGTGTGTTGAACAACCCTGATCAGATAAGCATGTGACTGTTTTTTTTTTCATGGCCTTGAATGAATAAAGAAATGCTCTAGTAGTCTATAAATAAATACACTTAGTTAGAAAGAGAAGATAACCATAACGCTAATGCTGACAGCGTCTACACCAAAGAGCTCTATAAATTCTAATCCTCAGGCATTTATTTTACACTAAAATGTTGAATATGGTGCAGTGGGGTGGGTGGAGGGAGGGAAGGCCTGTGTGGGAGACAGTGAAGCGCTCGATGTAGCCAGCTGTTTCACTAATGAATCTATGTTTAGCACAATAAATCAAAAGGCATGCTCGTGCTGCTGTAATCCCCTGAAAGCAAGCAGAGACAGGGGCGCGCCAAAAGGAGAATCTGGTCCACATTTCTCCGCTCCCAGTATAACTGATCCGCTTGGTTAATTTTAGACCTGTCAGGGAAAACAAGGTCACAGCAAATGTTGTATCGAGGACACGCTCGGAACTGCCTCTTTTTTCTTTTCATCAATCAAAGTTTCCCTTTGGAGTTGGACTCGGGCTCCTGTGAGACTAGTAATGACGGTTTCTCTTCTCAGCGCCGGGGGAGAAGCTGGAGCCCCAACCAGCAATTAGGAGGAGCACGACTGAATCCGCAGGATGTGTAAAATTTCCCTTCTGATTCTTGGCTCGCTCCGTAGAGGGGGGTTTTTTACATCTGACTGCTCTGGCCTGTTTACCATGAAGGCCTGCAAAGTTAAGATGATTATAATGCAGAGTGCCAAATTTGTGTTCTCTCAGACTGGTATGAGACCCAATTGCTGCTGCAAAAAGGCCTACGAATGGTCTGATGTTTTTCTGTGCTGGAGTTCAACGAGTTTGAGTCTTTTTTTGTGCAGCGGTTCAGCTATTTTCTATGTAGAGTATCAGCTACAAACACAAAATAAGGGTCCTCTATAGGTCACAGCAAAATGCATATTTTTTTCATTCCTTTATGTTTGTCTCTGCATTTCTCTACATACGCCATCATCCTACTTTGTAAACCTAATTTTCCTTTTTTTTTTCTTGCAATCTAAGACCCGTGTGTGCCTTTTTTCTACCCTTCCTTTTGTCTCTGACTGGCAGTTACGCTCACACTCACGATATTCCTGTATTCCTTCTTTCTGCTGTGGTGTTGCTATGAATCAAGTCTGTGAAATGGAAATGAGGTCTCTCTCACTCTCAGCCTCCCTCTCTTTCCAGACATCAAAACGAGGCTATGCCTCCAATGTTTTTCTCAGATCTTGGAGTGCTGCCAAATCTTATAAGTGGAGCAGAGAGAGAGAGAGAGAGAGAGAGGTGGAGGAAGAGAGTGAGCAGAATGCAGAGGAAGGAGAGGGGGCGCAGGACAAAAAGATGAAAGGAGAGAGGATGAAAAATGAACAAGGGAAAGAGGCAACGTGAGAGATGAGGACAAAGCATGGGACTGATCCAAGAGCATTTGGGCTTTTTCTCATATTATAGCCGAGCCCAGCACAATCCCTCCTTTTTCTGCTGAGCAACTACTCCTAGCTTCTGGCTCAGGATCAGCTGATAAGATGGCGTGCCGCTACTGTGTCAAATGAAAAATAGGAGGCAGGAGAGGGGAGCATTATCTGCTGCAATCGAGAATATTCGGTGCATAACAATATGGCTGCAGAATATAGCCCACGAGAGGTTCTAAATTTACTCCATTTTGTTATGTAAAAATACCCCATGCAGACTTGAAAAGCTGCAGAGATCCAATTGTGTTAAACAAAAGTCGAGACATCCCCTTTTCACTGGCTGAACTCTACCTTCCAGACATATATTTTGGGCCTTTGGGAGGGGCATGCCAGTCACAGTAGTAAGATGCTTGTTGCCACCTCTGACATGTGGAGCTAAAGTTAGATTTAGCTGTCAATATGAGCGTGCTAAAAGTAAACATGTGAGCAGCTAGCACAGCTTTAATCTAGAAGGATCCTCGGCCAGCTACTCTGCTGTACACTTTGGCAAATCACAAATTAATCACAGTTCATCAACATGCAATGTGTATTCTGAAACACAGTGAGCCAGACCATTTCAGAAACACTGATGCAATAACAGCAATTGACTGTCTGCTGCTGTCTCCCTTTGTATGGCTGGTGATCAGGCTTTTGGCTGAGCTGTCTGCTTTGTGGTGTTTGTGGCGTGTTGTGTGTGTGTGTAAAGGCATGGAGGGGTGGTGGGTGGTGGGGGTTGGGTAGCAGGTGACTGTCTGTCTCCCTTCACCCCCGAGATGTTTGTTTGGTCAGCTGAGTGCCTGGATTCGAATGGATGTGATGGCTCGCGAGGGCCATCTGTGCACATACTTTTATGCTGAATACCGACACAAGCCATGTAAGGAAGCACAGAATGTGCCTGAAAATAACAGGCTGCTACAGAGATTCATGTTAAGATAAGGTGGAAACAGTGATATGATGTCGTAAAATATTTTGGCTGACCATCTGAACACAAATTGTCTTTATTTTGCTGGTCCATGTGGGCTGGTGGGCTTGATACATGGCTCGGTTTCTCGGGTGTGTCAGCAGATCTGCGGTGATGTATTATGGGATGCTCATTTCCTCCTGTCACTGTCTGTTCTCCGCTGGCTCCTCCGTAGGGCCTCGGCCACGGACAATTATCGCCAGTTCAAGCTGGGACACAGCATTTAGTGTCTGCATGCAACGAAAATCAGCTGCCTCCACCGCAACCACACAATTAAGCTTTCACCATCGCTTTGCCAAACAACAAAACGCCACAAAAAATGTCTGAGACAACTTTTATGTGCTGCGTAAATCCAAGATCCCCAGTGTGTTGTACATCGTCTTTCATGTCCTTGAAGGCATACAGTTGTCAGAAGATAAGAACAACTCTTAGATATTCTGTCACTTTTGTTTTTATCTGGAAATACATGTGTTCACCACCCCACACACACACACATACGCACATGCACACTAATACCCATCCACACGCTCGCTGTAGTGTCTTTGTATGTTACATAACTGTGAGTGGGAGCTATTTTTCCTGAGTATTAATGTTGTTGTCAATCAAGACTTTATAGTGGCAGCCACTGCACAATCTCTGCAGAGGCAGAATAATGCTTTTATCGCCTTTGTTCGCTCTCTCTTGCCAGTCAAAGTGTCCTATTCTCTTCGTTTTACCTCCACCTCTTGTTCCTCCCCCTCTTTGTCTCTGCGTTTGTTGGAAATAATTTTCCCGAGAAGTGTTTATGTTGTCTCCCAGCCATGGAATATTTGAGTTGGGAGTACAGGAGCGAGAGGAGGTCAGGTCAACAGAGAGAACAAGCAGGGCCTGTGTTTGACAGGTGTGCGCTATTATTGGAGCCGGCGACTTCGAGTGTATTACACAACTGTGTCGCTCGGACAGGTTTATTTAGACCGCGAGCGGGGCCTTCGGAGTATCTGATAACTTAGGCAGAGCATGTCACAACAGGTGGCGGGGAGGCGTGGGGGGGATAATGGTACAGTAAATAAGAGATGGGTTTTTATAGCTCAAGGTTGATCTCAAATTTGGAGCGCCTGGAGAAAGCATTCCCAAATTTAATTCTGCGGTACTGGCAGAAGGGCGACCCACTAGGTTGGATCCAACAAAAGCACACTTGTATTTAGCCATCATCAAATAAAGTATGCTAATGACAGGTTGTGCGTGATATACTGTATACATGTCTACTGCTTTGTAATGATATAATCACAGAGGAGAAACGGCAGCCACTCCCCTCCCTTGTCCTCCTCTTTGGCTGGAATGTGCAGGGGGAGAAAAATGATCCAATGTCATCCGGAGTGATGGAAGCTTCTCTGTTGAGCCAGAGGGATATGTTCAGGAGCGGGAGGGGGGGGGGGGTTGAGCGGATATTTCTGGTTGAGTGTGAGTTTGAGTAAGTCCGGGCAACAAGCCAAGCATGCCGATGAAGGGGAAGGGAGGGGCGGAGGGTTTTGTAGAGAGAGAGAGGGAAGAGAGATAGAAACCCTTTTGGGCTGGCGCACTGTCAGCTTCACTAGCACACAGCTGCTTCTGGAAAATTCTGCACCCTGCCCTACTAAACCACCAGGCATGACATGAATAACAAGAATGGCCTAGCCGTCAACAGCAGATACTTTTTCTTTTGACGTGGGCCTAACAGACTGGTACAAATGCCCTGGCCTTGCACATAGTGGAAAAATCAACAATGAGGGGGACACCGGGGCACAATGTGGAAATGAAATCCCGGGTTTAGAAGGCTTTGTCTGGACAAGGACGCAGTTGACACAGACCCTGAGGGCTTTGGAAAAGGCTGTGTAACAAAATGCCAACTGATGTGTTTTGATGGGGTTACCAGCCAGTCACTAATTGGAGAGTAAGAACCCACTAAATTGCTTTCAGTCAGCATGGAGCTTTTGTAAATTTCCTCCTCGAGCTGCATGTGTCATATATATACCCTTGTGCCAAGACAGCAGCGGCAAAACAAAGCCGGCAGTTAAAAAGGCACGTACTAGCTGGTATGCCTTGCTATGTTTCTAACATGACCAGTCAACACTTGTCCTGCGTCTAAGTACAGCCTTACCAGCAGTGTGTGAGTGTTGCTCTGCAGATGAGATAATACTAGCTCTTATCCCTCCATGAGGTTGTTAGCCATGGTGTTGACATTTCCCTGCCCAACCTGTCTGAACACATAGGGCCATGGAGTCTGTCTGTATCCATGACTGATAAAAGAGGTGAGTCATCAGCTCATCTATCCCACTCTCCTCCCCCTCTGCCCAGCAATACTCTTACCCTTAAGCCCCCCCCCGGTCATCCTCGTCCACAAGGCCTTATGTGTACATCCAGCACATGGTGGATTGTATGAATAGCAGCGACCGCGTGGCTCGCCGCTGACACCTGACATTTTCATGCCCCAGCAAGCCGCTGATACATTTGGCGCTTGGCACACATTCCTCTCCCGGGTTTATCCATCTGTTGATGCAGAGCCCAACCCCCCAGCCACTACTATGTTCTTGTAACATAACACGAGGCTCGCCTTTCCCTCTATTCATCTTAACATGCGAGCACTGCATGGCACAGAGTTGGCCCCTCCCTCCTCCATGTTTTTCTCGGGCTCTTACTCGCTCTCCCTCCCCGTTGTGCTGTCTTTCTTTCCCCTCACACACACTCTACACAATCTACCCAAGTCATTAGTCTTCAGACTGGCATTCAGCTGGTCTCAGAAATCCACTAAGATGGAGAACAAAAAAGTGAGATGGGAATTTGCGTGAAGCTGGAGTGATAGCGCTGGCAAAAGACAGAATGTGAGCTTGTGTGCAGGCAGGGGGGGCTTCCTGGCTGCCTGCCAACTTCCAGCAGCAGCACTGCAGCATGTCAATATGTCCGTTGCCAGGGAAACAAGGAGAGCACCCACGGCAACACAGTCCACAGAAAAACCTTATTGTTACACCCTCTTTTCTTTAGAGTGTAAAATGCTCAATAAAATTGTACTGCTCTCCTGTGCAGCAAGGAGCATCACAAAGATGTACACGGAGTTTACGTTAAACCGCCCCAAAATGCAAACCCTACAACCAGCAGGAGTCGCTAGTAGTGCAACAACTCGGATATGATCCCTCACTGGCTTCCCACCAATGACAATCTACAACAGGGCAGATTGTATTGTGAATCAAGTCTGAAATGTCACGACCAAGGATTGATTTGGGGTCTTTGCAGTGGTGGCTCAAAAGGTTTCAGCCTTTAATTTAAATGAAATACTGTAGCAGACAGTATTTTCACCACCGAGAGCTAGTTTTGGAAAAAGTGTGACTTCCAGGAGCAAAGTGGTGAGAGAAAAGAGAAGTGGTGTTGACGCAGTGCTATTCTTGGTGATCACAAAGACTTCCTGTACACACATTGCTTCAAAAGGAGTGAAAAAAATAAATGTCATTATCTTCTTTAAACGACAGCTTGTGTTCATACATGACGATGTCCTTCGTGGGCTTTGCGGGCTGTGAATCTCCTTCGTGTCCACACTGCGAAAGTTATCAGGTTGGTGACTGTGCCCTGCAGCAAACAGCTTGGCTGTGAGTTATTACTGGTAGGGATATACTCCTCCATCAGGCATTGTGAAAGAATGACCTCAGATACATCAGGCAGTGCGGTGGCTCTGTTGCAAAGTCACAACTTGCAACATAAGTCATGCGTTTTAGTCTGTTGAGCCACAAAGTGCCACAGAAACCTAATCAGTCTGTCTCAAGCTGTGACCTTGATCGGAGCTATCCACTCTATCTCCTTGTGGACACTATAATGCCCCATCCTTCAGTTAATAGTGATAAAGTAAAATATATATATCATTGTTTCCTTTATACTGTGATACAATCCGTCACAGGAACAGCCTGTATTGTACTCTGTTTAAATTATATACTTTGTAACACAAGCTGTTTAAAGTGACGTCAGCAAGAAATTGCTTCCCCTTCATTTTTCTACTTTCTCACAGTTCTGTTTATATTCAGTCTTTTCATTAACAGGCCATGATTTATGAGTAAATGCACCTTTTTCCTGAAGATTTGTGTGTAGCTGAAGGACAGCTAAAGGACAGCGCTGTCAGCCACACCTAGCCTGGCACTCTTATCCAAGTCTGGCTCCGTCTGTGCTCGTATCACTGGAGGGGAAAAGAGGTGTGCCAACTATAGCGCCTTAGTACTTTTCAGAACTCTATCTGTGCCTGTGAGTGGTCTAACAGCTGCTGCTGCAGTGTCTGAGCTTGCTCGGGGATGCAGATGAAAGTGCTGATGTGTCCTGTTATTTTGGGTTGTGTGGTGCCCTGGAGGCCAAGGAATTTTTGGAGGAGACCAGGCAAGATAGTTGGGAGGTTGTGGGGCGTGTGGGGCCGTGCCCAGAGGGGATCTTAGCTGTGAGTTTCTCCCAGAATGCAATGTGACCCTCATTGCCACATGGCGCTGTGGGAATCCTGGGGGGGGGTGTGGAATTGCTGACAGTACCAGCCTGAGCGATGGGTACAGACATGAGCTCAAAGATGGATGTCTCTGATGATTGGCGGTATTTCTGGCTCTCTTTTGTACTCCAAGGGAGAGGCTGCTGCTGGCGTGCTTTAAGTTTGCCTGATCCAAATGACATTTTGTCTTGAGTTTCAAAGCCAGTCTTAACACTGGAAACAAAACAAACTCACCTCAAATACCATTTTGTAGCACACACTCTTTATCAGCAGTGTGAGTCTGAACTTTGAACTTTCAAGCCAAGAAATCTGCCTTATGACTGAAAGCTTCTAAGTACCTACTTTTTGGACCTGGAGGTGAGATTGTTTTGCAACTACAATATATCTATGAAACTTTTCTTATCAGTAAAGAGTCTTATACAGGCCTTTTAATCTTGTATTATCATATTAATAATCATATGCTCACATATTTACAAGGTGTTTTATATTATATTATATGTTTATTGTGTCATAATAGGCCATAATATGAGGAGCAACTTTTTGTAAGAATTCATAAAGACTTTAATATTATAACCATTTTACACTTGTATTAATATAATGGAAGACTTACTAACATAACAGATTCATGATTCAAGAGATTTAGGAGAGCTTTATTGTCTCAGATTGATGATATTCGAGCACCACAGGACTCTTTTTGATATAGTCTATCACAGCGGCGTTGTTGCAGTCTGTATTATTGACTTGTGATTTTGGTGATACATGAATTACATCAATCTAACTCATCTGTCAGAAGCCTTCTTGCATAACAGCAGCTGCTACATGTCTGAAATGTTAATGTCAGACATCATCCTAGCATTAATTAACTCTCTCTGCTGGCTGTAAATGTTATCATAGATCGTTGCACAGAATTTCCATTCATCTCACACGTGGTAGGAATATAACAGCCCGTTTGGCTTGGCGTGTGAGAGAAAGATGCCATGTCATTTACGTAATTACACGTCCCCCAAGGCTAACACCTTGAAAAATACTTGATTTATTTGGTTGCCACTTGCTGAGAATAGTCCACGATTCCCAGCATCTTCTCATTCTGTACTTCATCAGAGAAGCTATGTGCATGTACAATATGACACTATATTAATTAAGAGGAATACTCACAGATTGCTCCATAAATCATTTTTCCCCACACATTTTCATGCTTGGTCTAACATTGCAATTTGCATTATGTTTCCCTCATAACAGTCTACAGCTCTGTGAAGAGGCAGGAAGACAGAAGACTTGCGAAGGCGGTAGGATCATTGCCACGTTATCCTCAGAGGAGTTTGACAATAACCTTAGAAGAATGGATGACAGTGCTGACTCACTGATGCTGTTAACCTCGACATCTGGGACATTAAACAGGCACTTATGCCGGGTTGAAAATGAAAGTCATGATGCAAATTTCTGCTTCTAACTAAATCCCAGAGAGTCACTTGACATTATTTCCACAGCAGGGCTGTATAGGATTTATTGATCAATTTTTGGATTTAACGTTTGCACCAAGAAAATGCATTAATGAGCCCTGTGCAAGTATTTTATAGTAACTTTGAGAGAGAAAAGCAAATTCTCTGTCTCCACGGATCCTCCTTGATCAATATAGAAAGAGTGTGTGTGTTTGCATTGTGATTTCAGCAGATCTCATCGGGGGATTCAGATACATTTTTCTCCTTCACTCACATGACAAAGGTTTCCACTTCAGTTGTCTGGTTATAATATCTCTTCTTATAATATTATTATTAGTTAAATACTTTAAAGGATCTTATCACGTGACTGTATGTAGACAAAGGCCCAAATCAGATTGCTTTGTTATTTTAGCCGCTCATGTGATCAGTACTCAACACCAAAGGGCTACTCTCAGCCTCACCCCCCCACAATCCTCTGCAGACCGACACAGAGAGAGTCTGTTACCAGCGAAACAAAGGTCAGTGTACCGTGTCGTCACATTTTCAACTCACAGGACGAGTCCTGAAAAAGAAAAAAGGGCCGCAAACAAACATCCTTTGTTTTCACTAAAACAAGACGCTGTTTGTTGTTGCGCTCTGGGCTCTGATGTCATCGGCATGGTTCACCCTCCCTGTGACCTCTGGGCTGATGATTCTCAAATAGCTTCATCAGGAGGTACGTGCACCAATTACGGCACTGATTTTGTTTCATTGTCACA
Organism: Larimichthys crocea; assembly: GCF_000972845.2. Classification (NCBI taxonomy): domain Eukaryota; kingdom Metazoa; phylum Chordata; class Actinopteri; family Sciaenidae; genus Larimichthys; species Larimichthys crocea. Next base: position 11,116,357 of record NC_040013.1, read on the forward strand.
CCCGTGCACAAATACAAACATGCATGTTTTCATCTAATATCAAAATAGATCAGTGAGATAACTGTTCTCTGAATCTGGCTGAGGCTTTTTTCCCAGTGGGAGGCTGTGCTACATAGACTCTGTCTGCTGGGGCTGCACAAAACTCTATGATCTGTGCTATACTGTCTGAGTGCTGTCATTATCTGAGGCAGAGTTGAAGCTGAGAGACATAAAACTGATTATACTGCAAGAAAGCACTTTGACATTTTACAGTTAACTTTCAGAATCACAGCATGACTGAAAGAGTGAAAACAACTCTTTCACACAGGAAACTGTGAGCTCCTAATGTACCTGACCTTTGATGATACATGTGATGTAATCCTCATGATAGATGCGTTAGGTTTTGGCCTTGGGCTGCTCTGAATGTTCTACTCCCCGAAGGCCTAGCAGGCTAAACGGGCCAAAGCACCCCCCATCAATATACGACCAAGCAACGCTCTGCATCACCTCAACTGGTGCAATTAATCTTGGCCTTGTAACAAGTTGACAGGGCTTTATCCAAACAACAAACAAAACAGGCACTTCACTGCCTGATGACGATTGCGGGGGCCAGATGTTAATTTGGCTGCAGCTCTGTGGTTATCATCCTAATAAGCGAGGTTGCACACCGCCTTTACCTGAGATTAAAAATTCAAACACAGTGTGATCAAAGCGGGATTACTCCGCTAAGCCTGCTGTAACAAAAGAAGAGGTGGAATATGAACACTGGAAAAATCATGTATTTCACCCTCTGGTGCAATGCTTGTTAATGTGATTTATACTGGAAAAGATGTTGGGTTTTTTTGGGTTGACCTTATTACCACGCTGCTCAGGCTGAATTTCCATAACACTTGAAGTTAAAGCCACCTGAAAGATGGATGTAACATTCACAGCGTAAAACTGACATTGTTAAAGGATTATTTAGACATTTTTGAAGAAGAAAGAATGCTTACTTTAAATATTTGTGAAATAAATCTATTTACTACATTTGCAAGATAACATACTTGCTAGTTAGTTAGTGTGCTCAGCTCACTGAAATTCCAACTTTAAAGTGTAGCTTGAAAATGAGGACACAGTTTCTTTATAGTTAACCTAATATTCAGTCTGTCACATGAGTTTCCGACAGCTCTTAACCCAAAATGTAAGTATGACAGTGAAAAGGAAAGTAGTCAAAATATTGTAATGGTGTACTGTAAAATGTTCTACCTGACACAGTCAAATGCTGCTAACGAGGAATGGAGGGAAAGAGCTAGACTTCCATGAATAACAGTAGCAGCTGTATCTGACATGTCCGAAAATATAACTGGAGTATGCTGTGCCATTTTAAGTAACCCTTCCAGTTTTATGTAAATCTTTGTGCTTCTTTGTCACAATGAGCTGTGGTCTGACTGGAGGATGGCCTGCTTTAAATACCATACACATTTCAATGAAAGAGAGAGGTTAAGAATACATCATTGTGCATTGTTTTTCTCCGTTAACACGTTCTGAACTTATTAAAATGTGATTTGCTGTAATGGCAAATCACATCTAGTACATAATCAGCTGAGTACGCCATGATTCTGGAGATTACATAACCTCAATATTTCATGAGACTTCTTTGGTGTTGCCTCATTCTTGGGAGTGTTTACAGTCAGGGGAATGCAGCTGTGAGTCAGCACAGAGGAACGGCGGCAAAAATCAGTGTGATACTGAGGTTGCATTATACAAGGTGATGTTTTAAAAGAAAGTGTTAACGTCATCAGCTCAGTATGTTCTGATAAAATCCTGTGTGTAACTCAAGTCCGTTTTTACTTTGGCTGAAACTTGGTTTCTATTATGCAGCTTTGTTCTCCTGTCAAGAAGGAAGCTGTGTCGATTTGCTTAATTTGACCACATGTTGACTTGTTAATAAATAATAAACGGGTGAAAATGAATAGCTTTTATACAAATAGTCACTAAAAAAGCCTGATAGTAGCCCCACAAGCAGTCTGATAGCTTTTAATATGTAAAAATCTAATTCAAAACCAGAGAACACAAAAGAGTCATCAGGTGGTGCTGGAGGCTAAAATCCAGTTCTGTTATTGTCGAGGGGCTGACACACATGAAACTGACCCGTTAGATCTCTACACCTGGGAATTCATTAGATCACAGCCTAGCTACTGCAAAAAAACATGTTTAAGAAAACAATCCCAATTCAAGGTACGCCGACCAGCTTTGAATCATATCTAACAGTTATCATGGAGGTGGATCTGTTGATGATTAAAAAATGATGCTGAATATTTTCTCAACTAATTGATAAGTAGTCCAGCCTGTATAACATCTGAAAAGATCAAAACGGCCATTGCAATGTCCTGCTTACCGATGAGATATCATCAAGCGTATTGTTTTGACTGCTTAAAAATATCTCCTGAGCGCACATGTTGGCTGATTCATTGCAACTAAGCAAACTACATCTGCAGATGAATGAATCTGTATACTCTGATTTACACCAACATTAACATTTTCTTTTCTTCTTCTTATGATTTCATTTTAATAATACATTTATTTCATCTTGTTAATATTGGTTTAGTTATATTTATAATGTCTCAATTCTTTTCTGCATTTCTTTATTGTAATATAAAGCGCCTACTGAAATATTAAAACCTATTCATAAGCTTCATGTTACTCCTATACTCTAAACATGAGGGATTTGCAATTGTATTACCATTACCATTACTGTTTTTTTTTATTACTGTAAAATAGAAAATAAAATGAGTTGCAGACAGTGCTAAATGAAATCACTAATCCGAATCAGCTCATTTTAACCCTCTTGCCTTTCACAGATGTTACTTTCCCATTCGGAAAGCCGAATGTTGTGATGTTTAAATCTCAGCAAATCTGCTTTGTGACCATCGACAACAGGACATACAGGACACATAAAAAGAACTCATCCTTTGAGGCCGTTGTAACCACCGGGCTAGCAGAGCCACATCGAGCACCAGCACAGAAAGCTTGCCATCAACTTGCTGCCCTGAACACGACGAAATAGTGTTATGTCAGCGCACAGAGAAATAGCAGTAAATTGGGAAGCAGAGAGGTACAAAGAGGTGTGGAGGGAGGTGAGGAGGAGGAGGAGGAGGAGGAGGAGGAGGTGGGGGCTCTGAGATTCAGGCTGTACCTGAGGCATGGAGGGGTACATCATTATTCAGAGCAGCACTTTGATGTTGAGGCTGGGTGGATCTCAGAGAGCAGGCAAGAAGCAGTTCTAATTAAAACAGTAACAATGCAGCCCGAGTTGCCCTGCAGAAACGCGGGCTTTGAAGAGTCACTGAATGCCCCATTTAGAGCCGGCTGCCCATAGATAACAGCAGATATTACAATGACGGACTCTAAGGCCTCTGTCGCAAAATGCGTTTTTTTTTTGTTTTTTTTTTACCACATTTCATAAAGCATTTCACACAGTGTGTGTGTGTGAGAGGGTGTGTATGTGTGTGTGCTGAGTTCTCAGTGTCCTAGTTTCTGGGTTCTTTGGTGGCGTTGTGGGCCTGACAGCAGTGACAGATTGAGATGGGCTGCTGCTGGTACTCAGAGGCCAGGCAAAGACAGGAAAGCCTGGGGGATCTTGGTATGACAGGTAGACAGAGGAGGGACAGAACTTCATTATAACTGCTGCAGAGAGGAGCTTTGAATATCAAATTAGTGTCCCCAATCAACACAAGAAAAATGTTTGTGGGTTCATTTTGTGGGTGATCTATTTTAATAAAAACACAATGAGACACGACAAAGCCCAGTATAATCCAAATGTTTCCCGCATCACATTGACTCTGCTGTTCCCTGGCTTGTATAACGCAGATTTTCCTCTTGTCCGCCAAGCATGTTTATGTCTCTCCTCATATCTATTGAGGCATATTGCACAGAAAGGCCCAAGTGGGCTGCAGAGAGAGCTGAGTGATGCTCTGAGACAGTAGCAGTTCAAAGAGACTGTCTGCATAGAGAGAAGGGTCTAATTTTAACTTGGAGACAGAGGGGCTCATGAAACAGCTCTCCGGCTGACTACAGCTCAATTATTCATCAACACAAGAAGTCTCTCAACTAAAAAGCCTGACACGTTATTCATTCCCCCTCCAAACCCACCCCTCATCTCTCTTTTCTCCCATGCCTTTTCATTCAAACACACAACCAGCCACCCACGCACAGACCAAAGCTACCTTCCCTACCCTCGTCTTGAACCATACAGTGCCCTCCAGAAATGCATGCTTTGGTGAAGGTGAGTCAAAAACACACATAATGAGGTGTAGGCTGTGCAGAGGAATTTTACAAAAACAGGTTTTCAAATAGCTTTGTTTCCTTTTTTTTTTTAAGTAATAAAATGAATATCATGAATCTGATATCAACAGATCAGGTTGGTTTATTATTGATTGTGGTTCATTGTGAATTATTCTGTTGACTAAATATAGTCAAGGTGTTGATAGTGGCTGTAACCTTAAAGACATCTAATTTATCCTGCATAAACACCAGAATCAGGATATGAAACCAAACTCAACTTGTTTAAGGTGTGGATGTTTTGCCTGATGACTCACTTTCTGTTTTGGACAAGTTGCAGCAGGCGTCATCGCTCAGAGATCACATGACACTGAGCTGACTCCACCAGAGCTGGTGATGTAATAGGAGAAATTACCGAATGAAGCAGTTTGTTTAGTTTCCAGTCATACTCTTTTTTTTCCCCCATAGTCCTCAGTACGATAGCCTGGGCCGCCCTTTTGTACTTTCTTATCTCAGTGACAACAAATCAACAAAGAGGCCATAAATCTTTTACTATTATAATTTCATTCCAGTTCAAGCTTCAAACCTACTTCCCTCCTGTTACTTGATGACTTCTCTAAAGCTGCAGAAAACACTGAGACCTAATTCCGGTTATTAAGCATGTAGGTTGAAAGCATCAGCTACTCGTGATCATATGACTGCAGCTGCATATGAGCTCTGTGTGACTGGGTTGTGACCGATTACAGGGGCAGCTACAGATTCCTGGTCAGCCCAAGCAACAGCTCGACTGTACACCTCTCTGACCGACGTGAAACCTGTTGAATGTTTGTGACAAGTTTACGGCTTTGGGAGTTGCTAGGTGGTCTTAGCAGTGCAACCTTAGGCAATCTGGGAAGAGATTTGCACCTGCTGTGATAATGACACCACTTTAAGACCCATCCAGACAAGCTGACAAATTGATGCTGAGGACGTGTTTTCATGTTTACTAGCGACTGCTAGGCATACACAGATAAGCACATGGATCTCTCTCCCTGATGGACAGTGACAGAATGATGATGTGTGTGAATTTATGTTTCATTTTAAAAGGCTAATATCAAACCGACTGAAGACTAAAAAGGCTTTGTGTAAATATCTCACTCACGATGCCAGACACATTTTATTTGTTTTCAGCAACAGACAACAAATCCAAGTGTGGGTGCATAAATCTGCAGGATCAATAGAGAAAATACAATAACGCATCCTCAGTAATATTGCTCTGCAGTAAGTACTTCCCTGAACATTTTTCATAATGAAAGCTGAGATTTCTCATTGATTTCCCTGCCACAGCATGTAATGCTGCTGAACTTTGCGGTGTGTTTGCGTTAATGTGGACAGCACGGATGGATTTAGTACGGCCTAAGTCTATCTGTGACAGGCAGCAGGTGCTGTAGATCATGTAGAGAGGGAGATAGGGCTAGCTGAAGACAGTCAGGTGTGGTGCTGTTTGTAGATAAGGATACAGAGGCTAACTTTAGCATCTGACACAAGAAAAGAAAAAAAAACGCGATTTCTGTTGGATGCTCGTTGGCTGCTGATGGTGATTTCCGAAACATAGCCTCTCTGGATACATGTCAGCTTTAGACAGGAAGGCAAAAAGTCAGGAGAACTTGACCATTTGCTAAAGTTCTGCCTCAAACAGCAACTGTCCAACAGCTTAGCAACTAGTCACAGCAGGCCTGTCAAGCCTTTTAGACTTCTCCACATGTTGCAGTGCTGTGCAATGGTGCTGTAGTAAGAGAGTTTAGAGGTTGATGCCTTTACAAAACTGAAGACTGAAAGTGTAAAAATGAAACGTTAAAAAGTGCTTCTCTCATAAGCCACAACATATCCCGCTAATTATGACGTACAGTAGTAACCTAACGTTACTTCCAAGGTCAAGTAGCTTTAATTATCTTTAATTATACTGTACAAAAAGCATAATAAATTATAATTATTATAAATACATCTGATAATGTCTGCCAGCAACAGTTATCGTTTAAGCCGGCAAATGTATGCTTGCTTTTGTCAACCTCTGTTTGAAATCACAGAGCCATTGTTTTAAAACTCACATGTAAATTTGAGTGATAAATGCCACTGTTGTCACTGTAAACCTGTGTGTACCTTGTGCAAACAGAAAATTTGACATAGCAACATTAACTAAGGGCAACGGGGCATGGCGAATAGTCAATTGTAACATTTACATTATCAGGGATGTTGAGGTCATGATTAATGTTTATTTATCTTGCCACTCTAAGACAGTGTGAATAGTGTTTTTTTGCCAAAGTGGAAAGAGATAGAGTCCAGGACATCGTGACAGGGGACAGACTGCAGGACACTCCAAAGTTTCCTGGCAGCATGGAAACAACAGGGCACCCCCGCTTTTCACAGCTCCGAGCCGTTATCTGCTGTCTGTCTGTCTGGTGGCCTGGATAAACATGTGTCGCAGCGTGAAAGACTCTGCCAACACCCTTTATCCTCACAGCCACCTCCACCTATTAAACCGTGTTCAAGAAATAAATGTCAGCTTACATGCTAATGACATGATTCCGCCTTGCAGATATTAGTGAAATTGCGTGTTGTAAAAATGTCTTTGATGTCTCATTCCTGTTTTTAGTGCCGTAGGAGTTCATCCAGAGTTTTATTCCTGCACAAGTTTATTTTTCCTGTGTTGAATCTTATGTGATGGTTCGGCGTCATCCCTTTAGAAGCTGAACACAGCACCAGGCAAGCTAAGTATTTGGCCGCAGGCGATGAGGGCAAGAAACTTCTTCTTTGCTTTGTGAAATAAGCAAACCAAAGAGACACAGTATTAATTATTCACTCCTCTTGCACCAGTCTGACATTCTGATTATGACTGGAGGTGGTTACAGTGTATCAGTAAGGTTGCAGAGTAGGCATGACAGGGGTTCATACTCTAATATGTTTGCTGCCAAGAAATATAGGCCTCTATGATGTGTAAGCTGCCTGCAGGGCACCAGAACGAATGGTAATAATTAATCTGTTGAGAATGCAGCCTATTTCATGAGCCACTCCCCTGGAATGAAAAAGACAAGGAAATTACAAGTCTCATTATTTTGTGAATGACGCTGATGGTCATTTTGTTTCCTTACTTAAAATAGGCAGTGCCAGACTGATTATTGTATAAGGCGGCAACCAGTTAGCACTATCCGTATATTTATGTGACACACACACAGACAAACACATAGATGTAGAAACTGATACTCTGATGCTTGAAAGAAGGGTGTTGGCCTTTCTGGTTTGATTACAGGTGAGCAGGTTTGTCAGTATCTGCCAACTACGATCTCTGCCAAAACAAGCAGCCTTGAACTCAAGAGGGTTGGGTTTGGAAAGCTACCAGTGACTGAACACACTTTGTGGAAATGTGCTAGTGGGGTGGTTTTGGGCAAACCCAACACAGTCATCTTTGTTTTGCTGGTTCACAGCATAAAAATACCATTGTGTGCTAGTCACATTATTGTTGTTATCAGTGTTTGCATAACATCACAATATGATTTGGTGCAACAGCTGCTCTGACACAGTTTGTGGAGGGCAGGGAGTTGACTCACCGAGCAGCCAAGGTGGAGTTGATTGAATTATAAAAGCCATTTACAGCTGTCAATGACAACAACAACCTCAGGCAACTAATCAACTTATCTACCATCCCACTGCTCACAAAAGCATTTTTTTTCCCAAGAACGACGAAGACAAAACAAATCCACATCCTGATGGTAAAATGCTGCAGCAAGATTATCAGCAGCGTCAGTACTTGTCTTTCCTGTGGTGTGGAAGTTAAACTGAAGTGTCGGTAGTCTTGGCAGGCCTGCACAGAGAGGGGTACACTGTGAAAACTGGCATGTTGACGCTTTCATGCCACTGTCACGCTGTTCACAAGGTGCCCTGGAGGAGTGTCACAACGCATTCTTCTCACTTAGTAGAGCGTGTCCCTGTCACACTCCGGGTTGCCGTAGTCAGACGGCATTCCCCTCCTGCCATCTGTCCCTGGTATTATAGTCACATGTGATAGTTATTCAAGTTACCTAGGTTCAAGCTGTACTCTGATGTGGCGACGTGCTGTGCTGTGTTACGCTGATGCCAAAAAAACAACAGCAATCTTCTTTTCATATTGAATGTGTCCACGTGTCCAAATTATCTTTGTTTTTCACTCACTCCACTAAATATCCTGAATCCTTCATGACTGGTTATGATGAAAAATGGCAGCTAGAAGTCACCAGCATCTACAACCAACCACATAACAGTCTGCATGAGTCCATTTCTACCACAGTGAAAGGTTCATATGTCTTGTTAAGCCAATAGCTAATAGTAACCCAGACTGCCTGTCACAGTCTCCAGTTTAAGTAAAGAGGAAGTCCTCATGTAGTAATTTATGTGACAAACGATTACCCCACACTAACCAAGTCATCCCCACCTGGCACTGGCTGGTGTGACAGTGTTATTAGTACAACATTTGTCATGTTGTGGTTTCCTAACCAGTGCTCACCCCCCTCCTGTCTTCCAACAGTCTCTGAAGCTGCCGAGAAGCAACCACATGGTACGTTGAGCACAACACATGGTTTCAGTTACAACCAGGCTGCAGAAGAGTTGTTGTAGAAGCAGGGCAGCACAGTTTCTTCATGCCCAAGTCATGTGCATAAACATTGTGAAAGGTATGAAAATCCTGCAGATGTTATACCAATTTTGCATGCAGTCACATGGGCGCTGTTTCCATGTATTTGCAAATGCTTGGTTGTGTTTCGCGTGAGTCAGAGGAAGAGGGTAAAAGGTGAGCTTAAATTACCACTATTGACTGTTTTCTAAGTACAGTATGACATGATGTGACTCAAACTAATCTAAATATGTGCTCTTTAATTTCATGCCACACATTACATTTTCAATATACAGTATAAATATTACTTCACATGACACCAATTAAGGCTTAATTCCATTTTTCATGCAAAGACTAGCTAGTTTTATTTACGTTATGATCCCCTGCTGTTCAAATAAGCATCCTGTTTTGTTGGTCTGTCACGACAGCTGCAGCAGAACATTGGTTAGCTATATACACCAGAGATGAAAGTGAAGCATATATACAGAACCTAATTGCAATCAGGACTTAAAAGGCTGCAGCTTGGCCAAGATGGCAGAATATATGATGTGATGAGTGCATAAATCAGACATAGACTAAATGCATTATGCACAGTTCAGATAAGATGGACATCATTTGTCTACTTCCATTTAGAGTCCAGGCACTCAAGGCAATTTGACTACAGTGTTTCTCTTCAGAGGGGATCCATTAGTTATTGGCAGAATAGCTCAGGGCCAATAAAACACATTGACTTCAACCTTTGCGTCCTATTTCCTTTCCTGTCTGAGCCCTTTCATGGTTCATGTTCTCCCATTACATTGCAGGGAACATATTGCAGGGAACACATTTTATGTCCGTTTTCAGTGAGAATACATGAGGGGTGTCTTTGGAGTTTTTTAGGTAGTTCTTAAAGTGAACATGAACCACATCTGGGAGTATGGGTAGTGTGTGAGTGGCTTTTGGATGGTAAAAAAGTAATAATTTGATGTGTCACCTTGGAGATGGCAGTTGACAGCTGTTCGATGCACAAGCTGGGTTTAATTGGCGGGGAAATTAGCCTGACCTTGACTGCGGCGGCGAGGCCGACGAGCGCCGCTGCCTGCCACTTGAAATGACATTGTTGTAATTTTCGACAGCAGCGAGCAAACACTCTGAGCATTAATTATATGGTGGAATGTGCCTTGGTGCAACAGACGCACACAGTGAATACTTATGTAAGCTGTCGCTCCAGTCTCCATAGTAACCCGCAGCATTCTAACACATGCCTCCTCCAATCTACCTCCCCTGAAGTGGGCTGTTTCCATGGAAACCAGGCAGCTGCCTTTGATGATGGCTCTCATGAAATGACACCCGCTGATAACGCTGGCTCCTCCGAGTCTCTGAGAGGGAGGATGGATGGGCGGGTGGGCGGTGGTGGCGCTGGGGGTTTTGCAGAGAGAAATTATGGAGAAAGACAATTATTTCTTGCAGAAAATGAATCACATAACCATGGCACAGCCTGCCTCGCTTTCCCAGCTGGAGCGGTTTACCTAGCACCAAAGCAGGCAGCGACAGGAACACCGTGAACCAGATGAGGCATAGCGGAGACTGCTCTCAGCCGCATCAGGGCCGACATGATTCACATGCCTCATGTTGGTTCATGTGTCATAGAAAAAGTGTCATCAGATTTTTGTGCCTTGGCTTTAAGGGTAAGAGAAATGTTCAAGAGAGGTTCACGCACCACCATCTGCTCCTCTCTTTTATCTACTAGTGCTTGTGTCTGAATACATTCCTCCTCTCCTTTGTGTTCGCGCCATTTGCTCTATAATCATCTGCCAGTGACAGTACAACCCATGTTTTCCACTTCAACTCTGTTTCAGCTTTTTGACCTTCCTTTCATATCTGAGCACTTATCATGTGTGAAAGATCTTGTTGCATCAGGAGCAAACTGTTTGTGGTTAGAAGTGACTGCTATTCATCGCTGTTGTGCAACATCCTCAAATAACCAGATACTGTCCTTGGCTATCCTAACTGAAATTGAAGTTCGACTCCGCCTCTTGTTTAGCCGTAAGCCGTGCAGCGTGGGTTTAGTAGGAGCAGTCTGGGTGTCAGTGGGCAGATGAAACTCTAACCTGAATGTGTGTCTCCTGCCTGTGGGCTAAAGCTGCCTGCACGCTGCTCGCTGGGTAGAGAAAATAGCTTTGGCACCGGCAAGCAGATCAAAGTGATCAGACAAGTAATCCCCCATGAGTCAGAAGGGAACCAGCTGGGGGGAAGGGAGGTGTATGTATGTCTGTATGCACAGGGGGGAGGCCAGAGCAGCTTTTATGCTACTTATTTCATCACTTTCCCTCAATGACATTCTGACACTTTAGATGCAAGAGTGTATTTTTGTTTAGAAGTGTTCAGACACATGAAATCCTCCTCCACTGTTTCAATTTGATCTTCCTGTAAGATAACTTTGATGTTAAAGGGTATTTTCGCTTTGACTGAATCAGAAACCCACCCACTGAACACTGTAATTTCCCCATTCGAGGAGAGCCAGCTGTGTCACTACATGTCTCACTCTGAGTTGCGGCATATTTAGCAACTGCACACACAAATCTAATGGCCCGATGAGCTTATGTTTCTGAAACTGAGACGCATCACTCTCACAAGCCAAATGATTTAACCGCAGTGACACAGACGTTACCAGTTTGTGGTAGTGCATCACGATGGAGATCGAATGTACAGCCCCAGGAGGAACGAATAGAAAGAAAAAAAAAACATGAAAACAACAGCATGTAAGAACGAGAGCATTAACTCACTCAGACAAAGATGTGATTGAGTTTTAAGCTCAGCTGCATATCTTGACCACACGCTCTGTGTTCAATCCGTCTTTCATTAACTCTGTCTACTAGAAGGCAGCACTCAGCTCTGCCCTCTTTGACTGATATGTCACAGATATCTAAGTTGTCTGGCTGCTCAGCGCTCCAAGATGATTGTAAACTTGCAAAGTTTTAATTGTGTGGCTGAGGCACTTTCTAATAATTAAAAGAAAGGTTCCAGGGAGCCCTCTGTCGTGCCTTTGTGTCTGGATTAGTTGGTAATGGAGAAATGTCATTAGCCAGTCGACTCACTGGGAATTTCACAGAGTGTCTGTGTGTGTATGTGTGACATAAGGTCTCAGCATTTTGAGGGAAGTGTTTTGATGCTTGGTATGACTCACATTTCCCTCAATATAACTTGCATATCCGTAGGTGTACTTGCCTTCCCTCAGTAACAACTAGTCAGGCACTGAGGGCGGTTTAAAGCACAGGTGCAAGTGAAAGTATTATCCATGCAGAGGCAGAGCCAGCCTGGGTATGGTGATGTTTGTTTGGGGCTTTGTGCCAAAGAGGAAGTTATTCTGCTCTCGAAGGCATGGTTGTGAAAATACAGTATACTCGCACAGATGGCCGCGATGAGTCACGTCACAAGGCTTCCTCCTTTTCTGCTGGATAATCCTCATCAATTAGCTCTATTGTCAGCTGGCTTTTCACACTAGTGAAATTGATGCCCGAATGCTTGACAGCAGAGAATCTGGGCCTCTTTTTTCTTTGAATGGTGACTCACCCGTCGGGGAAGAAAAATCTTTTATTGTCGGAGCTTTTCTCTTCAGTGAGTTTGGATGATTTATTTACGAACGCGCAGGCGTTTGTAGCTGAACCCTCCCACCGTGTACTGTGTACTATAAAGACACAGTTGCATCATAGTGGTTTTTCATCAGTTAACACCAAAGGCACACCCAAAAGGGGTATAAAAACTGCACTTGTGGGAGAGATGGTGAACGGGCTCTTACCTGTCCTTGTCCTGCTTTTAGTGTTTGAATGAGGTTTTTGTTATCTGTGCGATTGCTTTCATGGTATCAGTGACGGGAACTGGATACAGCCACATGAGATTTTCTGAGGCAGATGTGCTACTGGGAACGTTATCCCTGCCTCCAATACATACAAAGACACACACACACACAAAAGGAATGTCAGAGCCCATTGAAAAAAGACACAACAAGCGAGACAGTATATTACTTCCTGTGCTAAACTTGACCTTTGAACTTAATGCGTAGTGATATTTCTGACAGTTGTGGTAGGAAAAGGGCAGAATAAAGAAGCAATTATATTCTGTGTCAGAACAAATCTGTTGTTGTAAGCTATCACACACATGACCCTGTTTCCCGACACTGGCGTAATAGGCAACTACAAATATATATGTTGCCAAATATCTGATATCACAATTCTTTTTAATTCTGTTATATGCAGAATGTGTTTATCACCTACATTATGTTAATCTACACAACGCACACATTTCTCAGCATAGTGTTGAGATATGTTGAGTATGTGGCAAATAAACACTTAAAACGGTGTTTAAATCTGCATTAATCAGTATTTCTATGAACAATAGCTAGTAATTTCAAGTGTTAAAAATTTCTAAGGAAGATTTTAGCGTCTTTCAGCTCATTGTTTTGGTTTTACAGTCCACAATATTACTGTTTCTATCAGTCTCAATAGTGTCGACATTGACTGCAGCTGGCAGTACTTGACCACCAAGACAAGAGTTGGTGGAGACCAAAACACAGCAAAAAGAATATTCAGCTTTTTCATTCTCATTTAATTTCATATTCGTCAGGTGTCCAGACACAAAACTCCAAAATGAATGCTAATGTTCATACACGCCAAGGCATACGTCAGTGTTTTCAACTTAAGAAAGTAACACAGCTTTTGCTTTCGACTTTAGAGGTTTTTTCCCCAGAGCGATGTGGGAACAAGAAAAAGAAAAAAAACAAAGAACAATTTCAAAACAGAAAATTGCAAAACATAGTAGTAAGGAAGTACAAAAAAAGAGGAATATGCTCAGTATGACTATTATTGAGCACGAAATCATCATATGACTGAGGCTATGAGAGGAAACTGGAATGAGGTTCTGGATGCCAAATTTCGACAGCAAAAGACTACAGCACTTACTTCCTTTTTCTTTAGAAGCAGTATGTACAGTATTAGTAAGTCTTCATGCAGGAGCAGGAGGTGTGTACTTCAGTGTGATTTATAGTCTGACTCTGTGAGACACTGCAATGGTATCTGTGAATGCTACAAACGCATGTGTTGTGGTGGTGTGAACAACACTTACATCATGATGTAGGCAAGCGTGTGACAAAGAAAAGCTTTGCTATACGAGAAATGAGGACACTGCATCTGTTCACTGCTGAAAGTGGGGCGGCTTCAATAACTTACTGCATACATGACATCAGTCCACGTTTTTTTTTTTTTTCTCTCCTCAGGAAGTGCACAAATTTTGCTTCTCGTTTGCTACTAATCTGCACAGAAGCCTTGAAAATAATTTGCAGGGCAGGGGCACGATGTTGGATTTCGGAGGGCTGTTTCTGTTGATTCAGGGGAAAATCCATTTTACAGCATGTGCAGCCAGCCAAGTGTCCAATTAGTGCTGTAAAAAAGAAAGTCCTCATCGAGGCAGAATTGGAATTACATTCTGTGAATTCTGGAGCCGTCCTTGCCAAGGTCTGACACGAGGGAATCAATGACTTCACTGAAATATGTGAAACTGTGTCATAAATTATAGTGTTTCATTGCCTACAACCTTGATCCGCCGGAGTGAGGCAATTTCACCGCCTTTGCTGTTGAAGATGAGCCGCAGCACTCCGGCTGCACTCCTGCGGATATTCAAATAATTGCCCTCCGCTCTGTGTGTGTGAGAGAGAATGAATTTGAATAATGTATTGCAATGGGAGTGAGGCCACAAGGCCTCTGAGGTCGTAAATTCTGCTGCTACATCAGCTCAGCCCACGGGAACGGGGAGGCACACAGGGTTGTTTATAAAATGCCCTTGGAAAAATGAGTCTAATCCCCAGCCAAACCGTAAGCCATGGGGAGAGCATTAGATAACCCACAAGCTGCAGAGTAATGAGAGTAATGAGGGAGATGGAGAAGCAGAGCCAGGACAGAGAGAATGCATCCATTTATTGGCTGTATGATCTGATTGCCCAGACCATTTGAGACAAACTGGAGCCTGACACTGTGCTGGAGTCCATTTCGTCTGATCAGCAGCAATAAGCGTTTTCCACAGCCAGTGAGTGTTCCAGGCTGGCTGCAGTCATACATCATGCACATGCACACACTGACTTTCAGATGTGACAATCTTGACCTACAAATATTAAATTCTGGCAGGAAACACTAAAGTTACTCTAGGTTTTTTGGAAGGATGTAACATCATTGAAAAGTCAAAACATGCCTCAACTAAGAAAAACGAATCAACTGTCGCCTTCTGCCCAAAATGTGTTTCGTGTCACCACCCCACCTCTGTTTTTACACTGCGTCCAACCGGGTTAGAACACAATCTGATACTAAGGGGGATGATGCAGTCACAGACGAGTTTCGGCTGCAGCCAACCTTTCTAATTAAACACAAAAAATTTGTCTAGATGTACAAGACGAATGCACTTTCACCACGTTGCTCATGGTGTAAACCACAGCATTACTACTTCACAAGGGAGTACAGAAAAGCAAACAAAGGCTCTTTGCTCACACACACACACACACACTCAGCATGACAGACCGGCCTACCAGACCAGCCTGTACAAAGCGAGCCCAGATTCCCCAGCTCCCCTTGATGTCTCATTAGCAGCAAAAGCAGGCTTCCTCCTGTTTAGCCAAAAATGAGAGAAGTGGGGGATGTGTGTGTGTGTGTGTGTGTGTGTGTGTGTGTGTGTGTGTTTTGGGGGGGGGTGTCCTGAAGGGTACTTTTGCAGAGTACAGATGAGCCGCAGGGCTGGCTGGCTGGCTGGCTGACTGCAGTGTTATTGCCTCCAGAAGGGTTCCTGTAAATGAGGGCTGCCTGCCTGCCTGCCGCTGCGTCCCCCCAGTCTTCTTCTGGCAGCCCACCCCATAAAGCCTGGGTGACGGAGCAGGTAATAAAGGGCCTGAACGCAATGAGTCAGCACTTTAGCCTCCATTTAATTTCATCTGAATGCAGTGCAGAATCCCCCACCACCACCACCACCACTACCACCACTCCACACACTCCCTCCCCACCCCCATCCCTACCCCTTCTGTCTCCCCATACCACCACTCCTCTCTCTTTTCTCTCTGCAGTAGACTTAACCCATTCCTGCCTCCTGTGTCAGACCTAAATGACTGCATAGCAGCGCTTCCAAACCTGCAAAGCAATCGCCGTCTCATGGCCGTGTGTTTCTGTACCGTGTCACTCCCTGGAAAAAGCCAGTAAATCATGACCATGTGCTTCTAATGTTTCCGTCCTTTATTGTTTTTGGTGTGCAGCTTCTTAAACTTTGCCGTGCTGACAGTGAGTGTTGGTGTTGGAAAAGCAGAGGCGGGGGCTCGAGAGAATGTAGGCCACACATTCCTTTCCTAGGAGCTGTCTGAGCACAAGCAAACACTGCTGCACAATCAGACCAGGATTTCCGCTATTCCACAGCGTGGGCCAGACTCTCTGAGTTTTCCTCTCACTTCGCACGAATCCTCAGCTCAGCTCCAAGCTGATGCTTGCAGCTCCCATGACGTGCGACTTTCCGTCCCTAAAACAGATCCATCTCCTTCCATTAAAATGATTGCCTAGCTTTTACTCTTTGTTCTGCATCTGAATGATAAATCTTTCCAGACCGGATGCTATACAAAGTGTGTGTCACAGCTAAATATGCACACTCAGTCAAACCTGCAGTGTTTGTTTTTACCTCCAACATCCTGCACCTACAGTTCGCAGATACTTTTACAATGTGGGTTTGTTCTAGTTCCAGTTTTAACTCTATATAACACTTTCGTCATCCTGTGCCTAATTATGGCTTGTCCCTGTGCTGTTCCCCTCTTCTGCTCCACTGGGCTGTCACATTTTTACTGATTGTTTGTGCCGTTTCCTGGGAAGGAGGGATGACATTGTCCAGATCTCCTCTCTCTCTTCCCACTTCTCCCCCTCCCATGATAACTCTCTCTCTCTCTTTCTCTTTCCTCCTCCTCCCTATTTCCAACTCTCTGCCTTTGTGTCTCATGCAGCTGCAGTACAATAACAGTGTTTGAGTGCAATAGTCCAGACAGGACTTTGGTTTAAATAAGCACCCCCGGGGCCACGTAATAACCCAGCAACCCCCTGTCCCAGTCTCCCAGCGAGTCCCTCAGTGCTGAGGCCAGCTCCACAACACATTCCTCCTGGTGCACCCTGCCAGCCGCTCAGCCAGCCAGGCAGCCAGGCAGCCAAACCACCATAGGAAAAATACAGAGCATGGAACTGTGATTCACAGCACTGATATAGAATATCACCTCCTCCCTTCTCCCCAGTCCAACAGCTGGTTTCCTGGAAGCAGACTTGTGCGGTGGGAGTTTGGGCTGGGGAGGGAAGGAGGTGGAATCGAGGAGGCTAGGACTCTGCTCCTTCAAAGGCCTCTCTGTTCACATCTGCAGCTCCCTGCTGCAATGTTCCAAACGTCTTCATGAGCAGCTTGTGTTTATATGAAGGGAAAAACATGCATTGTAGGAAAACAGGCTTTGACGTAATGCAGGTTATCTCATAATGACATCAGCTAAGGTCTTGATTTTCCCATGCTGAAGGTCCCTGAATGTTTGGAGGTGAAAAGGTGAAGTGGAGGTGGGAGGGTTTCTTTCTCCAGCTGTCAGAGATAGATGACTTGTGCCTCAGAGCGGTGCACACTTATGGTTGCTTGTATTGTTGGCGATCTGGGAATTATTGGCTTATGAGTGAATAAAACCATCAACTAAGTGTCTAAACTGTCAATTTAATTATTAGTGTCTGACCGTGACAATACACTGCCTTGTAACGATAAACCTCAATTTATCCAAATTCCTCTGGGATCGATGTCATCCATGACAATAAAAGAATCATTTTTCCTTTGTTGCACGGTTTAAATAGTGCTCTGCATCTTTTACATTTGCAAGTAGAGTACCCTTAACCTAGTTTAGAGAGCATGTCAAGTCATATGTCTGTGCAGCCTTTCCTGTCTACACAATGACCTTCGAGTAGAGCAGAAGAATAGGAGCAGGGCTCACTTCCCTCCTGTGCATGAACAGCCTAATTTAGGAAAGCGTGTCAGTGTGAACCTTTGTCACATTGCCGGGCTCAGAATACCCATTGTTCCCTTGATAGAGTCATTCCAGAAAAGGCTTTTAAGAGAGCGAAGAATATCCTGCATCCTCCGCCCGCACAGACACATCTGCATTTGTATGCATGCACCCGGCGAATTAGTGCACACATACTGGCGGGACCACTCGCTTACATCCGAGCACACGTGCATGATATAGGGAGATTAAGAATGGAAGTAGGGTAGCATGAGATCATGCATGCACTGGCTCATTAGGTACATTTAATATAGTCTGCCTGGAAAGCCATCTGTTCCATGCGGATGGTGCCAGATATGATGTGATGCTGGCAGCCATGGCTGTTCCTGTTTACCATTTTGAAAGATGGTTGTTATGTGTTGTTAGGCTAGACTATACTCCTAAAAATCCTCTCGTAAAAAAGTTGAGTAAGAAAACCAAGGCCTCTAGCCTCGAAGGGTTAGACGAGAAGACTGATAGTACTCTCAGAAGTCTGCAGCTAGTTTAGCAGACTTGAAACATGGAAAACAGCTAGCCTGGCTCTATTTTCAGCTAACCCATTCTGATAATGTTCTTCATATTTAAAATGTAGCATTTCTGAATTGATCTGTCTCTGTAAAAGAAGATGTGTATGAATGTGTATATGTATATTCAAATATCAGTTAAGGTGAACTACTAGTCAATTATATAACCCTCAAACTGTCAAATGTATGACATTACAGAAAAAAATAATTAAAATGAGGCTAACTCCACTTTAAAAACATCCAGCGTTTGAAATTATGGACGATAAATATCTAAGTAAAGACCTTGCTATGCATGCTACAGTTGATTTTAGTTGGCTTCTATGTGTGGCTTCAAAGACATATTCTTTATTTTCACAAAATTCAAATGTCAGATTGATTTTGGTTGGCAAATGAGGACGTGTTTCATATCTCTGTATGTATGTCTGTCTGTTTTTTTGTGGCTGTATGTGTCACTGCAGTATGTGTGCCTGCGCGTGAATCCGCAGAGACACAAAGCCCCCGTGCCTCTGCCTTTGCCAGCAGCCCCCCCTCTTCCTTCGTCTCTGGCTGGGAAGGTCTTGGGGATTAACTTTCCACTTCTCTGATCCACTTTTCCACGGAGCCAATAGCGATGCGAGGTCTGGAAATGTGTTATGTGGCTGGGTGAGACAAAAATCAAGGCCAATTCCAAAATAATTTATGACCCCTGCCTCAAGGTTATTTCTGTTCTTTACCTTTGCTGCCTGCTCATTTAGATGACATCATCTCCATTATGAGTTCGGCCATAAACAAGGACATAAATTACATCCGGAGGACATTTATAATTGTACAGAAAACGTGACTTTGTCTAAACATTGCCAGTATATTAAGTTTCTCACTCTTAGCTAGCATTAAAATTCATCTTCTATTTATTACATAAGCTTGTTTTGCATATTTCCATTAGTTTTGTGTTCACGCTCCATTCCAAATCACAGTAATTGCTTCCTCCTCTTGCCTTTTTGAGTCTGAAGAGATTACGTTCTGCAGCTGCAGTTGATTGTTTTACAATCATATGGGGAATCCAAAATTAGGATGTGTGAATACATAGTGACAAAACTGAAGTTTCATACTCTAATTTCACCTCCAGCTAACACAGCTCCTTATGCACTGCGTTTTATTAGGACGGTATATCTCTGATTTTAGGTTAGCACTGTAAGATTTCAGCAGAGTGTCATTCAAACCGCAGGGTAGAGATATAAAATGGGTGAGTCCTTTAGGAGACGGGAATGAAAGCCTCCATCAAGGCAGCCAGGGAGGAGGGAGCTGAGGTATTCCTTTGAAGTGGGTGGCTCAGATATTAAATAATTGAGTTGCAGGAGATTAAAGTTTCAGAAGCTAATTTGGCCCCCTCCACGGCCTGTCACTCTGGGGCTTAAAGAGTCTGCAGCCAGCAGACGACTAGTGAATAAGTGTGACTCACTTCCTGTGTGTGGCTGAGCTGGAGAAACCCTATATCTGTGGAAGACTGAAACAGGAAGTTCATCCAGGGCACGCTCTGTGTCTCTGACTCAGAATGAGGGTGACGCCATTTTTGCTGTCCGAGTTTTCAGGAATCGCAACGCAATCCAGTCCAATGTGCTCTAGCAACAAAGAGGCACAGAGAGGTTTCACTTCCCTACGTTTTTTTTTTTTTTTTCCTCATAAACACTCAGCATAGTTGCTGACAGCTCAACTGTTATGTGGAAAGAAGTTCGTTTGCTGATGCAAGAGGAATACGTTGCTTGTGTAAGCCTGGATTTCAGTGTTATTTAGATGGGAGGGTTTCAGTTTCAGTCACTGCGTGCTGCAGGAGAGGCTGAACAGCCCCGGAGGTGAAAGCTCTGTTATTTTCGTCTGGAATGTGCCTCTCAGCTGACATTGAAACCTAATTTTCAAGCACCTTGAGGATGACACTGCCCAAGTCGTAAAGTAATTGATATGTATGAGGGCATATAAACACATTCACATTGTCTTTGAGGACAAACAACAGACTCTGTTGAAGGAGGTGTAAGGACATGATGGTGACTTACCTGTGTTGCTTTCTCTGCTGTCACTTTGTGACTTATGCTGGTGTGCCCGCACCACAGTGGGCCAGGAGTCTTCCACAATGACTCTCAAACCCCTGCGGCGATAATGAAAAAGAACAACTCCATCTTCCTGCAGCTATAGATTGGCTGGATAACGCCTGGGTGTAAGGGGCTGTAGATTTGTTTTCCTGAGTCTTTAACCTTGCAAAGGTGTCAAGATGAATCAGAGTTACAGTAGATGTGGCCCAGCTGAGGCCTGAACTGTCTCTGTGGCTTTGAAATATGAGAGTCAACCGTCTGGTTCTGCTGCTCTCCCCACAGCCCTGATGAGCTCTTCTGTTTACAATTCCTTCTTAGAAAACTGTTATTGAACAAAACAAATATGTGCTATCTACTCACCTTGTATATTTAAATCTCCTCCAATTGACATCATGCTTGTTCAACAGTCACTGTGAACACACGCAGCATCATACCTCAGGATTATTTGTGTTGCTTAGTGTAAAGCTCCTGTCACCTGAGCCAGTAATATGTTTTGACTGTCAAGGGTCAGAGTTAGCTCAGGGCGGTGTTGCTATGTTGCAGGGAAAAACAGGCCTCCTGTTGTCATGCGGGCCAGAGGGCTGCTGGGATGGAAAGCCAAAGCCCTGCGGTGAGATCAGTTTATGGAGGAGGACTATGTTTAAGAATGAGCCCCTGTGGGCTGTTTACACCATGCTGAACCAGCACTACTCTCATTTAGCTGGAGGAAAAACAAATAAAGCTTATAAACTGAAACTAAAAAACACATTATTATTGCTGTCCTGCTGTATTATTACTAGTTGCTGTCAGTTGCATCATATACTAAACAAACTGCATGCCATTTAGTATTAAGTGTGTTTGCAGTCTGGCGAAATATACTGAAAAATGGAGTATGGTATTTTATTGAATGTGTGCATTCACTGCAGTTTCCCTGTTAAAACCTTTATTGAAATGATAAGAGGTGTGTAAGGAGCTGTTTGCAGCTGAGTTTATTCGTGTTTAGTGCAACATTCTGTCCGAAATGTCACCACACAAACCAAACATCTTATGTTAACTCATATTCAGCTTTCTGGGGGACATAATACCACGTGTTTGCAGTTTTAGTTTAACCATTAAGATGATATATTATTTTGCTGTGGCGTTGAATGACCTCCCTAATCTCAATAAGGTAAGTGCCATGAGTAATATGTATATTTCACACACACATATACATACACACAACAAAGAGTTTGGCAAATTATCCCACATTAGTACATTTTATTCCTTTTATGCCCAAAATGTTACAACAGCCGCTGATAGAACAGCACAGCTGTCTAATATCAGTCACCAAGGGAACATCAGCATGAGCTCCAGATAAACACACAGTATTATGACTAAAACAACAACCCCAACAACAAACACAGGGGTAGTCTTCAGCGGAGAGCCACGGCCTCTCGCTTGCAACCCCCTTCTGTTCATATTATTCCAACCTGAAAAATGTACTTTGTACCTCACAAGAAAGCGCCAAAGGGCTTCAGTGGTGTTTTCAGTAAGGCACTTAAAACTACCTCTGTCACTTTACCTCTCGCTTTTACTCCACTGAGATAATGTCTTCACTGCCTCGGGGAAGATTTGGAGGACGAACCCTACAGATGAAAGAGAGCAGTGTGACGACAGGTGAAAAAAGAGAAGAGCAAACACAACCTGGCGGGGTGTTTTTTTCGTGGTGGTGGTGGCAGCTAAACAAAAGGCCCACAGCAACGTAGATCCCTCCCTCCTCTGGTATTGTGGCCAGGCATGCTGGAGCTCTGTCTGCGTCTGTGCGTCCTGTGCAGACTAGCTCCACTTTGGCTACAGGCTAGGAAGGAAGGAACGGTGGGCAGGGTGTGTCTGCTTACCATGAAAGCAGGTGGGCAGATTGCACTCAGAGGTTGAAAGGAGGGGGAGGGAGGGAGGGAGGTAGAGCAGGTGGTGTAGTGCCACTGGCTTGCTCCCAGAAGCCACGGAGCTCCAGGTTGATGTGACGCCTGTGCTGACGAAATCACGCAGACGTGTGGTGCAGCCAGTCTTTTCAACGGGAGAGACAAAGGCATGCCACGTGAAATGAGGTAGAGGGTTGACATTGTCCAAATATGTCCTTTCAGACAGAGATATTCTGAATATAACACCTGCTCATCGTTCTCAGAAACACATTGTATATGTAATAGTATTAATATCCTAACTACAAGTTAAAGACTTTAAAATCTTATTTCAGTAAAAGTGCGGGAGCCAACTCAGCAAAATGTACTTCAAGTATCAAAAGTAAAAGAGACTCAGTCAGTGATATGTTATTATATATATATTATATTACATTATTATATCCATATGTTTTTACTGTTGTACCTGTTTAATGTGCTGGTTTTACTTTATACACAGTTTAATCCATTGGTTCCTAACCTAGGGGTCTTACTACCTCCAAAAGGTCACAAGATAAATCTGAGAAGTTGTGATGTGCATAATATTAATATAATACACTTTAGTTGTGTAGCACTTTTTCTAACAAAGTTACAAGGTTACAAAGTGCTTTGCAGAGAAAACAAAGAAGCAAATAATAAAACAAAATGAAAATAAAAACATTGACATACTCATGGGAAATAAATCAATCAATAAATGAAGATGATGAATTTAAAAGGAGCCCCAACTAATGCACACCAAAAGAACTAATCTTTAACAATGTAATGAACTTCATAAGCTTATCAAAGATTCTTAATGTGAAAAAGGAACTAGTCAAAGAAGTGTGTGTCAAGGAGTTAAAAGTACAATATTTTCCTCTGACATGTAGTGGAAATATAAAGTAGCAGAAAATGGAAAAACAGCAGTAAAGTGCTTTAAAATTGTACTTAAGTACAGTCCTTCAGTAAATGTACTGTGTAGCTCGTTGAGGCGAAGCTTTCGTCTTGGTCACTTTACGAGACATTCTTTTTTTTTCCAGAGGTTGTCCCAGATATCTGGCAATGTTTGATCTAGGCCAGCTCCACAGCAGGGTAGCCAAGGGGAAACCAAGGAGCCAAGTTAACTGGTTCATGTCACTCATCAACTTATTTTAACAGATATAGGTTGCATTTAGTGTAAAAAAAAATAATAAAATAAAATAAGGCATAAAGAGTTTCTACTTAAAAACACATCATGACCTGTTTTCAGTAACATCTTCTCACAGCCCAGAGCGACACCAAGCAGCTTTTATATACATAGACTGTGTGTATATATACTCATACTGTGTGTGTGTATATGTATATATATACACATTCATTTACATTCACTTTTCCATTGCGTTTGCGAGGTCAAGAAAACTGAAGAGAATGAAGTTCAGACTGGGGCTAAACAAAGCAGCCGCTGTCACAAGCCATCAAATTCTAATAAGGCATAACCTAGTCCTGGGTGGGCGAGGGAAGCCGCTGTTTTTCTGCTATTTCCATTTATAGACTGCACCAACGAGCCCCCTGGGAGATTGCTCGCCATGACTCATGTCTCCAGTGCTTCTGGTCCAGACTGGACTCTCTCCTTCCTACATCATCCCTTAGCACCGCTGCCCTTTTCTACCCAGCAACTTGCTTTCCGTTTATCTCATCGTCCTTTATTTTCATTATCTGCTCCATATTTCACCGCTTGGGTTGTCATTCATGCAAAGTAAAGCTTCGTAAGCATTGACAGAGAGAATGAAAAAAGAGAAAGAGAAGAGGGAATCAATGGGAGGAGGGAAGGTTCAGACCAGCCACCGTAGCTGATGATGAAAGCGATAAGCGGGCTGAATCAGTCCCATGTAAATAGTAGCTACAGTACAGACGGCGGCCATTTCCCAGAACTGTTGTTGTGGTGAAACGGCAGCATCAATATGGGGGGATGTCTCTGTCTGCCTTTCCCAGCACAGCAGCCTGCAGGCTTTTCAACATCACGTGGTATGCTTGTCCTCTCCCTCCCCTTCCTCCCCCCTCTCTTAGGTTATATTCCAGTCACGGCACTCCCCCCCCCTCACCCTCCCACCATCGCCACAACCCCTCTTTTCCTCCACCCCACCCGCCCCGCCCCTCTCTGCTCTGTCAGGTCACCCGCCTTGTTTGTTCAGATGGAACAGAAGAGGAAATGAAAGCCAGAGTCCACTGTTAACCCATTCCTGGGACTTTGCTCCACTATTGTTTGCATTCCTGCTGTTTTTCACGTTGCTGTTTCCACGTTTTGATGATGATTTAAATCTACATTGGAAGGCAGTACCCGTGTTCGTCCTTTTCTAGTATAATACGGGGAAAAAATAACCTGCACAGAGGATACAGCTAAAAATACAAGCAAGCGTCTGCTGCTCCAGATACGACACGGTGAAAAAGCTCCACCACAGTTGAAGATAATAACTGTGGTCTACTTAATATGCAGCTTGGGATATTCATGCATGACTTCACTGGAAAAATGCTGTGTCAGATGAAACTAAAATTCATATCTCTGTTATCCCTATCCCTATATTTTGTTTGTAAAGACTCTTTCTCAAACGCATATGACCTGCTCTGTGTGCACAGTGAAATGATGTGTGTGCGTGGGTGTGGGTGCATGTGCTCATGCTCAAGTTTATCCTCCAGTCTGCTGCGTTCTTGCTTAGTTACTACGCAACCATGTCAGAACAACATGGACACCACAGTAGCTGAATGGCCATTTTGGGTAAAAGCTTTCTGCAATAATAAACAGCTTCTGGCACTGAGAAGTTGTTTTCCAGCTGCAGATCTGTGCCAAAATACAGAATTAACTGCAATACCATTTACTGCTGTGGAAAAACATCAGCCGTCCAAACCCACATACCTACAGAGGCTTTGAACAGCTTGTAATCCCTCAGCAGCTAGATGGCTCTCAGAAACACGCCAGCTCAGTCTGCTGCCAAAGAAATTACTGCGCAGTTATAGTGTTACGTTTGTGTAAACTAAATCATTTCACTCTGTTGGAGGGAGTTTTGCAGGGGACAGAAAAAGTAATTTCGTGATCTTAAATTGTTGCTTTTTTTTTTATTTCAAGTTGGCCACAGCTGGCTATTGTGTTTGCTGGAAGCCCGGAGATGTCTTTACATGGGGAAGATAAGCCTTAGAAGCATAAAACAGCTGCCTTGGATTTTTACAATGTCGGAGCAGGAATTCTTCATGCTTATTTTGAAGTGGCGCCAAAGATATTTGGAGTGATTTGAGGGGAGATCAACTGAACTTTACCCTCTCTCAGAGGAAGGGAATGGAAACAGAGACAGTGCTGCTGCCAGAATCTGTGAGGCTCAAATGAATTTAGAATTAGACAAAGTGAGGCTGTACGGTCAAACATTACCATCCCATGGGTCGCTCATTTATTCACGTGTTTCATCTTAACCCACCATTTATGTTCTGCCAATTATCTCTTACTGACTTGAATCAGTGTAAGCACATGCGTCAAGGCTACAGTTTGTGCTGAGCTGTGACTATAAGGGATGTTCTGTGTTAGCCTTGCGTTGACATGTCATCATCATGGCCTCCATGACCATGATGCTGGGTTTCTTAGAAGTGCTGGGAACATGACTATTTTTCCTGGCAGTGTGCCATGTTAAACAGATCCGTCACAGAGTGTGTTTTGTAATTGAATCAAATAAACAGGATAAGCTTGCCAGTAAACAGTGGAGGGAAGGCAGGGCGTCGCAAGAGATCTCAGGCGTCTCAGGTGATGCTCCACCCTCGCCGCTTGAGGCAGAAAGTGTGTGTAGGCCCTGTACACATCGATGTAGACAAGCCGAACAAGCAGCATGTGCATATTTCTGAGCCAATAGCAACATGCAGGTACTTTAGCTTCATTGTGCTACTTAGAACTTCTGTAGCCTGGGGTCCATGGGTGTTACAACCTGAAAGAATAATTTGACAGTTTGGGAATTAGCTCAGCTTAGCACTAACAACTAAAAGTATGGGGACAAAAACTAGATTAGCTCTTTCCACAGATCCACTAAGAAATAATTAGAGCACATAATTTCTTCTGAAAACTACAAATTATTGTTTTTACATTTCTGTTTGTGTAGAGCAAACAAACAGGATAGATGTTAGTTATTGGAGAGCTAAGCGCCATATTAACACACGGACAATCTTCTTGTAAAGCGTATCCCTTTTATATAATATGGAATAGAAGAGGATATTTTTAATGTTAAAATTTGAATCTGATTATCTTGTGTCATGGATTATATTACAGAATTGTATAGCATGTTGTGAGCTAGTCAGGAACCGATCCATCTGTCTTTTGCCTTTTCACTGTTGTTTGTACAGTCCAGTTGGATTTACTGTGCACTGTAGATGCTAGTATTTATCCACAGTTGTAGGCAATTTAGCTTGGCTCACTTTAGTTAGCTGAAAATAGCATCATGTGATGATTAGCTGCTCATTTTCCCATTCCTGATTACAGTTTGTCCGTGTACACTTCTGACTGTCAGGGAGGATGGTGAGCTTCAGTTGAGGTCTTTACAGTTTATTTTTCTCTAAGCACGAGTCAGATCTTTGAAATTGTTAGTGAGTATTTTGAGTTCAACCACTGGTTGTTACAATCTAGTGCCTTTCAGTATTTAATTTAGAGCTTGTTGTTTTTGTGGTGTAAGTGACCGACTTTAGGTCAGATCAGAATATTGAACCAGAGGTTAGAGAAGTGAAGAGAAATCCTCTGATCCTACTGGACAGAATGGAAGGAGTACACAGAGAGGTCACCTTTGTGATTTGTGGATAAATACATGATGCCATTGTGCCCTGGGATGTATCCAGACAGGACTACAATCTGCAGCCGCCCCTCCCTCTTCGTGATCAGTGGGCCAGGCTGTTGTGACTGGGCCAGTCTGACAGATAGACCATGAGGACAGTCAAGGCTGAAAGCCAGGCTCTGTGACTGCAGGGCCAGACCAGGCCAGGGATGACGCAGGCCCAGGGAAACAGAGAGCACTGTGGACAGCCCTGGCCCTGGCCCTGGGGCCCCCCCTCCTCAGCCCCTCCTGTGCCTCGGAGCACTTCCTGCCTCTGTCATTCTACCAGCAAATCCAATCCCCGATCAAAGGCCAAGGAGAAAAAAGGGGGAAGAGAAGAGAGAGGAGACAGAGAAGTGAAAAGGGCGAGGGAGATTGACGTGCGTGTTGGGGGGGAATAGGGAGAAAACAACAAACCGCTCTTTATCTGACAGGGGAGGCAGCTGCTCGGGCCGGGGCACCTGTGTGCCTGCTGCCTCCCAGGCCGATGCCAAGCTCCGCCCTAGTGCCCACGAGTGCCAGATCCATGAAAGGTTGCCGTGGCAACACCCCTGGCCCACAGTCTGAAATAAACAACCTTTCAACCTCATCTGAGGAGGGTAACCTTTAGATGATCTGTGGCCAGGCTGAAGTTGTGCTGCCACCACCAGCATGACTAATTACATCTCACGGTGTACCTATTTTATGTGTAAATATCTGTTTGCGGAACATTAAAATGAGAAGGGCCAATTTCTGATGGGAAGGAGCTAACCCACCTGTTCCTGCGCCTGCCCGAGGCAACACCAAAATCCTGCAGGACTCAGGCAGCATTGTTTCAGGGCAATTACCCCGGCCAGATTAAAAATCAACTATCATTGAGCAGATGTCCTGGCTCTTTCTCCCAGCATGGAGGGTGGGAGTGTGGGGGGTCTTATTACATCTCAACAGGCGGGGTACGGACAGTACTTTCCTTAGGATTGGATATGTCCTTTCTGTTTAGAGTCTACACACACACACACACACACACACACAAATGCTCACCGGTGTAGAGGACAAGGCTTGTGGTTCTAAGCAGAAGTGACATCCTATTCATTTGAGCTGGTCAGGGTCCGATGTCCCCCATCTTATCTTACAAGGCTTAGTGCTGTGAAATGACATTGGCCTGGCTCCAGCAAAGACCAATGCAGTGGTTAGCATCTCTGAAGCTGGCTCACTCTGCACTGCACACATACACACGCACAGCAACACTCTGCTGTCTGTCTGCAGCTTAATACTGTGTTATGGTTAAATGCCGCCATTCAGTATCATTTCACAGCTGTTAATGTTCCGAAGCGGTCACTGTCTGTCACTGCTAAAAATACCCCTGACAAGAGCTCACTAATTGATGTCAAATGTGAAGCTGAACTTGTCAAGTAATATGAGCTGATTGCTTCATAGATTGTACACTTCAAACATTAACTTGATCAAGTCAGCAGTATGAATATAAAACAGGCTGAGATTGCTGGGCTCACTTGGCTAAAAAATATTTTACAGAAGATCCCCAAATCTAAATTGCGTGAATGTGTTCTCTGGCTTGTTTTTCTCAGCTCTTGGTGGTCACTTGCCGGCAGTGATGCAGCAGGATGAGGAGACGGTTGCCGTGGCAAACATACTTAGAGGAGTAAGAATCTTTTGTGTGCAGTCCTCGTGACATAATTGCCTTCATTAATTTTCGTGTGGGGAACAATTAAAGATGTGCTAATCTACAAGTAGACACACAAATCCTTTCTCGCAGATCGTAGTATTCAGGCACATACACAGACATAAACAAACAAGTAAATACAGTTTGTGAACATGATAAACTCATTCCTATTGACTGTACAGTATATGCTCATTGTGTGCGAATAGGTTAGCTGTGCACGTATTGAATCGGAATAATTAGAAACGCATGACATTTTAATAATATGTTGTGTGTTCAATCATCACCAGCATCACACCGTGTTGTTAGACAGGATGTAACAAATGAAATCCCATCAGCGTTACCGTACTTTAGCCTGCTATCCATGTTAGTAGTGTCATTTGTCCGGCTTGTCTGCCTCTGTTCTCCTGAAGGTTTTACTCTTTCATCCCCCTTCATTTAATCTCGCCCGTCACGACAGCAGCGCTCCTGTCCCCGTGTTTCCACACAGGGCCGGGGATGAGTGGAGTGTGGGAGGGTGGATGATTGATACCAGCGGGCCAGCAGCTCTGGTACAGTGTGGAGCAGGGAGCATGTGGCGCCACAAGATGATAGAGGTGCCATATGATAAACGAATAGGTGATGAAACAAGCCTTTGAAGGGAAGCTATTTCTGTTCCTACCTCAAGGGTTCATTATTACCTTTTTTTATTTTTGTGTTTCGACCAAGCCCAAAACCAATCTTCAAATGCTACACAGCCCTGAGGAAGTTGTTGTCCTTTACCTCGAATATCATACTTGAAGTAAAAGCTCTAGAAAAAAAACAGCTTGACTAGTTTGAATATCACTGACGACACTGTTTGACTTCATTTACATTCACTCTTTGCTGCATCACATCCTCTTGATTGCTGAATAAATCTGCCTGGGCATTGCTTGTGCTCTTCTCTGCGTAGTCCATTAATATTCCAATCATCTCCTATATCAGATAAAGGGGAGAGACAAACTCCTCTTCATCTCTCAAAACACCAGCTGTGCAGAGCCGTGAGACATCCACACATGAACATAGAGCTGTAAACAGAGCACTACAGACGCATTAATAGATTCATACATGCAGGCAAACGTATATAATTGAGGAGTTTGCAGGCAGAGGCATCAATTTTGCATGCCGTTCATCCTGCATAATTCACAACGTGCGTAGACTCTTGTTCTTTCCTCCAAAGAATTCACCAATTTCAAATCGAGGCACCTGCACACTATTGGAAAGGAGAAAATGTGGCGAGGAAGTGAGTGCCTACATGGGCAGATATCACCTCCTGCAGTCAGGTGGGTGTTGATATGCTGCTGGCACCCCCAACAGTCCCTGCTTTCATATCCTACTCATCTCCCCCCGTCTTCCTGCCAACCCTTCATTTCTCAGAGCCTCTCTGTCACTCACGCTCCACACTATCCTTGTGTTTTCCCCCCTTAAACTCGAGAACTGCAGAACTGCCCCTGGGCTCTGCTGGTCCCCGCTCCTCTAAAGCGATTAGTCACTCAGGCATCGAGTGGACCAAAAGTCTGGAAGCTTCTGATAGAGGACTGCTTGCAGCCAGAGTGACAAACTCAAGGGCGTTTTAGCGTTGTTGTTGCTGTTTGTTGCAGTTGTTTATGTGTAGGGCTGCGTGAGTGTCCAGCCGAGTCAAGGCAGTGAGCCATGGTAATTACATGCCACTTGTCACAGTGGTTTCTCTCTCTGCCCTGACCATCGCCAGCAAAAAGCTAACAGCTTGTGTGTTATCTTGGTAATGATTCACCCATCAGTTCACATGGACACAGCACTCTCCGGTTTCCCTGGACACAAACACTCGCCCCATACTCAAATTCACCCACTGCACTGCTGAATTTAAATGCATGGTTGGGTCCCTGTACATGATGCAGCTCGGTGTCACAAATATCAGGCTCCATTTCCCTGTCTGAATTTTGATTTCCTGCACTCCATTGCTTCATTTAGTTATATTTAGGAACAGCTAGACGTATCTGAAATACAAACCCATCAGCGTGCATCTTAACACACACAGGGTAAATTGGTAAGGTTGCTGAGCAGTACAGTGGGTTACCTTGTTTCCCAGGAAACAACAAAATCCAATTAAAGGAGCCTATGAACCATAGCAACATGTGGTAAACACAGCATGGCACTGCCGCAAGGTTGTTATTCAATCATCAGAAGTAAAACAAACAATTACTGCAGAATGACCCTAATGCAGAAACAAATGAGAATTTATGCATGAGGAAGCGTGGGTTGGGAATGGAAGTGATCCATCCCTCATACACGTTGAGAGACTGCTCAAGCTCCTTATTCACAAGAATAATGATAATACTGATGAGACAAGCATTGTGGGGAATTTATTATTTTGCTGTCTAAATGTCTTTCATGTCCAGGACAAAGCATTTCCAGTGGTTTTGCATTTCAAAGAGAATCGGTGGTATTGTTGTTATTAGGATTGATGGAGGTATGTTACCAATGCTAATTAACCAATGCTAATTGTGCGAATTGAATAAATTATAAGCAGAATGGCGGCTTCTTACAGTTGATTCATTTTTCATAATGTATGATGTTTTATTTTTAAATGTTAAGGCGATCGTAACATCTGGGGCAGGACTGCTGACTGTAGGTGGATGAGAAATACAAAGGGCTGATAATTAGCTGATAGGAATTCATACGTCTCCACCTCAATTTATGCCTTCAATATACATCACCTCTACAGATGGATGTGTATTCTTGTCACATGTCGTGGTGGCAGTGAGAAATCCATATGAATAGGATTCATTGTAATTTCATGGAGGAATCACATTGCAAAGCTGGCTCACTCTCTACCAGTTGCCATGGCAACAGTTTAACAGAGAAGGGGTGAGATGAATGGATGGGTGGATGAGTGGACTAATGCAGGGAACATTGATCCACACTGCAGATGCAAACACTTAATTTAATTCTCCTTATTTAGATAAAATAACATCCATATTAAACCCCATTATTTAGCATTTATAAACAGTATATAAACACAAATGTAAGGACATCTTTAAGCTTAGAATATTTCATGTATTTGTGCATTTGTCAGCTTTAATGTAGCATCCACAACTGATGCAACAGTTAATACATGTTTGCTATCACAGAGCCCTAGTTAGCAGTATGCTATGGGTGTCTTCCTTTTGTCTTCTTCGGGAAATAAATGATGTGGAAACGCAACCTGTCACACCCTAAATGAGTAATGTGATGATACTCCTGCCTGCTACCAAGGGATGGGAGGACAACGTGAAGAAATGGCGTCAGATAACACTATCAAACTCAGTTAACAAACACAATCAACAAAATCGTCAAATATGTTACTCACCGTTATTTGAAGACATTTCTTCTGCCCATTTGCCTGTTACAAGGTGTCATCAGGCTAGAACTAACCTAGATAGTGTGAAAGTTATTATTAATCATATGTATAAAGGTTCAAATCATGAAGTAGAGATAGAATTACAACCGTGTTATCAAACATTTATTAACACATCAATGCAATTTCATATCTTATTGTATCTTGTTAGGGTTTTATAAACGTTTATTCATTGATTATATACTGCTTATATTTTTTTATCCAAACGGTTATTGATTTTTACTTTTGTTTTAGGTTAATTATTGAGATATGGTACAGTATATATGAACACATGAAGATGCTGAGGCAATTGGGGGGAAATTATCATGCAGTAACAAAACAAACTTAATGATTAGTGAATATCTTTTGGAACTGCTGCACACTCATCATGTCATGACCCCCTTATATTTTCTCTTTTTGGCTGATAGGATTGCTCGTGAGTTAGCAGCCAGATGGCCTGTGTGCATGAAGCTGACTCACAGTAACTGGTAGCAGAGACGCTTCACTCCAGGCTGTTAATCATGCTATTCTGAGCCACAGTCAGACATTGCTCCCTTTCCCCTGATATACAGTGTTTAGCAGAACGGCAGCGAGATGATTAAATCTTGTGTTGCAGAAATGCTGTACAGAGAAAGAGATTGCCTGTGTGCAGCCGAGCTGATGCTGGATGTGATTGAGTCGTCCTTGCGATTGGAACCCGGCCTCCCCTTCTCTCGCCATCCTCCTCATCTTGACGCTGGTTGTGGCTAGTAACCATGGCGACAGCTGGTCTTGTTACCTGCTCAGAGGGGGAAGGGGGGGAGCTTGTGACTTCGAAGCTTGGGTTACTAGCCACGGCGCATGGAGGGAGGTCGAGTTGGGGGAAGGGGGGACTTCGCACAAAGACCATACTGTTCTCTGCACATCCATTCACTGCTCGAGCAGCCAGCGAGGGAAACAAGATCAATAGCATGAAGTAGATGATTAGAGTAACTCAATATTGCGACTTAAGTTTCCAGAGATGCTTTTAGACGAGCTGAGAGCGGCCATATCAGGCGGTATCTGTCTATCTTTCATGTAAGCAGACAGAATCATTGCCAAGCTCCACACACCATGAATACACTCCTAAACATAGGATTGACTTCATTGCTCCCAACGGGAATCCTAGTGACACATATTTACCTTAGCGTCACAGTGCAATCACATAGCTTACACTGAAAAGGAGCAACAGAGGTTAATGTGCTCTCCCCAGAGATCTGGAGCACTTTTCGTTAATTGTACACACAGAAATTACAACGTGTCATCAGCAATCAAACAAATCATCTTTGAATTGCTTTAGCGTAAGTTTTCTCTCATTAGGCTCACTAATTTGTCATCCTTTTTGTAGATCTGCAGCATGTGCCTCACCCTAACTAGTCCGACTTTAAGGCCCCCTCCAGTCTTTATTTACACATTGACTTATTGTAGAGAGGCTGCTTTACACAAAGAAGTAATTAATTTTTGACCAACGATGTGCCAGTTGCTTGACAACAGCAATTACATCTTAATGAGTGAAAAGCTTAGTGTCAAATGATTGAGATGCAGCTGGATTGGTGCTAAATAGCTTTTAAGCCTTTAGAAAAGCCAATGGTGACAACATGCGCATGCTTAAATACATATTTTCATCTTCAAAGTTACGTTGCAGGGTGTGATTTATGGGGGGGGCACTAAAGTATGTGCTCAGTGAGTTACGTTTTTTATAAATGACTGAAGAAACATATTTAAAACCTGAAGGGCTGCAGACAGGGAAAAGTCTTTAAAGAGTTTTCTGAGCTTTTCGACTATGCCTGTCAGAGGCTCACCTTTGTATTTGCTGTGTTGTTTACTCTCAGCAGAGCGAGGTGAAGTCAACTCAGCGCAGAGCAGCTGCGCAAATGGCCTCAGGTTTCCCCTAGAAACAGGCCAACGCATTCCAGAGACGCATCAATGGGATTTGTTGTTATGATGGAGCGAGGCTGGCAGTGGCCAGATTTGGAAGAACTGTTGCCATGGAGACCACTAGAGGGGCTAAAAGCAGCTGTAGACAGTCAGCTGATGCCCTTTGGGTAAATCCTTTCAAACATGATTTTCTTACTTCTTTATTTATTTATTTCTCTTTCAGCTAAGAGAAAGCCCCTCACGATGCACGGATCACTTCTGCCATTTTGTGTCCAGTGAGAGGATGTAAGCGGAAAGCTGCAATATCACCCCCTATCTGATTTTAAATAACATGATACACTGAAATGTATAATTCTGACACTCAACTCAGGTATGATGCATCACTATAGCGGTGCAACAATTGCCTGATTAATCAATTAAACACTAAACATAAAGTTCATTAGCAACTATGTTGACAAAAAAATTTAATTTGAATCAAGCAGAAATGTCAACATTTGCTTCCTAAATTCAAGTGTTTTCTGCTTTCCTTTGTTTTATACCATTGTATATTGAATATATTTGGCTTTTGAACTGTCAGTTACACAAAGCTGAATGTGTCACCTTGTGCTATTTTCACCAACTTCTTCCTCTTCAATAGTTGCAGCCCTACATCATTACTCGTCATGCTTCTGGAAAAAAAGAACGCACTTCCTTGTGTTACACTCCACGTTAATCTATTAAGCATGTCACCATGTGAGTCACATGTTACATGTGTTATATGTGCCGTCTCCCTCGAACAGGCCAATGTCTGTGCGAGCAGCGGAGAATTGGACCTGTTTGAACAGATAATGCGCCCTAGCACGTCAAAGAGGACAATGTGATCTTTTTTCTGGGCCGGAAGAGAATGTGTAACACTATCTGCAGCTTAAATGGAGCGAGACAAAGAGTCAGGGGATCGTCATGTATCACTACTGCCACTATCCTGCAGGAGACAACAGTGGGTGTGTGTCATCGCTCAGTTTCCAGTTGCTGTTTTGTGCAAGTCATGAATGATATTCTTACACCATGTGATCCAACCTCGCTTTATTATCACCGAATATCATGCTTGGGTCAAATAAGACTGATGGTGCGCAGCAAGCCTTTCAATTCAGGATTTGTGGCCAGACTACCTTCCTACTAAACAGTATAAGTAAGTATAAGTATAGGAATCTTGCTGAGCTTGGGAAGTTGACTCGAGTACTCCTCAGCTGCTTACAGCTGGTGGAACTCAATAAGGCTGAGACATACATGATTTGGCATCATCATTGTTTACTCTACAAACAGCCTGGGGAACAGGTTTATCTTTGTGTAACTTATTATAATTGGAAATGAAAGTTAACTTTGTCTTCATACAAGTTCCATGGGCTTTGGAAATTCCTAACAAATGACTTATAAAACTAGTCTGAAAATTTCACTGTCCTACAAAACTTATGATCAGTTCATAGCCTGGAATAATATTTTAAAGGTATGACATTTTAACCTAAGGTTGAGGTGGGTGTGGGACTGTGTGTGCAATGATGGCGTTTGTTTGTGCTGCAACTAATCCGGCTCGCCTTACATCACTCTACCAGTAATCGTGGGAAAGAATGCAGCACCTCTACTGTACTTGTTTTCCTTTGTGTCAGAGGTGTGGCTGGGTGATTATGCGCAGCGCTGCCACTGCTTCTCAAGACAGTCATGCCTTCCAGGTGTCACCTTTCCAGATCATGGTGTTGATACTGTAATGGGGAAAGACTCTGAACAAGCTGAAGCTGGAGTGACCTCATTTGCCTTGGGAGGTTCACAGAATTCAGTCGTGGTTTCACTTTACATTCATCATTGTGTTCTGAAACCGTAATTAGTGTGAAAGATGACTCAGATGGAGGTGGTTCAACTCCCGTCTCGGTATCAGAAATGATCTTATTGATAAAACCTAATTAGAAGAAATTATTTAATGATGCAGATCATTACACTGTGTCCAGCATGAAATTAAACTTACTGCATAAAATTTGCATTTATAAACATGACACAAAGAATTAATAACTAAAGCCTGAAACCATAATTCAAATAGGTTTTAGTATGCACAAGTGCTTGCGCAACTTGCTCTTCTGTGCACATCAGCAAAAAGGCCCCAGAAGGGTAAATGCTGACCACTTGGCCAAGCTTTGGTAGTGCTCCGCCACATTTGGGCCCATTTAAAGCAATGTTTCCCAGCCGTCAGCAGCTGCTTTCCATCTAGTGGCATTTTCCTTGTCTACCCCCCTCCAACACCATCCCCTTTTCTCCACTACCACTACCACCACCATCCCCTCTTTCTTCACGTCAAACTTGGCAGGCAAGTTTACACTCTGATTTTCAAAGCCGCCCTGTTCTCTGTCAAATGTTGCGTGGCAACATCAAACGCTCTGCCGGACAGAGCCTTCCTGGGATTCCAACGTGGTGGGCGGATAATTGGAGGCAGGCCTCAGCGGATCTGGCAGATGTGTGATGAGTTTTTACTGGAGCTTTTTTTTTTTTTTTGGGATGGGGTGGGGGGAGTGCTGTGTATGTGTGGGGTGTGGGGGGTAGAGTGAAAACATAAGGGCTTTCTTTGTTGTCGTCCCTTGCTCCCTCCCTAAAGATGGCCACAGGGGCGTCTTATTGGCTCAGTGGCCAAGTAAGGGCTGAGTGTGGCAGTAAACATTGCATACAGACACGATATCTGAACCCAGCATGTGGAATTTGATGTCTTAGGTCTGACTCACAAAGCCTTTAAGCCTCCAAACATTTCCACATGTCCTGTCCTTTTTCTCTGTTTCACTTTTTCTGGAAGCTTTTGCAAAATAAAAAACACCCAGATAATTACTGGGCACTCTTGTCTGGGGGTTGACTGCAAGTTTGGATGAAGGTCACTGCATTTGCTGTCAAACATATAGTGATTACAAAGACACTCAGGAATTCCCCCACTTTTCCCTCCACCCGCTCACCCCACTGTAAAAGCAGGAATGCTGCACTTGGAT
Organism: Larimichthys crocea; assembly: GCF_000972845.2. NCBI lineage: Eukaryota > Metazoa > Chordata > Actinopteri > Sciaenidae > Larimichthys > Larimichthys crocea. The sequence continues at coordinate 11,153,478 of NC_040013.1, forward strand.
TCTTAGTTTTCCTGTCCATCCATCATTGAGCAAGCATAACAGGGACCCAGACCAGCTCCTCCCATGCCAAGGGTGGGCTTCCACTGAAAGTGCAAGAGGCCAGGGCGCAGTGGAGGGCTGCAGAGAGAGAAGAGAGGATGGGGGGGGGGTGTTGTGGGCTCGGGAAATTGTTAGACAGAAAAGGAAATGGACAAAGGAAAAAAAACATGCAGACAGAGTTCCAAAAAAAAAAGAGAATGAAACACAGCCCTCCCATGTTTTTGTTCAGTCCCTTGGGCTAATGCAGACAGTATTAAGTTAATTTTTTTCTTTTTACACAGGAAGGCGGTGCAGATGTTCCTGAGAGCAGGCTTGCGGTTTCCCTGTTTTCCTTTTGCTAGTCTGTTCCCGGCTCTCCAGCGTTGCCAAGGCGCTCCCTTACTCGGTGCTGGCGTTTTTGTTTTTCCTGAGAGTGGGGCTCCAACAGGAGGGTCATCTCCAGGCCAGCTCCAAATGAGAAATAGTTGGCCGGCTGCCCTGGCGGCCGCTCAAATCCGCCCTTTTGAAAAGAATACTGTGCTGCTGCTGCTGCCGCCGCCTCCTGTGGGGCATGCCAGATCTGCTGAGGGGAGAGGAATGTGCAGGAGGGCTGAAGGAGGGAGGGAGAGGGGGGCACCGGGGGGGCCACATTTCATTTGACCTCTTTCAGAAAGTTTTTCTCATTACTTTTCTTCTCCCTCTCCTCCTCAAATGTTTCAATTTGTGCTGCACAGAACAGGACGTGGACTGTTCCCAAATAAAACCTGACAGGGTTTTTCCACCCAGCCAAGAGCTGTGTGACACAGTCCAGTTCAGCCGACTCCCTCCCCTGGTTGTCTTTTGGCTGCTTGTTTTTGTTTCTTAGGGACTAGTGATGAATGATCGATTGATAGCGTTAAGGCCCATGGTGGGACTGCCGCAGGCTATCTCTGCTAAGCTGCTTTACCTGATAGGCTGCTGACTGTGGAGACTCCAAAGCCGGAGCAATAAAAGTTGATTTGCGGGGGCATTGTGAGAAGCCCCAGACACTTAAGAGAGGTGTGCATGTCTCCTCTGGCCTGTCACAATCAATACTACCCCACCACCACTGGGCCTCTCCGTCTCCACCGTGTTTACTCTTAAATAATGCATCACACTCTCACACAAATACCTTCCATTCACACTCGGGATGGAGACCATTAGCTGTGGCCATGTGGAACAATGAAATACAGCCTCTGCGTCCTCTTTCTTTTTATACAACCAGCAGATAGAGCATTTTCCTTCTCTTGAGTGCTTCTGCGAGGCATCATTTTAGTGCTGCCTGACCTAATTTAACAACCTCAGCATCCAATCTTTTCAGGCTCTGATTACACACCCGCCTAGTTTCAGCTCGGATTAACCTCTGAAAAGCACTCTATAACAATTAGTAGAACAATGAAGATAAAAGGTCCTGCCTGAGCCAGGTTGTCTGAACCTGACATATTTTGCCCCTCTTAACTGAATGCCCTGAGGGGACACACACACACAGTTTCCATGTTGTATTTATGAAAACAGTTACCACAGTATATAAAAGATTAGGCGTCAAGGTGTCAAGCAAAGGGTAACACACTCAGCTATAATGTATTACTATTTATGATTTTCTTAGCGATGATGTTATTGGAGACATTGATAAATGCTGAGTAATTACATCACTGCTCCACTATAAGAATGTTGGAGCCTCCCCAAGGATCATTAACTGCTGACGGATTTGGAGTGATGAGGCCTTGGTGGGTGGTCCTTATCTCAGAGTCAGGAAATAGGGCCAGACCTATAAACACCCTACTCACCACAGAGGAAGCCCCTGCGTGTGGGGACCACACCCTAAGTTGCTGTAAACCTCGAATGTGCCCAAAACATAAGAAAAAAGAGAACTTAAAGCTACGCCCAAATCTCTGACTGTCACAGCACTTCTGGGAGCAGCAGAGGCTGAAAAAAACAACAACAACCCAGCTTGGTTTAATTTGCAAGACTGGTCTGTTCCAGTAAACATCACTGTGCATGCAGGCAGAGTCAGAGCATTGCTATCAGCGTGTCTGCTCCACGCTGACACTATAAGAATAGCAGTGTGTGTTCCTGAGTCACATCATCTGCTTAGCAACACGCACATTGGGGAGAGCAGGACAGAGCGATGTGATTGGGGGAGACCAAGACCCTTAGGACACTGAGCGCTAATTGCAAAGCTGTTTTTATCTTCTGTTTTTAACAGATGCAATACGCCAGCCACAGAAAAGGAGTTGCATAACAGGATTTTACAGCAGATACCCCTCCTCCTTTGTGGCTCTGCCTACATTTCCATCCTTTTATGTACGCCCCCCCCCCTAGCAACGCCATCTCGTCCTCTCTGTCCTCTCATAACATCTGGATCTGAGCCAACTATTTCTAATGCTATTCTAACGATTAAAGACAGACAAAAGAGTGAAAGATTCAGAGGTATTTTTGTACGTTTTTACTGCAGCCTGTGTAGAATGTGTACTTATATGTGTGTATTTTGGACACAAAAGAAAATCCTTTGTTAATTGGTTCAGAGGCAGTGTTGTTGACCTGACTTGGTTCTTTGGCAGTCATGACAAAGAGCTCAGTGTGGCCAGCCTTTGTGTTGTAGAGCTGGAAGAGCGGTTTCCATATTGGGACAATATGCGCCGTGACCTCTGCCCCTCAGAGGCGGTGGCTAAAGAGCACTCGGAGATTCGCTATCCAGAAACACAAAGCATCACAGGCTCACACACAACTACAAATAAGAAAAACAGAAAACATGTTGGCACAAGTAGACGGCGCACACATGCACACCAACTGTTACTTTTCGTTCGTCAACCCTCCGGGCCAAAAATTACACATGCAAGCATTTTGCTGTCTGACGGGGGCAGGGCAGACTTGGCTGAGGGAGCTGAGAATATTTGCAACACGTACACACACGGACTGATGATCTCACTATGTAAGGGAAGGCGAACATGAAGTATTTGTTGCCACAGGGCCAAAAGAGAGAGAGAGATAGAGTGTGTGTGTGTGTGTGTGTGTGTGTGTGTGTGAGAAAGAGGGATTTGTTGTGCTTTGTGGGAGATGGGAGAGGAAATTAGACATAGCTGTTGTATGACTTTTTGTTCAGTATAGTTTCCACATCGCTCCCAGAGAAAACAAAGAAGAATTATGCAATTCAAATGTTAACCCTGATTACAGTCTTTCATGTGAACACCAGGAAAAGGACTGGACTGTGTGCCAGGGAGTTCGCACAATGAATATACAAATGATAAAGGACATCTGCTTTTGCGAGAAAAAAAAAAAACTTCTCTCAATCTCACTGATTCAGAAAGAGCCTCCACTGTTTTGTACTTTCACTTTGTGCATGCATGCATGTTCATGTGTTAGAGTGCATGTCCCCTTAATCCACTCTTATGCACTCTTTGCATGTTTGGCTGACAGTATCTGCCATCCACAATAACACTCAGAGTGATGTCCAATGTGCTGAGTATGTTCTGATGTTTGTGTGTTTGGTTAGCAAGCGTGGGGGGGAGGATAGTCCAGAAATAGAAATGTCTCATGAAAACATCAGAATGGAGAATCATTTCTCTGTAAAGGCTAGTTTCATAATCGCCCGGAAGAAACCGACGCTTGTCTGTTCCATTTGAGCTCCCTTTTTGCCCTCATTCACTTCTGCAACTCCAATGTATTTAACCCAGTGTCAGCTCTGACTACCCTTGCTCTCTTATCTTAGCCTTTATTCCTGTCAGGTCATGTTTGTTACAAAAGACTGGAGGGTTTTTTCTTCTGAGGAAATGCTGTTAACATCAGAGGTATGATGATGACTGAGTTACAGCATATGAGCTAGCAGTCATCTTCCCTCTGAATGCTGGTCAGGAGAGGTGAGCACAGACATGAGTAAACAAGGTTTGGCTCCACTGAGATGGTTTTCAGAGGAAACTCATTTCCCTGACCAATCAGTCTCTTAGTCATTCTCTTTTTAGAAGATCCTCCAATGATTTGTGTATCGCACTGACAGCAGCGCTCTCCCAGAGCGGAGTGCTTTGAAATAGACTTGTCAAGGCTATGGGCATAACAGAAAATGTTCATGTAAGTGTTTAAAAATAGACATACATTTTGTCATGTTTAACATTAGACATGATTTCACCATGATTTAACCAACTTCCTCAACACAGCAACAAGATTTTTTTCAGTGTGGCCTCTACTTGCTGTTTTCAGCAATGCTAGCACCTCTGTGAGGCTGGGACAGTTAAGTATTATTTATTCATGTTTTTATATGTCTTATTGTTATAATTTTGATTACATCAGATCAGCGGCCTAAAACCCATCTCCTGAAGCAGGAAACAGATTTGGGAAGCGTAACTGTTTGTCACAGCCAAGAAACCCAGAAAATGTTCACACTACAGTGTTACAACATTAGCACAAGCCCGCCATTTCATATATATGATGTCCCATATGACTTACTAAACATTATACTGCATAGTGTGACCAGTCAGGCGCAAAATTGAATCACATATTTCATAACATGAATGAACAGCAGCTTCTGATGAATGCAGCATTTCAGATGCTGCTTTATTATTGCAGAGCCAGCCAATAAATCCCACAGGGGTGTCTCTGCTGACGTAACATAATGCCCCTTTCATCATATACACATAGTGAATATGTAAACTGTCCCACGCCTACCATCCTCGGCGTCTTCAGTAATGTGAAAGCCATATACTATGAGCTGTTTATCACTTGGATGTCCTCACTTGCATGCGGATAGACAGGTACAACACAGGGCCTAATATATAAAGGCCCAGTGTGTTATGTTAAGCTTTTATATGGCCCATTGAGCTTATGTTTTCATGTTCTGAGCTTGCTTGATTTAAGCTAAGCTATTCCTCATAGAAGACCACATGCTTTGTTCCCTAAAAATAACCCAAATACAAATTTGAAGGAAAGTTCTGATTGTTATATAGCAAATCCCACTCCCAAATGGCCAAACCCATCTCCCAACTCGCTAACCTAGACCGGCTCCAGCCTGAACACCAGATCAATCCATATCCAGATCATTTGGCTTATTAGAGCTGCAGTTGAGTGGTGAACAAAGCCGGTTAGCTGAGTCTCCCCAGCAGAAACACAGGAAAGGTCACTAGTCACAAGGTCATTGCGCCCCAAACAGCAGTTCCTGGCTGTATATACTAAGGCAGTGCTCACCTTCTCATATGATTAATAGAATTGGACTCTTGGAAAGATTAATCAGCACGCTCGTTTTGATTCATGCAGAAATCCCATTTACTTTTAATCACATTCAGCTTACACTATGCTCACACTGATGTTTAAAGGGAACACCAAACCCCTAAATTTGTAATTATAAAAACAATGAGGTTTGCTTTTAAAATGTGTTGCCCATGTTTTAAAGGTCAATAAGTGCAATAAGTCTTCATTTCAGACTATTTCTGTGGACTCCCGAGGCTTGGCAGTTAAGTGCAAGTTGATGGCGAGTCGATGACAGTCAAAGAAGGTAATGTTCTCCAGGCCATGACATGAATGAAAAACATGTCTTCTCCAAGAACATGTCTGAAGACCAACCAAAAGACACTCTTTGTGAGACTTTGTGAGTTCTGCCTCTATAGGTGGCATAAGACTGTATACGTGGAGGAAATGAAAGAGATGCATTCATTGCCTTCAGGGTCATTTCATGATCATGGGTACCTCGGGCCTTATAAATCTTTTCAATCAGCAACTTAAGACCTTCAGTGACTAGAATGATCATTCACTGGTATATAAATTGGATTACTTAACAGATTAAGTGCTTCTATTCAAGAATATTTATTGAATGAGTCAGGTTTAAGACAAATGGAACAAATGCTGAATAAATAGTTAGCGAGGTGCGTGTCCTTGGTGAACATTTGAAAAAAGACAAGATAAACACTGTGAGTTTCATGTGAAACTCGAGATGACTGTGTTTAATTGGAAAAGCAACTTTCCCGAGACTTGTGACACGTGTGTGATTACCATCAGAAGACTGAAGATAAATGGGCTGCTCTTTCTCCTTTCCCACAGAGATATAGGCCTTGTGTTTTGATCCATGTCTTGTGAAAGGAAGGCTCTCTACCCAATACTCTATATCCTGAAACCCAGTTCTAATGGGGGGAGTAGGTCTGTCTTGGTCAGACAGACCTACTCCCCCCCCTACTCTTGGTCAGACAGACCTACCACCCACCTGCACAATGGCCACCTTTGACTGGGAAGCCTGTAAATGAATTGGAGGCGGGAGCAGAGCAGAGGCCAGGGGAATATCTGATGACTAAGAGGCTGTGAACGCCACTGTACACGACTGTGTGATTAATGAATGCAGCATCATCACAGACTGGCCTTCACTCAACGCTCTTAGGTCATCACCTCCACTCTTGCTCTTATGTTACAGTGTGGATCAGCCACGATATATCTAAAAAGGGGGAAAATGTTTAGTTGAACACATGGATCATGTCCTCTAAATGAAGCAAACTTGCATGTCATTTGGGTATTTTTTTTTATAGAGTCAGTGAGGTGTGCTACAGTCTGCGGATATTGATCTGGAGCCTTATGTCTTGTGTGCTGGCTCAGGGTTTATTTGCAGCTGCTGTTACTGGAAATGGATCCCTCGAGCGATCTGGATTCAGCTGATCCAATTAAACGCTGTGAATAATTGATCTGACAGTGAAACTGAGCCCTGTCACATGGGAGCGGTGACATCATCATTTAAGGGTTGAAACCATACTCCTGTGCAGCTGGACTGCCCCGGGTCGTTTGTTCCACAATCAGTCCACTGTATCTGATTACCGCCTGTGAAGGACACAAAGCAGACCATGAGGACTGAAGGGGAGGTTACACTGGCATTATCACGCTCAGCAAGACTGTACAAAGACAACAGGCTCACTGATAGCCAGGGCCTGGAAACTCATGAGATTGTCACATGTTGCAGTCTGCAAACTTGAACCTACTAAACTTTGAGAAATTAAATTCTGATTTCATCCGGTTAGAAAAAAAAGTGAATTTACTTTCGATATTTTTATTTCCTTTCTCACAGTCCTTATTTGCCTCTCGTCAAGGTGCTGTGCGAACTGTGCTGCATTGCGTGCTACAAAAGCCATTCCTACACAAGACCTCCATGTGAACCAGATGGACTCTGCGTGGGTCGATTATCTTCCTGGCCATGAAATAAGGTGCAAATAGGAGCCATCTTTGACCCTGGCCTTGGAGGAAGCTTAGATTGTAATATCTAATGAAACCCCTCCAGAAAGGTCTGCTCCTGCCGCTCGCCACCTTTTCATCTAGATCTGCGTCGCAAATGAGAAAAGGAGGCTGTTGAACATCCAACATCTTGTCTGAATTAAACTCGAACCCTTGGGTAGGAACAGGGGGAGGTCTGCTCTCCACGTCTCCCCTTGGTTTCTCACGGAGGGAGGAAAGGGTGTGGGGTCCCGCTTACAGCTGACTCTCATGCTGCAAACATTTTGCTGGGCTGGCACTTCTGATCTGGTCATAATGAACTCATGGGCCTGATGAAATCATCCAGAGAGTTCCTCTCCATGTGGCCACACAGTCATTATGCATCACTGTTTAATATCTAGGTTTGTGAAGTGGCATTAATGCTGTCTGACTGTGGAAAGTCTAGAGACTCATCAACCAAGCCTGAATCAGACAAAGGCATGACAAGTTTGTCCACAGCAGGTGTCTGGTGTCTTGGGACTAAAAGGATTCCTTTTGGAGATTGCGTATCCATACTTGTGGCACATAACTACAAAGCTTCCATTGGTCAAATGACAATGGGCATAACAATCAACTGTAACTAAATCAACTGATTTCAGTGCAAAATTCAGATTCCTGGAACCAGATTAGCGATGGGTTAATTGGTGTTAGTGCAATCCAGGATACCTGCAAATTCTCCTCCAGGCTCCACATGCACACATTTCAATCTTTTCCAAAAATGTCATCTTCTGTGGTGTTTAGCATGAGCTGCCTAATCGTAACCACAAATTAAGTAATCACAGAGGAGAAAAACTCTTCAACTGGGAAATACACAAAAGCTAATTTCTTTAATTAATAAGAATTTCAAGTTGAATGAGTTGAGCTCCTAACATCTGTTATATACAAACAAATGAATCCACAAGTAGAGGTACAGAAATAATCCAATAAATATTGGTCTACAGTACTGGTTTGCTGTAGGTTTTGTCTGGGTTGTCACCTCAAGTATCAACTGCCGATCTGTCTCAAGTTCAGATAAACCTGATTCAAGTATGCTTCTTTTTGACTCCTGTGGAGAAGGTTGGCAAAAGCAAATATCGCCATGCCCACACATTTCTCCATGAATTGAGTCATTGGAGCTTCATGTGGGCAACAAGGGGACCCTGTCAGTTAATTAGACAAGGGTGGTGATGGCTCCATCCATCACCTTACGTTTTCTTTCACTCTGAGACAAGTCCAGTTGGAACATTTCCCTCATCTGTCAAACCGGAGAACATTTCCAACTGCAAAGACCACCAATGGGTGAAATTTTTTTGAGCAACACACTGACATGAGCTTGACCTCCCAGGAAAGGTCATGTGGTGTTACCATGGCAACTGAGAACACCACCGGTATGTTAAAAAGGTAGCCAGAAGGGGTGCAGGGGGCGTCTAAGCTCAATCCGTGACTGCAGAATTTCCGTGGGCGGGTGTGGATGCATGTTGAATATTAAAATATTCTTTCTAAATGAAGTAGCTGTGCCTCTATTCATTACACCACTCTGATGTTCCATAACCATTAACATCTGTTAAAGCCCAATATGCACCACAACACAGATCTCTGGACAAGGAGGGTATTTTTAGACATGTACTCATTAGCGCTGAGAGATCATTTGTAATGAAGGACGGGAGGGGAGAAGGAGGCCAATAACACAGTGAAAGATGGTATCCATATTCAAATACCTGAGGAGCGAATGGGTTTAACTGGGAGTGAAAATAGTGGGGGTGAGATGTGAGGGGCAGGTCAATCAAAGATTTTGAGGAGAACGATGCAATAAAATAGTCGGGGCGAGGTCAAGGAAATTTTACAGCACATTAGACATTATCTGTAAGCTTCTAGCTCTGTTTCTAAAACATAGACAACATATGTAACCTCTAACTATTAACATTTGCTTATAAAACTGCTATGTTCCCATACCAAGGATCAGACCCATTGTTCTCGCAGGGATCAACATTCCTCCAGTAATTCTGCCATAATTTAAATGAGCTCATCACTTCTATTAGCAGAGAGGCTATCATTCAGAATCACGCATGGTATCGATTAATGAACTTACCGAGAACTGTTCAATTATACCACTCTGAAATGATATATATCCTGCAGTCAACATGTTCTATATTTTCTGTTTTGGTCATACATTGGTGGTATTGAATTGTGGGAGTGTTATCTGCTTTTCTATAATGGGATTCTGTTTTAATTTACTGCAGGAAACAAAGTGCCATGCAATCCGTCTCTTTCTCCAGGTGGAAGTTAGATTGTATAAGAATATAGTGCCATTGTCTTACAAAGTGAGAACACAAACACAGATATGGTGGCAGACAACCATGCTACCTCCCTTGTTCCTCCAGCTCTTACAGTGGGATGCAGCCTGATACAACAGTGCCCCCTGGAGGAACCAGTGTTGTCAGTCAAAGAGTCTGTGAACTTAAAGCAACCAGAGGCAAATCCAGGTGTTTCTACAGACTGAAAATGATTCACAATATTATGTTTATGTAATATAATTACTGTGGTGTACTTAACTGAACATTTTTCTAAATGAATATACTGAATGCTAAATGTGTCATATAACCAAGCCAAGCCGAAAAAATAAAGAGTAGCAGAAGCCATGCAGTCTAAATATGCTTTCCCGTGCCCCAGCCTTGTCTCACCAGGCTGGCGCTGTCACTGGCAAAACAGGAAAACACAATGGAGTGATGGAGGGACTCATTTGCCAGAGCGGCCTTTGCTGCCACACAATTAGCAGCAGAACAGTGGGCAGACCAAATATCCAAGTGCCACTCCACAGGCAGGCCAACTTGGTCTGAAGCTCCAAATGGAGTTGGCCAATTTGGCCAGTGACTTCAGTGGCTTGTGAGGCCAGTCATTGTCCTCTCAGACAGCCGGCAGATGGGAGAGAAACAGGGCCAGGTGCTGAGAAAGAGTCACTGATGGAGTGATAATATTATAATATCAGTATTAATATTTATTCATGATTGGGGATTAAAACATGGGATGAAATCCACCTCTATCTCTAGCACTAATCCAACTGTTTTACTAAAAAAGGGAAAAAGTGACAGCTAGAGCAATGAATATGGATATATAACTATGAATATGATGGTTATGGTATAGTTTGTGCAGGGGTGCAGGGGAGTGACATGTTACAAAGGCTTCTAACTGAAACTGAACCATGAATATTGGTCAAGTCAAGTGGGTTTTATTGTCATTTCAACCATATACACAGTACACAGTGAAACACGACAACATTTTGGACCAAGGTGCTACATGATTAAACATATTGCAGACAGGACTGCATTAAAGTGCACACACTTGGAGTTGTATGTTCATATGCTATATATGGTTATATACAGGGTAGCTATAGTGGGGATATACAGTACTGAGGTAGGTATTGAGTCAAATTAAGTAGCAGTAAAGATAAAAATGCATGGATCTACATGCAACATGCATATTGTATTATATCTGTTGTTTGACCTTCTAGCAGTATTGACCATTAAACTGCACCTAAGACCACCTCCAATTTAGGGTCTAAGTGTAAAATGTTCCACTTGTATCATGGTCAAAATAATACCCAAATTATAGGGATCCCTGTCTTAACATGTGCTGAGCTGAGAGAAGATTGATCACTCTCTGTGCATTAAATAGGTAGTTGGATTTAGCAGCCCGTTAGCTTAGCTTAGCATAAAGACTGGGAAAAGGGTGAAACAGCTGGGCTGGCGCGTCCATCATGTCCATGGCTCACTGATAAACACTGGTTAAATGGTGAACTGACATTTTAATACTTTGTGTTTTTTTCTCGAATAAATGTGAAATGTTAATGAGTGAACTTTAGAAGTGTTGGTAAATTGATTTTGTTACCTCTGGCCAAGCTGGACTACATTTACTGTACAGGGCGGTAACAATCATCTCAGTGGTAGAGTGGGTCGTACAATAACCCTAAGGTTGGGCGGTTTGATCCCCATTCTTGCTTCCTCACCACAGCCAAGGTGCCCTTGAGCAAGGCACCATACCCCACCAAAATCCGCTCCCTGGGCGCTGTAAACTGATAAAGTTAATAAAGTTTCTAAAATTAAAATCTCATCTGTTTCTCAGCAACAAAGTGAATATCTGCATAAAATGAAAATCAATTACTAATTGTGCTCTAATTTTTTATCTGAAGTATATTTTGTGGCATCAGCACACAAATTGAATTATTACATGTTTAAATCAACAGAAATAAGTGAAAGGCTTCAGTGTCTCAGTCACGTCTGCCAACCTCAATGTACAATGCCCATGCACAGTGCTGTCATAAAGAAGATGGTGAGCGAAAGTACTAAAACAAGGTACAGATATAATAGCCCTTAGAATATTATAAAGAAAGAGGTGTCAGTTATCAATATGCTACCATTGACTACTGCTACTACTACAACATGTGAGAAAGGACACATACATTTCCCACTCATGTTGCTGTACGTCCTTCAGTGGAGATAATGTGCAGCAGGGAAAAAGCTCTTAGGGGTGGTTTTATCTGTAATGTTCTCTGCAGAATGACATGCCTCTAATGACAGAGCACAGCATGCGCTCATAGAGAAAAAAAAAACACTTGATAGTGCTTAGACCTTGATGGAAAATAATAAAATAAATAATAAATTAATGCAGACAACAGGATGGTGAGGGTGAGTCAGACCACAGGGTGTTGATTTCTGGGAAAGTGGCTCATGAGGCTGGAAGTACGAAGACAGATGGCCACATGGTGCACCGATTCCCCTATGAGGCTTCGCACACAACGAGAAATCCATTTAAGAGATGGCTCTCTGAGTGTAATGCCACAAATTTGGGTCTGATGAAGAACACAGGAGCCACGTGCCAGCAATGGGGACTCTCAACCATCCCTAAAAGGATTTCCGAGAACCCAGATGTGTCGACCATTGAATTTGATTCGACAGTGTTTATCCCTTAAGGGGCTTTTAAAGGACACCTGATCAGGTTATATACAGTTCACAGAGAGTTTCATATACATCAGAAATAAGATTGTACTGTGTCTCCATGAATACGTGCTTTGAAAACAACCAAATATTCATTAAATCATCTATCAAAATGCTGAAATGTCTGGAGCAAAATGAGTGGACTGAATCACACACTGACAATACAATAAGAACAGTGTTGGAAAGTTATTGAGGACATTTACTCAAGGACTGTACAAATCTATAGTATTTCCATTTTCTGTTACTTTATGCTTCTACTCAACAAGTTATTTAGAATCAGATTAATAATACAAAACAATCAACAAATAAATTATCTAAATATATGTAATGTATAAATACATGTATTATTATAGGTTAAGATAAGACATGCTACCTAGCAGTAAAATTAAAGTTTTACACACATTGATGTATTCATAATTATAATCAGTACATACAGCAATATTTTATACAGTAATTTCAAATGGGACATTTTGCACTAGTACTTTTGGTACTGTATTTTAATGTATGACTTGTCACAAAGTGTTTCTACACTGTAGTATTGCTGCTCTAAAGATTTGAATACTTCTCCCATCACTGACTAAGTGATGAAAACAAGCAATCCAGTTTCTAATCAGGCTCTGCCTGCTCCTTTGTTACCTGCTGACACACTGAATCTTTCCTTACAAAAGATTCACTGGCTTTGACTGGTATTGATTTTTTTTTTAAAGGCACCAGACATAACAGGCTTCTCTCCAGTAAGGATCAATACATGTATGTAGAGCAGCTTCTTCTATAAAAGGAGCCGCAATCAATCTCAACTCCCCAACCCTTGTAATGAATTACATTACATGTATGTTGTGCTTATGCTCATGCAAGACTAGACTGGACCAACACAAATATGAAATGTATTGCCTTGGGGTAGTGTTTAGCTCAGTTAGTAGAGCAGCCGCCCCATGTACGAAGGCTCAGTCCTTGCTGCGGAAGCCCAGGGTTCGAATCTGACCTGTGTCATTCCCAATCTCTCTCTCCCTGCATTTCCTGTCACTCTTCAGCTGTCTCTATTAAAATATAAATTGAAAAGGCCAAAAAAAGAAGATATGAATTGCCTTGAAATTTTATACACACATTTGTGGTTACCAGAGGATGAATCCCAATGACTTCAGTGATCCCCTGACTTTCCATCCAGCAGTATGAGGGATGAAATTAAATTTAATAATATGCAATTTATGTTGTGTTTTTATTAACTTAGAAGCCATTTATATATCCAGAGGGAGCCGGACAGTTGCGATCTGCAACCTCACCGCTAGATGTAACTAAATCCTACAAATTGGACATTTAAGTGAAATTACAGTTGGTTTTCCGTGAAATTTCTAAGAAAGATTCAAAAGATAGAAGGAATAAATTTAGAAGTTATGGATCAAAAAGACTGAAATGGCAAAAGAAGAAAAGTATGTGACTGAATGATGAAATTTACTGGTGGTTTCACATCCTCCATATAATGTGGTGGGCTCTTTCATTCATACACTATGATATGCTTAACATGTTTAAGCAAGACTTGATTTGCTGCTCTCACCAATCATGTTGTTGTGAGTCACCCTCCAGGAAAAGCAAAATCCAGATAAAAAGATCAAAGTGTTATTAGTAAAATATGCTCTAAATTCATCTTTGAAACATACAACCTGAAGTGACCTTTCGCTTAAATGCAAACAAACCCACTCAGGCAGAAAAGAGGTTTAACAGCTCTCAAACACAAGACAGGCGGGCTGATTGCAGAGAAGGAGGCAGAGTGCGTCTGCTTTTCCAGGCTGTGTTGGCTCGAGTGAAGCCAAACTGGACACAAATCATCTGGGGCACCATCCAGAGGGGTGGGTGTGTGGGTGGGTGGGAAGGCTGAGCAGATAAAACGAATCCTAAAAAGCTCCTGGCAGCTGAATAAAACAGCCCCAAAGGCTGTCTGTCATGGCTTGGTGTTCAAGCGTTGGCCCCCTGTTTCTGTTTCTGGCTTTGTTCATGTCCTGGTTTCACAGCCTCTTTCATCTCCCTCCCTGCCTCTCCCATAGGTGTCTGTGTAATTACTACTGACACAAAGAGGAAGAGGCAACCATGAATCCGCAAACATTACAAAAGTAATTCATTCCTGTCCATTCACTCTATCTTTCAATTCATCTGCCAGTTTGATGAGCTCGCCTTTTTCTGTCTTATTTTTCTGCAACCAGAGTGCTTTGTGCTCAGGTAATCACCACTGCCATCACACTACCTGAATTTACTCTCACTTATCATTTCAATTATGCAATGAAGTCACCTTGTGTGAACATGCCAGCGTTGAATATTCTAATTTCTAGACTATAAACACTTAACAGGCATGGAGCATGAATCCTATCTCGTGGCTTCAGTCTGCAGGTGCAGATGTAGAAGTAGACACCACCTTTCTGAATCATTTCAAAGCAAATAAAATTGTTACTTTTAGAGAACTGTCTGTTGCCTTGTATTTACCATGGTTGTGATATATTTATGACAGCATTAAGGATGCTCAGATGTCTCTGTCCTTGATTCGGAAGGATCCGTCTCGCAGTAAACAACATTAGTGTGGGCGGCTGCAGTGGGTACATATTGTAACCTTCAACTCTCACACCTGTCACAGATAAAGACACAAACTCTGACACCGAGTGCGCCGTTTAGATTTTTTTCCCCACAGAGCACCGTGGTACCTGTTTAAGTGCAATGTTTTTTTTGTCGCTTTCTTTTTTTCTTTCCGCATTCCTTCTGAGAAATCCACACTTACATCATGATTGCATCACCTCACACACTTCTTTCCTGTGGGCATGAAATCGGCACAACAGCTGGGCTGTCAGAAGGTGTCATTTCTGCAAAAGAAAACAGGAATAACTGGCTGCAGAAGCTTTCAGAGGATCCTCCTGACACACTGCTGCCTCCCCTGCTGCTGTGCTATGAACATCTAAACTCCAGATGGGGCTGACTCTTTGACTTATTAAAGATTTAACCAGGTGAGTCTGCCTTGTGCCCTTGACCTTTAAAGCTGCGCGGTGTGGCAGTCAGGGATTTAAGGGGAGCAAGAAGTTGAAAAACAACAAAGGGAACGCAATATCATTTGTAGTAAATTACTAACCCACACAAAGTGACACAAGGCAGCCTAAGTCAAGTTGTTCTGACAGCTCTTTCAGCTGCCACACAGAGCAAGCCAAGAAAAGTCAATGAACACTCAGTGATGTGTTTACATAAACTCTCTAAAACATCTATTCTTCTGTGGGAGTGCTTCATTTTATATCTAGATTTCTGCATCAAATACTGCATCTTCCATGGTTTCATGAAGATTACATTAGAGAAGATGTGTTTGAGTTTGTTCACATAAATTAGATTGACAAAACATACCAGGACAGGAGTGTGAAAAGAAAAAGGCAGAGATGCAACAGCTGCCACAGTCTACCCAGTGGTGATAAACAACAACAGCTTAGCAGAGAAATCCTGTGATGTGAAAATGTTATTTCTTCTATCTGAGAGGCCTACTCTCAGGAGACAGTGGGGTGGTACTTTTGAGGAGTAAACGCACGAAATAAGAATGAATATTGTAATATATGAGGGAATATTTGGCTGGTGTGAAGCAAAGTTTGCCAAGTCTGTTGTCTCTGATTTACAGTGCATTTATTGTCGACCAATTGGGAGTTCTCACATGAAATGAGTTTTATGTAACCAGAGTACAAGAGCTCGGGGGAGGATGGATGTACTGTAGGTGTTGTGAAGAGGATGTGATCTCCTCTGCTGACTGAAGCTGAATCAGGTGGATGTGAGTGAACACAAAGGAGCTCACGTATACTCAGGTCAAGCTTTATTATAACGGCTTGGAAGGAAAAATGACAGCAGAACTTTTTGTCCTATATTCAGTATAATCTCCAGGGGGAAGAAAAACACTGCAAACTATATCTGGTGAAACATCCTCTTGTACTTTAACCTGGTGTAGTCTGTGAAGTGCACAATGTGAAATAAATCCAAGTGTGATGCCCTATGTGGCATCCTCGGAGTGTTTCCCTTCCTCCTCCTCTTCTCTGGGTGTGGTTTCTCTGTTTGCAGGTGTTTTCTATTACATTACTTTGGATTAGTAGTAGTATTTATGCCACTGCAGCCAGGTACTCACTCACTTCTCTGATCTCTCTCCGGCTTTGGTTTGGTTTAGTTTGATGCTTTAGGTTGTCCTTTGCTTTTGTTTCACACTATCAACACTTGCACACTCACACTTCTTACTCATGCACACCCTACACCACTGATACCACTGCTTTTACACACTCCATAACAAATCCTTTATGATTGTTTAATTTGGTCTAATCTGGTTTAATTTGATTTAATAAAGAATTGTTTAAACAAATGTACATGGTGTGGACTCCCTTTCTGCCATGACTCTCAGAGCCAGGTCATGACACAAGCTTTTTTTTAATTCTCTGAATTTGTACCTGACATCCACTTAGCATTTTATTCTTCCTAATACTATCTGAAGACTGTTGTCATAATACTTCAGACATCAAATCCACAGCTGGTTAACATCCTGGTGTCGGCCCAGAGTGAGCAGCAGTTGAGTAAGCATGGACTAAATAATAATCTCTCTCATGTTGGGAGACCAGTAAGTTTCGCATTATAATGGTATTCAACACGTATAGAAATAATCACTCAGTTAATTCACAGGATTTAAGCAGAAAGAATTGAAAATATCTGTTGTAAATGTAAATTTAATCAGCCAGGATTTTAGCAATACTAAGGTCAGGAGGCTAAGTCCCACAACACACCATCCTCATTCAAATTTTGAACAAAAATCCATATATATAGAGTCTTAAGAATTTATTTGAATGTGTCATATTTTATTTATTCAGCTATTTCATTTCCCAAAGCCTGTATCAAAACATTCTCTGCACAACAAGGAATACTATTTTGGCAGGTCTAGACAGACAAGGATGTCTGAAAATTCACTGAATCTGATCTATCAAGCACCATAAAGGGATGGGACTTTGAACTGGGTGTACAGTTCCCCTAATTGCCTTTTTAAACATAATTCCTTTTTAGTAGCATTTGAGTCTAAAAGTGCTCATTTAGTTACTCATAATGTCTTGGATTTTCCTTTCGTAGAACTCACAAACACTCTGAAGCCTCATTACCACAGTGCTTACAGTGCTCTAAGAGTTGTAGTGTTTAAAGTTTTGTATTTTTTAACCCACTCACTACGACTCATGAACTGAAGCAGTTATGTCGCAGGCTACAAAACCAAAAAATGCAAAGTTGTGCCACCCCTTTCAAGTCAATACGATCCACTGTTAATTTAAAACTACTAATTAAAAGCAGCATAGACAGTTATCTTTGTGAGGTCCTGTGAGGCCCTCCTGGAAAAGCTTTATTTTTTAGATCTGAAACTGTGAAATGGTTGGTAAAGTTTCCATGAATTGTAGTCAAGTAAGTTAAAATGCACTGGTATGGCCCTTTAAACAACACTGGCAGTGTTTCTTAAGTGGAGTGGACAGTGGCAGGATGTGGTTCTGGAGAGGTGGAAAGTCCACAGTAAAAAAGCCAAGTGGGGCCTGTGGCGAGGCACAGCATGTGTTCATGCTCCAGTTAACTGGAGTTCACCAGAGGTTAAGCGAAACAAAAGAAACTTCTATAATATATGTACAGGCAGGGAAGATGGCAACACAATCTGACAACTTACGTGGATCCTCAAGTGTCATTTTGATGTCGGCTGGTGGGCGATAGTTTTGTCTTTGCAGCAAGTCTGATTCCTAAAACACACAGAGCAGAACAAACTCTGGTTTCTGTTTCTGCAATGAGGCTGCGCACAGAGTAATCGTTTGCTCCAACCCCTGGGACTTTAGGGAGACAATCTGCTGCTGTGCTCCTGACTGGTGAGTCCATTTTACCCCTGACTACATGGTCCAAGCCACTGACTGGAGCACTGCTTCAGTGCCCATACTGCTCTCAGAGGAAGTGACCTCAATACATCCAATAACCCTGCTCACACAAGCGCAACAGCTGTGGAAGATTGGAAGCATACCAGGTTTCTTATCTTCTAAAATGAGAGAAAGTACATTGTTTTGCGGTGTAAATGTCAGGGGAAGAATAATTCAAAGTTTTCTCATGGAGTTCATATCTAAATGACATCTTCAAATAAAAAAAAAAGGAAAGTTCAGCTATCTGTTGTTGGTGTCATTGGGGAAGTGAAGAAATATTTAATCACAATAAATTTACACTATCACATAAATATAGCAACAAAACCGGACGCACTTTATTTATCTTGGGAAAAAATGGCTGAAACTGACAAAAAGTTTTATGATTTTATTGTTCTCATCCCACTGGTTTACAGCTGCATTAATCAATATTTTAATATTAAAAACAGATCAAAATGATTACATGTGCTGTGAAGAGTGTTGCAGCTGTTCTACAGCATGCAACTGTTTAAATTTATTCTCACCGCTCTCATCAGCTGTGATAAACCAACTACTGTAGCAGCACAGCACCAAATGGCAGGTAGCTATTTGGTGCTACCTGCAAAACAGCTAGAAACAACAGTAGCTAGTGAACATAGTAGAGCATTTATCAGCGGAAGAGACCAAAAATATTGAAAATACTGGATCGACATTCATCATATAGACTCAAAAATGGCTTGATTAAATCATCTTAATGACTGATAATCCATCAGTGTCCTGTTTTCAGTTGGTTGTTCTGCCCCTAAATGGCCAAGAAATTAATTAATGCAACTTTTGCGTCAACAAAGAAACTCAAATTAAATAGTGAGTTCAGAGGGACCCTCTGGAGTGGAGACTCTCATAAACCTCCAGAGATCTGAGGCGACTGTTAGTGTGCAAGGTTCAAAATATCCTGTGCTCTCTAGAGGGAGGATAAGGTGATCCTGGATAGAACTACCTTATTTCAGTAGCTTTTAACCCTCCTTACAGCTTCTGTCACCACCACATTTGTACAGTGGGTCTATTGGATAGGGCCGTGACAGAAGCTACCACCAAGTAATTCAATCTGCCAGCAGTCAATCCAACAGTATGGCTTCTATCCACAGGCACTGAGCTAAATTTGAGCTTTACAGTTGAGATTGTTGAGTTAACACGCTGAGCTGCAGGAGCTGATTTGTGCTGATTACCAGGGGCCTAAGTGACTCTGTGCACCACGGCCAGGTGACTGTGTGGGATCCTGCATTTGGCACTTGTTACTGTTGTTTTCCACGGAGATGCTAATCATCAACCATGCGCTAGAGGCATGATTAAATGTCACACAGCTCCCTCGGTTTGGCCCTCTCACTGTGAATAAACCTCTCGCCCACAGGCTGTAGGGAGCCTGGAGTCTGCAGACACACTCTGAACAGCCTGAGCTACACAGAGCCACAGCTCCCCCTACAGGTCACATTACAAAAGACAACAACAATGAGGTCTGCGTGCACACTGTAGTTTTACATTACCCCAGACTGCTGAACCATTATGCACATTTTGGACGTTGGTAAATGATTTGTTGCTTCACTCATCCCAAAACACACTGTATGTGTAATCCTACTTATTATAGTGTTGTCTTTGTTGCTCTTGTTCTTTGCTCTTGTCATCAAAAGAAATCCTGGGATATAAAGTACATGATGAAGGGCAAGACTGCCCTCATGTGGTGTATTTAACTGTATAATGTATGGATATCTTGATCATGGGAAACAATAGCCAATAAAGCAGTCTCAGGAGTTTCTTAGAGTTTTACATATGTGCAGTTATCAAGCAGATGTTTGTACATTTTACGGCACAACTGCTTTTTTTTTTAACAAAACAAACCACCTTTGATATGAATTTGGTGAGCTTGAAATAGTATATTACTGCTGTATTGTAATTATCTGTCAGTATAAAAATGTATCTTTACATATTAAATTGAACACACATGCTGCAAAAGCACTGCAGTAGTCTAAATGTGTCATACTTTAACATAAAGCATGCAAATACTGTGAAAGCTGTATTATTATATATAATTTATTATACTTGTATTTAAATGCCATGTGAATTAAAATCCATTAAAGAAATTAGACATTTGCATGAGGGCAGTGGTTAGCACTGTCGCCTCAGCAAGTTCAAATCTTAGCAGCGTGGAGTTTGGATGTTCTTGTATCTGCACGTGTTCTCTCCTCCACAGTCCAAAGACATAACCTTAATAGTAGGCATGAGTGTGAATGCTTGTCTCTATGCCCTGTGATGAACTGAAGACTTGTACCCTACCTCTTGCCTTAAGTCAGCTGAGATAGGCTTTTCCTGATGAGGATTTGCGTAAAAGCTCTTTAAAATAAAAACAATAAAAAAAAACACCTTACTGTAAATACAAGATAATCAATCTAAGTGGCTTTAGAATGGTTTCCATCATGTAGGCTCAACATCGGTTCAACAAACAAAGAAGAACATTTGAAAAAGCTTTTTTTTAATTTTTATTAAAAATTCAAGTCACCACTGTGATTGTTGTTGACTGCTCATCTGAGAGGTTCTTCACCTCTCAGCATCAAAAAACATCAGAATGATATACAGTGCTTAACAAATATATTAGACCACCTGTCAGAGACCATCCAGCATCATGACGTGTTTTAATTGCGGACTGCTTAATTTTCAGTGAGCTCTCAACGTTTTACAATTTTGAACAGGAATGAGGAATTTCAAACTGAATTCACCTTTTCATAACAAATTTAAGCCGGCTCACTGGGCTCCTCTGAGAAGTTAGAAATTAATAAAGCATAACATTCAACCACTAAAACTAAATCTTCTGTTTGGGAATGCGAGTAAATAACTATAATTTGACATCTTAAGAATCTTAATTTCAAGACTTATTTTTTCACTTTTCTTTGTAAAACCGTAAATTTGATTTGATATCAATGATGATGATCAATAATAATTATATTTTAGCATTAAAAATATAATTTTGGTTAAAGAGCATCTACATACAGTAATGGTGTATTAACCATTACAGAAACATAAAAAATGATTTTGGTAATTACCAATGCTAATTTAGGGCAGCTGTGGCATAAACATTACATTGGCTGGTGGTCAAATAAATGAGTTAAGTACTGTAACTTGACATAAACATGATTAACATAATTCAGTAAAATGTGAAATTATCACATCATTTTATAAAAAGGTATAACAAAGCAAACATCTTATAGTACTTGCATATCAGAAACATTCTTACATTAATTTTCGCTAACACTAAAATGACAAATCCCTCCCACCCCCAGAAATCACCAGGCAGTCTAAAATGACAAATCCCTCCCACCCCCAGAAATCACCAGGCAGTGAGTGGCATGGTATGCAAAATTCAGCAAAGTTGACTGGACGGTGCTTCACTTTACAGACAGACAGTGATTCAAAACAAGTGTAATATTCTGCACTGATCAAATCAATCACCTGAGTGAAAATTCTATACAGTGCTTAATAAATATCAGACCACCTGTCAGTGACCATCCAGCATCATAAAGTGCTTTAATACTGACTAACTGGTCATAATTATTACCCTTGTAATAATAACTGTCTGATTATTATTACAGTGGTAATAATCAGACAGAGCGGATGCCACCGCGGTGGATTTCCTGAGGGGTAAGTTTACGAATGCACTTTTGCAAGTCTGTCTTCAGCTGACTTGCTTCGGGTCGGTCTTCTGGTTTCGCACTCAGCATTGGTCTTATGATGAAGTACTGCAACATAAAAAAGAACAACTACTGAGATCTATAATGCATTGAGAAAGATTGCTATATTCCCTAAATACTTCTGCCTGCTGTGCTGAAGAGGTTTTGTTATTTAAAAACAACAGTCTTGGCTCTGCTTTGGCTCCTTTAGAGGCTCAACAGTAATAGTTCAAACACTAGTGTTTCCATCACCAGTAAACTGGCACCCTGTAGGAAACACTAAGTGGATTTCTTAAAGATTATGTAAATGACAAATCTGGTTTTCATAAATGGGGCAGGGGATTAGAAAAAAACCTGCTTTAGACAGGTAGATTTCTCCTGGAAAACGCAAATTTCTCCAACATGTACTGTAATGGACTTTTCCAAATATGCATGTGCATATGAAAACTTTAGGGTAAGTAAGGTCAAGTATAAGTGGAGTAGTTTCCAGTGAGCAGGTAAACTACAGTGCACATAAACATGTTCTGCCTGGGTAACCCAGTTTCTCTGAGTGACCTGGGTACTTATGGGCATATAAACCATACTGACTGATTCATATCGGAAGTATATTGACAAAATGTACAAATGATGTACCTCTTGGGTAAAGTTGTCCCAAAAGCCCTTTGGTAATTTCTGCTTTCTGATGTCGTTCCACACCTGAAAAGTCATGCAGTGACAAAAAAAAGCAAACAGTAACTGGCAGGACACGCCTGGTATGTTAAACTTATGGCAGTTTGGTGTCACAACATAAAAAATAAATAAATAAAAAAGTTGCCTGGTTTGCACAAATGCCTAATAATGAGGCAATGTGTTTGCAGGGAGCAGAGAGAGCAAGGGGCATGAAAGGGGCAACAGTGATTTTATTTCATAAGCCTGCTAATAAAGGTTTTGAACCATAAAATCAAGACGTAGCTTATCAGCTGTACATTAGGCTGTCGAGCTGCTCCTGTGACTACAATAACACCTGGTGCCGTGCATATGATCAAGGTAATTCTACACATTTACAGTAAATGTACACACTTTGCTAATTACAAGTCATTCTCTTGAAATAGATCAATCATACGGTGTGCTGCAGAGGTTAAGCAAAGCACAAAACGTGCAAGAAATGACAATGTAATTACTGAGATGACTGCAACATCCTGGATACCTGTCTTAGCTCAGTATGCAGCTGTGTCTGATACTGTTCAAACTTCAAAAACAATCAAACAGAGCAGGTTATCAACTGCTAATGAAACACTTAGTTCAATTTTGGATTGTAACTGACCAACTCACCATTTGTTTTTCATGCCAAGTGGGAAATTTCCAAAGAAGTTCGATGTATATCAGCCCCACAGCAAATATATCAACTTTTCGATCATAAGTATTCTGGCTCCTCTGTTGTAGAACAAGGACACAATATTAACAAAATGCAGCGTATTTGTTCAGTCCTAATCACTAGATATTAAAGCAGTTAAACTCATCAAGTCACTGAATGTAACTAATCCAATAGTTAATTATGTTTTCTGTTTGTAGAAACACACACATTTTATTACATTAACCTAAAACAGTCTATAACATCGCAAGAAACAAGGTGTCAAACTTTCTAAAGTTGTCCGGACCACAAATGAAAACAGTTTTCTTTATGTTGTCAATGTTAATAGAGAAGACTTTAAGGATGTCAGTATAAAGCATCTCACTTGCTCCGGAGCCATGTAAGAAGGGGTTCCTTTGTACACCGTTCTCTCAATCAGGTTCTCGCCATCGTCATCATTCTCAGCAGTGACCAGACCAAAGTCTCCGATCCTTACTTCTCCATCTTGCCCAAACATGATATTGGCAGGCTAACCGTGGGAAAGACATAAACAAACATGTAAACATGCTTCATGACTGATGTAATATAATAAATGATGTGATTCACTTTGTCTCACCTTCAGGTCTCTGTGGATGAGCATTTTGGAGTGAATGTACTCGACTCCATTGACTATTTGTTGAGCAATAGTTAGACTTTCTTCTCTTCTCTTGGAGTCTTGCAGAGATTTTTTCACATTCTGAACATTCTTCTCGTCTATCCACACTCCAAGTGTTTTGGTGTCACACAGCTCCATCTGAATGTAGAGGTACTTTATGGAAGTATCTCCCACAGAACACCTAGAAAGATATGAAAAGACAGATGAAGAAATTTTTGTCTCAGATAAGTACGAACTTTAGTAAGACGATGTGACCTACTGTGTAGGGCTGGAACTGTCAGATGCACTGTCCCATTGGTATCCTGAGTCCTCCATCCAACAAGAGAAGCATCGAACTATGTTACTGTGATGGAGGTCTGATAATGCCTCCACCTCCCGTAGTGCTTTTCCGTTCCTGCGGATACAAATTAACTTACTGAACTGAACTCAACAGAAAACAGAACACTGATGGATTACTTACTTAAAACATACTCATTACAACATAAAGCATCACTATACAGTATATTTGACTTACTCTTTACAGAGCACAATCTTGACAGCAAAATCCTTCCCAGTCAATTTTTGTTTTGCTTTGAAAACACAACCAAAGCCGCCTTTGCCGAGGCACTCTATGGAGTCAAAATCTTGTGTAAACCTGCTGAAACAAGAAATGTCTCTTACTTTAGATCAGTTGTTAAAATTAATAAACACAAAACCACAGAAAATACATGCTTAAACTTTTTTTCATTTTCCATACCTGGAGATTCCTGATTGGGTTGATCCTGGTTGGGTCTTATCACTGGGACCGCTTCCTGTGTTCACTCCTTCAGGATTCAGTACATCCTTAATGACCAAAAAAAAAAAAAATCATCATAACGAGTACTGAATGTATTTACTGTAAATGAGTAAAATCATTAAACTTATTCAAACCTCAAATGGGTAATACACCTTACTGCTGCTTTCAACTGGATCTGCCCAAAGTACAGCAAGTCTAACAATCTAATATGCTGTGCTGTTCTCTGGTACTTCAGTTAAGCCAGGAGAAACCAGTATGTATTAATACTTACCTTTGCACTGCCAGCTTTGTTTTGAAATGCAAGCGTGGGTGCTTCCTTCTTGTCCTCCATCTTTGTTTTTCCAGTGGCAGCAGAGTACTCTTTATCACCAACCACGAAGCTACAGCATCTAATATCACACAAACATTAGGTAAAGCATTTTTAAATGGTGACAAATCAACTACAAATTAACCTGAATAGTGTGCAGACTTACTGAGTAGCATTATTTGGTTCCGGTCTTGGTGACTCCACAGCCTTTATCGGCATCTTGTTCAACAGGCCAGATTCATTGAGCAAGCTCTCGTGTTTGATTTGAACACGTTTATGAGCTTTTGCAGCAGGAATTTCTGTAGCATTTTCAGTCTGAAAGAAAAAAGCAAATATATATATTTTTTTAGTAACTACTGCCAATGTTTGGATGAACAAACATTTTACAGGGTCAGACACCAGCATACATCTCTGATCTGCTCCATCTTCAAATCACTAGTAGGTCACTTACTGATTGTCCCCTGTGACAAAAAAAAAAAAAAAGATCTGTGCTCCGAACACACTAACGTTCTGCCACCTCTGTTGAAGCTTTTAAAAAGCACTGAAGACCCATTTATTCTTTACTGCTTTACTCAAGCTGGCCTATCTCTCACCTTGTGCTGTCTAGTGTCGTTGCTTATGTTTTAGAGTTGGCTTCTTTTTACAGTTCAGTTTTATTGTTAACATTTTCTCTTGTAAAGCACATGTGAAAGCTGTCACACCATAATAAATATTATTATTAATCAATGAGAAATGGTTTGTGTTTGCTTGTAAAACACAAATACAAAAACACAAAATTCAACATATACCATTTCATAAAGAACAATCTTACCACCGGGCTCTCATTCTCCTTCACATTCAAACATCTCAGGGCCCATTTAGCTGCTTTCTGCTTCGCCTTATTTTTGCTTTTCCCCACACCATTGGGAAAGCCTTGGCCATCGACCACAGCCCTCATGCAGAATCTAATGGGGAAAAAACAAAAACAAACAAAAAAATCTTTATAGATATGCTTCATTTCAGATACTAGAAAATTATATATTTAGTTGTATTGACTTTTTTTGACTTTTCAATATATCTTTTTTGCAAAGCCTCTCACATTTTAATCTTTCAAATAATCAACCATCTATATAACTTTTCACTACATGTTTTATTTTTATTCTTCTTAGTGTTCCAGTGAGCCTCGTTTAGCCTAAATTATTTAACAGAAAAACACATCAATCAATCAATCAATCAATCAATCAATCAATCAATCAGTACCAAGATTAAGCAACATGTCTGATGGCTTGCTGTCACCTTTCCGCCATGACTACCATGCTGTTAATAATGAAGGGAGAAGCTCTGAAGCTTGACATGTGTCATGTTCAATTATGTTATATGATTTACAGTCAGGCTACATTCATGATTTTTTTTTTTTTTTTTTTTTTTTTTACTGCGATACAAACCAAAAACCTAATATTGAGATTCATCATAAAGTTTCAGAGCATCCCCATTAGCATAGTAACTCACAGTGGGAGAGGGGAGGGGAGAGGCACCTGGCTGCAGACCTCCACTGTCACGCACCTCCACTGTCAGGCCCGGAAGTGATGACGTTTTTTGGGGGGTGGGAAACAAACAGGCACCAGAAACAACGTATGTAACTTTTAAAGTGATGATTATAAATGTTTACTCCTTATGTAAGCACCAAACCAACGTATGTATTTTTCTAATGCTGAGTGTTTACAGCTACTAATGTGATGATAAATATTGAAATATTTATATTTAACATGTAATCTGTGTCTATAATAACCAGATCCTGAAATGTAGATGTGACATGAGGGTTTTCTGAATAAAGAGCACTAGCGTTTACATTTAACTGATTTTGATTAATGATTAATCATTGATGAACATAACTTTTGTTTGTTATGTGAAATGACACTGACCAAACAAAAGTTTACTATAAAAACAATATATACAATAGACCGGGAATTGAAAGATTTTATGTCATTGTTTACCAATTAATTCATTTGCTAGGAAAACGATTCAACCGGAAGTGAATTCACGATTTTATTTTGAAATGTATCCCTTGCATTTCCGGGCCTGACAGTGGAGTTCTGCAGTTTTATTTTGAAATGTATCCCGTTCATTTCCGGGCCTGACAGTGGAGGTCTGCAGCCAGCATCTCTTGGGGGAGGGAGGCGCTGAATGAAGCTGTTTATATTAATATACTCAGACCGCCATAGACAAGAGTCGTTCACACATGTAGCAAACAACAGGACACACACACGACAAGAGTCGTTCACACATGTAGCAAACAACAGGACACACACACAGGAAGGAATTTGACAAAACTTGGTTTGATAATTTTATATTGGTGTTTAACTTTTTTTTTTTTTGGGGGGGGGGGGGGGCACACACACACACACACACACACGTTTTCTCGTGTTGAAAAAAACTAAGCAAACGCATTGAGCCAGCCATCATTACGACCATGATTGTTAACCTTGGTGGGAGATGAAGATGGTGCCGAAATTCACGTCAACTTCGTGGTTAACCCCGTTCACTTTCTTCAGCAGCGTTACGTGCAATGTTACACACACAAGCTGCAGCTTTGGAGTGGCCTCCATTTAAGCACACCGTGTACCCCAGCTATCCGCACTCACTCACTCACCTTTTCCTGCAGTCATGTTCATCAGAGCGAACTCGCTCAAACTTTAGTGTCGAGTTCATTCTGGCTGCAAGCTGCTTCAGCTCGGCCACGTAGTCCATCTCGAAAAATATACTACAAGCGAGCGAGCGAAGCAGCCGTGAGTTGATACTGTCTCACTGCAGCAGCTCGCGTAGCTTTAAATTTCCCCCTCCACTACGCCGTCATTTCATGTCTTCTTCCACTTCCGGTGTGGAGTCGAGCTCCGAAATTTCCAGAATTAAAAGAAGCGCGCGTTCACAAAAAGCTCGCCCCCGAGCGGTTGTGCGCGTACCACAGAAGCACTGTGGACAGAGCTCAGGTTAATGACTGACTTTTTAAAGAGAGCTTTATCTGAGCATGTTGTATTGTAGAAGTGAACATTTCATGACTGTCTACTTATATTTTTAAACCGGGACAACAGCACGCATGTCTTTATTAACACAACCAAGTACTGTTATTTCTATCAATAAAAAAAATATTATATTTGTGAGAGACTTTTCATTTTGAATATTATGGACTTTTGGAAGAAAGTATGCTCATTCATTTATAGGCTAAATATAAATAGCTATTTTATCATATTTGTCTTTAATCCAGCACTATTATAGCAGGTAAAGCACAGCTTGGAAGATTACTGTCAGATACTGTTCCCCCTCTGTTCAATATGAAAGGACGCTTTCACATCTTTCAAATTCATACTCCTGACTTCTTTCCCCACAACATAGTCCTGTGATTTTCAGGCTGATATCATTAAATGTGACCGTTTAAAACAGGGGGAACGCATTCCTGACAACTTGGAATATTACTCAGATATTGTAGGCTAGTAGTTAGTCTGTTTCATTATTTTTTTAAGTCCACAGCACAATTTACATACCTTTTGTATAGCTTTCCCAAAGTTTTTCAACTCGAGCGATGTCTCATTCAGGGTTCTAATGTGCAAATAGGCTACTGAAATTGAGCTTTAATTGAGATGTTCGGTTTATCCAACAAGCTCTGAGTTTGCCCCCCCATAGCCTGTGTAGACCTGAGATATTTTTTCTGCTCTAATAAAAAGTGTACGGTTTCTGTGACTTATTCTTAATATACTCTTAATTACCTGTTCCTTTCTGTTAAATCCACTATTTCTACCCCTATTTTGTACTTTGTCACTTTTGATCTCATTCTCCCAATGCCATTGCCTGTTTGATTATTTCCCTCCAACCCATCTGATTTAGATTTTCTCCTCACCATCTCCTTCACCAACTTGTCCACTTTTTAATTTCTTTGGATTCCTCAATGTGTTGGTACCCACATAAATACTATATCTTTTCCCTGATGAGCTAAATTTTAAATATTAAAAGGTAAGTCATACAGTATTTCTTGATGTGTTCTGGTTTTCTCTTCCATCCACTCTTAAGCTAACAGTACTGCACGTCATTCAACAGCATATGCACTTACAAAGTCTGTGATGATCTGTGATATAAGATGTTCTCCTACAGACCATAGTCTGGTGACTGGGAATCACCACTAATTGCCCATGTTGTATCTGTTAGTGGATTCTTTAACCCGTCCGTGTAAAGCTGAATGTACTCACTATATTTCCTGTCCTAACTGTAATACTCCTGAACTAGATCTGCTGTTTTATTTCTGTGCTTAATATTCTTCATATCCACACAAGCACCTTGGAGAATCCAGTCTGGTCTCACAGGCCATCACATAGTTGGACAAAATCCAGTTTCATGGAGCACATCTCAGTGTAATTTAAACAAATGTATAACAAAATATTCATAGAAACAGATTTTTTGTTAGAGAGAATCATCTGATGTATCGGATACAAACATTAAAAGACATCATATGACAAGCTCCCACCATGTAACTTTATTCTAAACAAAAAAGCTTTTACACAAATATATAAATGCAAACTGGGTGACATGCTAATAAGCTAACATTTTTCTTACCAAACTTCATTCATTCACCTCATTAGTTTAAGATCGATTACCGATTATCCTCACTGAGCCAGACATTCCAATTTATCATAAACCTTTCAAACCAACACTTCTGCAAACCAACATCTGCCTGCAGCACCATACACACCCTCAATACAAAAGCTGTAATGTAATACCATTTAAAATACTTTTAACAGAATAACATATCATCTGTTGACAGAAATGGAATGGCACATGATTACTTAACTAGACAATTAGATTCGATGATTAATTCAGATTATGATCTCACCTCCTATTTAAGTTTTGAAGTGTCCTCAAGCAAAACACAGAAGCTCAAACTACCATCCATTGCCATAAGTGTGTGAGGCCTTGCAAAGTGCTTGGTATAAAACCTCAGGCTAAAGCGCTATAAGTGCTGTATTTGACCATTTTTAAATTCATATTAACTACAGTCTAATACATCATTTCATTAAATCACAGATGTGCATATATATCTGTGATGTACCTTGTGATAATCAGATAGTTACATTTCCCTGAGGCATTCTTTGCATCTTGAATATCTCTTCCAACTCTGCTTCCAGTGTACTTGCTTCAGGACGGCCTTCTGGCTGCTGACAGAGCATTGACTCAATGATTCGCTTCTGCAAAGAAGAACAAAAATGACAATGACACTCATTGACAATAATAAATACTGTCATGCTAAATATTGCAAAGGTTCCACTTCACAGTGTTTCCAACATATGTACTTGGAAATCTTAGTAAGCTGAAATTGATATCTGCTCAAAACATTGTGATATGCTGTATCCCATGCCAGTCTCACTGCTACTCTGTTAGTGACCATCATAACTAACTGGCACTCAGTGCATAATACTGTTCTACAAGGCAGTTGTAGAACAGAAAATCAGTTAAGATAATAAGAATAAGTTAATCTACCTCTTGGGGAAACTTCAGTGAAAACTCAGTGGGAAACTTCTGATATCTGGCATCAAGCAAAACCTGTTATTCATGCAATGATAAAAGTTTGAAAGAACATGTTAGTTAGCCTGAAATTTACTAAGAATTGAAATTGTGCTCTGCTGAACATTACAAATAAATACAAGACATATTAAACAAGACAGATTAAACAATGCATATGATAAAGGTGCATCATATCTGCTGTTTACAGTCCACTGCTTTTGCCAAATACCATACAGAAAAGAAATCAATACCCTTAGCTGGTTTATTATTTGTATATAACAGATAGGCATACACAATATGGTTGTCATAATTTGTCTAGATTTTATAATACACAATGTTACATTTTATAGAAAGACTAACCCTTGCTCTTTCATGGCCGGAAGAGACTTTCCACAGGAGTTCCAAGTATATCAACCCCAGAGCAAATATGTCCACTTTCCGGTCATAGGTCTTTGTCCTCTGTAATAAGGAAAGAACACAGCACTGACAAAAGGCACTTCAGCTGCCTGATGTTATCCTCTCATTGATTATCATGATAGATTAGCAAGTTAGGTATATGAAGACTCAGCTTTCAGCTCAGTTTTGATTTTTTTTTAAATACTACTAAAGTTATAACACATTTAATGTTGACCTTTTGATGTTACGGGTCTGCCAACAGTAAAGAGAGCTGAGGCTGAGCTTCAAGAAATCCGGGAACATTGTTAGGTGTGGTGAGCATATAATAACAGTAAGGTTTTTGTTGGTATAGAGCATCTCACTTGTTCAGGAGCCATGTAGGTTGGAGTTCCTGTGGACGCTGTTCTGTCCATGAAAGCATCATCATCTCTGGTGACCAGACCAAAGTCCCCAATCTTCACTACTTCATCCTCATCCAGTCCAAACAGGATGTTGGCAGGCTTATCAGTGAAAAGAAAAAACAGAAAAGGAAACAAATAAAACATCTAGTTCCTCATCTGATTGGCAAAAACACATGAACTAGAGAGAGAAAGAGACTAGAGCTTGAAAATTATTTTTAAGGTATCTGTGTACCTGAAACCTGCAGTTTTGTTCACTGATCAGCTAATAACCTCTGAAAGGCTTCATTAAGGGTTCACAAAGGATCTTTCTCAGGTTTCAGAAGGGTACTCCTCAGGGTAAACCAGAGGACATATGAAATGCCTCTATATGCTCTTTGTCTCAGAAACACAATGCAGATTCTGGTCTCACCTTAAGGTCCCTGTGGATTTGCTTCTTGGAGTGAATATATTCTACTCCACTAACTATTTGTCGAGCAATTTTTAGACTTTCTTCTCCTCTCTCTGAGTCTTCCAGAGGCTGAGTGTTCTTCTCATCAATCCACACTTGAAGTGTTTTGGTGTCACATAACTCCATCTGAATATAGAGGTACTTTGCAGATGGATTATATGCAGGCCTGGAAAAGAATATTTAATTACTTTTCTTTAACTTGAAATAAAACCTTAAGACTTAACATATATGGACTTACTGGAAAGAAGAGCTGCAACTGTCAGCAGAAATGTCACACTGACACCCTGTATCCTCCATCCAAGATGTGTAGTATCGAATGATGTTACGGTGGAGGAGGTCTGATAATGTCTTCGCCTCACGAAGAGATTTCTTGATCCTAAGAAGAACAAGAAAATAGTAAGTAAATAAAATACTTACACAAATACTGCACATGCTGCAGTGCACAACAGAACCTTACAACAGTATACTTACTCATCACAGCAGATGATCTTAACAGCAAAATGCTTCTCCAGCAGTTTATCTTTTACTTTGTGAACACAACCAAATGATCCACTGCCAAGACACTCTATGATGTCAAAGTCTAAGGTAAACCTGTTGAGATGAACATGATTGTTTATGGAAAAATGAAAAAAAAAAAAAAACGAACAAAACTGACGTTGAAATCTCTTCTAGATTGGAATAGATAGATATTAGATAGAATTGTTGGGAAAGAAATTGAAGACCATATCAATATATATATGGTATAAGTGCTACATTGCAAATATTTTTTGTTTGTTTGTTTTTCATACCTTGACAGGGCGCGTGTCTCATTTTTACTGTTTCCCATAGTCTTGCGTTTGACAGCATCCTTAGGGAAAAAAGAATTAAATAGACTTCAAATTTTGAACCATGCTCTGATTATTAAGTTGGATTATCTTGAAGAACTAAGACATACAACATGCCATCTGCTATATCGAAATAGCCATGTACTATGCGCCATCTTTAAATATTAGATTAGATTCTTGCATCCCCTAATAAAGATGTTTTACCATTATGTTTTTTATTATAGAAAACAGACCTGAGCCAGAGAAGGGTTTGATGAATCAGCAATTTCTGGGTAACTTATACTCATTGGCATGTTTTGTGATAATGATTCATGGGACTCCCTAGAAGAATACAATGAGAAATATGAGTACAGCTTTCTCAGTATTTAACTCTGTGTTCTGCTATCGTTTACTATTGACAGTGAGTGACTCACGGTGTAGATGATTCTACTGACATCGGTGTTGTACTATCTTCGGACTCTGCTGATCTCATGAACACCTAAAATGCACAGAAAAGATATTTGACACAATCTTAGACATAATTATTTAAGGTAAAATGGACCATTTCATTCAGAAGTAGGTGGGGTTGGGATCTTCTGTCACCTATTAGCATTAGGAAAATTCCCTGTGAGAGATGAAACCTTTGAACCTTTCTACCAAACATTACTGATTACACCTAGTTCAAGTGAATGCAGTCTTATATAACAGTCCTGCCATGAATCCTACTAATCCTTAGTTAGTCTTGGCCTTCATTCTACAGGTCTTTGAACTTTACTTATGGTGTTTGATGATGTTTGGTGATCTCTTCTAAGTGTTAAACTGGATTGAGATATGGTGACTGTAAAGGCCATAATGTCTGATTCACATAGTTTTCTCTACCTGAAAAAGTTTCAGGTTCCTTCCTTCTTTCCCTTCTTCCTTCAGGATAGCAATGTTTCATCATAGGTAAACACTTAGAACTGTTTTGTATTGATTTGCAGTTCTCCTTTCCTCTGAGGGGACATGTGGACCCAAACCATGCCAGCAAAATGCCCTCCACAGCATAACACAGCCACTGGATCCCCTTGCTGTAGATCTCAAGCATCGATGCCCCAAACTTTGCTTTAATGTGTCACCCGTCAATAGGTGTACGTTACTGGAAACTGAGTGTATATTTGATGATTTAAAGGGAGTAGAAAATATGAAATACCTCGTTGTCCATTTGAAGAATAACCCAGGCCAACCGAGCTGCATCTTGTTTGGCCTCCTTGGCATTCTTACCCTCACCTTCAGGGTATTCCTTTTTGTTGATCTTTAACTTGTAGAAAAATCTGGGTTGTGTTTTGAATAGGAGGAAACAGTTTAGATCATTATGTTTGTGTCATTTTAATATTGTTTACATAACTGAACATCAATCAAGAGTTATCATAAAGTGTCTGTTGTGTCTATTCAGGTTACAGAGGTTCAGGTTCATACTCACTGAGGGAGATGAGGTGGACCACATCTCCTCTCTTCAATGTACGTAGGGCGGAGATTTCTTTCCTGACAGTAGTTGTTGATAAATCCTACGTAATTCACCCCTGTAAAGCTGCTGTCAGAGTTGGCACTGAGACCTCTTGTCGTATTACTGTAATAAACAAGTAAAAATTCACAGTGATGAAGATATTAAAATGAACACTGGAGTGTCATTGTGATTTACTCACCAGATATTAGAAACACTTTGATTTAATTCCTCATTTTGTTGAGGGAATGTTTGGTTGTAAGTCTCTCCTGCAGTCTGTGAAAAAAGTACATTTTCACATAGTGGACAGTGCCCTTCTGAGTATGTTACAGTACAAACACAATAGTTTTTTGTTCACAGGGAAAACTGGTGGATATTACTTACCTCTGTGGACTTACTGCCAACTATCATATCATAAACAAGCTTGGCTGCTTCCTCCTTAGCTTCCTTCTTTGTTTTCCCAGTGACTATTGGGTACTCCGTATCACCAACCACAAAGCTACAGCATCTAAATCATAAAAACTTTTATTTAATGTATTTTTAAATTTGACAAAATAGCTAAGAATTTGGATGTAGTCAGAAGACTTACTGAATAGTACTATTCGGTCCTGGTCTTGTTGACTCCACAGCTCTTATACTCATTCCATTCCTCTGACCATATTCATTGAGCCAACTTACATAGTTGGTTTGAGTGATACTTGTCTGATGAATGTGACATGTGACATTCTGATGAATTGGTGCAGTAGAAACTTCTGCTGCGTTTTCTGTCTGTCAAGACAATAACAAATATACATTAAGGAGACATAAAACAAGTCAGATATTGGTCTTTTAAATACCTGCAATGCAAATATTCGAGTAAAGTATTCTTACTGTGTCAATCGAGTTCAAAAAGCATTCCAGGGCATTTTTAGCTGCATTACGCTTGGCGTCTTTCTTGTTCTTCCCCACACCATCAGGATAGACTTTACCATTGAGAATAACCCTCTGGGTGAATCTGTAGAGTAATTGTCACATCTTTGTTATACAGTAATGTTGGTTTAGTTGGGGTGCATCAAATTACATGAATCTGTGTTATAAAAATTAGGATTTATACTGGGGTTCAGATGTTTTAACTCATATAATGTGTGTGTTTCCTGTCTTTTGCATGTCTCCATGTTATGATATTATCTGTATTAGACAGCCCATTTTTAAAAAATGTATAAGAACCAACTGTTAGAGCCTTTGTGTGTTGCACTGTTAAACACTCCTTCTTGTACAAGAATAAATTCAACTTAAACTTTGATACTTTGAATCCAGTCTTCCTTATTCAAGGGTTTTTCTCTAAAAAATCCCATAACAATCTGCACACTACCAAACTCAGCCTGTAGGAGGTAATAATCATCCACACTGCAGGACTCCACCCAGATATTCACACAGCTGTGTTCACTAGTGATTACCTTCATAGGCTGAAACTGTAAAGCGATACATTTATTCAAACACTGCATCTTTTGTGCAATAACTGATCCAGTGGCAGCAGGCAGGCCATCCCATACATGTTGTCTGCTGCACTGGATGGACTGGTGACACAGCATATATCTGACATCATGACAAAACTGAAGGTGTATCAAAGCATTCCACATAGGGGAGGTGTTGCTATTGTACATGTTGGTTCACTGTCACTGGGACACTTATTAGACTGGTTACAAAGTCCAAAGTCTGTGTTTTTCTGCTGTGCAACCAGTCCATTAAAGGACTTCATCAAGCCACTTCATTAAAAACAACAAGACAATAAAAGCAGTATAGTCTTGTTCAGCTTGTGCTCATATTTAGCTTGTTGTCTCTAACCACCAGAGGAGATTTCTGATATACCAGGCCTCTTCCTAATGTATTGATTACCCACTTTGTTTGTGTGAACCATCTACACCTCCACACTTATCAACATGCAGAAAAACAATGTACAGAGGTATGTCCAATGCACAGGTAATAGAAATGAATTGAACTTACACTTTATCGTGTGCAGGGCCAACAGAGCCGAGGTCTTCATAGCGTAGCGCAGAGCCTGTTTTCTGTGTTAACTCGTTTAGTTTAGCTACGTAGTTTTCCATCATATGACGACTCTGTACTTCGCTCTTTTCCCTTCAAGTCCGCATAGATGCTCCGTTGGATCCAGCTGATTTCGCATGTACGCATAAGTTTCAATTTCCTCGTGTAAACGTCATTCACAGAGGGTCATGTGACTTTATTTTATCCGAAGAAACGAAACTGAGAGTGGGCACTAATGAACCTACCTCAATGTGAACGACTGGCACAATATAAACAACATAAATGTGTCATTAATTATAATTACTATTAATTAGTTTGTGCAGAATGAAATATATCTGTCCAGTGGTGTGTACATTGTGATTCAGGACGCGGGTGACATTTTAAACAGTGCCACCTACTACATGTTATAGATCAAAGTCTATTTTTGGTCAAAAGCAGTGACGATCTCCAACTTGACCACAGTGATGCACACTGCACCTGTGGGCACATGTCCTTCAAGCTATCCCCTCTGATTTGTTTTTTTTAGATGTCAGTTATGAAGAAAAAAAAAAGATTACATTTTTTTCTAAATTTCCTTTCAGACAGAACCCACTGAAATGTACTATACCTTGATGTACTGTTGTGAAATGAACCTTCAACACTTTGAATAAAATCTATTGACTACTCTAATCAATTGAGACAGTCAGAGTCATATTCATATTCAAAACATGTCCTGTTTTATGGTCAATTATGGACGATTTTGTCCTCTTCCTGGCGCCTGACATTCCTCTAGTTTTCTTGACATCAACTAATAAGCATAAATAGCAACAATCCACTTATGCTACCATTCATGTGATTAAAACATTCACAAAAATTGTTCACATAAGTTGTAGTCAAGCCTTTTAATGTAAACATTAAACTCATAAAACATGATAGTGCTGTAGCCTTGATATAAACTTGATATAAAAAAGTTTTTTAACATTATAATCAATGACTCTAGCCCTCTTTTGTCTATTTTCTATCTATTTATTTACAGTGAGTGCAATATTCCTGGTCTATTCCTTCTGACAACCGTAGTTACATACGCAGCTATCTGATTCATATTGTATAACATCGTTCACAACTTACAAGTGTATTGTATGCATGAATTGGCTTGGCAAGATATTTACATTATAATAATATTGTAAATTGTGCTCAAGGATTCTGATGTAACAATTTAAATGAACTAATTCTTGCAACAACACTGTCTACATGTGCAGTATAGTATGTGTGTATGTACATTTAGTGTGTAGATGAATAGCCATTTTCCCAAAGATAACTATTTTAACTGTAATATGACACCATCTGAAACACAACAATTCCCAGCATAGATGTGAATTACGGCAAAATCATGCTTTAGTTTGATTTCATGTGTCATTCCCTGTTTATAAAACCTATTATAAAAACAGGTTGTTCATTAATTGCATGGTTAATGATATGACTTACTGTCTGTAGTTTGAAGTGTACAAAACACAGAACCTCAAATTGCCATCCATAGGTGTGACTGTATGTTTCATTAAATCACAGACATCAGAAGAGACATCTTTCTATATGCTCATATGACTTATAACAGTTACTTATTAGATATTTTTGGTGTGTTTAAAATTTCCACTTTTCCAGCTCTGCCTTGAGTGTATTTGCTTCAGGTCGGTATTCTGGCTTCTCACACAGCATCGACTTAATGATCTGGTCCTGTAAAACACACACAAAAAAACATGCTATTGAGATCTTAGTACCAACATTAATGCAGCAGAGGACAATCACTATAGGGGGTGTGGCCTCATGGCTACATGGTATGTGATGTAGTAGGTAACACCGGTCAGAGTCACAGACTGATCACTGCTCAGTGTAGCAGCATTTAATTCTGCTGGAAGTCAGAGCTAACTGAACTTATCAGTGATGAGCAACTGCTGTCAGGCTCTCCATGCCCACACTGGACACACAGAGAGTCCACTGGAGCTTTCACAGTCACTCAAAGTAAATTCACAGCTGTTTGTGAGTTCCAGTGTGGTACCGATGTTGTACCGTTAACCCTAATCCTAACCCTTGGTTGGTAACACTGGCTGCCAACATGCCCCCAAAATCAGCCAATACCAAAATTCAAATGCAAAAGACAAGTTTCTAACTGTAGAGGAAGGTTTACACTTAAATGTCAAGATTTGGATCCAAATCAATTAATCAACCTGTATA
Source organism: Larimichthys crocea (assembly GCF_000972845.2). Taxonomy (NCBI): domain Eukaryota; kingdom Metazoa; phylum Chordata; class Actinopteri; family Sciaenidae; genus Larimichthys; species Larimichthys crocea. The sequence continues at coordinate 11,191,660 of NC_040013.1, forward strand.
ACTTGTTTTCTATCTAAAAAAAAGTGGTTTGAGGATTTAGTTACACTTTCAGGGAGCAAAACATGAGGAATGGTCACTCCCCGATAATGACCTTGCTGCTGACCCATGGGCACGGAAGTAGGTGTAACAATGCCCAACAGGTTATACCAGCTTCGTGTACAGTCATAGAATTTATAGTAATCTAGTGACTAGTATCTCCATGGCATTGACACAGATAGTGCTGTTGAGATCTGTCTGGCTATGCAACACTATTCCAGCACCAGGCTGATACAAGAAATATCCCACCAGGAATACCAGTATATGCCTTGTCCTACCACTCAGACATTCAACATTATGCTCCCCAAGCTCAGTGAAGTCAATGCATGTCATAGAGAAGGCAAGGTCCTCATCAACAGGCCCCAATGGAGTACCCTACAAGCTCTAGAATAGCTGCTCTAAGGTGCTAGGACCGCTATAGTACCCCATGAGAACTGCATGAGAAAAGCAATGCATTTCATCTGAGTGGCAAAGAGCAACAGCGATTCATCCCCAAGAAAGTGAACACCAAAGACATTAGCCAATTCAAGGCATCACACTGCTAACTGTAGAAGGAAAGAACTTCTCTGTACTAGCCCGAGGCATAATCTAACAGAGAATGACGACACTGACACCAACTACCAGAACAAGAGTGTCTCAGACTTCTCAGGGTGTGTGAAGCACAGAAATGATTTGGAAACAGATCAAGACGGTCAGGCACGAGAATAAAGACCTGCATATGATCTGGTTTGACCTTGCGAATGAATTCCACATGTCGTTCTGTATCAAGAGCTTGGTAGCAAGCTACTTTACTGACTTGCTTTACCCCCCCTAGATAATCCTCATCAGAGCACAGTAGACAGTGGGAGGGCTCAAACTACCACCTGGACAGAGACTGCCTGGTGATATCATCATGTGGCTCCTTAGTGGAGGCACATGGATGGTATCACCAGCCTTCTCCAAACAGTAGCATGTACACCCAGACTGCTAAAAAGTCCTGGGCAAGAATAAAGATCAAGCCCTCCAAGTCACATAGCCTGTCTCTTAGAAGAGGAGTGAGAAATGACAGTATCATCTTTGTCATAGGGGGTGAGAAAATCCAACTACTCTGAGAAACCGATCAAAACTCTGGGGTGACTGGACAGCAGAACTCTCCCATAAAAACAAAGAACTGTGCTGAGACAGTACTCAGAAGGCCTAGTAAATCAACTGCTGGGAAGGTACGAGGTGGGGTGTTCACACTCTGATGCTGACAAATATGGGCACTAGTGGAGGGCCACCTGGCAGTAATGCCCAATATGTTAACCAGCTACCTGTACATTTACAGGGTTTAGGGATGGACAGTGTAAGTCCTTGTATGTCAGCCTCCCTGCAACTCAGTTGCTGACCATCATGAATGGTACCTCGACGGAAATACTGTTACAGGTGAAAATTGTATCAGTAAGGATAATGTAAAGGATAAAAGAATATGGCAATCTACCTCTTGGGGAAAAGTTAGGGAAAACTCTTCGGGGAACTTCTGACTTCTGGCATCATCCCAAACCTGGTATTCATGCGTGACAAAAAGAGGAAAGAACATGTTATCCTGGTGTTCTAATAAATCAAATCATGGGCTGTTGAATGTTACAAATGAATACAAGACAAATTTAAAAAGACAGATTAAAAGATCAACCATTTTTTAAAATCATTTTTTCTGCACTCTGCAGTGCATTGCAATGCTACTTTATATCTAGCTGGTTTCTAATAGACTAGGACTAGGGCTGTGACATTGTTGTGGCAAGTCATTTGTCAAACTTTAATCATAAATACAATGTTAGACTCAGTTGAAATACTCACCACTCCTCTTTCGTGGCCAGTTGAGAGTTTCCAAAGGAGTTCAAAGTATATCAACCCCAGAGCAAATATGTCCACTTTTCGGTCATAAGACTCTGTCTTCTGTGACAGAGAAGAAACACAGAACTCACAGAAACTGCCCAATGTTATACTTACATTCATTGTCATCATGATAGATTAATTACTGACTAATAAGGCTTCAGCTTTCAGCACAGTTTTTGGTGCTAATGCTGAAAATTAAGTTTAAAATATAATTTTGGTGGCATAGAAGTTGTAACACAATTGAGGTGTACTTTTTGATTTTACAATTAAGACAGGCGAGGCTGGGTTACAGAAAATCTGAGAGTATTGTTAAGTGTACCTTATTAAGCCCACAGGATCATACTTGTTAACAATGAAAGACTTAAAAGTTATTGTCAGTATAGAGCATCTCACTTGTTCAGGAGCCATGTAAGTTGTGGTTCCTCTGTCCCCTGTTCTCTCCATCAGGGCAGAGTCATCATTATCATAATCACTGGTGACCAGACCAAAGTCTCCAATCTTCACTTGTCCATCCAGTCCAAACAGGATATTTTCAGGCTAAAACAGAAATGAAAACAAATTAACATCCAGCTCATACAATGGGCAGTAACACATAAACTGGTCAACATTGATTTAAAAAAGCATCAATAGTAGATGGCATGTGGCTTTTACTGGGTCAATTAACTGGTCTGTTGATCAACTAATAGAAATGTGTTTATCTAGTTGATCATTCCTGGGTACAAACAATCCAATTATGTGACATTATTCCAATGCATTTGGTCCTTTTATCATCATTTTGTTCAATTTAATGTAAATGGCATCCATTTACAAGTAACAGGAGGTTCAACGTTTTATAACCTGATAGTCTAAATACTGTTGGAAGTTTCCACAAATGTAGCAGGATGTAGGAAGAAGAATAAAAGACTTTACACACCACAAATTTATGTTCACAGACAAGGCAGAAAAACAATGTTACATCTCCAGCCACTGCCACAGCAGTTTTACTGACTTGAATGTACAAAAATTCTGGGTTCATAAATCAGCAGCTATTTTGTGCACTCCATGTAGGGGTGCTCAAGAGCAGGTCCAAGGTTCTTGAAGAACCAGGGGAGACCCTGATGGAGGTCACCCCCAAGAATGGGAGCCTGTCTCAGGGCATGGAGATTCTTCTGGAGCTGGTCCTGACCCTGGAGAACCTGGTGCTCCACCTGGTGGTGGAGGTGTTGTGCTAATCTATAAACCCCTGAGAAGGATTCTCTCCTGTGGAATAGGAGTCAGACCTGATGCAGAGATCTTAATTCACATCTTTGTTACATTCAGACTTAATTTCGTAATGCTTTGTTATATGGTCTGTTGATTGTATAAGATCAGTGCAGAGTCATTTGAAAATGTTTCACCAAGGGTAAGGGAAAGGCTGTTAAATTTATCAACTCGCTTCTGACAGGTTTCACTACTGGTTTGTGCAAGGATGTGTCTCAAAGTGCTCGCAGAGGCTCATCCAGGTAAACCAGAGGACAAATGAAATGCTCACCTTAAGGTCCCTGTGGACGTGTTTCTGTGAATGAATATATTCGACTCCACCAACTATTTGTTGAGCAATTTTTAGACTTTCTTCTCTTCTCTTGGAGTCTTGCAGAGACTGAGTGTTCTTCTCATCAATCCACACTTTAAGTGTTTTGGTGTCACATAACTCCATCTGAATATAGAGGTACTTTGCAGATGAATTGTTCGACCTAGAAAAGTAAGAAAAGCAAAATGATTTAACTACTCTCCTTTGAAATAAAAGGTTAAGATTTAACATATATGGACTTACTTAGAAGAAGAGCTGCAACTGTCAGCAGAAATGTTCCATTGGTGTCCTGTATCCTCCATCCAAAACGTGTAGTATCTAATGATGTTATGATGGAGAAGGTCTGATAGTGTCCCCACCTCTCGAAGAGAATTCCTGATCCAAAGGAGATCAAGAAAATAGTCAGTACTTACACAAATACTGCACACGATACAGTGCACAACAGAACCTCAATCCATACTTACTTTCCACAGCGGACAATCTTAACAGCATAATGCTTCGGCAGGAGTTTATGTTTTACTTTGTAAACACAACCAAATGCTCCACTGCCAAGACACTCCATGATGTCAAAATCTGAGGTAAACCTGTTGAGATTAACGATTGTTTAGGCAAAAATGGAAAAAATATATAGAAATGTCTTCTAGATTATACATGAATTGTTGGGAAAGAAATTGAAGTGCATTATTGCAATTGATTTTTAGTTTTTTCATACCTTGACGGGGAGCATATTTCATTCTCACTGTTTCCCATATTCTTGTGTTTGACAATATCGTCCTAAAAAAGAACGAAAACTACTTTTCAAATTTTGCATGATTATATACACAAAGCCATTCGCCATGTCTCCCTTCATAGCTGGGTGAGATCACGGGTACTCACTGGTGCTAAATTCACATAAATTTGCTCTTATGACACTCCAACTATTCAGTTGCTCTCTCCACTCACAGAGTGAGCAGAATATAAATAGAATATAGGAGAACGGATTATTTTATGACAGTTTTTAAAAGTGTGAAAGTAAGTGCAGACCTGATTGTTGGAAGAGTTCGATGATTCAGTGAATAATTCTGATCCACTTGTACCCGCTGACATGCTCTGTGATGATGCTAGAGACTCCCTAGGAGAACATAACAAGAGGCATGAGAAAAGTGTTTTCAGTATTGAATTCTACAGTCTGTTTAATAATAGACTCAAAAGTGCCTTACAGTGAATTTGGTGCTGACAACTTGGTTGATGCATCATCTTCAGGCATGACAGACATCTACAATTCACAAAAAAGTGTTATAATGTAGTAAAAATTTTCATTTTACGTTACACCACAAATACATACTTTAATCTAACTTTCTTGCTCTCACAATGCTGCTACCAGCCTGCTGCCACATTTAAATATCATACGTGTAGATTCTTGCTTCCCCTAATAAAGATTTTTTTTAATTATGAGTGAACAGACCTGAACCTTGGGAGGGACTGATGAAACAGCAATTTGTGATGATGGTACAAGGGACTCCCTGAGGGAATACAATGAGATACATGAGTACAGCTTTCTCAGTATTTAACTGCATGGTCTGCTATTGTCTACTAATGACTATAACTGACTCACTGTGTAGGTGATTCTACTGACGTGGCTGCTGTACCATCTTCGGATACTGTTGATCTGACGGACACCTAAAATGCACAGAAAAGGTATTTAACATAATGTTAGGAAATTTTTGGTAAAATTTCAAATCAGTGGAACCATTTCATTCAAAAGTTTGAGAGGCCGACTGAATCTTTATCTTTATCTGTGGTGCTATGCAGTTGTATTGTGTTGTGTTACACTGGCAGATATTTCTAATATTATCTAATTTATATCAATGAGGGCAGGCTAAATTATAGAAACATCCCTCAAACTCAGTTTCGCTACAATGATTTGTGGCAGGACTGTTGATTTAGACTGTGTCAGTGTGTAAGTGTATACTTGATGATTTAAAGCGAGTAGAAATTATGAAATACCTTGCTGTTCCAATCTGACTGTTCTTGAAGAGCAGACCAGGCCAACCGAGCTGCATTTTGTTTGGCCTCCTTGGCAGTCTTACCCTCACCTTCAGGGTATTCCTTTTTGTCAATCATTAACTTGTAGAAAAATCTGTATTGTGTTTTGAAAAGGAGGAAACAGTTTAGATCATTATGTTAACATTTTAACATTGTTTATACTGTAAAACTGAATATCATTCAGAAGTTATCATCATTAAGAGTTAGTGTGTACAGCATCTATTCAGGGTTCAGAGGTTCAGGTTCATAATCACCGAGGGTTGTGAGGTGGACCGCATCTCCTCTCTTCAATGTACGAATGGCAGCGGTTTGTTCTGTGACAGTAGTGGGCGACAAGTCCTATGTAATTTGTCTCTGATTGTTTCTGTTTGGATCTGTGAAGCATTGAGTTCACACCGAGGCGTCTTATCCTAGTACTGTAATAAACAAATGACACTAATTTTACACTAATGAAGACACAAAATTTAAAACAATGCATTGCCGTTGTGATTTACTCACCAGAGATCCAGTTCTTCATTCTCACCTGCAGTCTTAATAATAAAACAAATACAATTACAGTGGGCTGTGACCTCCTAAGTATGTGACAACACAAACACAATACGTTTTTAGGCCTATATTTGGTCTACCTTGAAATACCTAAAACCCAATATGGTTAAACAAAGAGGAATTATAGTCTCACCAAATCAACTGCGTCCCCATGTTCATTCTCCAACAAGCATTTGATGGCATTTTTAGCAGCATTACGTTTGGCCTCTTTCTTGGTCTTCCCCACACCATCAGGATAGACTTTACCATTGAGGACAACCCTCTGGGTGAATCTGCAGAGCAATTATCACATCTTTGTTATACAGTAAATGATGTTAGTGTGAAGCAGTGATCCATGCTGTGACTGCAGTGGGACTCCACCCAGATATTCACACACTAAAACTTCATATTCATAGGATGAAACTGCAACAACGCTCATTTATTTAAACACTGCACTTATGTGACAGAGACATGTACAAATGTATGTATAAATGTACAGGTAATAGAAATGTATTCAACCTACGTTTGATTATGGCCAAGGCCGAGGTCGTCATAGTCCAGCTCAGAGCGGGTTCTCATGGCATAATCTCTTAGTTCAACTAGACAGTTTGTCGTATCCATCATAAACGACAACTGTCTCAAACTGCAGAAAGCTGTGCGAAAAAAGTACACCGCTCACAGCAGTCCTCCATGTCGCCTTCTCACTTTAATGTCAGTCTGTGGTCGCTCAGCTATCCGTGCTCTGTTCAAGCAGCTTCCTACAGCTCTTAACTTTCGATTTCCTCGTTTTAACGTCATGGACGTAACGTCACTAGCTGGGCCTGCAGCAGGGATGAACACGGATCCTTCAAATTAACTCCCGCCTATTTGTTTCCTTAAGAAGTCAGCTCCAATCAAACCTTGTACATTTTTTACATTTTCGTCTCAGACTGATGTATCAGAACACACTGAAAAATCTTTCTGAAATAATTCTTCAACACCTTGAATAAAATGTTGCCACATCACTTCCACAGAGAGCAAAGCCACAACATGTGATGCACAGTTTAATATAAGGGGCAGCACATAAGGTAAGGTACTTATATACTGCAAATCAACTGCTATATACACTTATTAACTGAAAGTAGTGTTCATTAAAAGCTGCAACCAAGTCCACTTTACTTCTTAGCTTTTAAGGCTCTATAATCTATGGAGAGATAGTAGGAGCTGAGGCACGTGAGATTGTTTCTGTTGACATCATCCCAAAAGAGCTGTCGCCAATCCACGAAAGATTAGATTTTTCACATCCTCTACTGCATTTGTAGGGTGATTCTCTTCATTTTTGTGAATAGTCACCCAGTAGCTGGTCATAAACGGTTTGCTTCTTACCTCTAACCGGCTTACAAGGCTGTAGAAATCACTGCTTCTCCTTCAGTCCAAGAGCTTCGCCTTTAATCTTCTTAACCTTTCTGTTAAAGTTTTTGAAGCTGTGTCATAAACTTCATTTCCACAGACATTTACAGCTTGAATATACAAACAGACCACGCTTAAATCTGTAATAGTAAAAACTTTGCACATGCTGATTTCCTAGAACTAGGGTAGACTTCCACACTCAGAGGTGACAAACGTCCCATACAGTTCAGATCATCAGCACACAACTTTACTTCATGCAGCACCCAATTAAAGTCAGAAATTGTTCAAAATACAACAGTACATAAAGAAACTTGAACAGCCATTACACTCTAGTTGGCAAGGTTTTATTCAAGTCAATTCAGCACATTCTATATATTACAAAGCACCACATCACATTACATCCTTTAAGATTTAACCATACATTTATCTGAATGCCAGTACCAGACAATTATCCAGGATATGATTCAGTGAATAGTCATTACTACATAATTAGGATTTTGTCACATCAGTTCATGAAAACTGTTACAGGGTTTGACAAGGTGCTTGAAGTGTAACGCCTTGAAAATAACCCTGCTTTTTAAACAAAGTGCTTTAAAAAAAGACATAAAACTGTCCTATATTTGCACCAAAGTTTTGCTCATAAAGTTATTATAATTAGATCTCAATTAACTTTATCTTTTTCTTTTTTTTTTTTTATTCCGATGCATCACTATCTTGTCTCTCACTCTGCAGCATGCTGTCCCATTCCTTTCTTCCTCGCCTTTATGAGCCATTTGCCAAAAACTTAATAGTATATGCTAATTGGAAGTGCAAATTAGAAGTGCAAATTTATTCCGGCTTGGCTGGAAATAGATCTTTAGAGAGACTGGCTTTTGCCAAACACAAAGTATGTTGTCTCCAGACTGCTACCGTTTTTTGGAGACTAGGAGCACCAATCATCATCCTATATCATGTTAAACAGAGGGTGAGTTGGTACATGTGAATGTGTGTGCGCATGTAACGGAACGTACTTGATACGTGATCCATACGGACATCTTCCCAGATGCAAATAAACCGTTAACTAATTGTAAAACCACCACCGTTAACCATCATCGTGTCATATACAGTTTTACTACCACTTTACATTAGAATTTCCTAAATCTCAATGCCGAGTTGCAGTGAAAATAAGACAGATGGTGCTGATCAATAGGCTGTTAAAATTACGAAATTTTAGTTGGTGGTTCATTGTCATACAAATAATTGCAAATATTCTGACTGTTCTGTTCATTTTATGTCACAAAATGGTCCTGTTGTATTTGGCTCTGCAACCGGGCTTAAATGAATATTGTCAATCAATGGCTGCTCATCAAATTGGCAAAAGTACTTCAATGAATTTTAAAACAGTTTGTTTATGTGCATACTGTATTGTTTTTACACTAACCTAATGTAATGAAAAAGTGGTTCAAGATGGTTAATAAATATAGAAGATTATCAACGATAAAATTTGACAAAACTTCAACATTGCTAAAAATGTTTTATCCTCCCTTGAGTTGTTTTTCCTTTTGTCCATTAAGAACCTAGGTGAGAAAGGGGTGATTGAAACACATCTGTCAAATAAATAATGATATAGTGAATACTGCAAGACAGATTATCAATTTGATTGGATAACATGGCACTACAATTTTAAAATGGCTTTAAACATACTGAAATGCAGCAAAAAGGGACCTTCTTATTAATTATAATCAGCAGTACTTTCTCCAGAGCTGTCAATCACACTGCTAAACCTGTGAGGGAGCCATCTGTTATTATTACGTCTGTATCGATTTCCTTTAGGAAGAAATGTGGTTAAAACAAAAGATCCAGCACAGCAGAAGTAAGGTCTGAGATAGCCACGTCTTTTTTGTCCTGACATTATGTGAATATAAGAAGTTGAGTGTTAATTCTCCAGTCCAGTACCATTAATCTATTGCAGAAGAGGGCGCAATGAGATGATGCAATCAAAAGTGGGCCAGTCAAACCTTAAACAGCGTAAAGCTATGTGGAAAATGTGATGGAAATATGGCATTTATGTTTCATGTACTTCAAAATCCATTCATTGTGGAATCTAACCATTGTGCGAAATGAGCAGTCAGCTTAAATAATGGCGACCATGTAATAACAGGCCTAGTGATGACTAGTATTTGATCATAGTTTGTCTATTCCCTTGTATTATCAGACCGTCTTACTCTCGCGACGCAGATCTTTAAGCATCATGAGTTTGCAACTGCAATCTTCCAATTCCAACTTTAGATTACTTGCTTCAGGCCGGTCTTCTGGCTTCACACACAGCATTGACCTTATAATGTGGTTCTGCAAGAAAAAGCAACAGCTTTTGTGGTCTCCATGATATCAAAAAATCCTGGTAGTGGCTCAACTCATCTCCCTGAAGCTGACTTTACTTGGACAACTTGACAAAGTAAATCTTTTCATGGAGTAAAATAATGTGCCATGTGTCAAATAAAAGAAAGAACGGTGGTGTACCTCGAGAGGGAAATTGTGTGAAAATCCTTGTGGAGGTTTCTGGTTTCTGACATCTTCCCAAATCTGAAATTTATGCCATGATAAAAGAGGGCAAGGACACATAATTGTAATAATAATAATCATAAATCATGACACTTAAACTTAAACAAAACAGAAATGTTGTTTAGTATCAGCTATGCTTTTCCTTTTATAACAAGTCATCACGTCTGATTGTGTTTTGTTGAAATTTGCAGCTTAATCAATTGACTGTAATTGATTGTATCTGAGCCTTGAAACAAACTGAAAGCAGTTAATACTGACATATATACCATGATTTTTTAACATATCTCTAAACAACTCACCGCTTTCCGTTCATGGCCAGTGGAGAGGTTCCAAAGAAGTTCAAAATATATCAAACCCAGAGCAAATATGTCCACTTTCCGATCATATATCTTCCTGCTTTTCTGTAACAAAATAAAAGTGTGGTTTAAAAGTGGTTGAAATCTCCACGGGGTACTTTTATGTCTCTTTTTGCCAATCAATATTTAATAATACAGAAGAATCTAAAGTTAACATCAGAATAAAGCATCTCACTTGCTCCGGAGCCATGTAAGAAGGGGTTCCTTTGTACACCGATCTCTCAATCAAGTTCTCAGCATCGTCATCATTTTCAGCAGTGACCAGACCAAAGTCTCCAATCTTCACATCTCCATCTTGCCCAAACATGATATTGGCAGGCTAACCGTGGGAAAGACATAAACAAACATGAAAACATGTAGCTTCATGACTGATGTAATATAATAAATGATGTGATTCACTTTGTCTCACCTTCAGGTCTCTGTGGATGAGCATTTTGGAGTGAATGTACTCGACTCCACTGACTATTTGCTGAGCAATAGTTAGACTTTCTTCTCTTCTCTTGGAGTCTCGCAGAGATTTCTTCACATTCTGAACATTCTTCTCATCTATCCACACTCTAAGTGTTTTGGTGTCACACAGCTCCATCTGAATGTAAAGGTACTTCATTGATGAATCGCCGGTTGACCTAGAAAAGTAGGAATAGAAAAACTCTGACATGGCATACCTTTATGTGCAGTTTAATAAGGATTTTCACAACTGAATGCGACTTACTGTGAACTGCTGCAACTACCAGCTGAACTGTCACATTGGTATTGTGAATCCTCCAACCAACATGTGAAGTATCGAACAATATTGATGTGATTGAGGTCTGATAAAGCCCCCACCTCTCGTAGAGATTTTCTGATCCAAAGCAGAACAAGATCATGGCTTGGTTAATGAAACTTCACAGTGCTCATTTAAAACGGAAAACAAAGCACAATACTTGACTTACTCTTTGCAACGGACAATCTTTATAGCAAAATACTTTTTCAGCAGTATTTGTTTTGCCTTGAAAACATGACCAAAGCCTCCGCTGCCGAGGAACACTATGGAGTCAAATTCTGCTGTGAACCTGTTGAGATTGAGTATTGAAGAGACAAAAATGTGACTGTGGAAAAGAGTGACTGGCAAAAGATAAGAGAATATTTATGAATACTAAAACGTCTTTCAGTGCTAAAAAATTACACAATTTGATAATCCATACCTTGAGGTTACTGATGTAGTTGTTGTTTTCTTACTCGGACTAGTTCTTTTATTCTTGTGATTGAAATTGATGATTACCTCCTTAAATAATAAAGTCATGATACAGAGATCAAAATGTTAACCAAAAAAACAAGGCTGACCAGCATGATTAATATTTTCTTACTTTGCTGTTGTCTTTGCTGTTTTTGTGGGCATTTAGGAAATTTGCTGCAATTCTGGCGCGACAAGAAAAATTATAATCAGCAATAACATAAGGTGAGATATTTATATACTGAAGTTTCACCGTGGGTCTTAAAAGATAAGCTCACCTTATTTTGGGCTTCACGTCAGGACTTTGAATCTTTGTAATGGGAGGTAGGAAAATACAGCCTATTATATTTAAGTATACATACAAAGTACAAAATCTATTATATAGTTCTGGCATTTCAGTAATGAAGGCCAGTTAAGTAAAACTGATGAAACAAAACCATATCAGTGGATAACTTTGAAAATAACAGACCTGGTCCTTGGAAGGGATTGATGAATTGGTGAAAACAATTGAGTCACTCGAAGTTGTTGGCACATCTTTTGCTTTGGTGTCATGGGATTCCCTTGGAGAATTCAATGAGACACATTAGTAGAATATTCTCAGCACCAAACCAAACCATCAAACCATCTGTTGTGCTCCTCAGTCAGTGTCTCACAGTGTGCTTGGTGGTGTGGACCGCCTGGCTGGTGAACTATCATCAAGCAAAGCTGACCCTGAGATCTGAAAGCACAAAAGAAGTGTTCGGCTGTTACATAGTAGCTTGTTTTGTAGTAATCTATACTCTCTGGCATGTGATATTTTATAAAGAACCTTGTCAGCTACTGCTGTTTAAAATGATGAATTTCCCTGCTGTGCAGTACAATTCATAGTAAAGGGCTCTCCATGTCAGTCCAAGTTCACTGGCAAACCTAAAAGAGGCCTGTGCCTCTTCCAAAGCAGTAAGTTAAACTCTGTCTCTTTGGCCATCTACCAGGCTCACAATTCCACTTTGTTAAAGAAACCAAGGTCAAGATAAATCTCACAGACTGCATCTCAGAATACGTTGAACGCAACCATTAGGGTCATATAATGTCATTCAGGATAGAGATCCTGGGTCCCACAGGTGGACATTTGATTGAGTCCGAGACACTCCCTACACTGAGAACCTATCAGCATCACTGTTAAAGTGCTGCCCCTGTACCAAATTTCAACAATTATGCTGATAATGTGACACAAATTGTAAAAATATCTGGTGGTGGTTACAAAGAAATACACTGCAGGAGTTTTAAAGGAAGGCAAGCTGTGGTGACTAAGGTTTTGTGGATGCTTAGGCAACACATTCCATATTTAAAAAATGTAATGTATGATATCAAAACAACAGAAAATATGAATTACCTTGCTGTCCCAATCTGACTGTTCTTGAAGAGCAGACCAGGCCAGCTGAGCTGCATTTTGTTTGGCCTCCTTGATGTTTCTACCCTCACCCACAGGGTATGGCTTATCATTGATGACTAATTTGTAGAAAAACCTGTGAAGGAAGGGATGAAATATTTAGACGATTGTGTTAAGACATCTCTCTCATATTTATCAAGAGTTCTCATACAGTGTCTGTAGTGTCTGTTCAGGTTACAGGCATACTCACTGAGGGTTGTGAGCTGGACCGCATCTTTTCTCAACGACGTAATCATGAGTGCGTTTTGTTTTCTGACAGTAGTTGTTGACCATGCCAATGAAATTTATCTCTGAAAAACCTTCGTCTGCTGCTATAGTGCTTAAGTTCTTTGTCTTATCACTGTAACAGCAAAAAATTTGATTTAAATTAAAACATTTAATATCCAGACACAAACCACATAGAATCAAAAAGGTTTTTGCTCACCAGATGTCAGACACATTTTTAATCAATTCCGTCCCTGGTTGACTTGATGAGATGTGTTTCTCCTCTCCAGTCTTGAAGACAAAAAAGTTAGATTTTACTATGATTTAATGATTGGAGTGCAGCTTGTGTAAATTTGAAAAACCAACTCAAACATTCATGATAATATCACAGTCAGTGACAAGCACGTCAATTCCTTCCTTCCCTCTGTGTTTTTCTAGGACTAATTAAGCTATGAGAAACTAGTGTGTATTGGCAAACATTTTGAAAAATCAGCAACTGATTCTTGGTCTTTGGTTGCATCATCAGTGGCAACCACATTTTAACATTTAAAAATAGCGACAATGACTAAACCTGCCTGTCAACCTGGTGACAATGCTCACAGTGTGTTTACTTGCGTGTGCACAGTTTTAGAGATGATGGTGAAGCAACTTTAGTTCTTTGACTTTGGGGTTCAACTAACCTGTCAAAACCACCTGACAAAGAACTAGATGAACCTCTGTGAACATTTGTGAAGTCTTGGGAGATAAAGCATCTTTTAGCCGGATGGAAAATTATATTGCAAAACATGCACAACATGCAGCCCTAGAAGTGACACATCAAGTTCAATGGTTCAAGATAGCACATCCTACAGAGGTTTCAGCAACCAAAAGCTGTTGCTGTTTGCCAGTCTGACAGTCACTTACAAAAGTTAACATTGAGCCCTGGTATTACTACTTACCTCTGTAGTTCTACTCCCATATATCTCTTGAAATACAAGCTTGGCTGCTTCCTCCTTGGCCTCCTTTTTTGTTCTCCCACTGGCAGCTGGATACTCTTTATCACCAACCACAAAGCTACAGCATCTAATATCACACAACATTTATTTAATGCATTTATTTAATGCATTTTTTAATGCCGGATAAACAACTATGAAGGTATTCAGATGCAGGGTGGAGACTTACTGAGCAGCATTATTTGGTCCCAGTTTCGTTGACTCCACAGGTCTTATATTCACCCTGTTCTTATGACCATATTCATTGAGCCAACACACAAAGTTGGTTTGAGTTATAGCTGTCTGACGAACTGGTGTGGTCGGAGCTTCTACTCCATTTTTTGTTGATGTCTGTAAGAAGACAACACATATGTCAAGGAGACGTATGCTCGGGAAGATTTACACATGCAATACTTTAAGTAGAAACATGACAATCTTACAGAGTCAACTGATTCCTCCAACAAGGTCTTCAGGACGTTTTCAGCCGCTCTCTGTCTGGCTTCCTTCTTGTTTTTGCCCACACCATCAGGGTACGCCTTACCATTTAGGACCGCTCTTAAAGTAAATCTGAGAAGAAGTTATTAAGCTTTGTTAAGCAAGATAATGCAAGAATGTGGTGTGATGGAGATTGCATTACAAACATCCTAAAAGGTGACGTTATTAACTTGACATACCTGAGTTGGGGAAACTCTCTTTCTTTGTCAACATTAGACTTGATGCTACAGACAGTTCATGAAGTGTGTGTGTGGGTTAAATGTCTAATAGCTGACAGTACTCCGACTAGTGGAAACAAAACACTTAGTACTAATAAATATATAGAATATACAGCTCTTCTATTTTTTCTACAAACAAAATCAGTGATGAAATAAGATCCACCCATTTAAGATGGCCCCGTCCTGCTTATGTCCAAGATCTCTTCAAAAACTACTTTCATGCATGACTTTGCAGATCGTGAATCCTTCAATAGATAATTTATTCCACTCACGTTTTAAGGTGATCAGGGCCAACACAGTCGACGTCTTCGTATTTCACCACCGAGCCTATCTTCTGTGCGTACTCGTTCAGTTTAACGACGTAGTTTTCCGTTTCCATGATAAATCAGCCACCGATCAGATTGTCAGCTCAGCTTACATTAAAATAAAACAACAAAATGCACATTTAAGAACACTCAGTTTTCATGTGAACTCCGCTTCCATGTTTTCGCACGTCTGGCCACCTCAGCCTCACCCGCACTAAGTTTCGTTTTCTCGGTAAACGTCACACCGTAAAGGACCCACCGTGTTGCCTTCAATGCCGTCGGAAATATCTAAACTGCTTAAACAAACATTACTCTATGCTCTGGAGAAATTGTATATAAACGCTAAAAGTAATGTAGCGGTGCCGGGACATCAAGTGAGAGGATGTTATGAGGACGGACGGGGGGTGGTGCTTGCTCCAGATGGCCAGTCGGGACCGCAAAGTATTTTTAATAAAATGACCTTTAAACCTACCACCAGTCTTCACACAGATTAACTTCATTTGCCCCGAGCTCATTTAGGCTTTCGACCTGTCGAGGATGTTTGCTTAAACTATAATATGATTACACATTGTACTAGTTTAAAAGTAAAATATTGTAAATTAATTATAATTATTTTCTATTGCTTGTTTTTTGTTACTTTTCTTTCATTAAGACACCTTAAAAACACAAAATCATTTTTTATGTGAACCATCCAGAACCCCGCTGCAAGATGGCCGCAGTAGAGACTCAAATGTTGCATATATATGTTATACTATATACTTTACCTGTTCTGTACCTTACCGACACTTTTTAATTGACAGTGTTCAACAACTCCAGATCCCAAGTAGCTTTAACACCCGTGCCTACTGCTAAGGCTCATGGGAGCTGGAGTTGTTAATGCCAACCATTAAAAACAAACAAAAAAACATTGTGCACCTAAGAATATTTAGGCCACTTGTGTATTTCAATTGCATAGAAAATATCCATATAAGAAGATAATAGTACTAATAAACACATTATTACATAAATCTATGTAAACTATGTAATTCAAATGGATGGAAATTTTCTAAGCAAGTCCTGCATTTTGGCCTAAACATTTGTATTTGTTTGAGTGTGGAAGGTTCCTGTCCAACAAGCAGTAGACGTCTCTTTAACTAATTAGAAGGACTTTGTCATATTTCAGCCCATCAGACACATATGAAAGAAATACAGTTTTAAGTAACAATAAGCAACGACAGGACCTTTCAAACAAGCAAAAAGGCAACTTTGGCCATGGTTACTTATTACATAGAAAGAAAAGAGAAAAAATGGTATTGAAATCCAGTGGGGACACCAGAGGATACTGAATATCATATTATTAATACTAATATTAATATTGATACTACTACTATTAATAATACATCGATTATCTGTAACTGCTTATTCTCATCAGGGTCACAGTGGGGCTGGAGCCTAACCCAGCTGACCTAGGACGAGAGGTGGGTACCCTACCCTGGACATACTACTACTACTACTACTACTACTACTACTACTACTAATAATAATAATAATAATAATAATAATAATAATATAGATAAGATGGTATATTTCTTAAAACATTTAATGAAAACACAGGTATGCAATTGCTCTTGAAACATGTCACAAAACAGTACATAGTACATCTTTTCAAAATATAAATATTAAAAAGGTATCTTAAATTTCCCATAATTTCTAAATGTAAAGAATAATTCAAGACGCACAAACAGCAGATTCAAATCTGAAAATGAATAGATATTCCTCTAATTCTGGTCTGCAGTTCCCAGAGTCAAACATTTTTCTGTTTTTTTCAGCTTTTCCACTGGAAAACTACTGCACATAATCAAGTTTATTCATGGTCTGCTGCTGTATCTCCGGGACAGTTAGAGCACAAGTCCTCTTCATCTGTGAAAAAGAAAAATATATGCATATATTTCAGTTAAGGCACTGGAAACAACAATAAAGCTACATTCATGATGTCATCAGTCTTACCATTATAAGTGGTCCCACACCATATGCAGTAAAAATGGACTCCTCTCAAATAGGATGTCAAAATTTGCAGTTTGTCAAAGGACTGTAACAGAGACATAAAAACATACTTTAATTTTACTCTGGATTAATCACCTCAGAATCCATGAGAGGCATTTATTGCACCACCAAATTTTAGCATCACTAAATAAATAAAGTAAACTAAATACTAACAGTTAATTCCACTATCTCCTCTTCCTTCTCCTCTTCCTCCTCCTCCTCCTCCTCTTTAAGATCATCTTCCTCATCATCAGTCTCTGCTTTAGGCCAGTACCAGTCTTCCCTGGGAACAGTGATGCCCTGAAAAGACAATTCAGTCACACACAGAAACTCCCAAGTGCTGTTACTACAATGATTGTTGTGGCGTGAATTGTCAAAATAGGTTAATTTTTATTATGTTGTTTGTATTTATTCTCAGTGTAGAGATACTGAATAGAGATCTGCAAAAACAGAAATAGTGTTGTGATGTGCTGAGTTATAATTCCTCCAACCTTCTGACTGTCGAGCTGCTCACAGGCTCGCTGACTCCTTCTGAGATCTCCTTCAATCTTGCGCTCCTCTCTCTCTGTCCTTACTCTTGACCTGGAATAAAAAAAATAAAAAAAAGATTACACACACTGACTATGAAACATTTGTAATACACAAGAGGACAACAGCCGCAAACTTCACCTAAAATCTTCCAGAGACTTGGTCTCATTCTGTTGTTTGGCTCGCGCTTTCTGACGATAATTTTCAAGTTCCTCCTCTGCTTTTCTTTTCTTGACCTCTTCCATCCCAATGCCGCCCCTGTCTGATTTAGAATACAGAGAAAACGCACACAAACACAGTGAGACATCAGCTGGATCACACATGTTGTCAAATACACTGCAAGTGGGGAAAAAAACTGCACTGCATACCAGTTTTGATATTTAGAGGAATTGGATCAACCCTCCCTGCTCCTGGAGAAGTAACAGAGATTAACATTAATACATGCAACAAATGCAAAGCAGGTTTAAAAAAAAAAAAAAAGGATAATTCACTAAAGAACATGCAATGTACCCTCTTTCCCGAGGCCTTGACCCGCTTTGTAACCCATTTTCTGCAGAAGTGCAAACCCTTTGTTTTGATTGCAAATGGAGTTTTGTAAAGCTGTCTCTCTGCTCTCCTTCTCCTGCTCCTTGAAGGTCTTCTGACGGTTCTTGACGTTGGTCTCCTTTTGCTGTGTCTCCTTCTTCATTGCTTCTTTTACCCGCCTCACCATGCTGATACCTGGTTTCACATCTTGTCTGACAGGCAGGGAGACATAGAAGACAACAGTGATAGCTATCATGATAGACTATAATCAATGAATGAATAATTTAACAGGACTGACGCCAGAGAAGCTACGTCGTGGTTCCCAATGTGTCACCATCAGATTTTAAACACAAACAGCAGAGACACGAAACTTACAATTTACTGAGAAACGCGTCAGACATGTAGTCCTCTTCCTCGTCAGACATTATGGCCGCACAAAGAGAGAAAAAGTCAAAACTACAACAGCTAAAACTCTTAATTTATTTTCCGGCTGTACGTGTGTATGTTTTTCTGATGTTTGGTTGGTTCACATATACATTCCGAGTAGCTACATGCTACCAAGTAGTTATACAGTTCCGGTTATTTTGACAAATAATTCAGAAGAAGGCATTTACCTGTGAGTACACATAGACAACTGGAAACAATTAAACACGTAATGTGACGCATTTTATTGTTATTGTTTATGTTAAAGCAGTGTTGTCTGCACATTACTTCCTTGGTTTCACATCGGACAAGCTTTAATGCGACACCGCCGATACTCGTCGTCATTCATCCTGGGCTGTCGACGCGCAGGTAGGGTGAATAATTTGGATAAATACATCCCGTATTTCGTGAAGGTGTTGTCGCTGAGGTGTTTCTGAACAGCTGAGTGTTTTGTGAGCTGACGACAGACGGTTTGACCGAGAGTGTAGCCGCTGCTCAGCCTGCTCCTCGTAGGAAGTAGTTAGCTTGGGTTGCTAACCAGCTCGCCTATCAACAGCTGGAAGCGAGCTGTCAACACAGGAGAGCAAAGTGTGAGAGCTGCCCAGCTCTGCCATTGCAGTCTGATAGGTTTTATACAACAAATAAGCACAGATTTAAAAAGGTTTCAAGCAGTGGCAGCTGCTATAAGTTTATAATTACTTGTGTCTTTTGCACAAACCTGATAAAAGTCATTGCAAGGACGGTACACGTCCACAGCTGTTATAATGCTCTCTCTGTGATGATCTGATTGGATGAAAGAGACTCCTGCTAACACGGCTCGCCTTTAATGTGTCATTGCAGAGGTGTTAAAAGGTCCTCGTCATGGAGCTGGCCCACAGTCTGCTGCTCAATGAAGATGCCCTGGCCCAGATCACTGAAGCAAAGAGGCCTGTCTTCATCTTCGAATGGCTCCGCTTCTTGGATAAAGTCCTAGTGGCAGCGAACAGGGTGACTATTTAGATTTTTGGTGTTGTTTTTTTCCTCGACCGGAGTTCATTAGACAACATTTTGTGACTTTTGCTGTGTGTTTGAATGGCAGGTGGACGTGAAGGAGAAGCAGAAGAAGCTGGTGGAGCAGCTGACGGGACTGATCAGCAGTGCCCCCGGACCACCAACGAGAAAACTGCTGGCCAAAAACCTTGCTACCCTCTACAGCATCGGCGACACCTTCACTGTTTTCCAGACTCTAGATAAATGCAACGAGATCATTAAAAGCAAAGATGACACGCCTGCGTACCTGCCGACAAAACTGTAAGATCCCATTTAATTGCAGTGTTGTGTATATCATTGGCTATTTTTTTAATGCAGTCACTACAGACATACATTTACATTAAGATATAAGAAGCTTTTCAGTGTATCAGGCATATACTGTATGTCCAAAGAGCATTAGCAGTTAAGCCAAATATTAATCTGCAGAATGACATTTCACATTTAAAACGGGAGATTAAGTGTACATCAGCAGATATTTTGCTGCCTTTCTTGCTCGTATTATTGGAATCTAACAGTAGTTGAAGCTGCATCAGGGTTTTTGTCATTTTATACCTGCTTGTCTCTGTTCAGGTTCTTGTGAACCCAGAGGGGCAAGACCTGTGTTACTCCTGTCGTATAAATATTGGTGTGTTTGTTGTGCTTTGTTGAGTTAAATCTAACTCATGAGGCAGGTTATTGATTGTTGTAATGATTGTGAGGATATCTGGAATAAATAGAAAACCCACCCACACAGTTAGCGTATAATCCATTTTATATGTTAATTTCAATGATTATGCGTTCTTATCTGATTATTGCACCACATTTTCTTGCAGTGCTGCTGTGGCCTGTGTTGGAGCCTTTTATGAGAAGATGGGCAGGATGCTGGGAAGCTCATTTCCAGACACCATTAATAATCTTTTGAAGGCGTTAAAGAGTGCAGAGGTATGACATTTAAGAACACAACATTGAGAAATGGAGTGCGGTTTTCCATCTTTTTATAGCAGGAATATATGAGGTCAAATTGTAGACTGGAGTATAGAAACAGTAAAGAGAAGTCAGGTGTGACATTAAGTTTTAATCTCTTTGCTTTCACCTTTACTTTGCTGATCTAGTCCCAAGGCAGAGGAGAGATCCTTCTCAGCCTGCAGAAGGTGCTCAGTGGACTGGGTGGAGCTGCAGCTTCGTGTCACAGAGATATCTACAAGAATGCTCGCTCTCTACTCACAGACAGGTCCATGGCTGTACGCTGTGCAGTAGCAAAGGTTGGTCTCAGAAAAATGTCTAAAAGAGCTGTGAAAGAGTATACAAAAGTTTATTAGATTTAATATATGTGGTCAAACAAAAGGAAACATTATTATTGTGTTCCACTGAAGGTTTCCTTTATGTTCTTAATTTGCCGAGGCCTTGTTTGGGGAACCTCCAGCAACATCCAAGACTGCATTCTTGCTCTTGTCATAAAAATAAAGGAACCACATGATTTATTTTCATCATTATTTGTAAAACAATCAGATTTTTCTCTTTTGGAGATTAATAAAGCTCAGCCATGTCAGTAGGAGCTATGTCATTTATGACCAAACTCAAATGTGCTGTACAAATCTCCTTATAATGACAATGATTGTTCTGTTCAGAGAACATGACAGTTGTGATATAAATGTTTGTTGTGTGAACACTGTATTGCAAAAATACAGTATGTATAAACTAAACATTTATATTGTTTGCATTCATAATCTGTACGTTTATAATAAATGATGTTTCCTGCACATACACAATGTAGATGTTGCTAACAAGACTCCATTTTATCCTTCTTGCTTTATCAGTGCCTGTTGGAGCTGCAGAATGAGGCAGTTTTCATGTGGACCACAGAACTGGAGAACGTGGCCACGTTATGTTTTAAAGCCTTGGAAGGATCTAACTATGGTGTTCGCGTGGCAGTGGCCAAACTGCTGGGGACAGTCATGGCCACTGCCCTGATGCCCAAACAAGCAGCCGGTAGGATATAAGAGTTGAAGAGTTTATGTTCAGCCTCATGTTAAGTAGAATAGTTCACCTCTTCTTCTTTTTTCATGGTCTTAATACGTTTTTCCTCAGTGATGCGTCAGAACGTGAAGCGGGCCACTCTGGAGGAGGTGCTGGAGCTAATGGCCACAGGTTTTCTACGTGGTGGATCTGGCTTCCTGAAGAGTGGAGGAGAGATGTTGAAGGGCGGTGGTTCTGTCAGCAGGGAGGTGCGGGTGGGCGTCACACAGGTGAGGTGAAAAGTTCTCCAGTGTTAGAATCTTAAACCCACGCAGTCTGGTCATCCACTTCACACATACTATTTCTTCCATCCTCTTCAGGCCTATGTTGTGTTTGTGACTACGCTTGGCGGCCAGTGGCTGGAACGCAACTTTGCCACATTCCTGTCCCACGTTTTGGACCTAGTGTCTCACCCACGGGCCACGCAAACACACGTTGAGGCTGTGTACTCGCGCCGTTGCGTCTCCTTCATGCTTCGTGCCACCCTGGGGGGCTTACTTGGAGAGAAAGCACAAATTGCAGCCGGCAAAGAAATCTGCCAAGCCATCAGCAAACAAATGAGGGCTGTGGGTAAGGAGGATGGGGGGGAAATATCACGGTTCAGAGCATTACAGAGTAAGTACTCATCCATTATTATCACTTTTAATTCACCCTTCATTCAGCTTCTGAGTGTCTTGCATGGTTTGGGCTTGTGTTTGCAGGCAGATGGTTTTTCTTTTCTGTCCTTTGTCGTGTGCATAGATGGCTTTTCCTATTTCTCTGCTCCTCCTTGCTTTCTTCTGTCACTTCCTTTGAATCACTTTCCCCTTTCTTTACATTTTTTTTTTGCCACAAGCAGCATCATATGTCAGTAACATCATCCATAGCTGGCTCAGCATCCAGGCTACTCATGCTTACGTTATTGCAAAGCCTTAATGGCTGTTTGCCTGTGAATTCACATTCTGTTATTGCATTATAATATCTATGGAGCACTCTTTCTGACTGTTGACATCTGGCTTACTTAAGCAGAAAAAAAAAACTGCATGTGCCATTAAATTAATTGACACACAGAAGAAACACGCTGCCCCCTCCCCTCCCCAGCAACAAGACAAAAACACATTTGTCCATCATTTAGTTTTATTGATTTCCATTTTTTTCCTGCTTTACAACATCACATCACATCAATCATGTTTCTAATCACCATCATCTCATTCACAAAGGATGATTCTTACTCTGATTTGCTTTGCAACCTTTAAACCGATGTAAACAATGTCAAACATAGTACAGTTTTTTCGTTCATCTCGATGTTAAAATAGAATTTGAAAAAGGTGTTGAATGTCGATGTCTTTTTAAGACGCGGTCCTGAGCTCTTCACTGTACTTGCTGCTTGTAGCTTGGATCTGTAGTTGGATCTGTGAGTCCTCTTAAAATTAGACTTTGTAAATAAAATTAACTCCTTGTGTGTATTCTATAGTCGGTTCCCCGCACCCTAAGTTGTATGGAACAGACAGACTGCCATAGTTCAAGACGCAGCTTTAAATCACTCCGTAAAGTCATTTAAATGATTTTTTCCTTTCATATGATCAGTCTTTTGACTTTTGCCTATTTAGAGCTCTGTGGATTTAAGTTCTTGATAAACAACCATCAAACAAGCTTATCAGCAAGTTACTTAAATTGAGATGAAGCTTTAGTGTTTTTCTCATTTGTCACATTTATCCTTTGATAAATTATAACCACTGTTTCCTGTATTGAATTTTATATTTAAAAATCCTCAGAGCTCTGTGTTTGTGGCATATAGCGGTGCAGTGTTTCTCTGTATTTTGAAGGACTCTAGCTCTGTAGTTGCAGGTTGAAGATGTGTGACAGTATTTACATGGACTAATGTGGCCTGCCAGTTATTACAGTTATTACAGTGTGTTTTTATTACGTGTCTGAGGGTAAATCTGACAAGAAGTGCTTTGTTTTTTATTCAACAAAATCTCAATCTAAGATGCAGTTCAGTGCGGGTCACCTTATCCATCAATGCTGCACACGTTCTAGACATATTATTAAGGATTTCTGATCTTGCTTGAACTTGCGTATAGCTGCATTTTACTCTGACAAAGCTTCTTGTTCATTTCTCTGTCTCTGCGACATATGTTTTATTTTACAGAGGCAGTTGTTAATGACATCAGTGGAGAGAACAAGGCAGGGGCAGCTGATGTCTCAGCCAGTCAGCATGTTATGGTGTGTGCCCTAAAAGAGCTGGGCAGCCTAGTTCAGAGCTTGAGTGCCACGGCTTCCCCACTCATCCAGGAGCCATCTATTGGTGAGACCAACAGAATATTAAATGAGACATTCGTTTCAGTTTCAGTTATGAACACAAGCTGGATTTACATTGACAGCAATACTCCTGCTAAACATATAGTATATGTTATCTGCTGTGAGCTATGTAAATCTTATATCTCCTTCTTTTACTGACTGAAATACTGACTGTATATATAATTGTGCATATATTAATGTCCCCAGGCAGAAGGCCTGGATTCACTCACCACCTATATCCCATGTCCTCTCCCCCCAGGACTCCTTGAAACTGTGACCTCTGTGCTGCTGCACCCAAGCATGGCAGCTCGATTAGCGGCGGCGTGGTGCTTACGCTGTGTTGCCGTGGCGCTGCCCTATCAGTTGACCCCTCTGCTGGACCGCTGTGCAGAAAGAATTAACAACCTGAAGAGTTCACCTGAGGCTGTGAGCGGCTACAGCTTTGCCATGGCTGCTCTGCTGGGAGGCGTACACCAGTGTCCACTGGGTATCCCCCACTCCAAGGGCAAGGTGTGTAGCCTCAGAATGACGTCTCAATGTTTCTTCTCTTGTTTATCTGTTGGTCAGGTCTTGGCCTTGTGTACCAGCATCACCGATTTCCCTGTAGGGATTTAAAGATTAAATTGTCTGTTCTTTTCTTGTAGTTGGTGGTGAGTATAGCTGAAGACCTCCTGCGGACAGCTGCTCAGAATAGCCGACTGTCCCTGCAGCGCACACAAGCTGGATGGCTGCTGCTGGGTGCTCTCATGACTCTGGGTGAGTCTCCCAGACATCTCTCTCTCTCTCTTTCTTATCTCTTTGGAACAATCCGTCAACAACACTGTCTCCCTCTCACTCACTGACAACACTGCCACCACATTGCGTTTGTGCCCAGGTCCCTCCCTCGTGCGCTATCACCTTCCCAAGATGCTGCTGCTGTGGAGGAACGTGTTTCCTCGCTCTCAGAAGGAGCTGGAGGCAGAGAAGGCCAGAGGGGACTCCTTCACCTGGCAGGTCACCCTGGAGGGCCGAGCTGGAGCACTTTGTGGTAACGAAACACACCTCCCTGTGTAGCTGCACATGTCATGTGATGTAAGCAGACACAATTCTGACAAACGCTCCTGTTTCTTTCTTCTGTAGCCATGCGCAGTTTTGTGGCCCACTGTCCCGAGCTGCTTACAGAAGATGTGATCCGTAGACTGATGACTCCCATTGAATGTGCCATGACCATGATGTCACAGTGAGTGTAACGCTTTAAGTATGATTGTCTCTTGTCAGTTCATTAGTTTTGTCCTGTATGATAACTGTTTTCTGTATTTCTTTCATTATTTTTTGAATATATGACTTGTGATTTCTCCTTTCGTCAGTGTCCCTGCCATCATTAAGGTCCATGGTGCTCACCTGAAAGCAAGTGCAGCGATGGTGAGGCTGAGGTTGTACGACATCCTGGCTCTATTGCCTCCCAAGACCTACGAAGGTAACACAGTTACACTTGTGCATGTTTTTGCTACTGAAGTTAAGAACCTTTTATGTAAAGGATAAAAGCTGTAATCTTCTTGTTTAGGCAGCTTCAACGCCCTCCTGAGGGAGCTGGTGGCCGAGTTCACCTTGACTGACAACTCGGCCAACACTACCACCTCCTTGCTGCGCTCTCTTTGTCACTATGACGACAGTGTGCTCATGGGTTCCTGGCTACAGGAGACTGACCACAAGTCCATAGAGGATCAGGTGAGTAAAATCATCACTGGTATGACACATCAAAAATATAATACTAACATATGATTAAGAAAGATGTGTGTCGTTGGTTTGGATTCCCATCATCTTTTGAGACTTGGCTAACAACGACTAACATTATCCATTATCATCTGATGTCGCTCAATGTGAATGCAACTGTGTGATTGTCCCTAAACAGCTGCAGCCCAACAGCGCGTCTGGCAGCGGAGCTCTGGAACATGATCCTTCCTCCATCTACCTGCGTGTCCCTGTAGGCGAGGCCATCCCAGGGCCCCTCCCTTTGGGTGTGTCGGTCATCGATGCTTCAGTGGCTCTGTTCGGTGTTGTTTTCCCCCATGTGTCCTTCAAACACAGGTGAGTTTTGAAGTTTCTGTGGTTGCTTTAGGAATTTTGAAAAATGCCGCAAAGCTCTTTGTAGCATGCTCCTTTGTAATATATTCTATCTGACTTTGTATATAATTCAGGCTGCAGATGCTAGACCACTTTGCAGAGTGTATAAAGCAGGCTAAAGGAGTTCGACAGCAGGCAGTCCAACTGAACATCTTTACTGCAGTGCTTAGTGCCCTCAAGGTGAATAAACTTGCTTTATATCCTCTCAAGACAGAAATATCATGTTTCATAATTAAACTAATATATACAATGAGAGATAATGTATTTTTTCTTCCTCTCCGATTGAAGGGTTTGGCTGAGAACAAAAGTACTCTGGGTCCTGAGGAGGTGCGTAAGTCGGCCTTGGCCCTGGTGATGGGAGCGTTGGACAATCCCAACCCCATCCTGCGCTGTGCTGCTGGGGAGGCCCTGGGCAGGATGGCTCAGGTGGTGGGAGAAGCCACATTCATCGCCAGAATGGCTCAGACCAGCTTTGACAAGTAAGCATTTGATATTTTTATCATGTGTGTCTTTTGTTTAGTTGGTGGGTCCACACACCACCATTATAATTAGATTTAACATTTTGTTGTAAGTGTGAGTCTTCGATTGTCCTCATCTACCTTGAACTAAATCTATCTTGAAATGTCTATCTTTGGCTTTAATCATGTGATCTATATGTCTCTTTCTCCTCTATTTCCAGACTGAAGTCAGCCCGTGATGTAGTATCAAGGACGGGCCATTCTTTGGCTCTTGGCTGCCTGCATCGATATGTCGGAGGAATTGGCTCAGGCCAGCATTTAAAGACAAGTGTCAGCATCCTATTGGCTCTGGCCCAGGATGGGTCCTCTCATGAGGTCCAGGTACAGTGATTTACTCAGGAGGAATGGATTTTAAATTCACTCATAGTTCAATGAGAATAGGAGAGTGTGAGTCAGAACATTTCATCCAAACTGGATCATTTGGAGTTTGGTTTATTTGGATGAACATGTTTTTTTCAATTGTATTTCATTTATTACGTCATTTGCACTTATGACACATTACTAATTCAGATATTCTCCATCTATTTTTATTATCAGACATGGGCTCTGCACTCTCTGGCTCTGATTGTGGATTCTAGCGGTCCAATGTACAGAGGCTACGTGGAGCCTACGCTGTCCCTGGTGCTCACTCTGCTCCTCACTGTGCCCCCGTCTCACACAGAGGTGCACCAATGTTTGGGCCGCTGTTTGGGAGCTCTCATCACCACTGTGGGACCAGAATTACAGGGTAACTGTAGCAGAAACAAAATCACAAACCTCCTTGTATGACTGTGACATACTCCTTTGACTGTTATGTCTTTATAAGCTGTGTAACTATAATGCACCCTTTCTGAACCAGCAGGGGGCAATGTAACCCATTTTGAACCCACTACTCACTGAGCATCCTCAAGCTGTTTAAAATGCCTTTGTCTCTCTTTCTAATTTATTGTCATTGGGTTTGCTAGGAAATGGAGCCACTATCTCCACCATCCGATCATCCTGCCTGGTTGGTTGTGCCATAATGCAGGACCACTCTGACTCTCTCGTGCAAGCTGCTGCCATCTCATGTTTGCAGCAGCTGCACATGTTCGCTCCACGCCATGTCAACCTGTCCAGTCTGGTGCCCTGTCTTTGTGTAAGATATAATGAGTTTCAGACTACAAGTACAATAGTCAAACTTTTGTCTTAATCTTAATTTTAATTTCCTACTCTACTATGGGATGCAGGTGCACCTGTGTAGCTCTCACCTGTTGCTGCGCCGTGCTGCCGTGGCCTGCCTGAGACAGCTCGCTCAGAGAGAGGCTGCAGAGGTCTGTGAGTACGCCATGAGCCTGGCAAAGAGAGCAGGAGACAGCAAAGACACTACAATCAGTGAGTACTGACGAGAGCTGTTCTGCGATGTTAAGTCAATATACTGATGAGACACTGAGATTTTTACTGTGTTTACTTTGTCCTTGGTTTAGAGCTGAACATCACAGAGACCGGTCTGGAGGGCGTTCTGTTTGGCATGCTGGATCGGGAGACAGACAGGAAGCTGTGTTCTGATATCCATGACACGCTGGGCCACATGCTGTCGTCTCTTGCTGTGGAAAAGCTTTCTCACTGGCTGAAACTCTGCAAGGATGTCCTGGCTGCAACTACAGGTAAATACAAAACTACAAAACATAGTTCATGGTGGGAGCAGAAATTACGTTTCACACAGCAATCAAGTGAAGTTTATCTCATATCAGTTTCAGTAAAGCAAACTGATATGAGATAGAACAGGTGTTGTACAAGTGTACAATTCTTGTTGTGGTGGACTTAATCTGCTCTTTTAAATTCTTGCATCATGAGTTTGACTGTCACCTCTTTTAGATGTAGGAGGAGCTGTTGTATTCGAGGTGGAAAAAGACGAGGAGGACTCGGAGAAAAAAGACGAGATGGACGATGACACCATGTTCACAGGCCTGGGCGAAGATGACAAGTCCAAGCCTTCTGTGGCGCCGCGCTGGGTGACACGGGTATTTGCCGCGGACTGCTTGTGCCGTATCATCCTGCTGTGTGAGAATGACAAAGCGCACTTTGACCTGGCAGCTGCCCGGTCTGCACAAGCCAAGAACCCCAAAGGTATCATTCGCCATGCTGCTGGAACAGAGTTCAAACAACAGTGCAGCTGTTAGCTTAGCACAGACTGGTGTAGATGCATTTATATATCCTTTTTTGACCTCCTGCAATTTCTGGTATCAGTTCCTGAAAAAGAAACTCATTCATGTGCTTTTATGTCAAGATGGAATACAACTAGAGATGAGTAAGCAAAAGTCGGAGGGATTTTTTTCACTGTAACAGATAGAAGAGTCACTATTTATATACATGCCTCTAAAAAAGGAAGCATCCTACAAGGGCACAGTGTGGTGGTTTTGCTGTTCTGGAAGCAGTTAAGCCAAATTTAGTTTGGTCTGCATGTTGTGCGACCACTGCAACTAAAACTGAATTAAATCTCAGTCTCAAGGTCAATATTCAGTTTCGTTTAAGTCACTGCAAGCACAGAAACTCTAAAAACTAATTCATGTTTATCTGTATTTAATATTTCATTTATTTTATTCTCACTAAGAGGAAGGTGATAACAAGCAAACACAGAGACCTTGGAGAGGTATGTGAGCCTTCCTGCTCACATACAAGCCATGATAAAAGGATTACTGAAGCATATATTAAACAATGACTTGCAAATGTTGAGATGAACATAAATTCTGCTTTCTGATTTTCATTCCTCACACAGTCCTTATTGTTTTGTTTTGTTTTTCCTCCCATCTGTGTTTATCCAGGAGATCAACTGGTGTTGCATTTGTCTGACCTGATCCGCATGGCCTTCATGGCGGCCACAGACCACAGTAACCAGCTGAGGATGGCCGGCTTGCAGGCCCTGGAGGACATCATTAAAAAGTTTGCCTCCGTACCAGAGCCTGAGTTCCCAGGCCACGTTATCCTGGAACAATACCAGGCCAATGTGAGTCAAAAACACAAACACAGAATGCTGCCAACATCCAAAATTATCAGCGACACAACAAATGTGAAAGAAATGGAGGAAGTGAACTTTGTACCGATTATGTATGCACTTAGGTGGGAGCTGCTCTCAGACCTGCATTTTCGCCTGATACACCGTCAGACATAACAGCTAAGGCATGCCAGGTGAGACACTCTGCTTTGTTTACGAACATTAGGAAGAAATGTTTAACCTTGTTTGAGGTGAGCACATCAGCCAGCTCTGTTTGCACTGTAACATTCATTCTCCTGAAGAGCCTTACTGATATTTATACATTTCGATGATGATAAACCTTTTTGTAGCAATACAACTGCAATAGCAGTTAATAGCCGCTGCAGAGTGAGTCACCATCCCCTTAAAACCCAGCAGTGTCAGTTTTTCTTCTTTAATTCTCTTTGACTTATATGACTGACGTCAAGAATGAGTGACAGTGAAAAATAACAAACTTACCTGTCAAGGGTATTTTTAAAAAACCTTTTCTCTCTGACATTTCCCTCCTCTGTGTCTCTGGCTTAGCCCTTTTGCCCCCTGAGACTACTACTATTGTTGCCCACTGATGGTTTCTTCTCTCTAGGTGGAATGATAATATCTTTTGTCATCAAGTTAATGAAAACAACTATTTAAAAGAACTGAAAGGTGACATGGCAGGCTCTACAGAGAAATTTCAATGTTAAATAAGCAAAGACCTAGCAAGGTCTCTGGCTAAATAGATTTGCATTCTAACACATTTGTAAGTGTCCTCATAGAAAGCCTGTACAGACACCTGCCCTTGGCTGCCTGACACTAAAGGACGCAGTCTTATAAATGTCTACTCCACCTGTACAGCCCTAACACATCAGCCCTAACACATCAGTCCATTTTATTAATAACTGTTCTTTGACGCCACCACCCTTTTTTAATGGCATATTAGCTAATCAACCTTGAGCATTCTGTTATGTAATGTAGGCTTTTAATTTTCTCAAGAGTTGTAAGAGAAGTTACAGCTGAAAGGCCGTCAGGGGCTGTAAATGTTCAATTCATTTTAGAATTTATGGTAACATTACCTCAAACCCTCTACGTGACCACAGGTGTGTAGTACGTGGATCGGTAGTGGCGTAGTCAGTGATCTCAACGACCTGCGGCGTGTCCACAACCTGCTTGTGTCGTCGCTGGACAAGGTGCAGGCTGGGAAGGGCTCATCCAGTCAGCTGTACAGTGAGAGTGCTACCACGATGGAGAAACTGGCCGTGCTAAAGGCGTGGGCCGAGGTGAGACTGCAGACTGCATTAGCTATAAACCAAATAATGTACGTTATAAATCTGACCAAACACTGTCTTTCTGTCTCAGGTGTATGTGGTGTCGATGAAGATCAAGAAAGAGGCTGAGTCTAAGCCTGCAAAGCCGGTCCGAAATGCAGATGATGACGAGGATGAGGACGATCTGGGCGCAGATGTGCTTCCACCTGACAGCCTCATCACTCTGGTGCAGCCAGAGCTGCCCTCACTGAGCCGCCTGTGGCTGGCCATGCTGCGAGACTACGCTCTGCTCACTCTGCCTGCTGAGTTTTCCAGTCAGCTGCCCCCTGATGGTACCACACAGATTCTAGTTTTACTTTCTTTTCTGCCTGTTTTATTGGACATCTGGAGTCAAGTCTTCAGATCAGAACTCTTCATCTGCATGCACGTGTATATAACAGTATAGACCTGCAGTGTTTTTAATCATGCATGAGATATTTAGCCCACTTCCAGCACTAGTTTTTGAGTTCTTTGCTCTAGTTTTGTTCCAATAAAAGATGTGATTTTATTTTCCAGAGATTATTATCAGAAAAAAAGAACCTTCAGTGGGATTTGGACAGGTTTTTAATGTAAATTCAAACTGCATTAACGTCCCATTATTGTGTGTTTGTGTACAGGTGGAGCATTTTATACTCCGGAGACTATAGACACAGCAAGGCTCCACTATCGCAGTTCATGGGCTCCCGTCCTGCATGCTGTGGCCCTGTGGCTGAGCAGCACCGGATTTGGAGCTGGTGAAGAGAAAGAAGAAGTCCCCTCAGCTCCCTCCAAGGCTCCTGCTCTCTCTCAAGGAGCCTCCTTCACCACAAAGACAGCTGAGGAATCAGTGGAAGACAGAATGCATCTATTGTTGGGTAAAGAGACACACATCATTTGTGGTATTTAATATTCTTTGTAAAATATATACAGATGCAGTTTGTTTTTTTAATGTGCTGTGGGTCCCCAGACACCAGACCTTATGGATCAGTCTCACTTCTGTTGACTGTGAAAGGGTGGTGGCAGCTAGAAAAAGGGAATTGCATGAACACCCTAAGTGCATTTCTGTGTTCTCTCTCTCAGGTGTCAGTATAGAGTTTCTTTGCTTCCCCCGACCTGAGGAGCCCATTGAACATGTGATGTCCTGCCTGCAGGCTCTGTTCACTCTGCTAGAATCTCCGTGGGCTAAGACCCATATCGCAGAGGACCAGGTAAATCAGTGCAGGATTGACAGGAAGATTTGTATGACGATCCTAGAATCTGAATATCACATCCAGTATAATGTACAGTATGTGTATAATGTATAAACAAAATTAAAACACTGTGCTGCTAAAAAAATAGTATTTGCTTATTTGGATTTTGGAAGTAGTTTTTTTAAAATCGGCACTTTATGAAGAAAAACTACAAATTCAGCAGACATGGTACAAGTTCCTGTGGGTGACTTTGACCTTATACTTAAGTGTCATATAAGACACCAGAGGCAGTTTTTCACCGCCTGTTATTTACACCCTGCAACAGTGATTTCATTGGTCTAGTTCAAGTGATATATTTACCAGTGACTGATCACCACCTTGGTGCAAATATGTGGTAAATACGACACTCTCACGCGATATTTACTGACTTTATGTGGCGGTAAGAGAAACAACTGGCCGCTGCACAATGGATAATGGGTTTCAGAAGGCTTCAAAGGATACATACAAATTCACACAAAAGAAGGTTGTGTGTCTCAGCTGCATATGGAGGAACATTTGAAATAGGACATGTCTTTGCCAGCCCTGTGACACAAGTGTGGATCCAGTCCCTTAAATTGGGACACAGCATGTGTCTTCCTGCTGCTGCCACACAGTCATTACAGTCTCCTGTCACAGTCTAGAACCACATGCTGTGTGTGTGCGTGTTTGTATGTGTGAGGGAGGGGTGTTCTCACTTTTAGCCTATTCATTGTGTTGATAAATATTTACTTTTCTGAAAATAACAATAAAAATGTAAAATCCCTTTTAACATACAGTGAATGTGAGCATTATTTGACAAACATATGTTCCTGTTGTTTGACAGTAGCCTGTTGTTTCTGTTATAGCTGTTGGCTGTGGAGCTGCTGAACGTGCTCCACAGACTGCTGCTGACCCGGGATCCCCCTGCTGTACAGCTCCAGGTCACTGCTGTTGTACAGGAGACCATCAGGGCTGCACAGGACCATCTGCAGCGACAAAGGACCAGCAAGGGTCAGGAACCAACCACATCCTACAAGCACGTTTTTATCTACATTATATTAGAATTCAACAGAAAACTGGCTGTGCTGTTCATATCATGTTTTATATTCATAGTAAAGTCGTTGGCTGTTTGAGCGATCTAGATCACTGTGTTATTTTGTTCAGGCAAAGAGGAAGAAGGCGAGAAAGACTCCCAGCCCAGCCTAGGGGAAGGAGGAGAAACAGGGGAGCTCGTCCCTGGCAAGTCTCTGGTGTTTGCAGCCATGGAGCTGCTCGTGTTCATCCTGGTCCGCCACTTACCACAGCTTAATACACGTGTGAAGGAGTCACCCAGCCATGTGGCACTCAGGCCTCAGCGATTGCCTGAAGAAAGCGCACGCCTCGTGGCAAACACAGTTTCCATCCTGGCAGGGCTGCCTTCGCTCTGTTCTCCTGCTGGTGAGGCCCGAGGCAAAGTGCCACACACACCACGCAGAATATGAAAAAGGATGAATACAAAAGCAGAGCTGTACATCATTGATATTCAAACATTGATGTTTTATTAGCCTGTTTGTCCTGCATTGTTCAGGTTATGCCAATGCTATATGCATTTGTGTGACATTAAGTGTAAGCCTGATATTATTAGCATAGCTGTGTTCACGAAGAAATGAGGTCTCACAGTTTCTTTTCGCCCGTGCAGGAGGCATGACCATTCTACCTACGGTACTCTTCCTGATCACGGGGGTGTTGAGAGAAACTGCAGTTAAGACCGCTGACAACTCGGTGCCTGTGCCCGTGTCAGCTGCCCTGCAGGGCATCAAGACCATCATCACCTCCCCACTGGCCCGGGTGGAGAGCATGCAGACACAGTGGACCGGCCTCGTGAGGAGCAGCCTGGCATCTGTACTGGAGAACTCACAGCCAGGTAATAAATAAACACACACAGAGAGAGGTTTGACCATGACCTCTGACTTCTCTGTGGAGGGGAAAACATCTTTATTTACTGACAGGATGCATGCTTGTTTGTGTATTCCTGTAGATGAGTCCAGGCCTGACATGGATGAGGTCAGTATGTTGACAGCGATTACACTCTTTCTGCTGTCAGCCAGCAATGAACTTGTTGGAGTAACCGCCCTGCAGAAGGGATGCATGGACCGCTTCCGAAATGCCCTCAACTCAAGTGATCCTTGGGTAAGCACCTAAGTATACAAACTAGGGGTGGGTATTGAAACCTGGTATGAACTGGACCCCAGGGCTCAATTATTAAAGACCTTAGTATTGATGAGCTTTAACGTTATCAGTTCTTCTAATGCTGTTAAAAAAATTAAGACATTTGTCTATGATGCATTTTCTCAATCCCCAATCCACAAGAAAGATTTCTCTCTGAGCCTGTGATGTGCCTCAGAACCTCTAGACACAGTTTGTAGTGATGGAGAGGGCACGTCAGATTGTTTGCTAATGTTACAGGCTATTAATAATTTTATTCAGAACTAATTTAGGCAATGTAGTTGCTAAGTTATGGGACTACAACAAGCATATGAAGTAAACGTAGCTAATTTACCAACCTACTGTGTTGTTTTTGGTCGGCGTCTAATTTGGAGAACGTACCTGTAGATTTGGTTATTCATAAAGTCCATTACTCTTAGTGATACTGTACTGTATGTTAATATATATACAGTATGAGAAAATACAGTTGAAATCAAAGCTGGAAGACTTTCCAGATGTCTGTGTCTAAGTTAAGTGAGTTCTCTTTTCCACAGGTTCAGGCACGGTGTTACCAGCTGCTGCTGTCAGTGTTTCAGCACTCCAGCCGTGCCCTGTCTACTCCATACATCCACGCTCTGGCTCCACTCATGGTGGAGAAGCTGAAGGCAGTGGAGCGCAGTCGACCAGGGACTGCCGCTGAGTTGCAGGCTGTGCAGGAGGGCATCCGGGTCCTGGAGAATCTGGTTGGCATGGGTGAAGAGCAGAACAGTAAGTATGCCTCTACCTAATGGACCACTGAAATAGCGTATTTGCTCCATTAAAGTGTTTAGCTCCATTAAAGTAGGTCTCTTAAAGTATTTAGCTCAGCGCCTTTGGATTTATGTTGTCAAAGACCAGAGCAATCGAGCATTAGGTGCTAAATTTAGAATCCCTGCACTAGTTTACTGTCAGATTTTTGTATTGATTTCAACATTATGCTATGCAGTATTATATATTCCGTATTATTTATTCATATTTATAAATTTTGTATTGGGTTAGCCCCAATTCTGCTTCTTCTTGTTTTTATTGCCCTCATAAAGCAAACTGCTCTGCATACTTTCATAAATGTATATAGCAGTGGTGGTGAGCAGTCACTTTGATGCTCCAAATAGCCAAACAATTTTATGTTGATCAAACACTCAATGAGCTGCTGCTGCTGCTGCTGCTCTAATTGTATTTTCTATGCTGTTGAACTGTTCTAGGTAGTTTTACTGTTTTCTAATTGTCTTGTTGTTTTTCTGTGTTTTAACAGGGGTCCAGTTGCTGGCTCTTCTCGTACCAACTCTCGTCTCCTACCTTTTGGATGAAAATGCCATCTCGTCTGCACCCCAGGTCTCCAAAGCCCTGCATGATTTTGCTCTTCAGAACTTAATGCGGATTGGCCCCCTCTATCCAGCTGCCTTCAAGATAGTAATTGGTGCAGCACCTGAGCTTAAAATCCGTCTGGAATCTGCTATACGGGCCAACCAGGCCAGCAGCAGAGCCAAAGCTGCAGCCAGGCAAGCTCAGCCGACTGTGCAAGCTGCACCAACCATCAAACTCAAGACGAGTTTCTTCTAATCTCTGCAAAAATGCACTATTCACTCTCGCAGCCTAATTTAATGTTGTATTTTTGGTCAGTCTTGTTTTCTGTCAGTGGAGTAGTACCACATGTCACGTCTGCATCAGCTACTGTTTCTGAAAGTGTATTTATTTATTCTACATCTCATCTCTGTTTTTGATGAATGTGAACCCTCTATGAAGTTAAGAAGGCAGTCGTGTAAATATCATTATTAAGCCTTTGAATGTTCACTTCAAAAATAGCTCACTTAAAAAATCTCTAGGACATTTTGATTGATTGTATGAAGGTATCATTACTGGACTTGATGCACATTTATAAAGGGATACATTTTACATTTCTATTTTTTTCAGTAGGGTCTTTTTTTTCTGCTCTCGTCCTGTCTCTGGTCATCCACCCCCACTATTCAAAAATCGACATTTATACCGTGCCATCTTTCTCTGTGATTTTGCATCATCTTGAACATGGCAGTTATTTTATTCCTTTATATTCCAATCATGCGTGTTTGTTGAACGGAGCTGGGTTAGAATATAGCCTTAGGGTCTGCTGATGGTTACTGATGGGTGTTTACTTACTTTTTGATTATTATTTTTTTGTTCTTAAATTAGGTCGTAAACATTCCTTCTACATGTTCTAAAAAATGGATGATTATTTTGAACCCATTTTAATTAAACACATGTAATTATCACAAAGACGGTTAATTGGTCTGCTATCATATGATCTGCATGATATGCAGGTGCTGCACATCATACAGATTTTTATGTTCCTTTGAGCTGCTTTCTGATCCACATTTGTGAGTGTAATGGCTCCATGAATAGGAGAGCATCATCTGCCCCGGGGTGGCAGGTTTGTTGAAATGGTTCCACTGTTTTCTTTGAAATGTGAATA
Organism: Larimichthys crocea; assembly: GCF_000972845.2. Lineage (NCBI taxonomy): Eukaryota > Metazoa > Chordata > Actinopteri > Sciaenidae > Larimichthys > Larimichthys crocea. Next base: position 11,228,321 of record NC_040013.1, read on the forward strand.
AAGTTGCTATGACCTCACTGTGCTGTTGCCTGTATTTGGTTACATATTTCACCCAGTTTGGGGGGTATACACTAATGCAGGATCTGTAACAAAATGTACAACCTCTGTGGTGAATAATGAAGAGGCGTGTGATCCGACGGGGAGTCCGGGTAATCCAATCGAGCGCCCCCCAACCAACATGCTGTGGGCGTGGCCGATGCCGCTGACGTCATCCAATGACAGCTAGCTGTCAGAAAGTGAGTTCATTCCCCGGAGCCGAGCAGACGGAGCGCAGTCGATAGGTTTTTGCCCTTCCGTCGGTATCTAGCACCTCGAATCAGCGATACAACAGGACAGAGCTTTCCACCGAGCCCGGCCATGGACGAACAGGCGGGGCCCGGCGTGTTCTTCAACAATAATAACAACTCTGTTTTACCCGGCGGTGGGAAAGGACCGCTGCCTGATGGCGACGCTGGGGAGGCGGCTAGGGCGCACTACAGTATCCCGGGGATCTTGCACTTCCTGCAGCACGAATGGGCCCGTTTCGAAGTGGAGAGAGCACAATGGGAGGTGGAGCGGGCCGAATTACAGGTGAAAACCCCACCACATTACACGGACACACGACCACATATCGGTGGCACCGTCGGGACGTAGCGCTGCTCCTCTCCGGGAGCTCGCGTCGAGCTGCTGTGTTTGATTGTTCTGCTAGCTCGTTAGCTTTAGCACAGCAGCTAGAAGCAGCTGCAGCGCCCCCCTGACTCTGACTTGCACGACGACTGTCGGCGACCTCTTTACTCTGCCTTAAAACCACTCAACTTTACTGTTTGCCTTCAGGAGTTGGAGGAGAAGCTGTAGAGCAGGTTTCCATGAAACTGGGTGTAGTTAAACGAGCAGCCGATAGCCACATTTACTACCAAAGTATGTGTAGTGTAGAAACACACAGCGGCCACCTGCCTACTTATAGCTAATTGTATAGCACCCCGCCTTGATTTTTATTTTATTACATTTTACATCTCAACCCATAAAAATGACGTGGAGGGGAGCTGGTAGTTTTCTGAAGTGATTTCTGAAAGCTGTCAGTGCTGACAGACTCACAGCACAGTGTGGATGTGTTCATTATGAATCTTTATGTAGCTAGCTGCCATGTCACTGCCGCTCCTGAGAGAAAACTAAAGCTGCCAGGCTTTGGGAAAAGGTCACAGCACTTTTTAATTGGTCTCACTAATTCTTTTGATAGTGTATCTGACTCTTACCTGGTGGTCAAATGTGCAGCTAATTGTAAAGACAGTGGGTTTTCCTGCTGCTGTGAGTCCTGACCTCATGTTTCACTCAGGACGCCTTGTTTTGTTGTGGTTTCCAGTCCCACTGTGATGTTAACTTTCTGTCCATAAAGTTGTATTTCCTGTCCACTTTTATTCTTGTTCCATGTTTGAAATGAAATGAAGAGTCATCCTACAGGTGAATTAGTTGACTTTTTTTTTATTTTGCCTGGCAGGATAGATAAATAAACTATCATCACCAGCCTATTTGATCAACTCTTCTTACTTTAATTATCTACAGCAGACACAATGTACCAAACTATTCTTGTCTCCAGGATTTGAATTTGGCATTGTTGCAGCTTATTACTGTTTTGAGTCTCTGTGTTCATTTGATTAGAAGTAAATTTTCTTTTCTTTCCGTCATTTTAACCCAGTTATTTTATCACAGGCAACAGTAACTTTTAGGGCAGCTCCATCAACAGACTGACTTCAGCTAACAGAACAGAGCGAGGCGAGAGGGAAACACTGCATTGTTTTTAGATCGGTGACGTATACCCTGCTCAGTGTAGTAGGGTTTTGAGTCATCTGGCCCGTGCATTAAACTTCCTGTCTGCTGTTCGTGAAGCAAGCTTATCGGCGAAGCAGCAGCAACTGCACAGTGAGGTTGCTAAATGGCTTACTGGGTGGTTGGTTGGTTGGTTTGTTTGTGGCGGCAAAACATTGCGCGCTCAATTTTGAGTTCTTGTTTTCGTTGCACCTAACCCCAAATGTGAGGCTGGCTGATGTTTTGAACATCATTTGAGAGCAAATTTAAAATAAATCACTTATAATTACACTCTTAACACTGTATCATTGTCTGAATGGATGTTTTAAGAATGCATTCTCTGTTTTGTCATCTGTGACTACACTCTCGTTCTGCGCCTGTGCTGCACTACACTGGAGCAATGATGACTCAAGCATTGAAATGCTTTGAAAATCCTCAAGGGATGTAACCTTGTTGTGTCCTTGAGGCATTTCTACATATTGGAACATGCAGTGTACTTTTACCTAGAGATGTACTGGCGGATTAACTTTGAGTGAAGGGACCACAGTGAGGAAGAAGTCGCTTAACGTAAATAGACGTATGAATTATGAAAGGTTTAAGAGGGCATGGAGCCTTGATGGAGCCTGTGCAGCATCTATATGTTCATTCCTCTACAACATAGTACACGCACGGACGTTCTGACGTGTTATCTTGCATGTTTTCAGAAGGTTACATACAGGGTTTCAGATAAAAGCCCATTGTGTACATAAAGCAGTTTCACAACCCAGTGAATACTCTCCTCCCAGGATTTTTTCTTCTTGGTGGTTACATTGAATGGAAGACAGTTGAGGCTGTGTCTTATGTCGCTGTCTGGGAGGAAGGCGAACCCCAGGGCTTGTAGGAATGTCGTCCAGCCAGCCTGTTAGGTCATGCTCAGAGCCACTCCTCTCTTCTGGAGCAGCACAGAAACTGTACTGTACATGCCTGACTTGTCCTGCTGCAGTGCTGTTTCTGTGTAGTGCACAGGCTGCTGTCATCCTCGATTAGACCCCAGTTGAACGGTCATTGATGATCCATTGATTGACTCAGTCATCAATAGGTTACAGTTACAGTCGGTCTGTAGTGTGTTATCTTGGTAATGAAAGCGATAACTATTGATTTATAGTTTATAGCCTTAGATATTAACATGACTCCAACATTTTATTAGCTAAATCAGTTTACACATTTTATTGTAGCTTTTTTAAATACAGTTTAATATCAGACACATTTTTATACAGGTGGAAGAGGATCCCTGCTGTCTCTATGGGGTCCTTGGCTTGAAAAACATTGGAGACCCCAGATTTAATTTATGAAAATGTTGAAAATGTCGATCAGTTTCCAAGATCCCATCTCCAAATGTCTTGATTTGTCAGTTCACAGTGAAAAAAACAAGTAAATATTCACATTTTCATGATTTACATGGGTCCAGGTGGTGAAGTCAAGGCCTTTTAAGAAAACATCTATGTCAATGGACAATGGCCAAAGTGTTTGAACATCTGTGTTTTGTCTACCAATCTAAATGTCTTATACAAAACATTATTTTGATCTTTTTTAAAATTATTTTTGTCGACTACATTCCGCTGTCTGCGTGTGTCTCCTGCAGGCGGGTGATCATTTCACGCGCCACCTGCCTCGGAGACGGGTGTGTGACGGTCAAATGCATGCATGAGCAATCCGTGTTGTCTCAAACTATGCTGTGTCGGGCTCTTGAAGGTGAATTTCATGTTCAAGTTGTCATTTAAACAAAGACTTAAGCTAAACAATTACTGGTTGATTAAAATAGTTGTTGATCACTTTTGATTCAGCTTTAAGTAATCGATTATCAAAATGTTGTTTGACTCATTTTCCATTGAATATCTGAACAGTTTCTTGGCTCATAATCCGAGGACTTTGGCACTGAGGCAGGATGATGGGTTGGCCCAGGTTTAATTGGACTTCAAGTTGGATTAGCGGTGGACACCAGTCAAGTGTATTTATTATTTATCAGCACTGTATACGCAGCAGGATGCCGTTGACTTAAAAACATTGTTTACTTGGGCAGGGCGAAGACATTGCAATCATGGAGCAGTTATCATTGGAGTTGCATTGTGTTTATATTATGTTGTCCAGATTTCAAGCAAAATGTAACCATGGAACAAGATGAACGCTTTTTTTAGTGGAAGACTTGTTTGTTCCAGTATTCTTGCACGCCTAAATGTGCATCTATCAGAAATCTTCTTAATTGACATCACGCTGCCGTACTGATCAGCACACATCTTTTCTCGGCCTGATGGCCGAGGTTGAATCGAGTTACGGCCTGAACAGGCCGATCAGTGCTCCACTGTGCTTCATCAGCCCTCCAGTTATGGGGAAATCCCTGCTCCATAGGATATCTCCTTGCCAGAAGTATCTGTCAGCAGTCATAATTTGACACCAGGAGAAGGTTGAAGGTGACTCAGGGTGTAAGGTGGCTCTGTGTGGGTGCAAACTGAAATGTGGACCCACTTATCTTCACTGAACAGAGGCGCCTCTTGTATTTTTTTAAAGGAAAACGTTTGAATGCGAGCTAAATTATTACGTGGCTCATGTTATTCGATTACTTACTCCATGTAGGAGAAGACCACAGCAATCTGTGGAGCAGCCTAGAATTAGTCTGCCTCAGTTAGATGACTTCTTACTGTGATTTCATGTTTACTTTAACTAATGGCAAAGCCCGAGGCATTTTTAGCTCAATGGTGCGGCAATAACAAGGAGCTAACATACACATGCATATACAGTACTGTGGCATTCAGAAATGGGTGTCACCGTCATTCCTCTGTCGAAACTACGTCCACCCCCAAGCTGCAGTTATTTTTGTTTGCTCTCTCAGTGTGTGCCTCAGAGTGGGAAAGCACAAAAAAAAAACAGAGTGCAAGCTTCCTCACTAAGAATATATGTACCATTTTTGTTCTCAGTGTTACTATGAGATTAACAAAGAAACTTTAGGCTGTACAAATGTTTAAAAAAAATACCAGCTCATGTAGAAGCTAATGCTACACGACTGCTCACATCCTTGCTCAAGTAACCAGAGCGTAGACCACAGAGAAACGACGCTGCACTCACTCACAGTGTACAAGACAGATTGTGGTAATATTCATCAAGCACACCACAAAGACTGCCATTGCAGTGCATGTGAAATATTCACCGTGCAGATAATAGTGAGTAGTTTAAAGAGTTTAGTGTTGTGAGAGCCTGAAGGGACCCTTGTTTATGAACTAAAGCCTGGTCCTCTGAGCTTTACTCTACTGTCCCTGTTGGACTCACACCAGAGCCTTTCTCTGCGCTGTAAAGCTGCCTTGTCGGCCTGCTAATTCCCATCTCCTTCCTCCATTCACACTTCGAGCCTTCATCTGTCTGTGTGGGAGTGCGGGACAGCTGCCTGCGTGTCCCTCAGAGTTGCCGGCCTCCCCCAGTTTTACAGTGAATCTGAGGTCGTCAAGTCTGTCAGAGTTGTAAATTGGTGTATGCCACAGATCAAATGGTGAATGATACTGTTGTTTTTTGTTCTTGCTTTTTATCATGCATGTTTGTATACCACGTATACATCTTCATCTACATGTATCTTTATATATAACTTGTTTTTTTGTGGGATATTTTAAATTTTTTGGTGTTACCTTTGTTGCTAGAAGCAGGGCAGATGAACACATCTTGCCAGAAATGTAGTTTCACCTAAAATTTGAAGTATTTTTTACAACACCATTTTCTCCCATTTCTTCTTCACTTTGCACTGCATCTAAATGTTGTTTTCATCATGGTCCTGCCACACCTCACAGTCGCGCGACGTATTTGTCAGAGAAAATGCTGATGTTGGAAAAATGGAGCCCTTTGCCTGCATACAAATATGTGAGCGCGTGAGCATGTGCGCCACGTGCCTTATGTAATATTAATGCAGCAACATGGGATGCATCACCCCCTGTCCACAAGATGCCCAACATGCTGCCTTTGTTTGCACCCCCTGTAAGGTAGCACTGCAGTGTCAGCTTGACGTGAGTTGTGTGACGGCGAAGTGTAAAATGAGGCTCGAGTGGAAACTCGTGATGAGATGAGAACAACAAATGTGTGTCTCTGTGAAAGTTTAGGAGAGCAGAGGAGACATATTTTTGACTGTGAGACTGTCTGTTTTATCAGTATTGTACAAGAAGGCACAGCTTGGCTCATTGCAGATAAATGAGCAGAAATCTTAATTAAATTCCAGTTTGAGCAGTTCACTGTCTCACCCTGACCCTCAGAGCAATCCTGACTCTGTGCTGGTCGAACATTAGCGGGGCGGATCGATGTGCAGTGTGACTGCATTTGAAGGAGTGAGCCGTGATCACAGACTCTCAGTATTTCACAATGTAACTCAGTGCCGCTGTGGCACAGGAGGAGCAAAGTCACGGAGCAGCAGATCAAGCTAAGCAGACAGACAGTCTGATGATTGCACGACACGTGGACATGCAGTCAGTGCGTAGCCGCCTTACGGACATGGTTGTGGAAAGAAAAACAGTCTTAGTGCAAAGACTTGTAAGAAGGAGGTGAAGAGACAGCTGGAGTTAGTACTGAAGTTACTTCAGAAGGGTGAAAGGATGATCCACCTGAACGGCAATGATGGAATGATTCATTTCATCGTGAAAGACAGTAAATTTGTCTACTGTCTGAAGTGTTGCCCTACTATTATATAAAGAATATTATGCATACATATACTATGATCGCTGTCTCCTTTAATAAGCCTGGATGTTGATGAGCCAGTGTTCACTGAACAGCTCTGATTTATGACAGCTGTAGATTTTTACATTGGTGTGACAATGAACTTTGTCAGATATTTTATGTTCTGCCAAAAGCAATTTAGATCGAGTGTGTCTGCAGGTCTCAGAAATTTAGGTTCAGGAAGGATATAGATAAAAGTAAAATTGAAAATTTATGAAAATGTCTTCAGTATTTTTCCTTTCCAGCTGTAGTCTTATTTATTAAATGTTTTTATTAAAGCTGTCAGGAGACAATACATACCTTTTTATGTTGATGCAGGATTGTTTTGACAGTTGATTGTGCTGCAGGATTAAGGATTCATGATTAAGCTGACGTGTAACTGCATGGTACCTTAATTATTCAAAATATAAGGTGACTAATGTTTGTTGCAAATGGCAACCATATTTTCCGGTTGAGCCACCAAAATCTAATGCCATATTTTAGTTAAGTTAGCGTTGAGCATTGAAATGAATTTTTTTTCCTACATACATTTATCGCCATTAATTCTGGACCAGGTCGCATCAATGAATTTCTTTCTGTAAAGTACAAATAATTCGTATACAGTATACTGGGGTTGTGCTGTCATTAGCACTGTCACATCACAGCAAGACACTTCTGAGTCGTGGATGGATTTATGGCTGTTATATGTACACTCCTGGGAAATACTGAAAAAATTTTATGATAATAAATATTTCTACATCATCCCATTTTGATTCATAATTTTATCCCTTGGCTGGTAAAAACAAATTTTATTCTATGTGATATTAAAAAAGAATAGAAAGCAGAGAAGCAAATATCTCTTGAGACTGCTTTCACTGTCTGTGCTTAGAAAGCTGGAGTGTATGTGAAGCTAACCTATCTTTGATCTTACCTTTTAATTACATTTATGTCATTGTATATAAGGGATACATCAATCAGACCAATCAATAAAAAAGAGATGAGATCGGACATGGACAGTCTACTCAGGAAAAATAGCATTTTCTCTTTACGAGGTCACATGAACTATAGGGCAGTTATGGGAAACGATTTTTAGGAGTAACATCTTTAAAGTGACGAGTACATAAATGTATCAGCTATTATGAGGAGTAACAAATAAATGTTGGTGTTGTGGGGAATGTTCTTGAAAGCGTCCATACAGTCGAGTTATCTTAGCCGTAGTCAGGTTATGTTGATGTTTTCTATGAGCAAATAGAAATCGGTGCTGTAGCCACGTTACAGTTGTCCTTAGCACCTCTGTCTTGCTTCAGTTGTTTTGCTGCCTTTTCCCCCTCTTGCTACTAGTGTAATGGCATGTGAGGAATGTACTTGGCTAGTCATCAGGTCAGCCATCATGGTGCTCATTGGTTTGCGGTAACTGTGAGAGTAAACCCGGTGTTCACTGAAAGAAAGGTTGTTTGCATTGTAAATGTGGGATTACACCAGCCGCTTAGCCTTCTTCAGCCCTGACCACGGCCGAAGGGCCCACATGTGTGACCATTTTGCTTGTGAGCAGGTCCTGAGGTCGAATGAGTATCCACTGAATGTCTTTCACAGATGGACTGAGCTCAGTCTTGCTGCTCAGACGTACTAGATTTTTGCAGCGTTCACTCTGTTTAGATTAAATGGCCTCTTTGTGTTGTAGATGTCTTTTAGCGATGACGCAGAACAAGTCTGGGAGGAATTCACAAATCTTAGACTTCTAAGAAGTCTGAAGGTCTTTTAAGAGGGTATTGTTTGTAGTCATCTTACATTCACTGACGGAAAATGAAGTTGAGAAGAAGATCTAAAATCTGGTGGAAGCAATTCATGTTGCCGGTGTAACTGCCTGTCAGTGTCATGCCAGTGTGATGACAGCTGGTAGTGCAACATTCAAATTAGACAATCTTAACTAACATTAAATGCTGCTGAAAAGAAAGAAGGATTTTAGTATCTCATTTTTAATGACTTACCACAATTAAAAAGAGTTAGATCTTTTTATTTTCATTAGTCCTCATTTTACTAATTAAATTAAGTATTTTGTGTCCAACTTTCTTACCTTAGCTTCCCAGTACTTGGCTGGTGGCTGGTGTTTATTTTCCACCCTAGCTATTAGACTTTCTCTCCTGCCTCCTTTTCCTGTCTCTGAAAAGCCCTGCACTCTAGATGGATGCCCCATGCTACATGTCTCTTACTCAGACAGACTAAGGAGCCCTTATCCAGCAGCCCAATAATGCAGGCAGTGTGAGGCCGGGAATTAAATGCTTCCTGTGTCTCTTTATGGCCCGAGTTGACTCATTGCATTCCTCCCAAGGTTAATGTTTGATGGGGGAGAGATGGCGAGCCAGAGATTCACAGAGCTGCACTCTTCTCTATCTCTGGCACCGCAGGACGCCAGGGTTCCCTGGGCCAGCGCTTCATTTGGATAAGGAAGCGAACGCTCGCTCGCTATATCAATTAACGCAGATGTATAGTTCCACCCGCAGTGGAAAATGAGCGTGCAATCTTGAGGTGACATTTGAGGTATCGTGTCGAGCGCGTCCAAATTTACAACCTGTCAAGCTCTTCTTGTGTGGCCATGCTTTAACTCTCATTGTTGAAATAACTCTGATGTTGTGAGACATCGTGGCCCATGTTATTGTTGCCTTTTTGCGCAGCATTGTTTAAACATCTGAGCTGGAAAGATCGACCACGTTCAGAGAGACATTTAATGGAAAATAGTTCTGCAATTAGCCTAATGAGGTATTTGTGGGTTCTGCGGCACAGTCGCATGTGATACAGCTTCAATGTCTCGCTAATATTTGGATTGGAGCCACTTTAGCCAGTGTAAGTTATTTTGGGAGTCAGATAGTCTGGCCTAATCCAAACAGTAATAATTTTCCATATGCAATATTTTCCTAATGCCTTATTTGTGCCCCTTCTTATGCCCCTCCTCTCCCATCTTCTAAAGCACAACGTGACGCTCAGGTCATATCCAAAAACCTTTTCAGTATTTTTCATCAGGTAAAAAATGAATGGCTTTTATCATTACCGGGACTGGGACTTTTTCCCCCGTCTAGTCATTGTCTGCATTTTATCCATGTCACTGTCACCGAGCTTATAAATGCACCTGAGGCCTTTTTGTCAAGTGTAACCTTTTTCTTTTTAGCGCTACCTTTCTGTCTTGCTTTGCCGTTCTCTTTGTAATGCCCACTGATACTGGCTCAAGGATATGGAAAGTCATTGCATTGCTAACATCGTTGTCGATCTTGAATGCATTAGTATAGATCCATCTGAGGGCAGATGCACATAAAATGTGGAGAAAAAGGAATCTGAGACTGTGTAGATGTAATTGATAACGTGACGTATGTGCTGTGCTGTGCAAGAGCATCAGTTGTTGAGCGTGTGACTGTTGCCAAGTAAACTTAGTGCCGTTTACACCATCAAACTGAGAAACAGTGCTTAAATCTTAAATCCGCTGGAGCTATAGCAGGCAGGTTGTTATGAGTTCCTCCACAGAGAAGTGCGAACGCTAAGAAATGCTGTTATTAATATGAGGCAGATTGAAGTGCTGTCATGACTCATGACTCATTGTTGCAGGCAGCGGCAGCAGCGGCTCTACTTGCTATCCATGAGAAACTGTGATCCGGCCCACTCAAACTCACACCATCCTCTGCATGTAGAGTGAAATGCAGGGGGAACCGAGTCAATATTCGTTCCCTTTTAAGATGTCGAGAGTTTGAATCATTCTCAAGAGAAAACTGGATTAGGTTTTTTGAAGTTAGACAGGAGCAGTTTGGCTCGTGATGCTTTTCTCCATCCTTGTGCGCAATGGGTGTACCCGTCTTTGCTGATGGTTTTCTCCGTGTTCGATTTTGTTTGTGTTCATCCAAAATAATAATTTCTCCTTACTGCAGAGTGGCACTTGAACTCACCTCTTATGCTCATTGTCTTGCTGGTGATATCCAACACCTGAGATGAGAGAGAGTTTAAAGTGTCATTTTGAAGCCCTGAAATAGAAACAACAGCGTGCTTATCCTCCTTTCTGTAAACAACGCAGACTGGAGAGTCTTCACCTTGCTTTAACCCTGAAACAGTGGACAGATTGTGTGTTTGGATTATCTCTGCTCCTCAGTCTATACTGTAGTGGAAAGAATCTTCATCATGTTTTTTGCTATCTGAAAATCAATTTTAATGCTCCAGCATCTTAGAGATTTTTTCCAACCCATGATTATATGTAGCTACTGCCTTCCTTTATATGATGTAACATTGACGTGTGTGATTCTTATCTTCTGCCAAAAATATATTTTTGTAACAATGTTAGTTAACAGCATTTGCTAATGGAACCAAAAAAGTGGAAGTAAACGGCGAGGGCACACACGTACCAGAGTTATCTTGCAGAGCAGCAGGACAAAGGTATTTTGTGAATACAATGTATAATGTTCTGGTACTGTTTATCTCCAGAACACAAACCTACAACCAGTGGCGTTAGTCAGTAAACTATACACCTTCATGTCATTATTTTACAGTTGGTACAGGAAGAAGACTATGAAATGCTTAGATAATTAAGTCAGAATAACTGCACACTCTCTATCTCACACACACACACACACACACACACACACACACACTCTGCTGTGTCCCTCATCAAGACCCGTTAGCTTAACTGTCAGTTTGGTTTAATTTGCAGCTCAGTGGGAAAGCGAGTCAACGGTTTGGCACACAGTGCACCAGAGTTAGTCAAAATATAGTGCTTCCTCTTTTTATTGAATCTATAATCATTTTAAATTTATGGTTCTAAATCAAATCGTGACGCTGATAATCCGGATCGACTCTTGAGATCACCCCTTTCAGTAACGCCTGATAGAGTAGTCCTGCTGAAAGCTAACAAGCTTAGCATGTGCACTTGCGCGTGTGCGTGTGTGTGTGTGGTACCCAGCAATGTAATGTAGTGCTGACTCAGACTGAGTGCGTCAACAGCTGCTGCCTGTTACTGAAGAGAGACAGCGCTGTGCAGGGGGAATAAATTTTAGAGGAGGGGGGGTATTGTGTGTGGGAGAGTGAGTAGGTTAGGTTAAAATAGAATAGTACAGATTAGCTTTTTATTTCCTATCATGCCACGCATATTGATTTGACATCATCCTATTTCAGTCTTGACAGAAGTAGTTGTTGTTAGATGTTGTCTCATGAAGGTTCTCTTTGTAGTCGAGCCTTTGTTGCTAGGTAGCTCATATCGAAGATGCCAAAACGCCGGAAACGTTGACTCTATTTATAAAAGCAACTACTGTAAAAATATCTTCCTACTTTTAAAATGTGACCTGACAATCGTATTTTTGTGTTTTCAGGCCCAAATCGCCTTCCTGCAGGGGGAGAGGAAAGGCCAGGAGAACCTGAAGAAAGACCTAGTGAGGAGGATCAAAATGCTGGAGTACGCTCTGAAGCAAGAGAGGTCAGTGCTTTACCACCCACTGCTGCTTCAGCCCACCCACAACACACACAAATACCTCAACTAGTCCTCAACAACTGCAGGCTTCCCATGAGAGATACGGAGAAGGAGAACATGGCGGCGTGAGATTGTCGCAAATCAGTGTCTGCTCCACCTGCCACACTCAAGGGTGCAGCTTTCTGCGAATTTAATAATGTGTAAAAAGGGTTGGTAGCATTTCCCAGCTTCCTCTTGTTTACATTCTACATGTACCACTCCGATGTCTCAGCTGGTGTCAGCAGAAGCAGTAACGAAGTGAGAGTGCCAGAGAAATTCCCCTGAGCAGCGGGTGTGATGTCTCTGGACAAGAGCATGTGTTGGCACGAAGGCTTTGTTTGCTGTCAGATGCTGATGACTCTGCACCGTCCTTAGTAGAAGGACGGGTTGCGAAAGGAAGGAAGAGATAGGAATTCTCTCTCCGCCTAAGATGAGCTCACCGCCGCAGCAGTCTTTCTTCAGTAAACCAGACGAATTACATTGTTATTCACAGGTGCATTAATCCCGTCACCGTCACACAAAAGGTTCCTGTGGTAGCGGTGATGATAGACTTTGCATTTCTCTTCCTCCTTGATGCATGGCTGCACCCTGGAACAGAGATATATTTGTGACTTCAACACGTCTCTGTTAATGTGTGACCCATCAAGCATATCATTCAAACAGACGTCGACAAAAACTGAACAAATAGTCCTCATTTACTTTAGCGACATGTAAAGCATTATGTAGAGCGTTTCTAGCAGCGTAGCTCAAGGACAGCTCAGTAAATTTTAAGGATCATTTCAGTTTATTATAAGTTCTGTGGCTTTGGCCATTATTCTCAGAGATAATAACACAGTCACCAAAGTACTTGCTGAAAACTGGGTAAGAAATACGGGCAGACAATCTAAATGTACTTGGAACACAAAATTATAAGCATATTTTACACAACAATTATGTGGCCATTTACAATATAAATATAGACATCTTGACATCTGTGACGTCACACATGAAGAGTGTGGTGTCTCTGGTTATCGTCATAGTGGCAGTCCTGCCTCTGCTTCCTCTCTGCTAATCTGATCATCGGTGGACCCGAGTGCTCAAACAAGCCATCTGTAACAGCACCCACCTGTCAGCGAAAACAGTTGTGCAAAACTTTAAGTCTTAATAGTTATATGTACAAATTCAGAATCAGTACAGTTGTCATGAATGTGGAAATTAACTATAGAGTCCAGGCCGTAAACGTGTAGCTCACATGATGACCACTCCCTTGCAGGTGTGATTTAATGCCGTCACTGTGTAGCTGGACAATCCAGTCACTGTGTCCTCCCTCAGCAATAACCACAGAGGAAGTGCTTGACCACTCTGTGGTCAACAGGAGAAAACACTGGTTGTGTTAGACAACTACAAGCTGGGAATGTGTGGAATTCTGTGAATGCAAAGGAAAGCATTCCTGAAAGGAGGCAGAGTCGTGCCTGGATTAGTGAAGGTTAAGAGGAGTAAAATAAAAACTGGCGTGGGTAACAAATGCAATGACTGGCTGCAGGTGTCTTCATGTGAGCTGGGACATGTCTAGCCTGAGTTAGACAGGTGTGAAAACAGCTCAGTTATGTTGTTCCTCCAGTCGGTTCAGAGCGTAGACATACATTTAACCTACCCGCGTTCTGTGAGGAACATCATCATTTAGGTTGTTATGCATGGAGTCATCCTCTGGCTGTTTGTAATTTATATATTTATACATCACCTCAGGAGCAACACCCAGGATTGCTGGTGATAACCCAGGATTACTACCGCTTTTCCCTGGTTGCTAGGCAACAGGTCATGTCTCTGAGGGTATCTGAAAGCAATAGATCAATCAGAAATGGCTTTCTGAATGTAGGATGCACCCAATTTGAAATGAATTTGATTTGGATGGGTCTGCTTCCTCTGGATCGGTGGAGGAGTGCTGCGGTGGGGGCTGTGTGACATGAAAGGGGTGAGAGCCCTCCATGTATCGACTGCTCACGTCTCACGTGGATGTGTGTGCTGGAAGAAACATCGTAGTATTGCAAAGGCAGAAACAGACAAACCTGCATGTTGCAGTTTTATAAATGTTGTATGCCATCTCTTTCTAAACGTGTATGTCTATGAATCATTCTCAGTGGAATCACACTGTAACATTTTGTATTATTGTTTTACACATTTTCTTTCTAAACTGGTGATTCCAAACAAATTGTAATTCAGGTTTTTGTTTTTTACATAAGAGAAAAGTCTGATGATAAAAGTTTATTGCATGAACATCACTTTGTTATCATATGTGAGCAGCTGAAAAGATTAATCAACCAACTAGTCAGCCCATCAATCAAATATTAATTGTTTAAGTATTTGTTTTGGGCAATAAATTCACCGCTTTCAACTGCTCAAATGTGTCTCCTATGATAGGAAATGTGTTGTCCCATCTGAATATGAAACAGTACGAGCTATTTGAATATGTCAACCTGGAACCTGTGAAATTATGATAAACATTTTTCACTGTTTTCTGCCAAAAAGCGATTAATCAGTCATGGAAGTATCACCAGCTGCAGCCCTTTTCTATATTGTTATACAAAGCTAAAAGTAATGTTGTAATATCGATTTCAGCCACACTACCTACAGCCGTACATTCTTGTGACTCTGTCCAACAAGCTAACATGTTTGTGTGAAGTACAGAGTACAGCAAGTTGCTGCTGGTCTGACTTTCAAAGCGTATGCAGATGCCACGCATAATGAGTTTTTTTAATAGCCTCCTTTCAGACCTTTTGATCAGCCCTGTTTGCTTATTTGTCTGTCTCCGTTTTCTCTCTTCACTTCCAGAGCAAAGTACCACAAGTTAAAATATGGGACAGAGTTAAATCAAGGTGACATGAAGCCTCCGAGCTACGACTCTGGTAAGTCTACGGTGGCTCACTCATCCGACTCCACCTCTTCTTACTAAATCACTGTGATTGTTGAGTTTGCATACCTCAAGTGACAGGACTAGTACGCATGTGTAGGGAGCATTCATGTTGAATCTTGTTTGACTTTCTTCTCAATGTCCTTTCCCGAATGCTAAAAGAGCGCCATTGTTGTTACGGATGTACTGAATAAAAATTTTAGCTACTTAAAGAGTTGATAAATAACAAATGTAATCAGATTGGACAGAAAGGTTTGGAATAATTCTTTCACTTTGATTTCTGACAGACACACACTGAGAAGGCTTGGTTCACCCAAATTATACATAGAAAAAAATATTCACTTACTTCCAGATAGTTGTGTTTTTATTTCTTGTGTTAAAAGTTATGTGAGTTATCCAGAGGACAGGGACAACATCTCTAGAGCAAGATATTATTGATGTATTTATTATTTTATGTAAATAGAGTCTGAACAGTCAGTCAAGTCATTGATTAGCCAATCAACAGAAAATGAATCGTTAATTTTTCTCTTTATAGCATGCAGAACATCAACATTTCAGCCTCTGCATTGTTGAAGTTTTACAGACGCAATCTGCAGGTTTATTCTGTAATGAGTATAACTGTGAACTGCAGCTACTACTGTAAATGTTTTCATGCTGTGAACTCTACAAATGCTATTTTCATCCCTTAAGCACTTAGAAATATTGGAAATTTGAGCTTCTATATTTCAACTCTATCTACTGATGGAGATTGTGTTGAAAGCTCAAAGTCAGCTAAATGGATGTTGTGGTTTGAGCACAATGTTCTTCATCAGATATCTAAAAAGTCAGGAAAACAAACTCTCTGCATGGCGTTATACTGCTCAAGGTAAATATTAACAACAATAATAATAGTAAAATGTTGCTCACACCTTCCCATTACAGTACTTTTCCATGGGTATCCATGCTACTACCTCTTCCTCGTCATATTATTGTAGTTAATGATGGCAGAGGACTTAAACCTGAGAGGCCAATTTAAGTCAGATTGCGACATTTCCTCTCCTCTCTCCTCATCTCTATTCATGAGGGCCAATCAAAGCAGCCGAGCCCTTGAAGTGTTGATGAATGAGGGGAGGAGACGAGTGAGGTGAAGGGGGAGAGGTGTTAGGTTGAGGGGAAGGGAGGGATGGGAGGTGTTGCACGTATGGTGGCGCACCTGCCCACTCCTCACCCTCCTGAATTAGGCATGACCCACTTTTTGATGCACCCTCGTCAGTCTGCCCTACCAAATCAACCCCTCCACACACACACACACACACACACACACACACACACTTACACTATCTAAATCTTATTAACACGTCTCTCTGTTCTGTATAAAATTCCCAGCTGACTTGCGACCGTGTTGCAGATGTTGTTTAATATCAAAGTGAGCTTCGACTCTCATCACTGTTTGTTTTGTCAGAGCTGTAGACAGCCATAAAGAGTGTGTGCCATTCTGGATGCTGCAGGCACAGACGCACGTCGTTGCTCTTTGTAGTATGTCATGGAACATTGTTGGAGCAGAGACCAGCCATTTTAAGGGGTCGGAATGTGTCATTGGATATCAAATGTCTTGTTTCAGCATCACAGAACAAGCCGCTAATGAGTTTTACATCTCTTTTCTGTTTCTCCTGATGGTGCTGATGTTTGCACAGATTAAATAAAATAATAAATGGGACCAGTTATTATCATACCTTTGGTCCAAAGGTGACTGATTTGGGGCGTAAATACTGATACTGTTTCAAGAATGTTCGGTTATTTTTTTACAATGAACATGGTACAATTTAAATAGAAGCAATCCCCTCTTCTATTTAACTCTATCCCACTGTTGATTTACTGGAAGCAGCTAAGCTCTGGATGTGTGTAGTTGCCAGGATGCTGTGATGCAGGAATGTTCTGGGCGTGTTTACAGAGTGGAAATAATGTCAGAGGCCGGGCTGATTGTGGAGCCCTAATTTGTGTCCTTCTCTTCTCCTCCAGATGAGACCAATGAGAACGAGTGCTCTGGATCACTCAACAATCAGCTGTCCTGGAAACAAGGCCGTCAGCTCCTCAGACAGTGAGTGCACATGCTATAATCTTCAACCCTGAAAGCCAAATCATTGCACTTAAAGGATGTTGACCAGCACCTAGCTGAATTTCCCTGCAGTACTATCGTCACTCACAGCTTTTATGAAGTACACCACTGTGCCTGAAGTGCAATACAGCCCAGAAAGAACTGTGGAGAAGAGCTCCCTCACATGGACAGACGGCATCACTACCTGCTCTGTGTTTTGCTTTCTCCAGTGTACTCAGCTGGCTCAGGAAAGTCCGGTTATTGTATCATCCTACTCTCTAGTCAGTCTGTGTAAATACAGCAGGCTCCGTCCTTTCATCCCAGACGCCATCAGGCAGCCTCGCGCATCATCTGCCCCAACATGCCGGCTCATGAGGCAGCCAATTTATTCTTGACTCCCTGTCAAGGGACAGATCAATAATGTGCTAAGACACCCCTCCCTTTCAGTCAGTGGCCCGCTCAAACAGCTCGAGCTTCTTCTGCATCCCTTCAGGGTGGGTGTAAATTTTGATGAGTGGCTCATCTTGCCTCACAGAGCTGATGCCATCAACGAGACGACTGCCAGAGGACCTGTCGCTTTTGACAGTAACAACTATTCCTCATCTCTGACTGTAGGCAAGCCTTTGGAGTAAATGAACTTATTGTCACCTGAAGACTTTATTTAATTGTCCATCGCAGCAGGAGGGACTCACTTACATTGACTTATCATCCAAACTTCCCCCTTGCTACACTATATATACGTATGTTTGTATTACTTTACAACAAATTACACTTCTAAAAATAAAGTTAGACCAACCAGGTTTAAGTTGATTTACCTTGTTCCAGGTACCTGCAGGAGGTGGGCTACACAGACACCATTTTGGATGTAAAGTCCCAGCGGGTCCGAGCGCTGCTAGGGTTAGCTGGGGACGGAAGCGGGAGGACAGGTGAACGGACCAGTACTGAGCCTTTGGTCAATGGGACAGACACATCAACAAAGGGCATGGGCACCAGAGGGTAAGTTTTTTTTTTTTGTGTGTGTGTGTTTTGTTTGTTTTTTTTTTTTGTTATGAAGCTATCTGTGGACTGTGTGATTACAAGAATATTCCACATTCATTGCATGTGCGGGGTGGATCTAATCAAAAGCAGATTGTGGAGTGAATGTCGATGTGCAGGTGTTGTGCTACGATAAAAGCACATTTTAAAAAAAACAACATGCAGGCTGTCATGTTCTCAAAATGTAGCAAAACAATAAACAAACTTTGGTGATTTTGGCCAAGGCAAAGAGAAAGTGACGACCATGTTTCTTTCATAATTGTGATCTTTTGTCCAGGACCAAAATCGCACAGTGTGAAGTGGTCTTAAAGGGCAACACACACACGACATTTTTGTTGGACTTGAGAGAAGAGCCCTATTTTTTGCAATGATCCCTCAGTGGTTAGCAACCACTTAACAATTTAGCAGTTAATGAACAATTTTAACAAATAAATGAATTGTCCAAAACGACATTAATGCAGTGAAACATCTTTTTTTGCTTGGCTCATATCAGATAACATAGATGCCGGTTTGTTTATTTATTTATTTATTTTTTTGCTGCTGTCATGGTGGAAACCAAAAGCTTACACACAGTTTTAAAGTGTTGTAACAGCAGTTACACATTGCGAGTGTGTGCTAATGGTTGTATCATTGTTCCTCAACAGGAAAACTGAGCTCTCTGAAAATAGCGCCGTACTGGAAGCCTTCAAGTTCTTTGAGAATGCAGCAGCCGAGTTCAGCGATGAAGATGAGGAAGATGATAGCGAGGGGAGGGACAGGACTAATGTGGAATCCAGGACGGTGAGAAAACAATTTGCCCTCACTCTCTGCACTGGCACAAAGTTGAATAGAAGTTGTCTCTGTACTATTAATAACGGCCCTCAATCACGCCTGCCCCCCAGATCTTGAGGAAGAAGCCTGCATCGTCCACAGCGCCCGCCAGTATGGACACCAGTGAGGACCCTGACACAGAGGAGGCTCTGAAGGGCTTTGACTTTCTCTCCAGTCCTGACGAAATGGACACCTCGCCAGAGTCCAGAGGCAACGGGGACGGCACAGACTGGGGTAAGTCGAGAATAAAGCGGTGTTGAATTGGATTGAAAGTACCACCTAGACACTACAGATACATATCTATTATATCAAAATGTTTCTATTGCACAATGGTGAGCTTGTTTAATTTTTATCACACAAGTTTCAGACTGAAAAATTCACACTGAAAATATGATAATAATAATTTTATGCTGTAATCTCGACTTTCTCATAGTTTGGTGACTGTTCATGGAGTACTCGTCATTCATATATCATGCTGTGGTCATAAATCATGATGTTTGGAGTTTCTCTGTTTAACCCATAGTTTGTGATCTCTTCCACTGTGTGTTCCCATAGCCAGCCTGTGACCACAATGTCTCTTCCACTCCTGTGTGTCGTCAAATCAACCTGCTGATTTTCATTGGTCCGCAGACCAAAGCCAGAAAAAAAAGGGTCTTGATGTCATGCTGAGGTTTTTCTTTTGTGTTTTGAACGTGGGTTTAAGTCATGCAGCAATTTGATTACCACAACGATTTCACAGTGTGGATTTTATGATCAGATGTCGTCACAACTCAAATGAAAGAATTCCCCACATGACATTAACTTCCCTCCCACCACTCTCGCTTCTTTCAATAGAAATCCTAAAAAGATTAAACGAGATGGCTGTGAATGCTGCTCCCGAGTATAGCGAGTCTAATTTCACTGAGGTGGTAGAGCCTGCTTAAAGTAAAGGTGCTTATCTCAGGTCCTAAAGGCCTACTACTCTCCTGAAGGCTTGAGAAACCTCCAGGAGAATATGAATCCAAGAGAGGTCTCTGCACTTTACCCACCCTGCCAGGCCCCTCGGGCTTTGACCAGGGCAGTTCCTCAACAGCCTCTCGGTCTGGTTTTGTTCCCCCTGTGTAGAGAAGGACGAGCAAGGTCCCATATCTGAGGCCTGGGACGTGGACCCGGGCCTGATAACCAAACTCAAGGAGCAGTACAAAAAGGAGCGCAAGGGGAAAAAGGGGGTGAAGAGTAAGTCCTGTCAGGCATTGCTGCCTCCCTCCTACTCCTCTCTCTCTAGAGCCTGACTTTCCTAAGTTCAGCCAGCAAAAAGCCTCAAATCAAAAACAAAACATCTCCGCTGTTTTTTCTCATCTCCGTCTTTAGCTCCTCCTTATTATGCCTTCTTCTTGGCACTGCTCTGTCCTTTTGTCTGTCATTTCATACCGACTGTCTCCTCTGTCTTCTAAATGTACATGCAAAATCTGTCACCTTTGTTTTCCAAACAAACTGCGATGCTCGATGCATGTTTGTCTGTCCCGTTTAAATGTTTTCATTTACATTTACATCGTCATCTCATCCAGCCTATCAAATATCAGAGATTAACGTGATAGTTGCAATGACACGTCCGTCTTTGTCCCGTCTAGGCCTGCAAGTCTCTCCATAGTTCCCTACATCAGTATCTCCTCCAGTCATAACAACATAATTATCACCATCTTCATCCTCATCTGTCAGCCATGTTGATACCCCAGTAATAAGCAATTTTGTTGCTGTTGTAAATTGTTAGCAATTAAAAGCTTTTTCAGTGACTTGCTGAAGTGACTCAGCTGAATACTACTGCTCTCCGAAGAACAGCCCACTTCAGATGTAACCTCGTTCAGTGGCTGAGAGCGTTTATATTTTACTTTTATGAGGTTATGAAGTTCTGCCTTGCTGCAGGGTTTTTTTTTTATTATTAGAGTTATGAAATCACAAACTCAGTTCGTCTCACTTTTTCCTTTTGATTGCATCACCACTTTTTACTCTTGGCTTTCAATTTCTTTAGTTCATGCTGTGTCGATACGTTATCACTTCTGTGGATGTGTGGAGAAGATCAGCTGGAGATCTGTTCAGGATTTCTTTCTGTTCTCTCTTTTTTAGTGCCTTTGGTATACTGTATTTCTTTGCACCGGGGTTAAGGTTTTATTCTAAGGGCCACAAAAGTATAATTGGTTCACAAAATGATTCTGCTTGGGCTGAGACCTCAAAAAAATCCTGCCGTATGCTATTACTCTCTCCACACAGCCTACACTTGAAGATGAACGTGCCTCAGTACCTTTTTCTACCTCTTCAGTTCTTCTAACACTTCTTCTAAGACTCTGGTGCTACACTCTTCCCTCCATTTTGTCTCTCTTTGCATACCATCATTCATTCATTTATTTTCTTCCCTTTCAGTGCCGCTTCCCTTCCTCGTTCATTCAGTTTTCTCTTTTTCAGCCTGCACTCACAGTTTTGCAATGAAATATTTTGTTGTTTTTCATTCATTTATTTATTGTGTCTCCGCTCTCTGTCACTCTTTGTCTGTTTGGTAACATCTTTGACCTGACTCGTTAAACAGGGCCAAACCGGTCCAAGCTGCAGGACATGCTGGCTAACCTGAGAGATGTAGAGGACTTGTCCCACATGCAGCCTCCATCCACCCCACAATCCCGGCCTAACGCGGTCCGGTTCAACGAGCATGATGGGAACCGAACAGATGAAGGTGCTCGAGCAAAATCACATTTTACTTTTGCAATTTTTTTTGTTAGACTGCTGTAAATCCCTTCCATACCCGGCTAGCTGTGTGTACAGTTATTGTATATTTATTATATTTATTTGTTCTTTCCCCAGTTGAGGCGCTGACTTTCCCGCCTACTTCAGGGAAGTCTTTCATTATGGGCACAGACGAGGCGATGGAGAGCGAGCTGGGCCTAGGGGAGCTTGCTGGACTCACCGTGGCCAACGAGGCAGACAGTCTGGCATACGATGTGAGTAGGAAGAGGCATGGAGCGGTTTCTCGAGGGAAAACTGTCAATGTTCATGCTATCATCAGGCATCCCACCTTTTTTCTCTAATTTACAGAATGTGTGGCATCACATGCTGAAAACTAATTAACTGAGTCTTGACAGCTATTTTTATAAACCGTTAGGAGGGAAGCTGCTTTGAAAGTGTAGTACAGGAAGATATAGCATGCTGTTTTAGTTCAGGCTTTTAAAGAAAGAAAGGATGTTTATTTATAAGACATACAAAACATCATCTTGCATACTATTGTTTATCCATTTATGTAATTCCACCAAGCTGCTTCAGCTGCAGCTCCTTTTCATTTGGAGTGAACGTTGTTAATTGGATGTTGAGTTCTGATTAGATGTCTTCTCTTCAGATTGGCAACAACAAGGACGCCATGAGAAAAACATGGAACCCCAAATTCACTCTGCGCAGCCATTTTGATGGGATCCGAGCTCTGGCCTTTCATCCCGTGGAGCCCGTCCTCGTCACCGCTTCGGAGGACCACACACTCAAGATGTGGAACCTACAAAAGACCGCTCCTGCTAAAAAGTAAAAATGTCTTCGCACTTCCAAACACTTTTCCAGTGCAACCCAGACGGATTTCTCAGTCAAAAGAACCAAAATAAACAGCATTCATTGTACTGTTGTATTGATTAGGCGCCAATTCCTCCTTTATCCGCTCACGTAGAGACACTTATGCTCAGACAGCAGTGTGTTCAGTTCAGTAGCTTTGTACTTGAGGCATCAGACTGAGCAACATGAGGAAGAAAAGCTCTATTGTTGATTACAGTCCCATAAGGAGGATAGCTTGTCACTGTCACACTATTCAGCTACAGGAAATCGTCCCCATGTGACTAAGAACCGACACTCCGCTCCAGAAGACTCATTATAACACGTCACCACTCTGCAGCCCACACACAGTCTGTAGTAATGTGATGTGTTTATTTTTAGAGGCTAAAGTCACTTCAGAGATTGTTTGTTTGTATTTTATTGTGAATAAGACTAGAAATAATTGATTTCTGGTATGGCAGCATTTATAGCTCTGTACAGTTTAATGCCAATCATTTTTAACCTAATCATCAATACATATTAAGTCACTGCTGTTTAGTTTCGTACGTTATATTAATGAGCTCATTGTTTGTCCACAGGAGTACTTCTTTAGATGTGGAACCGATCTACACTTTCAGAGCCCACAGGTAAAAACACATGAATCATTTTCTTTCAGTTTTATTGCCTTTTTAGTTTGAATTTTTAAAAAGTTTTGATAATTCATCATTACTTGAACCACAGGGGGGCTGTACTGAGTGTGGTGATGAGCAGCACAGGGGAGCAGTGTTTCAGCGGAGGCGTTGACGGCACCATACAGTGCTGGAACACCCCCAATCCCAACATCGACCCCTACGACTCCTACGGTACAGTGCCTTTTCATTTGAATCTGAGGATTTTCACATCAAATCGTGGTGACTGACGCGCGTTGTTTTTCCGTGGCAGACCCGTCAATGCTGCGCGGCGCTTTGTGTGGACACACCGACTCAGTTTGGGGTTTGGTGTACAGCAGCGCACACCAGCGCCTCCTCTCCTGCTCTGCGGACGGGACCGTGAGACTGTGGGACGCCAACACCACCTCCCCTGCCCTCGCAGTATTCAACGAAGATAAAAGTACTGACTACAAGTTTCTATCACGACTTTTTTCACCCCTCAATATTTGCTTCAGTTGAATAATTAACATAAC
Source organism: Larimichthys crocea (assembly GCF_000972845.2). Classification (NCBI taxonomy): domain Eukaryota; kingdom Metazoa; phylum Chordata; class Actinopteri; family Sciaenidae; genus Larimichthys; species Larimichthys crocea. Next base: position 11,251,806 of record NC_040013.1, read on the forward strand.
ATGAATTTGTCTGTTTTTCACATACAAGAACTAGGAGTTCCCTCGTCTGTGGACCTGGTGTGCAGTGAACCGGCCCACCTGGTCACGTCATTCACAAATGGGCAGATTGGCCTCTTCAATATGGAGACCCGCCAGCTTGTCCTCAGTCTGGAGTCCAGCGTGGAGCCAGGTAGAGAGTGAAAAGCAGCATTTACACCTCTGATCATTAAAAATCTCCAGTCGTTTCTAGGCTGGTGATAATAAAACACGTTCAGGTATAAGACTCGTGATAGTCATAATAATGAAGTAGTCAGTTCAGTGATATCAGAAAATATGACTCTTGAGTAACATCTAGTGGCAGTTGGAGGAAAATAAACTATTAGCAGACACAGTCACCAAAGTCTTCTGTACTTCAGTTATAACACAAAATGGTGCATAATAATGTTTCGTATATATATCTGTCCAGTGTAACTAAGTAGTATATCAGCAAGTACTCATGTCTCATCACTTACAAACTGACAGATTTTTGACGTTCCCTCTCCTGCTGTGTGACTTCTCACGGTGTACGTCTGTTTTTTTTTTGACAGGTACTCCCTGTCAGATCAACAAAGTCCTCAGTCACCCGACTCTTCCCATCACTATCACTGCGCAAGAGGACAGACACATCAAGTTCTTTGACAACAACAGCGGGAAGCTGATTCACTCCATGGTTGCTCACCTGGACGCTGTCACAAGCTTAGCTGTAGACCCTAATGGACTTTATCTGATGTCAGGCAGTGAGTAGCTCTCCAAATTCTCTTTGTGTCTAACATAACCATTTCCCCTTCATATATTAGTTCATTGGTAGTTTGTGTACACAGTGTAGGGTTCCCAGGCATCATATTGTCACCACATATGCCACAAATGCAATGATTTAGGAGAAACTGGTTCATGCTCACAGTTACATTTTTGTTGCTGTTCTCCCTTTTAACGATTGTAACTTGTCGTCTCCTCTGCAGGTCATGACTGCTCCATCCGACTGTGGAACCTGGAGAGTAAAACCTGCATCCAGGAGTTCACAGCTCACAGAAAGAAGTTTGAGGAGTCGATCCATGATGTGGCGTTTCATCCGTCTAAATGCTACATCGCCAGCGCCGGGGCAGATGCTCTCGCCAAAGTGTTTGTATGACGCGGAGCTGCGTCTCTCCCTGCAGCCCCGCTCTCTGACTCAGCCTCCCATGATCAGGGACCAATAGAGACACGGGAGGGGAAGGACCTTCAGACATGAGTCCAGCCCTAACTCTCACAGCCCACTGGTTTCATGTCGGACTGGTAGACTATGTAGCCGCTAGCCTAAAATGGGCCATGACTCTCCATAGAAAGGGTCAGCAGGGAGCGCAGTCAGGAGGAGAACTGCTCTCTAGTCCACCATCTACCATCCAGGCAGGCCTGGGTGTGATGGGCCACAGCGCCTCAAACCCCCACCCCCCACCCCTCCCCGCCTGACAGACTTAAACTTAACCTCCGTAGCTAGGAGGCTCAGGACAAGTGTTAAAGAGTGTGGAGTGGAGAAATGAGGTTTCAAGCCGGTCTTCTACCCCTGTGACTTCACGCTCATCCAGAATCCCTCTGGCCCTCGACCTTCTCTCTCAGACGAACCGGGTCCGGGCTCTTTACTCCAAGTCAGGTTTTGTGTTGTGTTGTTCCAGAAATGTGGGGTACTGAAGGCTCAATGGAGCTGTCACGGAAGCCTCTCACTTCTTCTTCTCTGCTTCCCAGACTGACTCTGCTTGCTGGCCTGCCTTTATTTTCCTTTTTAAAACACGTATTGACAAAATGTGCCTTTGCTTTAAAAGGTCTTGAAAAATGTTATTTTAACAAGCTTGTTTTGGGGAGGGAGGGGGACGGCGGAGAAACAGAGCTGGTTGTCACAATGTTGTCGATTTTAACATTGGATGTAAAATTACAAATGCTTATAATAAACAAAATATATATTCAGTCTTAAAAATTTACTGTGCAGCGTGAGTTTGAGTGCTCCTTTTTGATAAGTGTGTTTGGGGAATCAATTTTGTGCATTTCAGGGCAAAGTTGGTAGAATGACACAGACCATTAAATATAATGCCTGTCCGTTAGATTCAAGTTATTGTACACTTCAGAAGTAAGATTACAAGCATTAAGTGTCCAAAGTAAACCATCTTGGTTATATAATTGCAATTCAAACTTGGTTCTAGATGTCCTTTTTAGGAATAACTAATTGATTTTGGCCAGTTTGCTCTTGTTTGAATTGAATAGCTTGTACTGTATGTAGTTTTCCCCAGTTGTGTGGACATGCTCGACTACGATGTGATGTATCATGTCCAGATATTTACAGTAGTCCAGTGTTTAGCAGGAAATTAGTGCAGTACTGTAGGACTTGAAGAGTTAATCATCCAACACTGAGGAAAGAGAAATGTCCTGCAAGTTATAAAAACAACAAATCAATCAAGATGTTGTACATATAGAGTACAGCTTCAAATGAGCCATTTTCTCAGTCACTGGTTTGTATATGAAAGTATGTTCAAAATAAAACCTGCTGTAAAATCTTACCTGGGCTTTGATTTTGGTCATTTGATGAGCTGTTTGCAACTTGGAAGAAAACCTTGGATTTGTTTACATTATGGCAGCATTAATGGTATGCTGAATTCACCATTAGCAGTTATTGTTTGTAGTGCATCCTTGGACATACAGACAACTATCACGGGATTATTTTGACACTGAAGTAAACTTAAAAGGTGAGGACTCTCAGGTATAAGAATCACCTTTTTTTTTCTTGTGTGTTCAAGGATTCTTGGTGATTAGAAGAAGAAGAAGATTCTTGGTGATTATTCACGGCGGACATGTCATTACAAAGATGATGACGTCCTCTGAAAGTAGAAGTCACATTGAATCGTGACAAACATTATTTGTATCATGTCTGTGTGTCAGGAATTTTGACACTTATTGCTACAATCTAATCGACAAAAGATTCAGACGACATCAGCCACTTTAAGTTCTCTTCATTTTCTTTATTTTATTAAAAATTGCAAAAAAAATATTGATCAATTATCTGAACATTATTAGCAAAGGCCTTTTTAATATGCATATGTACAAATAGGACATAACAGGAAGAAAATCATAAATACTCTTTCAGGAAAATTGAGAAATGCTTGCAATGTGAGAAGCAACCACACTATTAGAAAACAAGAGTGATGAGATGAACTACTGCTTACGACCCGCCATCAGCTCCTCTTTTCTCACTTCTTTGTTCCACTTTGTTGGTTGCACTCATTACAAATTACCACTCGGTGTCAGCACCATAGTCTTTGAGAGGAACTTTAACAATGTCCCTACTATCAAATCTCTCCTGTTAAGAAGATCAAAACGCACCAATTCTAAGAAAGTATATCCTCTGTACAGAGAATTATATAAAAGCACCATATTATTAAGTTTATGAAGTATGTTAAGCCATAAGAGGAAGTGCTAGGCATGCTTTAAATCTACATTTCTCTGCAAGCACCATATCCCAGTAAGGTAGCTTTTTGTTTGTTAATCATTTTGGTATCACTTCCTAATAAGGCAGCCTATATAAATATTCAATAAGTTGTACATAAGGGCTTCATTAATCTTAATAATCATTTACTAATGCTTTATTGAAGAACAACTTTTGGGTTCTCAAGTTATGAAAGATCCCAGCATGTCAGTTGCTTTTACAAGCTTGTAGTTAGTTACAAGTTTAATTTGTCAGATCGCTCATTGGAGATTAAAACCATATAGGGGGATATTTCACAACCTGGCAGCCCAAGTATTGTTCTAATTAATGACTTATAACTTATCAATAAAGCATAAGTAACATTAGCAATGTTAATAAAACCCTTAGTTCAACTTAAAAATCCAAAATTATTAAAATAAATGATGGATTCTCTGTTCTCTTTATGGCACCAGCAGAGAATAACTGGCACCACAGCCTACAGTAAAGTGTCACCCTTTACTATTAGCACCGTCTGTATATTTGGGGCCACATGCTGATTCACTTTTAGATTGGGGCACCGCAGCCAATCCAGCACCACCATCTGGGCAACAGAGTGAGTAAATTTACAATCGGTGTTCTGTAAAGACAGCCCAGGATCAAAGATGTCTCTCTTTACACCTCCCCCTCCACCTGTCAGTCCTCAGTTTCTGGGCTGGGAGTTGAACTCCTGGCAAATGTTGTGGATGATCTTGGGAACGAATTTGTAAAGGTTGTCGAACTCATCCACGAAGAAAGAGTGCTCCTTGTCGGGGTCTGTTGCGATGTACTCCAGCTCATCCTGGGCTGCCCAGGCGATGCCGATGGAGTAGGCGATCACACCTAGATCACAGGAAGGGACAGTAGATTACACACACGGCACATCACATGTGGTTGTCACATCAAACACACACTGTGTGACACCTCGCTGTGGACTGACACATACTTCATGTGTAATTATATCTGTGATTCTGGGTCAAAGCCTTTTTCCTTCAAACTTTAAAGAGTTAAGGAACTAAAACAAATCAAATATTTCAGATTTTGTTGTGGTTGACCTCTGACCTTGGCGATGGACAGCCAGTGCAGGTGCAATGACGTCATCATAGGAGCGCCCATCTGTAATGACAATCATGATCTTGCGTTTGTTGGGTTTGGATTTGCTGAAAAGCTGCTCTGCGGCGTAGGTGATGGCAGCACCAGTGCTGGTCCCGCCGCTCCAGTAGTTGATGCGTTTGATGGCGTTCAGCAGCTCGGCCTTGTTGTTGTACTGGCCGAAGGCAAACTCCAACCTCTGCTCGTAGGTGTACTGTACAGCCCCGACCCGTGTGTCCGTGTCAGAGATCTCAAACTCCCGCGTGACGTTGGCAACAAACTGAAGCACCGTGCGGAAGTTGCCAGTTCCCACGCTGCTGGAGCCATCGATGACAAAGGCGATGTCGTTGGCGTTGAGGCAGGTTTTGCTGCACACCAGGCGGTCTGTGTCACACACTCTCTTCACCAGAGGCTGCACGGCCTTCCTCAGAGCAAACCAGCTGGTCACAGGCAGGGAGAAGAAGCCGTTTGTCCGACACACAGCCTGTGAAATAAAAGACACACTTTTTCAAACTGACATGTTCTTATGAAGCACTCACACAGCCCTGTGTCAATACTCCACCTTGTCAACAAAGTTGGCCTCAACCAGTTTTTGCTTCTCGTTGTCATCAGGACCCTCAATGGTGACGAAGAATATGTTGATGCCAGACTCCCGAGCGAGCCGAGAAGCCTCCTCCACCTTGTCCGTGGGCCAGCCGTCCACCAGCACCACGGCCACGTTAGGAGCTCCTCCTCGGTTTCCATTGGTGTCACTGAAGTACTGTTTGTTGATGTAGGTGAGGGCCTTTCCTGTTAGTTAATTAGTTAGTTAGTTTATATTTTATTTCAAACATGTAAAAGAAAAACAATGAAGTAGACAAACCGACATACAAACTGCATGATTAAATTCATTTAAACACACAAACACAAATTAAATCTTACATGTTGAACGGAGGAAGTTCCTTCTTTCTCCTTTACTTATCAAGTAAGTCATAGACTATATCTCCTGTATATTAATATATACATACACATACACACAAAAATATATAGATATACGGATATGTTCATGCATGTGTACACATGTACCCATGCATATTTGTTTTTATAAGCAATAATCCAAATTCTCTGATCAACAAACTAAAACGTAATCATCATCATCACCCATGGCCTTATTCTTACACCTCAGGAAAATATTTTTGTAAATCTATAATATTCAAATATTTCAGCTTTTGTTTGAGTTCCACATCCAAATAAAAATACAAATTCACATCCTCTCCATGCTGTACGAACACAAAGTTTCTTTAAATTAAGCTTTGCTTTAAATTTATAACCGCCTTCCTTGTCACAGAACATTTTTTGTGTTTTATCCTGATCAGCGTCAAAGTGGGGCTGGAGTACACCCTGGACAAGTCGCCAGCTTATTGCAGGACTTTTTGTATTTTACCTGATAGTAAATTATGTCTTGCCTTGCTTTGTCGGTGCACAGGGGGGCAGCAGAGAGATAGTTAAAACTTTACATCTACTTTATATAGAAGTCTGAGGTTGAAATGCAGGAATGCATTTTGGATAGTCTGTTATTCTTGTGGTTCTTACTCAACGAGTGAATAAAAATACATAGTCTGCACAATATGAAATGAAACAAAAGGACACTTGAAATAAATCTACTCATAAAAGTGCTCATTATGGACCGAAGTATTTTGTGGGAGCTGTATGTCTTAACTAACAAATATGTACAGAAGCAACCTTCTAGAAAAATACTGTATGCTGCACAAAAACTTTATATAGTCCCTGTGTATTATGTACTGTGCATTGTTTTAACTGTATATCACCACAGAAATAGTGATAGTCTATCATTTAAACTGTCATAGTCTTGCTAGTGGTCTAAAAGATGGAGGAGGCTCAGTTGGAGACTACAGCTTCAGCCATTCACCCTGTTACATGATTAGAGAGCACTTTTGGGCAAACACAACACTATTTGTACGTGAATGCAAAATTTAGCAAGTCATAAAGACGCATGTGGCAGTGGATGCATTCTGACGCACCAACCAAAGCTGAAAAACAGCACTTGCCCACTGAAAGCTGACCCCCACGAGCTGGTAAAACCAAATGCTTTTTGGTCAGAGCAGAGGAAAAACACGGCTTACAGAAGTAGGACTGTAATTTAGCTGACAGTGTCTCGCAGCAAATTTAGATTTAATTCCATCCTTGCATGTGAAAATGTGCCTGGGTAGTAAACCATGCGACAATTGCACCCCTTTCACTTTCACACTTGTGTCTGTAGGCATTTACTGTAGTTGGTAGCTGACAGCAGGTCACTCACCCACATTGGAGAGACCTCCCTTCTGAACAACCTTTTCTATGGCTGACTTCACCTCTTTGGAGTTGGAGTAAGACTTCAGGCTAAACTCTGTCACAGGGTCATCCCTTCAGACAAAGCAACAAGCACTGTGAGGTTTTCTTTTGCATCCAAAAATGATACAAAATCGAACAACAGGAGCAGTGGGGTTACCCGTATTGGATGATACCCATCATGGGTCCAGCCACACCCACGTTGATGGCCTGAGCCACCTCAGACAGGAAGTCCTTTTGGATCTTAAAGCGCCTTCTCCCAATGCTCCAGCTCCCATCCATCAGGAAGGCAATGTCCACTTTACAATCTGCAAAAACATGACTGTCAACGCATGGCACAGGTTTTGACACATTGATACATTTAAATAAATACTCCAACTTTCACCAGAATTGCCCAAAAACATAATTAATCCATTTAAAGATGCAATAATCAAACATGAATTCTTCACACAGTGGCTTTAAAGAAGTATAAAGGACATACTTGGATCTCCCTGTGACACAGGCTCTGGTACTCGGGCTACAGGTTCTGGCTCTCTCACACTGAAGCCTAACAATCAAGAAACAAACAAGAAACACATTAAGTCTTTAAAGCAGAATTCTGATATCCTGCTAAAATCTACTCTTTAAAAATTGTACTTAAAGAAGACAGTTTCATTATTTTTGTGTCCTTTAAAAGTCATTGACGTATGCATTCTAAAAACAATACCTTTTCACCATCTAGGCCAATTTGATTATGTGTTGTCATGGAAACATGTCCTTCAGTACTTTCCATTCTTTTACCACAAAGCTCATTTTTGCTCAGCTTTTTGCAGAAACAATTTGAAAGTCTGGTAAAATTTCCACTGAACACGACACACTACAAATATCCGCTTTCCAGAGATCCCAAATCTTAGTAGTTGTTGTGGCAAAACTATGGCAAACAGGAACTGATTTTATCCCCAACCAACCATGCCATTTGACTTTGACTTAAATCCCTACAATTACAGGCTGAGCAGAAAGCCAGATGCTTTTTTCTTGGATAGCCTCATTTTGGTTTGTACTTACAGTCAGAAACGAGGACTTACTGGCAAAGTGACTCGTTTGGCGGGCGGATAAAGGAGCAATGCAAGCTATCTCACCTGATTCATAAAGGTTTGCTTTTGGCCTCCAGGCATCCACTGGCTCCACTGCAGAGATAATATCATACATGCTCAGCATTTGCACATACCAAAGAAGCAGCAAGTAACTGATTACACATCATATACATGAAGAAGTTTCTTGTTGTTGTTTTTTCATTAATATGTGTCTAATTGTTCAATTCTACTCATAATTAAAAAGCAAAAGACAAAATAAAGTTTGAATGAAGTCTGCAATGAAACATGTTGTGTCCAAACTGAGAACTCACTGGATACAAGTGTATGTAGCCATAGTAACCACTACTAACCTCTTGTATGGGTGGTGTCCAGTGGCAGTTCACGGATGCTATCTGAGACAGGCGAGCGAGGCACTAAAAGTGAAGACATCATTGACAAATGACAAACTGTGACACACAACACGTGAAATTATTGTAAACACACCATGGCATTACATCCTGCTGCTGCTGCCTCCAGCTCCATGATTCATTTGGTTGGATGTGTGGTGGTACTTTTGTGGCGCACACTGGAAATGGCTCATCTTCTTGCTTTTCCAAACCATGTCCTTTCAACTTAGATTTGGTGGCTCGGCTGTGTCATCAAACAGATGCAACCATGGCCTGTAATCTAAAAGTGAGGGCGTTTGTATGCCCTTTTGTATTTTGTCAGTGGGCCATATTGTAAGTGGTTTGTATTTTTTTAAGTGTGAAAGCTGTAACTAAAAACAAATCGAACATGTGTTCCTTCTAAAACAACTTCATCATTTTGGGAAATACACTTTTTTGCTTTCTTTCTTAGAGTTAAATGAGAAGATTGATACCACTCTCTCTCATGTCTGTGTGTTAAGTAGGGAGCTAGAGCCAGGAGGCGATTTACCTAGCTCAGCATAAAGGCTGGAAGTAGAGGGAAACAGCTAGCAGGGTTTTGTCCGGAGACAAAATCAGCACGTCTAAAAGCTTGTCTATACATGAGGCGTTTTATGTGTTGTCACACATCTGACAGAACAAATGCGCTTTTATCTTAATAAGTTAAGATGCTCTGATAATGTGCTGCTTTCACTACTCAGCCACTGTAGACATCATGTAAACCTCACTAATAAGTAAAACTTGTACAAGAAACAGGAATCAACGTAGTGCTTTAATGGGAGTATGAAAGTGTGTTCATGTCTGGGAAGTGTTGTGTCACTGAGAGAAAACATTCAAACATGTTTGTACTCCACATAATCACAATCCAAACATGTTATAAAACCAGAACCCCAAGTCTTGTTAGTTCCCAGTAAAAAGAATGGAAAAACACTTACGGTACGGTCCATAGTTATAAAACCAGCGCTCAAATTCTGAGATATCAGGCCTGTGATCCCGAGCTAGAGGAGGATGTTGTGAAACCCATTAGTATTCCCACAATGAACTTCCGAGGGCAAAGCACACATTTCCATGGTTGTGATTGGTTGCATGTTCTTCCCAACCAATCCCAGACCAGTGAAAACAATGGCGTTGTGCAGAATTATCACCTCACAGTGTCTCTCTCTCTCACATGCACAGACAATAAACCTGCCCTATGATCTTCTCTTTCACACTTCACAGGAATATCTCATATGGCAGGCAGCTGGCATGTAAACACAACGTCCTGAGAGACACATTGCATGTACTTCCAGATGTAGCCAATTCAACACATACATGGTCAGCAGATACCTAACTGTATCAAGCATGCTGTGTTTGCACATGCAGCATAAATGGATACAAGGTGTAGTAACCTGCCGCCATGAACGGGAGCGGTACACACCAGACTGTCATGTTGTGTTGCCCGATGGAGTTTGACTTACCTGTAATCTCAGGTGTGTCCGTCTCAGTCCACGTGTATCCTGAGTCTGGAGCTGCATAACTAACATCTGAATACATAGCAGAGAAGGTGGAGGCATCAGCAACTACAACACGTTACACTATGATAGTGGTAAACCTTGTACCTGCATTTTAGCATTGTTAACTATGAATGTATTATCAGAAGAAGAGTCTCTCTTAATACATCCATGTTGTCAACATGTTAGCTGATGTGAGCATTAGCTTGAAGCACTGAGAGAGCCAGCATGGTTATAGACTTGCTCTGACAGACATTAAAGTAGAGCTTAAGTTGACACAAAATCACCCACATTTACCTTGACACCCGGTGTAATTGTACATGATACAAAATGTTATGAAATGCTTCATTGCAAAACTGACTTTAAAAGTAAAAAATCCACTTCACTTTTATCGATCACCATAGAGTAACCTGTAAAATTAAACAAACACTTACAAAACTGTTTCTGATTATAGGTACAAATTCCAAAAAATGTACTAAGGCCACACAGTCGGCACTGGAATTATAAATTAAAAGCTTAAATTTAGTGAAACATAAAAAACTTTTAGAGCATGGACATACGACACTACAGAAGCCCTAAGCGGTCATGCATTCCTACATTTTCTTTCCTGCACTTTCTCATGATAATGAGTTACTTTCATTTGTTTTCTCAAGATCTAGATTTATTTGTGTCATTACATCGAAATAACAAATGTTGTCATCCCGAGATAACGGGTTAATGCCATAATTAAGTCAATATCTGAAGAAAACAAAAGGATAGTTGTTAGATCCATATTGAAGTTGCACTCTTCTTATTGGCTGAGACGTGTAATGTGATATGTGCGTATTTTGTTTTTGGTAAAAAATAATATTCTAGACTATCATTCATTACCTTGAGATCACGAGAAAATGATCCCCTTATGTCGAGATAACAACATTTATCATTTCAATAAAGTGACATTAATAACTTGAGATCTCGAGAAAACAAATTAAATTAACTCACAAGAAAACAGAATAAATTAAATGTATGAATGAGTGACCACTGAAGGCCTCCGTACAACACCTGCTGTAACAGGAAACATTTTATCGCAAATATTGAACTCATGCCATTCTTACCTTAATCAGTTTAAACATTTAATAAAACAGTAAACTTGTGTTCATGAATTGCGAAAGAAGCATGATCTATTTTGTATTCTGTACCTGCTGGTCGTCGAGCTCCAGGGAACCAGTCAGGTCGGGGAAAGGAAGGGGGGGCCCAATCCCTTCTGGGAAAAGCTGTGCAGGGGAAGATTAAAAAGCTGTGTTCAGCACAAGCATCAAGGAGGAGCATACTTGTGACCTCCACTAAACCACGTTATTAGTGGGGTATGCACAAGATGTTCAACCTTGAGTCAGACACCAGACATACAGTAGTCATTCAGACAGACAGTGACTGAGTGACTAAAGGTTGTTTTATTGAAGTTTAGAGAGACAGAGGAAGCCCAACTCTCGGAGAAAATGTGTTTCTCATTTTTCAGTTTTTTATCAGTTGCTCTTGGCATCACACAGGAGCAAAGTCTTAACTCATAACGTGGCAAAAAAACATCTGTCAGTTTCTCTTGAATCTCAGACTCTTGAATGGCTCAAAGTTAATTGAAATGTGATTGAACACTAGAAGCACAAACAGCTGAGCAAAATCATAACAGTGCATTGCATGTCTGAACTAACTGAGCCATGACAACACACTTTGGTTTACCCCTCCCTTGCGGTGGATGGTCAGCTTACACAAACACACAGCCTAGACTCTGAGGTTCCCATCCAGTGACAGCAAGTGTCGCAGGACCTTTGTTGACCGGGACAGGCTGGGAGAGCCTAGCCACTGCTCACAGCAAAGCGTGGGAGTATTATTCTAAAGTTGGTGTCAAACCAGGGACAGTGTAGATAGAAGGCTAATCTCTAGCTTAATCTGGTTCTGGTCAAAGGCTCAGTGCCATACAGCAGACAGTAGTGTTGTTTTTTTGTGATGAAACAGGTGCTTAAAAAGGATTGGGTTTAACTCTCCTGATCATTCCGTGATCATTGTGGACAGAGGGTCAGAACAGGATTGGGGATACTAATCCTGACCATTGATTGTAACAGGTAACATGCAATCCTCTGAAAGTCATAAAACAGAGACCCAACGAACAGTTTTACAGTTTTTTAAAGAACCTTTGTGGTTGTCAAGTTTGAATATCTCACTACATATGCAAGGCTAAACTGGATCGTAACACTTCCAGAAAACTGAGCAATAAATTCAAACATCTGTTTAGGGCAGCGGGCTGGCAAAGCAACTGGGGAGAAAGCCCTTCAGCCCATAAATCAGGGGTTAAAACTCCAACGTCATCAAGCATGCACCTTGATGTCCTTGAGAAAGACGTGGAATCCCTGCCGGCTCCAGGAATGCTGCTGTATAGCTGATCTCGCCCCCTGACCATTGACCTCAAGTATAAAGAATTTCCCTAAGGGGATCAATAAAGTATCATATTATTATCCACAAGCTGCCAATCTGAATAGCTGTTCTCTGCACTGATCACTTTACGGACTTGAGTGAAATCAGGTCAGCCAGATAAATGATGCACTAGCTTGAAAGAGCTCACACAGCATTTTAGAAATAATATCATACAATCAAACATCATTTAAATGGATATAGTTCTATCTAAGTTTAGGGATCTATGGTTTTGCATTCCACAGGAGTAAAAACAGAAGCACATTCCTCAGTGAGCCAAACCTAGCCTGGTTTGAATGGCGAGAGCCTTCTATTCTCGACAGACTAAAGAGTGGACCCAGATCCTGCTGCACTGTGGATCGGGTCATACATCTCTCTGGGAGCAGCTCCAGACCACTTGGTGCTGCTGCTTTCATCTCTTTCTCTATACGTCTCTGCAAGCATTTACAAGAGCAAGGGGCCAGACCAGATGGGAGCTGTCATAAGATGTTATTACAGCACTGACAAGCGTTTTTCTCATCTTGGTCTTATCTAAAAGAGAAAGTTGAGAGTTCGCCGCTGTCTCAGAAATATGGAGATATGGCACAAGATGAATTCAGGACAATGATATCATATCATCGCTCATCTTTGAAGCATATCAACATTCTCGTTTTTCAATGGCACAGTGAAAGTCATAGTCCAAGCATTGAACAAAAGAATCCCGCAGAGGATAAACCTTAGTGCTGCTTTATAACACATTTCAACCAGCGTTTATTGCCCCAGATTTCCTCCTTTTAGATCAGACCTCTCTTCTTCTCTATACCAGTGTGTGTGAACTAGTTCAGTTTGAGGACTCCCACTCAGGGTCTGGAGATACTTACCAGGGTTGGACTGGCTCATGGTAGAAGTCCGCTCGGGTGGGGCTGGCTGAACCCTGTTAAAAGCTGTTTGTAGCAATGAGAAACAGGCAGATAGAACAAGAGAGAAAAAAGAGGAAGAAAGGCAGGCAGAAGAGAGCTTCAGGTTGGGGGCACCATCCGCAAAGGCAGCCCAGCTGTTTTGCTTTGAGTAGAATTGAAAGCATTTTGTCCGCAGCATGATATCAAAAACAAAAGGATACATGCTGGGCGTATTTACAAGCCTCAACTCTGCTTCATTTGCCTCTTTTCATCTTGGAGAATGAAAACATGAATAAGAGGATGTGCATGATGGTAGAGGATATTGTAAAAAGGAATGTTAGCTGAGATGCTTGATGAAATGGATTAGTGGTGACCCTGGGGTGGAGATCACGGGGGCTTATGGGTGTGGATACAAAGGTCAGACTTACAGCAGTCTACACCTCCTGGATTCTTGTTCCAACAAAGACTTAAGTCCCCTGTTCTGCCCGTGACCCACATTCCCTGTCAGTCCCACCATGTCTCCCTGCTTGTTACTCTGACTATGCATGTGTGTGTTAATGATGAGGCTGACCTGGGCCAACTGGAGAGGATGGCTGTCTCCTGATAGCCGATCCTGCCTCTGGTCTGCGCAGACCTGGGACCATGTTTGGAAGAAAAATTTATTAATTGACAACATTAAATATTATTCACCTGTTTATCTGCACTGGCAGATAAAGTAATATAGTCTATTATTTATCGTTTGATGACGTTTGACAGTGATATAATGTATTACATCATGGAGAAAATTGATACAGTACCAGCTTGTCATGGAAGATGGCCAATTCAATTTAGTGCTGATGAACAAAAGTATAAATCATATCTGTGCAGCAAATGTGATCAGTGATGACATTAACAGGCTGTGGATGCTTCTTTAACACTGATTGCATCTAGATTTGGTGATCACACAAAATGATAATTGTTTTATAGTTTAGTTTTTAGTTTATTAGAAAATATTTTTTCAGTAATCACACTGTATTGTCCATGCTGGCAGTGTGGCTCTAGGGATGGCAAGGATTAGCAACAACTGGATTTGGTTCAGAAATTTATGGTGCCCTGAGGATGTATCTTATAATAAAGTCCATGTAAAGTAATAATAAGTATGTGTTCTGAGTTTGTCAGACCAAAGAAGAAAGTGTTATTAACCACTCAGCCAAATTTGAATGAGTAAAAATATTGACAAGTTTTTGAAATTTGGTGTCAAAATTGGGTAAAAAATTTGAGAAAAATAAAGAGCAGTATTCCCAGTTCCAGGGCTGTGGGGGCGTGTCTGCTGAAGCCATGTCGACTCATGGGAGTAGTCAAGCAGCCATTTTGAAGCGACTGAAACGTGCGAGATGAGTTCATAAAATGACATGACTAACTTTGAAACACTCTAAGCGAGATAATTTAATCTATATCTCTATGCTAGTGGTGCAGGGTATGCTCAGGGTGGTCATCGAGCCACTCTTTAGGACTGCCCAAAAAATCCTGGACTGAAAACTGGTGAAAAACCTCTAACTCCACATTTCAGTAATATATAGTTCAAAGTCTTTTTAACATGTTCAGCAATTATTTTCCAACATATTTAATGTATTTTGAAAGAAATATCACAATTGCCTTTACACAGACTTTAATAAATAATGACCATGTGTACTGCTAAGTACTAAGGTAATAAATAAATAAATGCTTACTAATACAAAGTGAACATAGTTGCAATTCAGTGGTATTTTACTTGAAAGACAACAGAACAGAAGTTGGGCATCTCCAGAACAGTCTGGTCCAGCCCTGTGTTAAAGTAATTTAAAGCAGCTGAGCATAAACAGAGCAGTGATGCCATGCACAGTTTATGTATGAGTACAAAAGAAAGATAGAGAAAATAGCAAACGTTGAGACAATCTCTAGTTTGAAAGAATGAAATGAAAAAAAGACACATCAGGAGGATTATAGCTTGGTTTACCTGCACTGGCCCGCTGTGGGAATCTATTCGGATAGGCACTTCCTCTGAATACTTTGAAGAAATGCCATGGTTTAGTTAAACTTGAAGTGTTATATGTGGTGTAAAAGTTTTTTCAGGAGCTACAGAATCAGTGAGTATTGACATACCTGGGCTGAGACTCTTTCCTTGACCATTCTGTGACTGTCCTATACCGATGTTGAGAATAACAGAGTGTGGGCATAATTTGACACAGATTTGTTATGTAACTTAGATAAAATAGTATAAACCGATAGCCCGGGTCATGGAGTGTTTAGTGTTTTTGGCTTAAAACAAGTTAACTGAACTTGTTTCACTTATTAAACACACAAGTTGTGCCATTGATAAAGACAAACTTGCTTTAAGAACACCTTTAGTACAGATGATGATACACTATTCCCATTGGCCTGATGTGAAGTTAACACCCCATGCTTAATGTAAACGCATGTTCCTGCTGCTCCCCGTGTAAAGCAACACCACCGTACCCCCTCATGCCACCAAAAAACAACAAAAAAAAACAGTGCTGACCCCTGTTTGCTTTGCTTCACTTACTTGCGGCTGCCGCAGAAGCAAGGTATGGGTGACTGCTGCCTAGATAGAAGAAAGACAAATGGGGTGCCAATATGGAGAGGGGAGAGATAATGTTTCAGAAAATGAAGGAGAAAGAAACGGTTGGGAGGTTGCCTGGCACACAGCCCATCTCATGTACACACATACCTTAAGATACTGCAGCATTGTCTACTAGCTGTAGCCCGATTTTTATCCAAAACAGGGCAGATGACTCAACGTGATTACCGCCTGATAATGTTTTCATTTAATAACAGTGATGAACAGTCTGGCAATCAAGTGTACAGTTAAGTCATTCAGTCAGTGAAGAGGCTGAACAGCACTGTAACTTCATCACAGACCAGCCGTAGTTTGTCATAATTGCAGTTGGGACTTGTAATTACCAGCTGCAATCATTCGTCTTCATCACTCAGTTTCACACAAATGAAAGCTTGTTCTGCCAAACACCATTTCTAGTTACAAGCCGCTAATGTTGTTAGTCACACATTAGCGAGACGGCACACTGGCTGCAGTGGATCTTCTGTGTGGATTGGTATTATTGGATCATTAACAGCATCCTGCATCCAAGTAAATACACAATCCTCCACATAACATACATGGATCCATTGATTTAGAAGAATTAGCTGTTTCTACATGTATGTATTAAAACAATGAACATGAAGTGTGTGTGTGTGTGTTTAAATCACCTGCATCCCTGACTTTATGGACGGCAGCTCGAGCCTTGGTAGTAGTGGGTGGTGGTGGAGGAGTTGTAGTGGCAGTAGTGGTGGGAGCCAGTGTGGTGGTAGTGGTGGTGGTGGGTTCAGGTGTTGTAGTTGTGGGGGGTTCAGGTGTTGTTGTCATTGGCAGCGCTGTGGTGACAGGAGATTTGGCCTCCTTTTGACCTGAAAGGAGATGACAGATGAAGGAGGACGTGTATAAGATGGATGGATGGGGAGGATGAGCGTCTACAGTAACCGCTGAGTAGTGAGGCATTCTTGACATTTTTTACAAGACAGCAGCGCCCTGACTCCTTGTTCAACCTGAGTAAAGTTCAGCATGCCAGAGTCTAGTGTAGGGATGTCTGTCTAACCTTTTGTGCCCAGAATGCACTGATCTGGTGATTTGTAGTCCAAAAGACGTCTGGGTTAAAACAGCTTTAGAGGTGAACATTTTCACATGTCTAGCTTAGATAAACTTTCGTCAGCAGCATTTCAGTGACTATATATAGTCACTAGTCTTTTATATAGTCAGTATAAAATACAGTCAATGAAATGCTGTGCTGGTTATATGTAGTCTAGACACGTCAAAACTCTCCACCCAGTATCTAAATTTTCTCAGTTTGAACCAAGATGTCTGGACATCATCCAGACTGGGCACTGTCAAATCACTCTGCAACAAACTATGCACCTAAGTCACCTAAGTCATATTCACATAAGATGCATGATGCCAATGTAAAAAAATGCTCCTCTCACTTGTTTTCACGTAGGTTGGCCTTGAAGGGACGTAGTCCAGCGTAGATGGGTAGATCACTCCTTTCTTGGGCTTTCCCACTGAAACACACAGATCCAGCTGTTGGTTGGAGGACTAATCCTGAAGAACTTCAGTGTTTAACAATTAATCACTGATACCTTACCTGAGACAACAAACGACTCCCTCCACTTGGGTAAAGACAGAGAGCGCACTCCATTGGAATTGGTGCCTTTGTAAGTGTTCTGTCCGGCCATCTTCCTCACAATCACCTTCCCTCCTGTGTTGGTGATGATGCCACTGTGGACACGACAGTTTGTATTAGATATAACTGTTAAAAAACAACAAGTGTCCCGTGTGATTCATCACTCTGCTGTTCACCTGTGGATGGCTGCATTGCAGATGCTGGAGATGGAGGCGAACACGCCTGTCCCATAGACTTGCTGCTTTGTCTCCTTACAGTGTGCGGGACACTTGACTATGAACTCTGGGAGATTGATCTTTCCTGCTCTGACATCACACTCGATGTCTGGAACAACTGTGGAGGGACAACATATTATATACAAATGCCAACCATTCCCCTGGTTCAGCTCCTCCAATGTGATGTTTATTGTTGCTTGTTTTTTGTAATACGTGAAATTTAACCTATTCTTTGGGTTCAGGTTTTTCAAGAATTTTGATGACATTTTGTGCTTTAGGAAATCATTATGCCCAATTTACATATTCAATTACATTTTATTGACCAGATAATTAGTTAATTAAGAGAGAATAATCAGCAGAATTGTTAGGTGCAGCCTTGCACTGACTATATTGAAGTTTGTAGTAATGCAGTTGAAGCAACTTTTAAACCAACTTTATAATGTCTAGAAATCCTTTTGCCTGTGAATTAATAATACAGGGATTCATTTAGACTTTTTAAATATCATAATATATAAAAATGATCCAAATTCTCACTATATCTTATCATGAGATAAGAAGTTTCGTTCCAGCTTATAACTCGATATTTAAAGCCTTTACATGTAGTGATACAGAAATTCAACATTTTTTGAACAAGTGAATGAAAAGCGACTGCAGTGGAGAGAGTCAGTGGAGTCTGTAACACTGGGACAAACGGAGATTACAGGCTTGCTTGATGATGATGTCTACCTTGCTTTGGTTTCTTGTTCTTTGATCCATCAGGCTTGGCACAGCAAGTGCAGGCCAGGAGGAGCGCTGTGGGTGAGGCAGAGGGAGTTTCACATAATAGCAGACAAAGTAATATAATCATCAGTGTGTTTACTGTACACACACAAGACCTCTATGAGAGAGGATACTACTGTTTGATGGTGTGAATGGAAAGAAAAGTGGAGTCACAGATGATATATTTAAAACCAGCGTACTCCTGCAGAGAGACTGAGACTGAGAGTTGCTCACCGAGGCAGATGGCAGTGAGTGATGCTCTGTTCATGATGGGTGGTTTAGCAGGTCAGCCAGATGTCCTTGTATAACCTCCCAACCTAAGAGAGAGAGAAGAGAAGCTGCAGAATTTAAGTGGTATCCTTTGAAAGCCATTTCCTGCTTCCTGCTTTCTTGCTTAAAGTAACTTTGGACACTTTGGTCAACATTTCTGAGTGTGACTAGTGTTGTAGTGTCAACTGGAAAGCAGGCAGAGTAAACTTGTGTCACTGAGGTACACTTTCCAGAGATTTTGGGATAAATAGCAGACAGACTGTGGGCTGTAAGTACACATAGAGCTGAATGACTCATCCAGCATCCGTAAAGTCAGTGTGGCCAATTAAACATTTTGAAAACATTTATTGTAACTCATATTGTAAGATTCAGCGTAGATCAGTGTTTCTTGTTCCAATTATTTTACAAAAGGCTGAAAGTATTTGCCAGCCAGAAGCTCCACAGCGAACATCTGCACTGTATCACAAAACTCTATGTACGAGTCCTCCCTCTATCTATGGAGTCACACTCAATTACAGGGTATGCACTCAGACATCATTTAATGTGTAAAGAATGGGGAACTGCGCTCAATTAGATGACTTTGTTTGACACCAATAACCACATCAAGCTGTGTCCCAGTTTGAAATACAGACTGTTTACAGTAGACACAGAACATTTCTTTTGTGTCTGTCATTCAGATTCAAAAGTTATACCCATGTAAAGACATAAATCAAAGTTAAAGCCTGTGTTAACAAGAACAGAGGTGGGTCGCCAAGACGTCATTCCAGACACTGCAGGTCTGCTGTAGTAATGATAGCACTGCCGATGACTACAACAACAAAGTCTGGGATAGGTCAGGCGGCCAGAGAAAGTCTTACATGGGCTGAAAGATGAACTAAATATGAGAGCTACTCCAGGGGAGCGAGCCACTAGGACGGAGCTCCTTACTGGCGAGGTGATGACTGAGGCCTCCCCGTTAACAGAGGAATGCCGTACCTCCCACGAGTGCGGCGTCACGTCTGTCACTGCCGCCACACACCAGCAGGTTCAATCTGATCATGTGATCATACAGCAACTTCTGAGGCAAGGTCAGATGTGATGCATTGCACTGATGTGTATGTTAGGAATATGAAGCAGTACTATTAAAAACATGATGTAAAAATACACCTGGCTTATCCAAGCAGTGGATTTGTAAAAGTCTCTACCTCACTACTAAGGTGCCCTTGAGCAAGTCATTTAAATGCTGACTGCTCGCTTTGTGGTTGAGTAGCTCTCAGAATATGATTAAATGAGAATTCCTGGACAAGAAAACATGACATGACATGGCAATATCTTCGGCTTTTTTGCATTTTTATCCTCAATGATTGTAACAGTGCAGAGTATATATATTTGGGAAATGCTCTTATTTGCTTTCTTAGTGAAAGTCAGATAAGAACATTGACACGTGTTTTTATGCAATATGTGAAGTTAAAGCTAGTAACCAGTTAACTTAGCACAAAGACTAAAATCGTGATTTATACAAAAATTAAGGTGTAAAACAGTAAGCTGAGGTTTTAAGAGGGGTTATGTACAGCAGGACTACCACTTGGCCCGGCACAGTGACTTACTGCAGTCTCCCTGGGTTGGCTGGGAACCTCACAGTGACAATAAGACCACAGGAATTCACTGTGCCTAGCCAAGAAACAGTTGCACGTAACCCCCTGCAGTGCTTTTTTACATGTTAGTTTTCAAATGGATTCAATAAACTTTATTGTACCAGTTTTAAAAGGTTATGGTCGGCATATATTTTTTTAAAACTTTGGACTGAGTCAGGCTTGTTTGCGTCTCTTTCCGGTCTTTATGCTGAGCTAAGATAACTGGCTGCTGGTCGTAGCTTCATAATCATACAGATATAATATTCAAATTTAATAATGGTAATTAAAAGAATAGTGTGTTAAGTTAAGTTTGTCTGTTCTGGGCTACTGTAGAAATATGTCAGACTCCATTGAAGAGTCTGTAAATACAAAAGGCTCATTCTAAAGTAACAAAAACACAATGATCATTATTTCCAGATGATTATGCCACTGAAAGCATATGAAATGGGATATTTCTATTCCATTTCTGTAAATGGAGCCCCCTAAATTTTTTACACTGGACCATTAAACTTCCCAAGATATTGCTAAATATTCCTTTAAAAACCTCTTTTCTCATAAATAATAACTTTGTGTGCTGGATCTTCATCACATTGCTATAAAGCTTCACAGCCCTGCCAGGCTGGAAAATATAAATGTGCCGTGTAACAATGTTTCCTGTACGAGCTGATAATTTGCACATGTTCTCAATTGCAGCTTCTACATAAAGAGTGCATTAGGGGCTTTTTGTGCACTGAAGCGCTAACGATGGTTTTAGAATGAATACACGCCGCAAACATAATATGTCATGTTAAGGTAAAAATCAATACAGCTGCGGCAGGCAGTGATAGGACGAATGCAGCTCTACATTTTTATCTGACATTCATGAGCGCTGACATGATTTTTCCAGTGTTGTGCTTTGACAGGCAGGTAGATCACTGCTGCACAGTCAGGACTACAATTTGTCCTCGCAGGGGAAGAAAGCAGAGGCTGGGAACAAGCTGGGACAGATATGTACATCTACAGTACAGAGACAGACCTGCAGCATGTGAGAGGTGAGTCAGCGCGCTTCACTGGATAATACAAACTACAAAACCGATCTGTCATACACCTGCAAGGAAATCTAACCCATGAACACCGTGTTCCCCAGTGTACAGTAGACCTGTACGATACAGTACTCCAAAAGACTGCTGAGTCCTTTAGGAGAGGCAGGATGGAAAAAATGAAATGTGCAACAAATGACAATAATCTGAGACATCTTAATTTGTGTTCTCAGTGTGAGCCTTTAAATGCCTCCTTCTCCAAGCAATGAAACGCAGGGCAAATGATATCCTTTGACAAACACTGGGGAGTTTCCTGTACAGTAGATAATAGATCCTGAGAGGACTTGCAGAGGCACAATCTCTCACACACACTCACCCATGCACATTCAACTGATGATCAAACATAAACAAACAGAGAATGAGATTTGCGATAACGTATCGCATGCTTGGATAGCTTTGGAGAAAGCCACGGTATGTGAGAGCTTTGAGACTAATCACCATAAATCACCAACAGGGAGGGACGCATATTGTGTAGGTGTATATCTTGCATACACCTGTGTTAAACTTTAAATAAGGCATGGCATCATGCTTTATTTTTAACCAAACTGAACATTTCTGCTCGGTGGGGACACAAATCAAACAAACTGAGAACATGCTGACAATTAACTTTAAGAAAGTGTCAAAAAAATTAGCAAAGTGATTTTCACAGCCACTGAAATGAAAGGTTCTGTGCCAAACACAGCAGCTCAGACGGGGCACATAGTTTGAGGAATTAAATCGCAATTAAATTCAGGATAAGTTCTTACTACAATTACAAGCCCAAAACAAGGATTACACAAGCTGTTTTTCATGCAAAGCCTATTGATCTGCTGTTGCTGCTGCAGTGACGTTAACATTTTCAGCTCCTGCAGGCAAAACACCAGAAATCTGATAATGCAGGATGTGCATCACACCTGGCAGGAGTGTCACAGGTATGCAGGGGGTATAATGCAAACAGGATGTACAGTAGCTGTCTGTGCCAGCACACAGTGGGTTCTGAAGGCATGGGCAGACCACACACACCTCTGACTGGTGCACCATAGTCTAGAAATGTAGAAATGTTTGAAGGAAGTTGCTGATAACACGCTGGCAATGTCATTATTTCACATGTTCACCTCTAAAAGTTTTCTGTCATGACTGGTGAACTTCAGTGGCATGCAGCTTGATGCCAAAACACAAGGAGTGTATTTCAATCTTCCTCCGTTTCAGCAGCACCCACATTCCTGGTCTGGGGTGGCCAGTGTGACAACAAGACTAAACACTAAAGGGGACTAGAGGGGACTTATTTGAGTAAGCCTTGAACTTGGGTTTCACAGTGTTCCCATGTGATGGCATGCCTGAAGCAAGGCAGTATTTACACACACCCAGTGCCAGGGAGTGTTAAATCCCTGCATTCACAGGTGTCAGAAATGTACTGTAAGCATGTTAGATGTGCCAAGTGTTGTAGCAACAAGCCAACTAAAGAACCATTGGAGAGATCAGACAGACAGGAAAGCCAACATGTCTCTACAAGGTCATTTCTGTAGCCATTTGGGCTGCTGCTGCTAGGACAGTATTTGTTTATCAAGCACAGAACTGGCTGAATTACTTTAATTCCTGGCACCAGCCTCAGTGCAAGCCAGAGCCTGTAGTCTGCTGCTGGACATATTGTGTAGAGACCACCTGTGCTTAATCAGGCTCCTTCAAACTGTTCAGAAATGTCAGATAGAATACACAAAGAAATGTCAAACATAATGTACAAGAAATAAAAACATTTGCTGCTCATTACACTGGTAAAATGAGTCACTTCATTCCCAGGCGTGCCTTAGGCTAGAAAAAAACATAAATAAAAGCTGGATCGTTTCCCACAAACAGTATGAATGATCATGACATGGCTGAATTCATTCAGCTAAAAACCTCACTTTAGGGAAGAGGAAGGGAGTGTTTACTTGATAAAAAGGAAGAAATATGAAGATAAATAAACAGAAAGTTAAACAAACATTGAATTTAAGCAGTGGTGCGCTTATTTGGGCAGCTTGTCAAATCTCTCCGCTGAAATCAACCAAAGCCATAAACTGCAAAAGAAAAAGAGGTCATGAAAAACTTATATAACTATATTTGGTTAAAATTCCTCGCAGGTCTGATCATCAAAGGTATTAAAACCCGCTTGGACTGAATGGGCATCAATTACGCGCAATTACGCATCATTTTAAAAGTGGATAATTCATTCACGTCACGCAGCGGCAAACGAACGAAAGTTCATGCAAGAAGCTGTTTTGTAGCTCTCTGTTCAAAATCTTCATCTTCGCAGAGCAGTGAAGGTGAACTTACCTGGAAAGGTAAAAACAGTCCTCCAGGCGTAGGAAAAAAAAGTAATTCCCTGCGCAGTTTTCCCCTCGAATCCTTACTCTTTCATTGAAACGCAATATTTGACCAGCGGTCGTGTGTGCAAGCGCTGAGCTCTTCCACCTGGACTTTTACTCCTGCATGATCGGAGCGCTCATTAAAAGTGGAGAACGGGACGGGGCCAGAGTTTTCCCTCTTTGCCCATCCCACTTCAGGCACCCAGCTCGCTTCACCCAGGCAGAAGAAGATCAGTAACCCGGGGCCATCAAGAGAGGATGCAGAGATCTGGCACCCAGCAGCAGAGCAGTGCAAGCATCCCTTTGTTTGTTTGACATGTTTTTGCTAAGGAAACACACATAATGATATAGTTTACTTTACACTGGCACTTGCTGCATCTTTTCTGTCAGGAAGGAAAACTGAGCTATGAGTCTGGTTATTTGCTCAACTCACTCATCCCATCATCTGACTGAGAAATAAAACAACCAAACGTGTAAACTCTCACCAGAGCAAACACTTCTCCTCCCCCAAAAGAAACCAAACAGCACCTGTTTGAGAAACACTTCAAGTCACATCCACTGTCACTTGGTGGTGTGTGTGTCTGCTGGTCACCAGTACATGTGCACCCCCACAGCCCCTCCTAACACACACACATGTCAACCTCAGCTACTCTTAACAGGGAGAGCCTGTTGGTTTATACAGATTGGCACACAAGCTGCTGCTATTATGCCCTATGTATGGTTATTCTGGTGCTGATTTTGATTTAGAGGGTTTAAGGGCTGCTGTAAAAGAACTCATTGTGTGTGTGATTATGGTCTTTGTAGAAACACAGAAACCACCTTAGGATGTTTTTTTGTAAGATTAAACCTTCATGGCTCAAGTAGATAATTGCCCATTGATGTTACTAGAAAGAAAAAGGATCAGGTGTTATTTTAGGGTGCTCATTTCTCTTTTGACAGCGTCATGTAGTTTGAAAGCTTCTAAACAGACACATATTGTCTTAATACACTACACCCATGGAGCAGTTGAATAGCTTTCACAGTTTTCTGTAAAAAGGGATTCCTTTATGAAAACTTGTTTCTGGTTAATGATGCTTAAAAGAATGGGGGTGTAAAATGCTGCATTTCTATAGGCAGATGATACTCTGCAGAGTGTGGTTGGGCTTAGGGAATGTGGCGTATACGGGGAGATCTGATGGCACAAGTGGCCTCAGGGGCAGCAGGGGCAAATGGCAGAGTTTTTTGCCATCACATTTCAGCGGAGTCTAGGACAGTTCAGTGTTTCCAGATGTTTTTGTGCATCTCTTCCCTTGCTACATTACCAACTGCACCTTTCATTGGCTGGAGATATTCTGAGATCATTCAAGCAAATCAGTTATGGATTTCTTCATGCTATTTGTCGCTGTTTTTTCCAGTTTGGATCGAATGGTTGCTTTTGTCAGAGCTGGAAATAAAACAGGTATGAAATCCCACTTGAGATTCGGAAAATAATTTATTAAGATTGGTTAGACATACATTTTTGTGTTTATTAATACGGGTAAGACCAAAAAATACAAAAATACTCTCAATCTCCCGTTGTAATTCAAGTATTCAAGTTCAAGTTCTTTAGAGCCTGTCACACCAGTACTCTGATGTTTCAATGTGGGAGGGCAGGTTCATGTTCATGTTGAAGACCTCCTGCGTGTCACATGGAGGAGTCTGAGGAGGGCTGTTGACCCCTGAGTCGCTATCATGATTGGATTTGTTCTGCTCTCCCAAGGCGTATTTCGCCTCCAGCTTCTTGATAGGTTGGGGTGGAGCCTCAGCCTTTGGTTTCATGTTTTTAAAGTGTTGCAGATGCACCAGCTCCCTCCCTTCTCGTGTGCATGGTAGCAGCACAGAGATGTCCTTGCGAAACTTGGAGCTCATGCCAAAGTAGATGAGCGGGTTGTAGAAACTGGCAGACTTGGCAAAGAGACGGGTGATGATGCTGGTTGTGCTTGGCACATGAAAGCCCCAGGCTGACCACATAGACACCACTGCATATGGCGACCAGGCCATGATGAAAGCTGTGCAGATCACAATGGAAATCTAGAGAGGAACATGAGGGAACAATTGTCAGGAGTAGAATAACGTGACAAGAGGTTTATTACAGACACGGCACTTTTAAGTAGAGCTGCAAAGAATCTCATCTTACTTTTCAATAAAAACTCCAGAAATAAACTTTTGTTTTTTTTGCCTACCCTTGTGACATCTCTCTCAACCTTCCTTTGACGGGAGGTGAGGAGGCCATCGGCTGACATGGCGTTAGTGCTTTTCACTGTGTTGATAATGGAGATGTAGGAGAACAGCATGATCATCACAGGGATGAAAAAGCAGAAGATGAGGATGGAGATGATGTAGGACTTGTAGATGGTGGAGTAATTAGCTTTGGACCAGTCCACCTCACAGGTGCCGTAGCCTCGATCTAAGGAACATAAAACAGAGCTGAGATCAAGACTTTTAAAATAAAGTCTTATGTTCCTTTTGTTCTTTTGTTGTTGTTTGAGTACAGACCTGTGTAGCTGCCCCAGCCCAGCAGTGGAGCAACAGACCAAAACGTTGCTCCAGTCCAAATGCAGATGAGTGATATGGCGATGGTGTTCATGCTGATACAGTGAGCTGCAAAAACACACAGCAAGGAAACATCACATGAACAAACTTAATATTCCAAAGTTATGGAACAGATTGCAGTTTGAAAAGGTTAAATGTTATAACTTTGGCAAACACCGGACAGAAAAAGTGAGAGGCACTTCACGATGCAGCATTCTTGACTTGTTCTGAATGTTAAGATTGTGACATTTATTGAACAATGAGGTCTTTTCTTATATTAACAGACTTTGCAAACATCTGCAACTGAAAAGAACCTCTGTTGACAAAGTACACATAACTTTGTATTCAGGGGGAGAAAGAAAATCAATTGCTCTGTTCTATTTCTGAGCAACGCTCTCATATCTTGTGTCAATATATCATACAAACAGTTTGTAAGAGAGGACTTGCAATGTACAGCGCCTTTGTTGCCATGGGTTACTCAGCTGTCTTAGGCTGAATATGCTTATATTGTTGCTTGCCTATACGCTTTACTGACCTGAATTAATTCAATTTAGACCTAATGTTGCATTATTTTGATTCTTGAAAATCTTGAAAAGTTGATGATACCCCACATGACCCAACAATGTTCATAGTTTATCCACAAGTGTCAAGAAAACCCGCACACAGGTTTTTATTGCTTGTGTTTTATAAACAACCACAAACACAGTAAAAAAGGTCTTATCCCTTGCTGACAACAGAGACTCAGCCTAATTTCCATATAATTAAGACATTCTTCAGCATCAGTTACACCCAAAAATAGAAAATGTCACCTCAAATTAACTTAATGACATGTTGGAGAAATGTAAATGAAATTGCTGGAGAAAAGTGGTAGTAATTGCCACAGCTGAAGTCGGTAATAAGGTTTCATTAGCACTGGAAAACACACTTTTCTGTCAGATAAGAACTACTGGAATGTGAGGCAGGCAGAGACGCTGGTTTTGAAGCTTTCTTTATGTTCCCTCACTTGAATTCATGAAGGTTAGATCTGACCTTTGTTTGGGTGGCATCCCTTGATGTATCTTGTGACGCTGATGACGGTCAAGGTGTTGATGCTTGCAAGGCCAAAGAGCAATGTGAAGAAACCATCTACCTGGAAGACAACAGACAGAGAAGGTTGGTGAATCATGACATTGCATCTTTAAGATGTCTTTGAGTGGTCATTGAAGCCTCGGGGTACCATTCTATTGCCTGCTTAATTGTTTCAGACTTTTGTCTGGTGAGTTTGTTTTGCTTTGGACTTTATCAGATAGAGACGCTGCAGCTGAAGAGCTCTTCATGCCTTTTTTGCCAATATGCTCCAGATGCAGGGCATTTCCTCTGATATGAGCTGCAGGCTTTTTAACTTACTTGCAACATTGGGAAATTAAAATGGATCTTAATAGATTTTGACTGTAGAAAATGTTCAATGAATGCCAAATGAATAAAACCATAAAGCTATTTAGCATTCAGTCCATTGTTCGGCTGTAATCAAAGCTCTTATTAAATGGAAGTTTCAGTTTGGGTCCAACTGTGTGACACCCAAGTCCCTGCTGTGCATTTCTGGGTGACATGGATTAATTAAGGTCTCTAACTGATTACTTTCTTGATCTTCCTTAGTCCTAATCCTATTACTGTCAGCCATCACGTTTTTTCACCCTCACATTCAGCAGATTACCGTACTGCCAACGTCTAGACCAGTATGACTTTAATTCAACACTGGTCTATTGTACATTTACTGTTTTTCTAAGAATTATAAGTGCTTTAAGACGATGGCTTCTAGAAATTCATCACCAGCTCATCTCACAGTAAAGTGCTTCACCTCTGCCTTTGTTTTGTCTCAAATGAAAACATGTTGTGAATTTTGGTTCATAGAACAAATACTTTCTATGCATTGCTTTGACAGTTCTTTCTCTGCATTTCTCTTTGCAACATCAAAGAAATCCATAAAGCTTTATCATATTCAATGATATCCTGTCCCATAGGGTTCAAAACACAGGGATCTGGCCCAGCTTGCAACTGTTCATGTCCCATCATGCTCCATGCAGTAATCTGCTAATGCTTCTCACATGCCTGTCTCCTTCACCTTCCTGTTCCTTCCCTCCTCTATTTCTGTCACCTCTTACTTTTCTCTTTTAGTTTACTTCTGACACTCCCTCTGTCAGACCACCTCTCTCAGGGGAAGGTCAAATAAGAGGGGCGTACTGTTATCCCAATATTTCTTCTCCACCTGAAATCCAGAGATTGGATGTCTGAGAGATGAGGTCATCTCAGGGACTGCACTGAAGCCTAAGAGCAGCAGACGTCTGTTTACAGTGTCTCCCCCGCTCAGATTTCGGGGTTTATGCTTCTAAGACTGAAAGTGTTCTGGTTACACCAGCTTGTTTTTGTTGAGTCGCTGCATCATGGATATCACGGTTTCCAGCACAGCTAGCCTTGAGCAAGAAAAATACCCTGGATGAATTCCAAGTTAAAGTACAGTACTACAGGGGGAGGAAAACATAGAAATGAACATTACATCTTAAAATTTACTCACAACAACTCATTCATTTTAACTGAATGCAAATCACTGACAAAATTCGGCAACATATGGTTAATTTATGCAACAAATGTCCTCCCTGCAGCTTATTTGTTTCCTATTTGGTTGTTGACAAGTGCCATGCTGCTTGAAGAGTTTCCCCCATTTAAAGGCCTCCACGGTGGTAATCTTATTACAGATTTAACCTCCAGCCCACATAGCTACTAGCATAATCCTTTGCACATACACAGATACTCACACGCACTCACGTTACTGTAAATCTTCCACAGATTCCCGTAATGTACTTCATTAATTGGGATTGGGAGAGCAGATACCTACATATGTGTTTTTGCAACTTCATCAGTCATCATTTTCAGGCCATTTCAAACCAATGTTCCATTCTTAATGTTGCAAGTTGTACCACAATTTAAGATTTTGTAAAAATATAGATATAGAATATGTACACTATTATTATTTAATAAACAAATTACTTCTACCTTCATTTTACAATGTTTTTTGTGGCCACCATAGTTTCTCCTTCATGTGAGGAAGTAAAAGGTGAGGTGAAAGGGCAGGGTAGCCATCAGCAACTACACGACATGTCACTAAATCCTACACACTACTCTGTGGGGCTTTTACCTGGCATGTCCAGATCCATGTGATCAAATACCCGTCATCCTTGAAGATATTGAATATTTCTAGGATCCCTCTGGAGTAGCCGAATACAGAGATGCTAGCATCAGAGATGGCAAGATTTAAAGTGAGGAAATCTGTTGGCTGAAGTGAAGCCCGCTGTCTGTACAGGACAAACATCACTAAACTGTTTCCAAACCAGGACAGCCATCCTACAGAGAGACAAACATACAATATATTCCAATACATTATTCAATATTTACTGAACCACATATTTTTTGGTATAGCAGTGTAGAACAGAAGTGTAGTGTACTGTAGTATAGTACAGCATAGTAGAGTAGAGTAGAGTAGAGTAGAGTAGAGTAGAGTAGTAGGATTAGTGAAGGGCACTGAATAGTATAGTAGAGTATACAAATGTGGACCAGAGTCTTTTATAGTATAGCACAGTAGAACAAAATAAAGTTGTGCAAAGTATAGTATAGCAAAGTAATAGATTTGTGTATTCTATAGAATAGTGCAGAAGTGCTTATTATATTACATTATATTATAGTGTAGTATAAATACTATATTATACTACACTATACAGGATAGTGACTAGTGTCACATAGTGTAGTATAGTATAGCAGAGGAGAGTGCAGCAGAGTAGAGAAGAGTAAAATCATTTTAGTCTGTAGTTAGGTTAACAGTGGTGAAGAGCCAAGACAATCCATTGTCTGGTTATAGTTCAGACAAACAGTGCCACCAACACAAACTGTCTGTGTCAGTGGTGGACTGGCCTTTGGAAACATGATGAACAACAGTTGTTTTTGTTGTCCCCCCCTAGATGATGTCATACTCTTTCTCACTGGTGTTCAGTCTTAAAGGACAAAGGTTCTGTGATATTTTTTGCACTACAGAGTTATTGAAGTCAGAACTGTCGCGTTCTGAGTGACACATATATACTTTTATACATTATACAACAGAGGCACACACGTGGATACACAATCACACAGATAGGTACACACATCTGGGAAACCCCTTTTGGAGACAATATTGTGTCCTGGGATGATCACCACAATTAATAACCCTGCTGGGTAACTTTGACCAGATCATGGAGAAGTCATGCACACATACACACTCATTAGAGACACACACATTTCTGAGAACTTTTCTTGGAATTAATGGGAATACTCAGAACATTGACTATATGATCATAACAATGTTCAGGATGTTTGGTTCCATATTCGGTAGTTTAGTTATGTTACAGTGATGAAAGAATGGTTATAAAAAGCTGTATTACACAATAAATAATGTTTTTCACATGGACATTTTCAAAATTCTAAATTCAATCATTGCCCCTAAAAAGTGCCACTACAATATTTTATTTCCAGAGAATGCACAGCAAAGCAGATGAAACACTGCAGCCCTATATTTCAAGTTTTATTATGTTAATGATGGTATATGATGATATGATGGTTGACTTACCCAGCACTAGCAGGTATATTCCAATGATGGTCTCTCCTTGTTCAGAGAGAGGAGGGTCTGTATGCAAAATACTGAGGTTATTATTCCTCCATGGAATATTCGCTACCCTCAAAGGAAAAGTCTTCAGTGTTATTTCCATGTCTTGAGTTTCAATGCCAAGGCATGAATCCTTGGTGTCCTCTGTAATAACTCTGTTCTCTTCGGCTTTCAGTAGTATGTTACACCAGCAGGGATGACCGGTCAGTTCATGTTAAATCCAGCTTAGATGCAGTCACTAATGCCTCGCCACTCACTGTGCATCTGATTGCACCTGTAATCCTATCTATTTCTTAACAACTAAGCAGATAGAGATTTTGGGTGGAAATCCTAGCCAACAGGGAAATGTCTACTCGACCAGTCCACTAATGAAAGTCATTTTTTGGATGGGTTTCATTTAGCTCAAATATCTAGTAAGTCTTTGGACTCACTAGGACACAAAGACACCCCAAGGACCTCAAACCTACACTGATGCTGAAAGATTTGTAAAGTAACAAACTGCCTCCTCTGCACTTACTGATATTTGTTAATCATTTATTTCCCTGCTGTGGTTTTTGGAGAACATTTTATGTAAATGCAGTCCTGTTTAGCACTTTTCCACAAAGTCATCAAGGATTAAAGATGTTCAACTTTCAGCCAAAACCATTCTAATATTCTGATCTTAAAGTAAACAACTAAATCATTCACTCTTAATAGCACAATGCATCATTTGTGGCAGATTAAATATCCAATTTACAAAGTGTGGTATCAATCTTCTCATGTAACTCTCAGCAAGGAAGCCAATAAGCATTTTTTTCTCTGCAATACTTCAGTTACAGGCCACACAGACTAACGTGACATGAGGAAACATCCTTTCACTTTGATTATGTGTTGGTGAACAAGCTGTACTGTATATAGTCTGGCAACAATTTATGTCTTTAGCCATTCAAAAAAAATCCCTTTGTACTTTGCACATAAGTCCTGCACCAATGACTATGAACCGGCACCTCCTCTCCAGAGACACGTTCTACTTTTCACTAATCACTTCCATTTAGAAAAGGCTTGTGTAGGTGATGACTTTAGTCCTTTAGTGTGACTGCACTTAACTACAATTTGGTGTACATTCATCCAAACGTACAGTGAGGCCAGAAGTATCCTATTAGTTATAATTAAGTTAGTGTGAGCTAGTGTGTACACTGACAAATTTACTGAACTCTGATGTCAGTGTGCGAACATCTGGCACTCTGTGAGTGTGTGGAACCCTCCCATATGATTTACAGTATTACAGTGAGAAACACGTATTTATTACACAAGAGTTTGAGGTTTCACTAACATGTTGATCTAATTTTATTGATTAAAATCCCTTTGTTCTGTAAAGTTACAACTGCACCACATCTCCCCTCCTCCACCCTTCTCCTCCTCACACTGAGCGTCTGTGGCAAGCACCTACCGAAGGGGTAACCTGAACCGCCCCCCTCAGTCTGTGTTTAGATCACAGTGTGCACCTTGTTTCCCTCCTCTGGCTGCCACAGAGCAGCTCTGCTGGCCCTCAGGATGTGGAGGGAAGGGCTGCCACCGCTGCCAGATGCCTCGGCACTTCCGAGTCCTTCTCATCAAACCCTTTCTTTGAGCCTCTGAAAGCCAGTCCAGAAAGAGTGACGGAGCTGAAGGAAAAGTGAACCTCTGACCCCAACTGTCACCCGTCCAGCAGCAAACACTGAACCCAGTCATCGCTCACCGCCGCCTTCAGCCAGAGACGCCACACGACACAGATCCAGCTCTGCAGTGATCCCTGTGTATGGAGCCAAGGGAGACAGGGAGGTTTTCTGATGCCTCTGTGGTATGAGTCTCCTAGTAAATAACATGATAGTAGTTGTGGGACACATCATTCCGAAACGTATATCCCAATGTAGCCACTCATAGCTGACAGTGCCAGTGCTAGTCTTTGTTGCAAGAGTTATTGTGTCTCATGTGAAGTCATGTACATTTCATGAATCACACCTACAGTAGTTAGGAATGCCATCCTCTTAAAGTGAAAGTGAGGAGATTAGACTGTCTGACAGCAAGTAAGCACCGCTTGGCATGTTTTCACTGAGGAAGACAGCTGCTACTGAGATTACATTGCTGCTAAGCTAAAAAGTCAAAGGCAAAGGAAGACCCTGCATTCAGCAAGTGCTAAGGACAACAACAAAAATCTGTGACACTCAACAACAGACATGAGACATGAGTGTGTGAAGGCAGGATCTGTCAACCAGTCCACAGGCGTCCAATCATTTATACCCAGTTATGACTAAACTGCACCCTTATGCATTCCTACAGCTTAACAGTGACAGTACTGCACACTGCACAATGCTCAGGTGTTAGTATGTTACAGGAAGACATCAAGATTAGCTTAACTCTCTCCTGTATGCTTTGGCACGTGTGTGTGAAGCTTGGCGATCACACTGCAGCCACAGTAGTCCACTGTATCATTAGCCTTATGATGATTACACTCCCTCTCTCTCTCTGTGTAGAGTGAAGCCTGGGATGTGAGGTTAAAAGCTCACAATTTTCCAAATGGAAAATCACAGACACAGATACTATTATGAAGGTGTGTGTTAAAGGCTGCGAGCTGTCTGAGGGCAACAAAGCCTCTCTTCACAGAGGACATACACCAGGTCAAGAGACCAATACAGGATCTGCTTAAAAAGGTCTACACACTTTCTCTCTCCCTGTCACTACACGAGAGACACAGGGACTGCTTGTATGAAGGCTCCACAGAGCATGGAGGTAAATGGCTTGCCTGTCATTTTTTGGGTCAATCTGCGCATGATATTGGTAAAGTATGTCATTCACAGCAGTAAATCTTTCTATACTTCCTTTTAGCTCACAGCTATTTGGAGATTCTGGACGACATGGCCTACAGTTGTCCAAAGAAGGCATATCAAATCAACTCTACATGGATAGATTATTTGAGAAACATTTTTAAATCAATAAAAACACAGCGACTTTTTGCTTTTTTTCGGAAACAGGATGACAAATTTAAAGCAACATCCAGCTGGCTCACAGGTGAAGATGGCATAGGTCCAGTAACAAAACCCTATAAACCACTTCTGCCTGCCCACAGCATGTTCACACCTCCCTCTCAAAGGGTTTGAATCTCTTAGGAGCAATATCAGTTCGCAGAGGTGGGCCCATTTGTTGTTATTTCACCTGTAACTTTTCATGTTACAGAGTACGCTTCAAAATACAAAAGCTACAGGAAGGTCGAGATTCTTTTGAGTTATTGGTTCAGCTGATATCATTTGAGATATGGATATTAGTTATATATCCAGGTGCCACTTGGACCCCACTTCAGAGATTCACGGTACATCTCTAAGATTTGTGAAACTCTCCTCATAAGTCAAAGGTTTTTGAAATTCCTTAGAGAAGCCCAGAGTTTGTGCAGTGACTTTACCACAGGTACAAAGACCAGACTGTTTTTCCTCTTCCCCTGCACCAAAACAGTTCTCTGCCCCGAGAAGGCTGCAGCAGCAGAGGTTATTACTTTAAATGTAATTACTTTAAAACAAGTGCATGATGTTACAGAACCTTTTTTTGGGGTCCTCTTGAATTTCAACACAGGAAAAGAACACTTATTATTATTGGTCTTATCTGTAACTATTATATTCACAAAAAAACAGGCTGAACAGTTTTCTTTTTGCATAATACCCCATAATGAACCCCATAGGGAAAGAATAGAAGAATTGTTCAGTGTGAATTTGAACACAGGCTCTGTGTCGAGCCTAACGAGCGATGTGGATTGGTTTTGTGGCTCAAGATCTTTGGCCCTGAACCGCATGCAAACATTTATTTGGGCAATGGGTCCAGTTTGCAATTTCTCCTCCCGAGTCCAGAGTTTGTTTAAGCAGGTAACTTATGTAAGTAGGTCTTATTGATGGTTGCATGCCATTCCCGAAGGAGCCTGCACATCAGTTTTGACATGAGGGGAGATTATTATGCCAAAATGTGGATGTGGAAATGTAAATCTGCAAAATTCTACATCCTGTTGGGCTGTGGAGACAATCAGATGCAGAACAGATGGATATTTTCCAAAAAGAACTTAAATCACTCATTCACACCTTCAGAGACTTCCAAAGATCTTTGTGTTTGATGTCTGACTGGATCCTTGGCTTCCACTGAAGCTTACCTGGAGTAGCTGGCCACTCGGTAGCCTGCTTGGCACACAGGAGAAAGAATGGTTAGCTCTTTGCTTCAAACTCCTTGACCTGAGTAAAAGGTTTGTGCTCTGACATTAGACCCTGGATACTCTCCTCTGGCCTTCTGGGGATTTAGAAGATTAGAGACTCAGTTCCTCTAAAGCTACAACTGGAGGAGTCTGACAACCTGTCACGCTGCATATCTCAATGGACATCTTGAGAGAAGCTCACCTGTCCCCCAGCCTGTGATGTGATGTGTGTAACATATGGGTCAGTGTTGGTAAGGAGCAAACAAGCTTGAAACTGTCAGTCAGGATCAGAATCACATCAAACAAGTATCTTAAATCTCTGTAAAAAAGCGTGACCCTGTTAAAAAACATAAATGTTTAGCTGCTGTGCTGAAGCATCCAACAGAATCGGTGAGTTGACCCATGTGTGACAGGGGGTTAGTGGGCTGCACTCTTACTCTCTCCCTCAGCAAAAGCTTGTCATCTTTAAAGTTGACACTCTGGCTACAACTGATGACCCATGACATACGGCTGTTTGAGCCTAATTAAGAAGAAACAAAATTACTTGTAAACTGACCTGCTAACCACAGGGTGTATGTGGCCCCTTTATGGCCCCTTTAAAGCCCCTGATTATCAATTACTGGATTTAGATGCAGTTCTAAATGATGGGACAATGTAAAACGCTTGTATATGTTTTACAAGTGCAAACAGAACATGCAAACCATGAGGCCATCGTGTTGGATCATGGAAAAAACATTACATTTTGATGTCTGTTTCAGGTTCACGGATCCCTTTGGAGAAAACAGGTCATTGTAGTGACCGACACTAGAGAAATATAAAGCAGTCACAAATAATCACAACCAAGAACATACCGAGCCAAATCTAAAATGATGATTTGTAATTCACAGCATACACAGGATATGCATTTTTTAGATGTGATGAATGGATGCAGCTGTGCACAAAAAGGATTAAATGTGAAAAATGTGTTGTGAACAAGTTCTTTGTTCGTTCTTATCCCTTTCCATTTCCAAATATAGCTATAGCTAAATATATGAGCTGAGTAATAGTGATATATATGCAGAAATATTCAGATACTTTCTCTAGTTCATTTCACACATGGAAGTAAACTGGAAAGTATCTGAAAATGCGTTATGTAACCTTCCAGAGCCTGCTGTCACTTAAAAGGAAACGCTGGACACCTGGACAACATACCAGACGGTTTGTGACTCACCGAGGCGTGCAACACCCAGCTGTAGAACACCTGGCAAGATCTGGGCTTCCACTTAAAATACCAGCCACACTGTCGTGTATATTAATAGTCTTTTTCTGATAGAAATGATGAGCCGACAGATCTAATAGATACTGCTCTTATCCTCTCAGTTTCAGTTCAAATCCGTCCATGTCTGCTCATTGCAATCAGTTTTAAAACCCAGTTCAAATCTACTTGTCTCATTAATCAGTAAAGTAACACCACATGTAAATCTGAGCTCTCATAAATCTAAGTGATGAACAGAAAGTGTGGAAGGATACAACAAATTTACTCATTCATTAAGGATCACAGTGGAATATGTCCCATAAATAATGCCCCCTGGTATTACATCGGCCCTGTTATTAATCTGATCACAGTTAATCTCTTCCTCTCTCCAGTATGACACATCTTAGTGTGTGTGCAGCATGCTAACTTTCAGAGCTCAGGAGCAATCAGAAGCCAAGTAGTTGCAGCAATTTTTTACCTTCAACAAAATGACTGATTATTCTGGCTATGTGGGGGCAGCAAAAGCAAATTGTGAACACAGCATTGACATATTATCACTGTTATAAAAAATTAGGAGTATAATGGGGTTCAGATGTTTTAACTCTTATAGGGAGTGTGTGTTTTTTTTGTTCTTTGCATATCTCGTCTGCTCCCCTTATCTGCCAGGTATTCACTGAAGCTGGCACGGAGAGATAATTAAAAAAAACTAGTCCAAGGACAAGAGAGACAGCCCATCCTGAGAAAATTGTATAAGAACAAACTGATAAAGCTCTTCAGGGAGCCTTTCCTCTGTAACCTCTTTTGTGTGTTGCACTGTTAAACGCTCCTTCTTGTACAAGAATAATAAATTCAACTTAAACTTTGATATTTTGAATCCAGTCCTCCTTATTCAAGGGTTCTTCCTTAAAAAATCTCGTAACAATCACCTTTAAGTTGATATGGCAAACTTGTTGGTATAAATATTATCATTCATTTGGAGTCATGTGTTTCTGTCTACCTGATGAGGCTATGCTCTGTTTTTGGTCTCTACCAACTCCAAGTGAACTCGCTGTGAAGCTCTGTAAAGCTAAGAGGAGCTGTTTTTAATGTTCTGAATATCCTCATAATCACAGAAAACTGTCACATACAGTCTATACATATGTATACAAATGTTCCCTCCTTTATGCTTATTAATGCTTTTTCAATTTTTTAAAATACATCTCTTACTGTGGTAACAAGCTATGTGTCTGCCAGGCTTGGGTGGCTCTGCAATATAATGCCAGGCACATTGCAGAGATTATTTCACACGTTAAGTATACAGTGATTTACACAGGATGCCGCAACGGTGCTCATTAAACTTTATAACCCTTGATGCTGTGCTACCCTATGATGTATCAAAATCACCATCTATAACATCTAATAATCACTGCAGTCATTTACAAGCTCAAATTTCTTCCTGTTCCATGTGAGGTCATTTATTTTAAAGGAGTTTCCCATAGCAGCTTTTTCTGTGACTCAGCCCTCATACATTTATCTCAAGTCAAGTCAAGTCAAGTCAAGTCAACTTTATTATCAATGCTGCTATATGTACAGGACATACAGAGAATTAAAATTGTGTTTCCCTCTTAACAGCAAGAAACATGAAATATAAAATATAAGTAAAAGATGTAAAAAATATAAAATAAACATAAATAAATCTAAAAATATATACAAGCTAAAAGACATCCGTGTGGCAATATGGCACAGTATAAACAGTAAATATGACAATATGGCAGTATGGACAGAATTTACAGTATAAACAGTGAGGTCTATCAAAAATGAAATATGTAAACAGTTGGCTGTACAGGTCAAGTATTGCAAGTTTTAGAATCTGTAAAAGTGGTGGGGTCAGCAGTGTCCAGAGTTTGTGGGGACAGCGGGCAGAGAATGAAGGGGGGGCAGTGCTGGGAGGGAGTTCAGCATCCTGATTGATGATCTTCATTGACGACTTTGCTTCTTGACCCTGTCAATTTATGTTTTCTATGCCCCAAAGTTGAGTATTTCAGGGAGTCACCGTGAAAGATGATGTGATGGATTTACAAAACAACATCTTAGAGTGACCCCGTTCTCGTCCCCTCCCCCAGCGAAGACTCCTCATGGTCTGATGCTGTGCATAAGGAAAAGTCTGTTTTACAGGTCATGTGACAGAGGTTAAGATCTGCTCCTCGACCAAGTGCTCCTCAACAACAAGTCCAGTTTCAAGGCCCGGGCGCTGACGCTGAGCCTGATGCAGCGATGAGATCTTCTATCATGGCAACCGTGATACAAACTACAGAGTTCTTATTTCCACAAACCAATGTTGCCAGAAATACACTGTATATGTTTGCATGGGAAAAGTTGTGGATTTAGAGGGAATAGCCACAAAGTGACACAGTGTACCACCAAGTAAAGATCTACCAAATACCACAACATGTGTGATGTGTGTGTGTGTTGTGTTGTGTTGTGTTGTGAGTGGTGCTGTGTCACACCGTGAGATGCTGTAGGACACAGAGAGATGAAAGAGCTCCATGCCTGTGCCTGGGCATGTGGCCAGGACAGTCTGCTTTGAAACATCCTTATGAAACTAAACCTCTCCGTAGGCTCGTTTCAGCAGGACGTCTTTGATAGATTTTGATGTCCTGCACAAATGGACACTAATGGGTGATCAAATGCTTGAGAACGCAGCATGTCACTGGAATCACGATAAACAGGCGCACATAACATCCACTGGTGATCACAATAAAATTGGCTTCTACTATGAGGGAATGCCAAATGTAAAAAAAACTTTGAGCTTATAATGTTTTTTTGCGCTTTCTGTTTGTTTGTTTTGTTTGACTGGGGCCCTATTAGATGTCTTACTTGACATCTATAAATAACCCTTTAAAACAAATTGTGGAAGGAGGCTTAGAGTGTGCATGCCAACGTGTTCAGATCTGCGAACCTGTGACTCTGCAAACTGCTTCAGTCTTTTCAGGTCTACTGCTAATGCCAAGGCATGATTGTGTGCTTTGTTTGACACTCCCAATGCCTGCCAAAGCAAATCATATTCAAAATGCCTCTATTTAATTGCTTTAATCTTTGCACATACCTACTCCACCACACTCAAAGGAGTGTTTGGATAAGAGCAGCTGTGTGTGCTTTGTGATGCTAGTTTTAAAGATTTAGAAAGACATTCACAAGTCGCTTAAGATATTATTTTATTGAACATTTGCTGATTGATTGTCCTTCTCTGAGTCAACACTGATGAAACTCTCTATAATAGTCTATCTGCTGTGATTGGGTTTAGATTCTATTCATGCCAACAGCTTAGCTCTAAGATGGTAATATCTG
This sequence comes from Larimichthys crocea, assembly GCF_000972845.2. Classification (NCBI taxonomy): domain Eukaryota; kingdom Metazoa; phylum Chordata; class Actinopteri; family Sciaenidae; genus Larimichthys; species Larimichthys crocea. The sequence continues at coordinate 11,291,425 of NC_040013.1, forward strand.
ATTATATTTTGTAGTCTCAAGTCCATAGATGATGAATCTTCAATCAAGATTGACAATTAATGGATAGACTTTTCATCTCGAGTCAAATTTGTCCAGTATTTTGATGAGAAAACGACATCCATAGGCCTCAGCTGCACTTTGTGCTTCAATTGACAAATTTTAGCATGCTAAAAAACCAAACTAAGAAGGTGAGTGTGGTAAGCATCTGTACAAGTACATGCACCTGTACCTGCTAAACCATAAATCATCATATTAGAATGCTTACGTTGGCATTGCACTAGCATATTGTGCAAGCAATATGAAATGGTATACGCTTCCTACTATTCAGATATATTTAACTTTTTGTTAAGTTGTCATAGATTAACTTAACTGGTGAAACCAGACTGCTGATTTGGCACCAACAGAGAGAAGATCTCTGCTGTGGCTGGTGGATAGTGGACATAGCTGTAAAAAGGTGATAATTAAGGACTCTTAGCACTGTCCTGTGTGAGTTCACTAAAAGTGAAAAGCTGAAGATCGCCATCACTATCAATTAAAAACATTTCCAAAATGACTACAACATATTACTACAAGCACCATCAACAGTTACTAACCAAACACGTTACTAACCAAACTTCTCCGGAGTCGTCCAGCAGGTTCTCGTGGATCGTGGCTGCTGCTGTGATCCTGCACGACGCCCACTACTCATACTATTACTGTCATTATTGCTACCATATCTGCTACTGTGGTCATCTTATCATTCATTGTGTCCTGTATTGTGTATTGTGTATTGGGGCGGCAGTAGCTCAGTCCATAGGGACTTGGCTTGGGAACCGGAGGGTGGCTGGTTCAAGTCCCACATGGACCAAAAAATATGGAAGGTGGACTGGTAGCTGGAGAGGTGCCAGTTCACCTCCTGGGCACTGCCGAGGTGCCCTTGAGCAAGGCACCGACCTGCTCACTGGGCGCTGGTCTGGCTGGCTGCCCATCACTCCACCATCTCTCTCCACATTTGCATGTCTATGCCGTTGTACTGTGTGTCTGGGTTAAAAAAATGTATGTAAATAAAAAATAGAGTGAAAAAAGAATTTCCCCATTGAGGGATTAATAAAGTATATCTTCTTCTTCTTCTTCTACACGTGACATCCATTGCACGTCTGTCCGTCCTGGGAGAGGGATCCCTCCTCTGTGGCTCTTTCTGAGGTTTCTTCCTCCTTTTTTCCCTGTTAAATGTTTTTTGTGGGCAAGTTTTTCCTCACTCGAACCGAGGATCTAAGGACAGAGGGTGTCACTCCCTGTACAGATTGTAAAGCCCTCTGAGGCTAAATGTGTTTTGTAACTTTGGGCTATACAAATAAAATTGATTTGATTCGATTTGATTTTAAAATCCAGACTCTCAGCATAGGGTTCATGCTAAGCAAATACTGTAGAGTGGGATGGCAATGGATTGGTTGTCTAATTGCTGCATAGCGAGCCTGACCGGGGTCAGAGGTGGACCTGAACCATCATTCGTGTCTTCACATGAATGACCGGGAGGAAGGGCAACAAAGAGATAAAAAGGGGAGGACAAGGGGAGTGGGAAAAACAGAGTGAGAGACAAAACAATATTCCTGTGAAAGTCCTCGCTGCACTTTCACTTTTCATCAAGTGTTTTGGATTCACACGAGCTGAAGGAATGCACCGCGGGGCAGCCTGCAGCTCACCTTGACAGTGCACTGTTCCCCTCATCAACATCTCCCTCCCCTCACCTGCATTAAATCCACGTCTCAACATGTCCACCTCAGTCCACTGATAATATGATATGATAATAACATCATTCGGGTATCATTTGTCCACACTAGTATCCTCTATTGAGCAGATGTATGGAGAAATATTTCACTTTTATTTGATGTTTTCATCCGGATGTCAGACTGTAAACAGACCTTTTTAGGGATGTGCTGACAAGCTGCACTGATTGATGTCAAGTTTAATACATCTGCACAGTGTCTATAAAGTCAGAGTGAAGAGTTTGGCTCCGGATCACCTCACAGAGGTTACTGAGATTAATGGTTTTGCAGGTCATGTGCAGGCATGACAGAGAGTCCGCTCCCCTGTGTCCACCTCTGTCTTTTATAGTTTTGTAGCTGCAGGCTGCATTTTTCAAAAACACTTATCCAAAATCCAGTGTGGCTTAAATTAATCCCCTCCTTTTGCTGCTCAATGAAAACGGTGCTTTTCCACAAGCTGTTTGCTTTTTACGCCTTGTAAAAAGGTTCTCGCCTCCCAAATTAGATAGTGAGATTGTAAGACTAGCTATTACAGACCTCACAGTAGACCTATCGCTCTGCTAGAGTGAAAATCTAAGACATACAGTCTGTTACTGTGAACTCTTTCCTCGAATACAAATCAGGCAGTAAAAGAAACATCTTTGGCCTTCTAATGAATCAAAAACATAATATTCGTGTCTGACCACCCTTGAGATCATTTTTACACTTAACAAATGAGATTAAACATTATCTAGCTCGTTAATTTGTGAGTTTGAGAAGTGCTGGTTACCATTTTTATTCCCTTTGGACAACATCAGGATAACAGTTTCTCCTTGTCTTTTTGCTAAGATAAACTAACCGGCTGCAAGTAACTCCATATTTACTACACAGAAAGTATCAATGTTCTCATCTAACTCTTAAAAGTGAATGAATTTTATGTTGCTATTTATGTTGCTGCTCTAGTTTCTGGTTGTCTATAATAATAATGATATCAATCATCATAAATCATCAAAAGTGTGTTTCCCAAAATGTTAAAATACTTCTTTAAACATCTTGAAAGTCAAAACTCAACATGATCTTGATAGTCAAGTTTTCCTTATTGCTCCGAGCTAAGGTGGGCCTGACATAAATAAGCTCATGTTCACATATGTTCATATTTATATACGTACATATATAACACCCCATTTCTTCCAATCTCACACACCCACAGATACACACACCATAAATAAACTGACCAAGAAAAATAAATTTGCTCATAAAAGAGAGTTGTTGCCATTGGATACAAGATTAGACTTGGCTTGTAGCCTCCCCTGAGAGAGAAAGATAACATGTTAAATTAAGTTATGTATTGGGTGTGCAGGCCAGTGGAACAGTAGCAGCCAGTGCTGGAAAGTGGACACACTTAGCCCTGAAGGCTTTCCACTGTGTAAGCCCTGAACACATCTTTAAACCAGGGGTGATAAAATGGCCAAATCCCAAATTTTGAAGGAAATCCCTTTCCACCAGCTCAACAATTTACAATCAGGCTTTTCTTAAAAATAGCAGAGCTTACAGTCACTCTCCAACATGGTGCTGCACTCAGTGAATACACTGTTTTGTTGTCTTTTAGCATCTAATGACTGACTATAAGGCGGGGTGAGGGGATTAAATATGTCATATTTATAAATAATACCTCCACAAACACGAAGAATAAAAAGCCTGCACTCACTATGACAAAACCCTCCCATCCACATACTGTTTTCATAATGGGCCACTTGAAGAAACACTCACAGACTGTTTGCTCAGTCAGTCAGAGGTCCTCACTGTGTTGACTATTATTCTACTCTCTACAGGGTGGGCTATTTGACTGGAGGTATCAAATGATCACCTATTCTGTTTTCCCTTGAGTGGATGTAGTGGTTAAAGCATCAATGAGCCACTGTGGAGGTGCAGGGCTCTGACACGCAACCAAAAAGGGAAGCTGTCAATCATCTACAAGGTTTAAACCACCTCAGTAATGCTCTGTCTGCTGTCAGCTTGAAAATTTAAAGCACACCATTTACCTATAATTGCTCTCTACTGTAATTACAAGTTATCTTAAAAGTAATTACTTGTAAAACGTTGATATGAGGTGATTCTTCAACCTGTGTGAATTTATTTTATCTTCAAAAATGTAAAAATAAAATGACTACATGCTCTAGCAACCAGTCATACAGACCATTTGTATACTGTGCAGGATATAAAGTGAAGAAGGGCAAACAGAAAAAAGGTGATGACTAAACTGTAACCCCTAACTCCATTCCTGTCTGGCTTCATGAAAGAAACTCTTCAGTCATGACAAGTTTAAAAATCCAACATCTCTCCCCGGAGGAAAAGAGAGTAGTCTTAGGTGTGGTTGCAGCTCTTGGACCGAGTGTTTTGCATGTGTTTGCATGATGTCTTTTTTTATTTTTTATTATTCCTTCTCGTAATAACTTCAAACTGAGAGGATAACCATAATTAATTGCAGAAAATGTTTGCAATTGCAGAATCTGTAAACATCTGCAGGAATGGACGATGCAGCTGCCGGACCACATAAACCACAGGCAACACCACCAGCTGACCATAGGAAAGGGCCTTTGGGAGTGAGGTGGGATTTAAATCGGATTTTTCAGTGGAAGAGTTTGGAGTGCACTGAAATAAAGACGGACCACAAGCATTTACCAAGCTTAAACCAGCCATGTCCCGACAGCTGGTGTCTCCTGTCCAAGCTGAGTCTCCAGCCTTGTTATTAGACAGTGGCTGGTTATGGGGTCTTGACCACGGAGCTGCATAACGTCACTTATCATCACTGTGATCATTTCTGTGTGTACATGAACACACCTAGACTATAACAAGTGTATCAGACACTCCCAAAACAGCAAACTTAATCAAATCCATCACTCAACCTGACAGTCAACACAGCAGAACACGGTCTTTTTTTTCACCCATTAATAGCAATTTACTGCATTCCACAAATCTGTGCTTGCAGGCAAAGTCTCCACTCGTTTTAGATGCAGTTTAAGCCACAGAATAGTTGTGCAACAGGTAAAAAAAGAAAAAAGAAAAAAAAGGACAGCAGCACCATCTACCTACAAACGTGGCGCACATAGAGAAGTGTCACTAAGTGAAGCTGAACCATGTCAGTGCCAGACGTAAGTTGTAAATCCTGGAAATGTAGTAAAAATCTAACTACATTATCTTCCTATAACCTTAGCATATAATTAATTAATTGTAAATATTTTACAGAACTGTGTGTTACAAAATTAGTTTCAATTGTTGGGTCCACTGTTGCTAAGAAAATTTTTCTCTCTGTTTTTAATCAATATTCATCTTTCATATAGGGGAATGATGTGACATGCTTGCTCTTGTGAGGCAGGAAAGATCTGAGCAAGATGCTGCAGTTGGTACATAATTTAAAAGACAAGGAAAAATACAGCTGGAGAAACTTTAATGTATTTATTGATGCATGAGAATAGTGGGAAGCTGTTACAGTTCTGCTCAATAAAATATTTTTCAACTAAATCTCTTGACAAAAAATAGGAAAAGAGTCAGCCAACACAACAATCCATTATGTTTCCAGCTTTGAAAAAACAATATAAGTATCTGTAAACAAACTCTAAGAAACATTCTTATAATACAAAAGCATCCAATTTGGCAAATCTCCCAATTCTTATCACTCTTGCATGTGTACAAGTACGGCACTTAGTGATCAGTACCATCAACTTGTCAATACATCTAATAGATGTGAAAAATAACCAAAATCAGTGAGAATTTACAGAAACGTGCTGCCCCCTTGAGGCAAGAGAATGTTCACATGTAATTGTGACATTCTTAAGAATAAATAAATGAAATATTAGGTAGTAAGACAGTGTTTTAAGGAGTGTAATAATACAGTAAAGGAACTCCTCCAAATTGTACTAGCAAAGCCTTCCCATAAAACAGGAAATATAAGCCAATCATTACTCATATTTATACATTATAGCTTTAACAAAGACTTCGTCCCAGATTTGTAAGTTAATTTGTGTTAATGACATCTTGTACCCGTAGATTAAAACAGATCAACAATTTATTTTTTTATGTTATTTTGTGTGTGTGTGTTTTTTTTTTTTTTTTAACAAGTGAAAATCATCTATTGAGTTCAAAAAGCTGTTGTGTCTCCAAAATCTTTGTTCCATTTGCTATACATGTCAAGAGTCGCTGGGCTAACACTGGGCTTAATGCGCTTCAGGGATTCCTCAAAGTCTTTCATCTTGATGTTACGCATCTGTGAACGCAGACAGAAGAGCATAACTATAGATATACATACTGTTGCATAACAGACCTTTTTCACAGTGGCTATTTTCACGTGAAATAGTAGGGTCAGCGCAGGTGTTCAATGATACTAATTAAGGTTCTGTTCCATTTTTTTTGCAGCAGAGACTTACAGTAACAGTGAGACTTAACATACCCTGACTCTGTCTGCCCTGAATGGAACCGAACCGTAAGTAGTACCATCGGTAACACCTGTGTTTACCCTGCTATTCCATGCTGCTCTGTCTATTGTAATTAAATAGGCATCAAGGAAGTATATGAACTATTACTTTACCTCACTAGCAGCCACACTTCGAACTTGGTCTGGGCCCAACTCTGTCAAGAGAATTTTTACATGAAAAACAAGCCAACTGTTGGCAAATCTTCATCATATAGGCTAAAATGTAATTGTAATGAACTAAAACTATAATACAACTAGGTGTGTAAACATTTTTTAGATAACTGAAACAAAAGCTAGACTTTAGAAAAAAACAAAAACTAAAAAACTATGTATAAATAAAATGTCTGATCTAGCTTTGGTCAAATTTGTCAACACAGCGAGCACGAAAAACACGAAACCAACTGAAACTAAACCTAATAACTCTGACATGAACCACATGATGACTGTGAGAAAGATGTCATACCTCTAATCGGCCCCAGTGCAGCATCTTTGGCTAACGACGTGAGATCACTTCCTGAATATCCTTCAGTCTTTCTATAAAGTTACACATCCAGGAATTAATGCAAATAAACACAGAAATAATGTTAGAAAGATGGTATGCCATGTAAATCCTGAGACTTACTTTGCAAGAGTGGACAGCTCATTTTTGCTCAGTGGACACCCTTGTTTTTCCAAAAGATTTTTCAACAGTGTGAATCTCGTCTGCAGGAATGAGAGTTAGAGGCTATAAGTCAGTGAACTTTAAATGTTGCATGATTCACATTTCAAAGCTAAAGGATCAGTGATCACACTAATGAACTGTGATGACGGTTCCACAGTAAATACCTCTGCATCCGGCAACGCCACGTAAATTCTTTTTGCAAAGCGTCTGTAACACAAAGGAGAAATTAAAAACTGTAGTGAGCCGGTACGAAAACAAAAATAAAGATAACCGTTTAGCATATAGTGTTTCACCATGCACCTTAGTACTGCTTCATCGAGCTCCTGGGGTCTGTTGGTCGCTCCCATTACAAGCACCCTGTCGTCCCCTCCTGACTGCACCTGAAACAAAGAGGCACTGTTGTGAAACTAACACCAGAGCTCTCTGAGATAACAGTGACCTAAACAGTCTGAAGCTGGTTCAGGATCCAATTTCAGAGGCGACAGAGTGACAGCTGCTGCTGCTGCTGCTCTTACCCCGTCAAATTCAATGAGGAACTCAGTTTTTAATCGACGAGAGGCGTCGTGTTCTCCCTCCCTCCTTTCACAGAGCAAGCTGTCGACTTCATCTGAATGTGAAATAAAAACAAAATGAGGACGTTTGGGGGATAAAAGTTTGGGGAACATTCATTCCATAAATCGAGTAGTACAAACCGATAAAGATGACGGAGGGCTGTAATTCTCTGGCAACCGCAAACAGAGCTCGTACAAGCTTCTCGCCTTCTCCCACCTGTGATCATGATGACAGGAAAGGTTAAGTAAATAAAACCTACACTAAATTTAGTGCACTGTGGAGAGCTACTCCATAATAAAGTACAAAAAGTGTTTTCTTACATATTTAGAGGTCAAACTGGCAGCACTGATGTTGAAGAATGTGGCTTTTGATTCAGCTGCGACTGCTTTGGCCTTGTGAGAGGAAGTGATGGCAGTGATTCAACTGATAATAAACACAACACAGCTATATGCAAATTACAAAGCCCTGTTTGATCTGAATGAATTGGTTTGCTGTGGAAAGAAGACATCCTGCCAGAAATCACTTTCTGACCTCATCCCTTTTGATTTGAACAAATGTTTTCCTGCATGTTAAGTTACATGAGAGAGTGTGAACAACTGTACCTCTTTGATAGGGACAGTGTTTCCACTGCTGAAGTGGAAAACTTACAAACACAATACACAATATCCCAACGGCTTGCTGAAAATTAGTTTCTGAAGTTGTGTTTCAGAATTTTACCAGGCACGAGGAACTACTAAAAAAATAAACAAAAGAACATCTTCATACTGTCACATCAATCTGCGTGAACAATTTTTAGTGACTTCATCTCTCTTATTATGTAATTTCATTGAATTTTCTGTCATTTGCATCATCACATGTCTTTTCGGTCATGTGATGAGGCATCACACAGTGTCCGTAGATATAAAAGGATCATTCTAAGATAACAAAAACATTCACGATTCCTATTTTCATGTGATTATACCCGAAAGAAAACCTAGTTTTGCATTACATATTCAATTTCTGCTATATTTTGTAAATAGAGACCCCTAAATCTGACACACTGAGCCTTCTGTAGGATTCGTGTCTACACACCAAAAACTGAGAAGTTGCTGCTACGCAGCTGATGGAGACCACAGCATGAAAATTTCAGGAGATGTAAAGAAATATGACCTACTGTATAACATATTTTTAAAAAATATTTTGGACTAATAGTGTTGAAATTGTGGATAACTTTCTTTGTAAGTTATCTGGCAATCAGATCAATCATGAGTAGTTGGTTATTTGGGCCTTATTCTAACAATCTTGTATAGGTTAATATGCAAGAAAAACAACATATGAAAAGGGGTGAGGTCACAAAGATGCCCGATGCACTTCACTTACCAGCATGGTTTTCCCATTTCCAGGCGGGCCAAATAAAAGCAAGCCACGTGCCGGAGCTCTCAGGCCAGTGAAGAGCTGAATGACAAAATGTATAAAAGTATTCAATGTAAATCTGAAAGAGTAGAAAAATAATGAGCAGACAGAAACAGTTTTTAAGTGATCACCTCTGGTCTCAAAGCAGGGAGGATGACAATCTCTTGAAGTGCTTGCTTGGCCAGTTTCTGTCCTGCGATGTCTTCAAAGGACACAGATGCTCCACTGCAGCAGACACAGGAGAAACTACTTTAACCACAGCTCAGGATTTCACACATTCACTGACAGCAGAATGATAGTTTGGCTTCTAAATACCTGTCGACGATTTCATTTAGAATCAAGTTGGCCAGTTTGCTGTCGACATTCTTGAAGTTTTTCATCTTTGTGGGCTGTTTCACAGCTGCTGGTTTGCCATTTTGAGCTCTTCCAACCCGTGGAGTCACCTGAACGGGAAGAAAAATACCCAGAAAGCAGCAGAGTCAGACATGTTGAAATAGTGTACAACTGGACCACTAAATGCCATTTTAAATATTAAATCACCTTTGGTTCAGTGGGTCTAGATGGGGGTCTGACAGCAGTGGAGGGCCTGATGTTGGTGGACACACCTCGCACTGCAGGCTGACTCTTAGGTACAGACTTTGGTTGCGGATGGACGTGGTTTGAGGTCTTTGGGGGATCACTATTTCTTCTAGATGACGCCAAGGTTGCATCTGTGAAATAAGAGCAGTATTGATCCTCAGCATCGCTGTATGTAACAATAGTGTTCAAAGTAGACACCAAGGTGCCACTTACCTAAATGAACAAGTCTGTCTTTTGCCATGGTGAGGTTTTCATTCATTTTATCTTGAAGTCTCTTTGCTCGGTCATATTGATCTCCTGTTAACAAAACATCAAGCTTGAGGCTAAAGCATGTCAACACTGCACACTATGTACATATCGACGTTTGTTTGCACATCACCTTGTCCGGTGAGCTTTACTGCAATCCCCCTCTCAAGCACAGCAATCCCTTTCTTGTACCACTGCATTGCCTGCTCCTTGTCTCCTGTCATAACAGGGAGGAGGGGGTGTTTATTACAAGCGGCCACACGCCAACTAACAACTCCTGAACACAACAAACAAACAAACCTGTGTCATCTTCGTCAATCCTCAGTGCCTTCGAGATGTACTCAAACGCCTGCGTGTGGTAGTTTTTAATAACTTCGCCGTTGTCTTTGCTTTTACTTGCGTTCATTTTGTCCGGCGTTACTCTCACGTTACTGTCTCCTTATTCTCAGCTGTAACTCGGAGCCACTTATTGAAGAGGACACGATGAAAGTTGGCCTTTAAAACGCATTTATGCTCGGCTCATTCCGAAGTCTGTGCTCTATCTGAAACAACATAAACATTAACCTTAACATTTCATAAACATATTCCCAGCAAGCTTCCGCTTCCCCGTGTGTGCACTCTGGATAACAGTCCCCGCCCTGCAGGTTCCGCTATACTGGCAAATAAATATGATTTCCGGTTGGATTTTCAGAATAAAGGCGTAATTTCTGTTCTGCTTTAAAAAAAACAAATCGATTTCCAGGTTGAATATTCCGAATAAAAGCAAATACATTTCTGCAAATTCTCAGCATTCACAAACCAACTGAGACCAACTTTACATGCCGTACTGTCTTTTTTCTCTACACGAAAATTATTAAATAAAAACGAAATAAATAATAATCTCTTATGTGAGATCTCATTGTTGTTATAAAACAATAATATCATCCATATGTTTCAGCAGTACATTTTAACAACAAAGTGCACACAGTTAGTTATCTGTTCAATGTGGAAAAGACTTTTTACAAGACATAATGACATATTTTTCTCTCTGTCTGACACCTCATACAACAGGCCTTTGTCTTGATGTGTTGTATTTTTATCTTCTCACATAGGGCAGTTCCCATCCTAGATCTTTTTTACTGCTGAAAGATCATGTATAGACATCAAGGTATAGGATAAACATTATGCCTGAAAGAAAATAAACCCTGAGAAGAGACTTTGTCATTGTTTATGCAGCCTTAAAGTGCTGAGATAAATGTCCACAATGTCAATTTAAAGTTGTTTTAGTTTTCATTCAGTTCCATTCAATTCAGTTCAAAATGCTTTATTGCTGTGAATGTCATGTGATTAATGAAATAAATAAATAAAGAAACAAGAAAATAGCATTGAACACATGATTTATGTGTGTGCATGTGTTTGCATGTGTGCATTTGAAAGATTGTTTCAGGACTGAACTGTGGCTAAAGCAATCTAATCTCTCTCTCTCTCAATCTCTCTCTCTGTGTGTGTGTGTGTCTACTGTAGAATTACCTTTTATAATAATGAATGTTCAGAATCAGAAACAATTAACAGCTCTAATAATTGTTGTCACAGATTGTGTGAGCTTCAGAGACCAACAACAGCTGTCATGTGTCGTTGTCTCTTAGGGCGTGACGAAATGAACGCTTTAGGATATGGCGTGATATGCTGCTGACACTAGTTTCTCCAAGTAGATGTGTATTATCAAAATCTTTAAATGTACATTTCATTTCAAGAGCTCACGTTCTCATTCAAACTACACTGAAGTCATTTTTCTTTTATATCACTTCATATGTAATGTGTGAATACAACACAAGCAGTGTTATTTAACGCGTATTGATTTTGCTTTTCCTTTAAAGGTAATAGTAAACACTATTCTCTCAGGCAGATGTTTTTTGGTTGACCGTCTCTTCTTATTGTCACAGTCTATCCGCTCACCTGACGGCCAGAGGAACTTTATAATCAAACGATCATCGCAGTGATGGCCACGCCTCCTGAATTTTTTCCACCAATCACTTTATGTTGGTTAATAAAGCAACCAATCACAACGCTCTGACGTCACCCCGACAACCGTTTCCGAGCCACCCCTTACCTGGTCCGATAGACAAACCAGTAATCCTCCGATCCGGACTGTGACAGCTCTTGGTTTTGTTGTTGCTCCTCTGGTTGTTAGCTCTCGGCACGTTATAAAGATTTAGCATTTTGTGCCTTTCCTAGCTGTACTGATAACATCGCCGGGCTGTCAAACAAACTGACGTTAGCTGCTCTCTCCGGCTAACCGGTAACAACACAGCTGACGGAACCCTGAGCTCGTTAGCCAGCTAGCCCAGCTGTCTCTCTCTGCCCTTTGTCTTTACGATTAAGTCAGCTAGCAGCCAGTTGTTTCTTCTCCAGGTTAGCTGACATCGGCCTTTGCGATTTCACTTTTTTTTTTTTTTTTTCCCAGGTTAGCTGACACCGGCCTTTGCAATTTTTCTTTTTTTTTTTTTTTTTTTTTTTTGCCTGACAAGAGCTAAGCAAACCAAGATAGGCGGCTTGGGAACCAAGATGTCGAACCGAGTGGTGTGCAGAGAAGCAAGTCACGCCGGGAGCTGGTACTCTGCTTCGGGTAACTGTCAACAGAGCACCATCTGCGTTAGCATGCTGCGTGCTAGCAGGCTGCTGCTGTTGTTGTTGTTGTTTTCATGGCAGTGTATTTCATTGGGTTTATTAGCTGTTTATTTAGCATAACGCTCGTTATCCTGAGGTCAGACGCTGCCGGATGAATGGCTTGCCACAGCACAAGGCGATAGCTAACGCTAGGTTTGTAACGCTAATCCAGTTGATGAAAAGTCGGGTTGCTAACATTTAGCATTTATCGACCCCTTCCCCCTCTCTCTCTCTCTCTCTCCGTCTCTGTTATCCCATTTGGTGCATGGTTGGTTGAAGCTTACTCAGCACTTCTTTCTCGGGTGGTCGATGGAAATGTCTCAAAACAAACTGACATCTGCTTCTGAGCCATTTTTGACCAGCAATCAGAGCTATCGATTTAGCGATCGTTAAGTTTGCTCATATTGCAGAACTTCCTGGCCTAGCCGCTATCTTGCTACAGTTATCATCTCCCCCCAAAAACAGCTTGCCACTAACTATTTTAACCATAACCTGCCACTTTTGTTTTGGTCTCCGACCCTGGCTGGTTTGAGTTAAGTGCAGAAATACTCCTGCCATGAAACAAAGGACTGGGTTGGGCAGGGCACAAAATTGTAGGTTCATGTTGCTCCCCTTCCCCCATTTCACCAGCTAGCTGCCAGTTTCTTGTTATTAAACACCGCAAGCCTGCCTGTTTATCCCTTTTTGAGATGGCTTCTCTGCATTGTTAGTAATAGCCATTTTCGGCAGAACATGTACAGAAGTTAAACACTAAAGATATCTGTTACATACCAACAACATGTCCACAAGCTACATATGAAGGCTGAGCTGCCTTGAACCTGATTTTCCTTGTTTTCACAAAACTGTTTGTTTTTCCTGCATATTTAAATATATAGGTCAGCAGACTATGTCTGAATGATGTTGACCTAATGTAAGCATCATGTTGGTTTGTGATAGTAGAGTCAGCCACAGTTAGCAGGTTTAAAACTGATCTTATTTTTAACTTGGATCAGATCTATGGTCAGATCTAGATTGACAGTGAGAGTTTTTAAAACTAAAAGATCAATCTTATAACATGTTGTGTACAATATGTGGTAAATATGTTAAAGCTCATTCTAGTTTATTTCCATTTGTCATGCAAAATAACACTACTTTTGTAGACTAAATTAATCCCTGAACCAGATTTGGATGTCACCCTCAGTGATCCATACCTGTAGCGTTGCTGTTAGCACTTGCACACCGTCTCATTCTTGTAAGGAAGTATAGACAGAGTGGTATGAGTTGGCAGCTCCTGCAGTGATCTGAAATAAAAATGATTTTTAAAACGGTTTTGTGTATTTCAATTCTACCTTTTCAGGCTCCCAGCTGAACGCACAACTAGAAGACTGGCTGTCCAAAGCACAGTCCACAATCAGACCTGCTAGAGCCATCATAGCGCCGTAAGAACACAGTGACAAACAGAAGGGGAAAAAAAAAACAATGAGATTATATCACAACCTATCTGTGATACTGTCTCATTCTAATGTGACATTTTTTTTGTTTGCAGGCATGCTGGCTATGCCTACTGTGGTGCTTGTGCAGCACATGCCTACAAGCAGGTTGATCCCTCTGTTACGTGAGTCATTCCTTTTTTTTTTTGTCTCTGTTCAAGGAAATGCTTTGTCTGACTGTTTCTAATCATCAGTTTCCCTCCTACAGAGTTAACAGATGTTAGTTAGTAGATAGTAGAACCTAGTGCTGGCCGTAAACAGAGCGAGTGAACTGATGTTCTGTTGCCCTTCAGTCGTAGGGTGTTCATCCTGGGACCTTCACACCATGTGCCCCTCTCCCGCTGTGCCCTGTCAACTGCAGAAATCTATAAAACACCTCTCTATGACCTGAGAATCGACCAGAAGGGTATTCACTGTTTTCACATTGCAATCTACTTTTTTTTTTTTTTTTTTTTTAGTGTCGTTCAATCTCACATGCTACACTGACTGGTTAATTATTTAGGAAGGTATTTCATGTGAGTGATTATCATAACCACTGCTTGGATTGCTGTTTAGGTTTGTGAGGTGTAGAATGTTTTGCATGTTTCATGCTAAAAACCAAATAAGACAAACACCTTTTTTTCAGTCATTCTGGATCATCACACTTAAAAAAAGGTGTGAAGAAATCACAGAGCTATGTTTAACCTTTCTTCATTATGATTGTTATTGTCTAGACTGACCAGATCACCATCATGCAGACCTCAAGCAGTCTTAATACAGTTTTAATCGTCCTCCAGGGACCAGACAGTTCCCTGATTGTTAAGATAAAAGCTTTCTCAGTGATGAGGTTTTGCTTGGCTAGACACTTAACGGGATTTCTAATTGAAATGTGTGTGCACCTCCAAAAATAAGTAGACATGATCACAATCGCATGCAGAAATTAAAGTGAAACTCACCTCTGTTTTACAGTTTACGCTGACCTCTGGAAAACTGGGTTGTTTGAGCGGATGAGCATGCAGACAGATGAAGATGAGCACAGTATTGAAATGCACTTGCCTTACACTGCTAAAGCCATGGAGAGGTAACGCACATAAAGAGTGTCATTCATTGAATTTAGGTGTTGACACAAGACTCTTTGAGAGGAAACATCCACACAGAATGATGGTTTTTCTTAAAGACGAAAGAGTTTTTGTCTAAACAAACTAAAGTAATGATTCTCTATAGCAGTCGTCTTCTTCCGTAACTTTGCTGACACATTGCAGTAATGTCATGACATTTTACCATCACCTGTAGATCAATGGAATAGTGTGACACGGTGCAAGGCCTAGGACCACCAAATGGAAAACAACGGAAATGAACAAAAGGCAGCCACATAATTCACAAAGTCACATAGGTTGTCCTTCAAAAAAGTTGTTACAATATTAACATCTCATGAGCAAGATAGAATTACATGAATAAATAAGGCAAGTATCAAATACATCTACTCAAATAACCTCTGTGCCAAGGAAGATCCCCATATTCTCTCAAATCTACTCCATGTTTTGGGTTTGTGCAGATGCATCTGTATGCATCTGTAACATTCCCTTGGGCCAACATGCAAAGGAAGGTGGAGCGGTAGACTTCAGGTCAGGAGAATAAGTCTCTTAGCAACCACCATTCCTATTTGCAAAGCAACTAGTATGTTGTACAGCAGCTCAGAAGTCTCACGTTGTGGTTGGGCTGGATGCATCTGGAATAGGCTTTCAATCATCACTTAAAAATTGAAGTCCAAAATTGGTGTAATGTTGGGCAAAACCAGAATAGATGCGCTAGTGATACTTCTGCAGGGGTAACACTTTTCAGGAGACACTGATGGGAAGATGTGGTTCACTTTTGTTTCTGAGTGATGCTGTCTATCAACTTACACTAGATTAACCTGTTCCGTGAGATAATAGAACAGCAATGACATTTCCTGTTCCCAGTACTCTGCTGATATACCTGAATTCATCTCACGGGCCCAGATGTCTCTAATAATATCTGAAGAAACCAAAGTAGTAAAGCTGCTTTGTATCTGGAGGGAGTAATAATTATCAAGAAAACATACAGATCTAAAAAAGTTCAGATACCCTTCTCTCTCCAGAATGTAAACACCCCATCTAACTGTCCAGACTTGAATGAAGGATTTTGGCATTTTGGAACCTTTATTCAAACACTGGAAGATTGGTGAGCTGCTTTTTTCCGATTTACTATTCGCAACTGAACAACTTAAATACAGTGCAAGAGGTCTTTTGAATCTGCTTATTTGCTTCATTGCCATTCTATACATACTGTAAACCAGCATCTCATGGGCCCAGGAAAAAAATGAAAAGTGTGGTATGCATAATTGATATAGCCTTCTGTTAGGCGGGCAGGAGTCAAAGACATTTTCTTGGTTGAGGAAAGCAGGGATCAGGTAGTATGAATCGACCACAGCATCATAACACATTAGTTACATAGGTGTTTAATATAGTCAGCTTATAGGTTGTAGGCTGGTGGTTTCCCATTAGTTTTCACTGATGGATGTGCATATAAATGAATTAATGCAGATTTTATTTTCATCCATTCCCATTTTGCAGAATTATGACAATGAGGTGCAGTTATTGCACTCAAGTAAATTGAGTCATTTGATGTTCCAGCCACAAAGACGAGTTTAGCATCGTCCCTGTGCTCGTGGGTGCCCTGAGTGAGTCGAAGGAGCAGGAATATGGGAAGCTGCTCAGCAAGTACCTGGCCGACCCATCCAACCTTTTCATTATCTCGTCTGACTTCTGCCACTGGGGTAGGTACAGACAAATACTGAAGATGCATGCATATATGCATACTGTATCCAGCTTCGTACTGATGTCGGTTTCTCGTTTGAAGGTCAGCGCTTCCGCTACACGTACTACGATGAATCCCAAGGGGAGATCTACAGGTCTATCGAGCACCTTGATAAAATGGTAACCACTGAGAGATATTTGATCTAAATGTGAAATCACTTCTGGGATAAAATGTGTTATCATCAGCCACATTCACAGCTGTTATGGGGATGAAGTAGACACATTCACATCACAATAAACATGACCCATGAATGAATAGTGAATGTTGAATACCTCATGCTTAGGACAAGGATAGGAATATAGATAGATTTTTTTTTTTCTCACAACACTGGAGCTTGTTTTCTTGAACACAGAATGCAGTACAGGAAGATCATGAGAAAAGAAAACATTTCTAGAGATCATAAAATAATAGTGTATAATGTAATAATAGAGTATAAATCCAGCTGAACATAATTATATTGACAAACATGAAATAACCTGACCCTGTTTCTCTGTGTGTGAAGGGGATGGGCATTATAGAACAGCTGGATCCCATGTCTTTCACTAACTACTTAAAGAAGTACCGCAACACCATCTGTGGGCGTCACCCGATTGGAGTGCTGCTAAATGTAAGTAGCACAGAAGAAGAGCCTTACCAGGTGTATCGGTATTTAACATTTGTAGTAGATGTTGGTTCAGTTGACTGTTCACTAACTCCTCCAACTTAGTTACTTTGGCATGCCTCTACATAAAAAAAAAATCTCGTTATTAGCCAATAACTTTTGATTTAGCTGAATTTCGTGTTTCCAGCTGACTGATTTTAAACAAGAACCCTTTTTATTGAAGATTCTAACCCAACTCAAACCCCACTTGAGGCTAAAGCTACATGTTTGAAACAAAAAGTCAGCATCCTTAACAATTGATGATACATATAGGATACACAACAGGAGACAGGATTGTTCTTGTACTGCTAAGTTTTAGTATTTCAGGTACGACAAGGAAAATGCTTTATTTGATTTAGTGAATGGTCAATTGGCAATGAAAAACAGTAAAAGTTAATTTGTTAGTTGTAGAGTAAGTCATGAGAATGTGACACACTGTGCGTGTGTGTGTGTGTAAACACTCCTGGCATGCTGCGTGGTGAATCAAAGACTAAGTGGATGTTACTGATATTGCTGTGTTGCAGGCTGTGGCTGAACTGAGGAAGTCTGGTTTAGAAATGAACTTCTCTTTCCTGAACTACGCCCAGTCAAGTGAGTGCAGGACCTGGCAGGACAGCTCCGTGAGTTACGCTGCCGGGGCACTCATCGTTCATTGAGGTCAACTTTCGCAGGGGCCACTGCAGCGCCATCACCCTGCCCTTACTATCTATCGCCATAATCTGACCCAGACACCCTCCCTCTCACCCCACCCTCAGTTATGCCCACTATTTGCAGGAAGGACCTAGACACTCAAAGCCAATACAGTCTTCTTTCTCTCTCTCTCTCTTTTTCTCTCTCAGCTCTCCTTCGCCTTTCTCCACCCTCCTCTCTGTTTGAAGTGTGTCTCAGAGCTTTTGGTTGAAACATTTCATTTGAAGTGCAGTTTTGAGATTATGTAAGGGCGAACGGTTAGAGGAGATAGATGGGAAGAATGCATATTAGTTTGGAGTAAGCGTTAGGGGGGGAATCTAATTTCGTTTTTTTGCAAGGACTGTAGTTGTCCTTTTAGTTCCTTTTTGTTATGCTGACAAACGGATGGATTTGACTTGTAATAATGCAATCCTTACATTTGGACTCGATCTGTGCTCATGTACTTTGCCTCAGAAAAGGAATCGAAATAAAACTGCAGATCTTCACGGAGAATATTGAAATGTTGCCAGATGAAAATGAAATGAGTGTTTTGACTGACTGCTTCAAGCTGCATTCAACTCTGAAACTTTGAAAATAGTGTCATAGGTAATTACTACCATTGCTCAACATATGTTGTAGTTGCTAACAAAGGGCTGCACTCAACAAAGTTCACTAACCCCCTACTGTACAAACCAAAAACTTTATTACTCTGAGTTTATTAAATATTATCTTTTATTCACATTTTATTCCTTTTATTTCTCCAGTTTTCAGTAGTTCTATTAGATGTGATGGTATTTACTCAAGTAGTGTGTAGAGTTGAACAAAAGCAGTGTTGTCAGGTTAAGTTAAAGCCATCAACATGGTTTGCCCAATAAATTAGTGCGTGCAACACTGCTCCCAGATTCCAATTCTGTTCTTGTAGCATTATCGATATGTTTTTGTGTGGGCCAGATTACAATTTCAGAAATGTAATCAAAGCTGGATATTGTGCAAATTACTCCAACACTGACACCTCTAGTCTTTGTTTACACTGCCACCTTGAATCTGTAGCTATTGAATTGTCAGCATAGGAGACTTGAGCAAAGATTTCTTTTTTTGCTAGACTTGTAGAAAATGTCTTTTGTTACACATTCAGTTCTGTGAGAGCAGCAGAGCTTTTGGTGAAGGCCTAGATGGTTTGGTTAAATTGTAGGAGGCTGTTTATACATCTGTTCACTAGGTAGTAATTTACATTTTAGATTTAAGAATGCCAAAAGTTATCGGGAAGATTTAAATCTTCATCCTTATTTAGAATTTTGCTTTCCAGTTTTGTTGCTTCTCAGTCTATGAGAATTCACCTCAAAATTACTCTTGAGGAAGGAGGAGTATCAATTAGGCGAGGTTAGCTTAGTAATAGTTTTAATATCAGCACAAAGTCATAATGCTTTGCTAAAAGGTTTAAGAATCTACCAAGAAAAAAGTGACAGATTTTGCTCCCTGCTGTATTTTATTGGATCTGACATGAATATGAAATGAAAACATGAATATTTGTATTATGAAATGTCAAGCATGAGGATCACAATTATTAACAAAAAAAAAAGTTGTGTGTTTGTAGTGTAATGTAGTCCTGCTGCCTGAAATAGATTAAGAAAATGCGCACAAAAGCTGAATGCAAAAAACCTGATGATTCATAGTGGCAGTATAGGCTTTCAATGATAGTATGATATAGGCAGCACACAATGTCTGCTGTCCTGTCGTTTGATATTTGAATATCACTGACTGGCTTTTGCTGCTGAAGTCAAGTGTTCCCACTTAAATGATGCAGTCCTCTAACATCCCTCTCAGCACCATAAGAGGCATCACACTCAGCATTACGCTACAATGTCTGGTTGAACCAAGTGGGCACAGACTGACGTTAATTTAAGGGAAACTAGTAAAGCATGACACACTGTGCTATTGTGCCTTTTATCACTGTTGCACATATACATATAAAGTGTATTCTCACTTTTAGTCTTATTTTAGAATGTGTTCTTTCAGTTTTTGTTTTTCCACACGTACCCTCCTCCCCCCATGCCCAGTGCCCAACAGTGTCTCCAGCTCACCCAGCACTCTCAGGAGTGTCCCCCTCATCTGTTGTTCTAAAATGGCACCAACTGTTATCTCCTTTCTCCAGCAGGGAGTGGTGTTCTGTTTTCTCCACCCTCACCTCATTCCTGTAGAGAGACAAAGGCTGAACCTCAACACTGTTCATTTTCTGTTTATGGATCTTTGTTTGTCTTTTTAGGAAATTGTTTTTGTATTATTTTCTTTTCTTGCTTAGAGAATAGGAACTTAAACGTCACAAACCTAAAATATACTACTTAACTACTCCCTAAATGGAGTTATTTTTATCTCAGGTTCCACTGAAAAAGCATCCCTAAAGGCTCTTCAGAAAAAGCCGTGGATTCATGTTACAAAACAAGTAAAGTGTACTGAAAAGCATGTCTGCTCTGGTGTCTTGTTCTTCATGTATTTACAATCACACAGAAAATTGACTTTTCATGTTTCCTCACTAGCTTTAAGATGTTTATTCCTCCATAGTTGCGATTAATTTTGCAGATGTAGCATTGTGTTTGGTGTTATGTGTTACAGTGCAGTACTGCAAACTACTAATGTAGACATCTTGAGTACTAAAATAAATATTTACTATGATTATTCATTGTCAATGTACAGTGCAGACATTAAGAAATGTTGCCAGCAGAGGGAGCCAGATGGTTGGAGGAATATAGTAAAATGAACACACTGTTCCTTCATTTCAGGAACTAAAAACTCAGGGTCTGGATTGTATTTTTTTTATTCTATGCATACATATTCAGATGCAGTCTAATACAACAGTCCTGCTGTCAATTCTACCTTCATAACCACATTAACCACACAGGTGTTTCTGTTGTTTAACCTACCTCTATTTATACATGTGGTGTGGACAAAAAAAAAAAGAGAAACATTTGTCACCTGTAACACAATTCAACAGCACACACCAACACAAAAAATCTGAACATAACCTTAATGAAAGCAGGATGTTGTGCAGGACTTTTTGCATTAGGCTGTATTAGTTCTTGCAAAATCTACCTGGCAACTGAGTGAACACAAAGCTACTACAGATGTTACTCTGACTTTCTTAAGAAGATCTATCTATTGCAGCTCCCACTTCATAAATTAACTTGGATAAACATGTTTCAGGCTATACACTAAGGCAAACCAAATGCTGCTGCCTCAAAACAAAAAAAGAAAAATCCCAGTTGGCAGAACACGTTGGTGACTTGACACTGTACTATTTCAGTTCATATTATGCGGAATCACAACTCCCAATATAAACAGTCTCTAAGTAATAATTATCAGATTATAACTGACACACTATTTATCCTGCAGCAGGATTATATTCAGTTGCTGTTTCATGTGAGTGAATGAGTCATTAAGACAAGTCGGCACAAGAAGAACAGGTTACAGTTGTTAACATCTTCCCTTTTCCTATCAAGACTTGAGAATATCCAGTAATTTCACTATTGTGCTAAAATTATTCCTCAAAAGCACACGGGATGATACATTTCAAACCTCAAACAAGGGAAGATAAAAAGGTTTCAATGCTGTAATGCAAAATTATGAAGTTCTGATAATAATGTAAACAGAAATTGTGACTTTGTGATTGTGAAGTTGTGGTATGTTTAGTTAAGTGCCTCAGTCTATATTTACATTTCACACATTTCTCCCACTTGGTAATACCAAGGACTGGAAAAACTTAAATCACTTTGCAAATTTGCTCACACATAAAAATATAAACAGTGACATGATTTGAGATTGGCGTGGATGTTGCTGCGTTTTCAAAGGGAAGGCACAGGACCAACACAGATGTCTAATAGATGACTTCATGCTATCCATCCATTCTGTTCACTACTTATGTAACTTCAGCAATTAAACACCAGCAAGTACATTCTAAGAAAAAAGGCTAATCATAACCTCATCACCACCAGCAATGTTTGTACCCACACTGAAAAAGGGACATTTCAGCAGTTTGGCACACCTCTCTCTCGCTCTTTGGGAGGAGTCAGAGGGGCTGTTTAGTTTACATTCATTTGACTTCACACAGACGCTTAACGTTAGTTTGTAAGAGAGAAAACATTGATGCAACACTCTCTGACCCTGAGGCGCCGATCTGCAAGATGCACTGCTATGGGGATTTGGTCAACTATCTCTGCTGTGGGATGATCCTGGCAGGACTGGGGCACATTGTCCATCACAGGAAGACACAGCCCTCCTATGGACGCCACATGGAACTCTCTCTTGCAGCTCGGATGATCCCAGCCAGACTGGCCTGGTTCATCCAGGAGATGCCAGCTCTCCTGGTCCCCCTACTTTTGACACTCACCTCACACAAACCGTCCAGTATGGGGAAGTACCTGCTGCTTGGGACCTTCTGCATTCACTACTTTCAAAGGTAAGAGCAGAGACAGAGACAGCAGAGACAAACCAGACAGGTCTGGTTTTGGCCATTTCAGTTAAATTTCTGTTAGTTGTCACACTGGTTTCTATGATAATTTAGTTTTTATTATATTTACTTTGTTTTACATTGCCTCACACCTTATTTTGTCATATTTACCTTATATTACTTTGTGTACAGTATATGTGTACACTGAATTATGTATGGATCTGGTTGCTTATATTTATATTTAGGATTTTTGATTTGATTATGAGACTGATCCTAAACAAAATGAATAATTTGTTTAGTTCAAACGTCTTTCATTAATGTACAATAATAATGATTACAACCTTTTGTACATTTTGTACTTAATGATAGACACCAATAAACATTTTTGTATTATCAGTATCATATATTATTATTAATTGTAACCTGGAGTGTATAACCTTAACTTATAAGGTTAACTTATAACTTACTAACAGTAAGTTAGATAATTACTGTACCCTGGTCCGACTCAAGAAGCGAGGGAAGACTAATGTGCAAGATAAACACAAATATGTATTTACACAACAACAAAGTGAACAAGTGAAATCCATTCGGATTTAAAATCCCCTGAATAACCAACAAAAAAAAACAACCAAAAATAAAGTGTCCTTTCCAGTTTATAGCTGTTCTGATAGCAAAGTTCAATGTTCAATAAAGTTCAGTCCACAGTCCATTATAATCTATGTCTGTCAAAGTCTATTTAGTAAACGTACTACCCGGGTAGTGTGTATGTGTGCAGTACGTTGTTCAGATCTTATCTGATCCAGGTGTGATTCTTCACAAAGATGAGGAAGATGGAGGATTGTGCATCCTCTTCGACTCCGTCTCGCATCAGATGGGAACCCCTGATCAATATCAACACCGTCCGAATCGATGTGAATCCAGCAAAAAAAACAAAAAAACAATCTGCATAGCAGAATATAAAGTTATCAAATACACGTAATAAACCCAACTGCAATTTTCATTGGGTTACATAATTATTTTGGTAATTACAAACTCCTAGATGCAGAGTATGTATTCAGCCACACTATACGTGCCAGATCACAAAAATATTTGTGAAGGAAATATCCCGCTGCTATAATCTGAAGGCTAAAACACTCTGAGGAATGCATTGGTAACCTCCCATGAAGAGTGGCGCCTTTTTTCCCCCGGAACTTAAATGCTAAATCATTTGTACAAAATCTCTTTGCCTAGTTGGAAAACAAATTCTTTGCATGTACCAGCATGGATAAAATGTAATATTACCCCCTGCTTTATCTACTAAATCACAGGACATTTATCTATTCACTACTGACCAGAGGAAAGCCTTTCCCGTTGAGTGTGATGGTATCAGCAGGTTTATTCTGCACTGTGAATGGTTTCCTGCAGGGACACTACCTGCTGCACTGTGTCCACTTTGATGATGAATGGTCCGCTGACTATCGCTTTAAAACTGGTAGGAGAAATACGGATTTTTTTGCTTTTAAGTCTTTCATTTTCAAACTATAAAAGGCCAGGGTAAACATATAAAATGAACGTTTATTTTAGGTTTGCTCCTGTTTTACATTGGAATGGCCATCAATATACACAGTGACTATATTCTACGCAACCTGAGGAAACCAGGAGAAGTCGTTTACAAGATTCCCAAAGGTAAGTTATAAAGGTCACAATTGAGTAACATCTCATTCACTCTGTGCTTGTAGTGACTTGTGGTCTTCTTAATCTCCTGTAGGAGGTCTGTTTGAATATGTGTCTGGTGCCAACTACCTAGGAGAGATAGTGGAGTGGTTCGGCTATGCTCTAGCCACCTGGTCCCTTCCAGCACTCTCGTTTGCTGTGTTTAGCCTGTGTTTTATTGGACCGAGAGCCTATTACCATCACAGGTGACAATAATGAAAAAAGCTGTTCTGACACAGGAACATGAATTTAGCCATATTATGCCATTTTTGGGTTATGCAATGGTTATGGTTCTTCTGCTCCTCTGTTACAGGTTCTACAAAGAGAAATTCAATGACTATCCCAAGTTTCGAAAGGCTTTGATTCCATTCATCCTCTGAGAGAAAAAAAAAAAACTGGGCTGCTGTCTCGTGAGAGCAGTTGATGATTGAACCGCCTGAAGAAGACAGTGTACTCCCATTACTGTATTTTTTATTTTTTTTGACAGAGACAGCTGAAGAGTGACAGGAATGTGGAGAGAGAGATGGAGAACGACATGCAGCAAAGGGCCGCAGGTCGGATTCGAACCCTAGGCCACTGCTCAGCCTTCGTACATGGGGCGGATGCTCTACCAACTGATCGACACCCCTGATTATTGTATTTTTAAACAGAAACTACACTCATTTTACTCAACATGAATTGAACTCTTTTATACAAACTGCTATGTGAGAAATTCTGGGGGGAAAAAAAGGCACATTTTGTGACAAGACAAGACATTTTGTGTTGTTTTTGTTTTTTTTTTAATGCAAAAACTAAATGTACAATCTGCACAATAAATTCTAACAAGTGACACATCTAATTACATGGACTGGAATTTAATTCAGATTGTCTCCAACATGTCATCAAACAAAATACAGTAAGGCATTGTAGTGGAGCATTTAACTGCCTGGGGGTAATCTTTGTATCTACCCACATGGTAGGTGGCAAGTGTTTTTCATACCAGCCAGCAGGTTCAGACTGGTATCATTTTGGATGTATGGTAATGTAGTGAAAAATAAGCAGTGGGAAATGAATCCCTGACAATTTTTGATGCCGCCTACCTTGTCTTACAGCACCTACTACTGTAGTCCTCACCAACGGCAAATACAGCAGAATAATGTAGGATTGTCTAATAACATTAGGTCTGCAACTAAAGATTATCGATTAATCTGTTAATCAATTTGTTAATCGCTTTCTCAAAACTGATCAGTTTCTTGGTGTATGAAATGCCTAAAAATGAATGTCATGTTTTGTCAACAACCCAAAGATATTCAGTCTGGAGGAACCAGAAAATATACACATTTTAGACTCAAAACAATTATTTGATTATAAAAATAGATTAAAATTAATTCAGTATTTGACAACTAATCAATTTATCTCAGCAGCGCATGATAACTTGTTCCCCACGAGCTGAATTCTTTTGATTCACTTGTTGTGATAATTTAAAAAAGGCTTTTAAATTAAGCTTTTAAATTCTGCATGATTGGCTGGAAAGTTCACAAAACAGAACAGATTAATAATAGCAATCACTGTAGTGATCAGTATTTGTTTGTAATATTATTCATGTGTAGCACAGTATATCAATGACTACCAAAAAGGTAAATCACAAGACGTTCCCACAGACTCACTCAGGGCAACGCTAACATCTAGTGTCTGAATTGAATATTACATCTGAGTAACAAAAACAGCATTCATTCCATGTTTTATCATCAGAGTTCCACACTAGATAAAATGTCTATTCTGCTAGTTCATATCCTGAATAACATACCGCACATCCAGTGCTAGATTAGCAGTTTCTACAGCCACTTGCAATCCATTAACTTTAGCTGTGAAGGAGTCAAGCACACTTGGCTCCACAGTAGTGTCTCTAGTCAGTGGTGCAGGTGAGAACTGTGGATATTTAGTGTTTAGGTAAGTCCACTTCTTATCTGGGCTAGCTTGCACCAGTCCACAGCCACATAAACCCAAGCTTTCCTCCATGTGTTCTTCCATGACATCTGCAGGACGAGTCCAGTGGTGAGCATGAGTCAGGTCGATTAAAGAATTCCCACCGTCATGCTCCAGCGCTGTTACCACAGACTCCAGAGAGCGGCAGAATCCTTCCACTGCAAGAAGGTATTCCGTCTGTGAGCACCTTAATGCCTGTACAGTCTCTGTGACTTCATTCACGCTCTAAAAGATTTGGCATAATCAAGACATGTTTTAATGAGGTTGGTGTGGAGATATTTGGAATCAATAATAGTGGACTGCTTTAAGACTAAATGTTGGATCTCACCTTGTGTCTGATGTAAGCAGCCAAGTGGGTCTCTGTACACCCGCCCCCAAGTAAGGCAGCTGGTTCTCTCAGGGTGAGCCTCAACACATGCTCTATCTTCTGGCACACAACCTTTAAAAAGACGTGCATATGCACACATCAGTTGCGTTTGAAAAATATCTGATGCCAGTTGATGGATGCTTTTATCAAAAGTGCTGCAGGAGGACTGAAACTCTCCCCCTGGCTGTGCTCGTTAAACGCTCCACCAACTCAGCTTCACAGGGTCATATATTATTAATCATTTTTCTGCTTTATTGAATAAAGTAAAGCCCCAGAGGACAACAGTTAAGTTCCAACACGCCTCATTTCATCTTACCTTCAGCTCACTTAACATTGTCTCGTTCCTGTGACAGAGGATCATCGTGCAGATCGCTGACTCTCCAGGAGGATGTAAATGCAGCATTGTCTTGGATCCAAACTGCCTAATACTGAGATCCATCACCTTCCCATAGGCCTTGGCTGGGATTGTGCTCTGTAATGTGGCCACAGGCTGAGCACCTATTTGTTAAAGTGGACAGAAATGGAAGAGGACTTCTAGATTATATTAATTTGAAATAATAGATCCACCAAGGATTTAAGACCTACCTGTCAACTGAGTAAGTGGCTCCATAAGAGTGATCCCCAGTCTCTCTATCACTATAATACCATGACTCCTCAGGTACTGCTGAAGGACTGGATGTATGACCTTCTGGCATACAAAGAGCTTCACCTCATCTTTAACCACCTGTTTGCCGAGCTCGAGGAGTTGATCCAGGATCTGTGCGTCTGTGTCTACACCTGGGTGCACCTCAATTATCCCGTCTCCAAGTTCAGGAAGGTCTCCAGCAAGAGATGCACTGAACAGCACTGTGCGCAGGGGATTTGAATGCAGGTTCTCTATCTTATTAAGACAAAAGATATCAGGCATGTCCACCAGTAAACCTGGAAACACTGCAGAGTTTAGCACAGGGTGGCCTTCAACACACACAGTCACTATATTGCCAAGTTTGACTATACCTGGGCTGTTACAGGGGACAGTCAGCAAAAAAGCTTGCACAGCCAACCTGCTGATGTGAAGTGCCTCCGGCTCTGTTAGCACACATGCTGGTTTGCTGGAGATAATACTGTGAGCCAATCTGATCAAGTTGTGGCTGCTGCAGAAGTCAAGCTTCACTTTACAACCACAGTCTTCTTGTTGTAGGTAACTGGTGCACAGACCCAGCAGGTGTTTGTTCACTCCAATAGTCACATTTCCTCTGAGGCCAGACTGCTTTGCTTGCTCAATGAGCGACAAACAGAGGATGGCAGCAAACAAGCCGCAGTCACTGAAACGAGAAACGTGGTTCAGAATGGAGGTTTTTATCAGGTTGATGAAAGGCTGTGAGGAGGTGATGGCTGGCAGGAGGACTGAGGAGGTGGAGGTTGTTACAACATGACCTCCGATGTTGTTGTGAACTTGTTTTAGTCTGCCTGTGGGACCAAAGCAAGATCTCAATAGCTGCCAAAGTAAACGAAGCTTGTTACAAATGTCGGTGTTGTCCAGTGGTAGATCTGTGCAAAGAGATGGAGCTTTCTTGACGAGTCGAGACATCACTCAAGCAGCGATTTCCGAAAGCACTGGCACGGCAGGTGCACTGTACGACATGCAAATTAAATTGTGAATTTGCTTTTTGAGTAGCGACTAATGAGCCCTTCACGCCGCCTGTTTAATTTGAAAGAAAACGCTACCTTGCTTCTTCCATGTTAAGCGCCTTTATTTACCTATGACTCGAATAGTGCGACTTATAAGTTGCCTGACAGAAAAATAAACACATCTTTATTATAACTACACTACAACAAATCAAACAGTTTGATTTTATCTTATAGTGGCCATTGTGTGATTTTGATAATGTTTAGATACGATTCGTACATATTTATATTCGTATAAGGTAGAGATTAATACAGGCTTTATCAATGCGCAACTAGTTTCCATGGTCACGGTCGCAGCGTTGGGTCCTAGTGGGGTCCTGCTGTCACTTTCTCTCGCCTGTCGTTAGAAATAGTTTCTGTCGCGACATAAAATCAACATAAAACTTTAAAACTCCGCTACCGCGCTTCATAGCAGACATTAGCTGTCACTCTGCTGTCTTACTCGGTGTCTCCAAGGCATCCTTTGGCGAAAGTAACCCGCTAAAAAGCTCGAACCGTTTTTTGCCGTCATTGGACTACATCTTATTGGACTACAAACTGGGCGTGACGTCACCTCCCGCGGCCTCGTCGTTTGACAGATTCAAAAGTGTTGGCGGTATGAAGTCTGTTGTTAGTCCATGTGTACTTATATTATATTATAATATGTTATATTCATTACATTTGTTACTACGCGTTTGTAGCGTCATTAACGTGTCGTCTGCGACTGACGGCTCAACGCTGGAGCCGCCGTGTTGTTTCTTAGTAACCGTTTCGTCTTGTGAGCTGTTCATATGAATTGAACCGATAACACCGGATAGACCTTTATCCAGGTTTATCCACCACGGCACAACAACAGAACAAAGTGCTTTAGGGCTTTACAGTGCTGCAGCTTTAATCTATCACAGTCTAGGTTGAAGAACGAAGCTCAAATGAAATGATATCAAGTTAACTAACCGGTGTTAACTTTAGCTTTACTATCAAAACTCGTTACGTTAACATTAGGATTCAAATGACTGTGTTTAGGAGAACCATAATACCATAATACAGTTGTCCCTCACTATAACGCGGTTCACCTTTCGCGGCCTTGCTGTTTCCCGTTTTTTTTTAGTGTAATTTTGCATGTTTTTGTTTTGTTTTTTTTACAGTGTACTGTACAGTATGAACGCGCATTGTGTTCTGCGTCCTGATTGGCTAAGGGAGAACAGATTTACATAAATGTTCAATCGCTAGCAAGCGTGACTCTGAAGTGCTGTATGTTTGCAGTCAGAGAAACTGTGAAATACGCGTGAGTTACTGGTAATAATTCCTTATGTGTCAAACCTCGTAGATTGATCATTAAAATTAAATTTGTTAAAAATGTTTGGGCTTGAAAACAGGTTTTGGTCTTTGGTTTCATTTACTAATACACTATCGTACTTATTTTTGTTAAATCTGCGAAAGTTTGAACTTTGAGAGTGTTTAAATAAGAGAGAAATGGGAGAAAATGTTAATGCCTGTCTGAGAAAAGTGTATAAAAGTGTGTGGTTAAGGGTTTTACGGCCTTAAAACATGTATAATAAATGTAAAAAATAAAGCTGATTACTTCGCGGATTTCGTCTATTGCGGATTATTTTTAGAACGTATCCCCCGCGATAAACGAGGGACCACTGTAAATGTCTATAAGAAATGAAAAACTGTGCAGCTACAGTAACCATAGACAGTCCATAATAGTTTATGACAGTACAGCTAGTGTTATTTTTATTTTATAAAGCAGGTGCTAAACTAAATCTGCACATTGGACAGTGTGCATTTTTTTTAAGGCTGCCACCATGTGTAATTCATGACTATACACTTGTTTCAGGTGAAACTATCAGACTGGTGTGTTGACTGCAATGGCTCCTCTCAAATTTGTTATTAAGGTAAGTGAAAATGAAATATACAGCATGCAGACCCTTGTTGTGCAGTGTTGATCAGAATAGAATAGACACTTTATTGACCCCTCGGTGGGGAAATTCCACTCAAGTTTTTACATACATGCATAGGCCTGAAACAGACACACACACACACACAGAAAGAGCTCATAGACATGCAAAGGTGCAGAGATGGTGGAATGATGGGTAGCCACTTGAAGTCCCTACAGACTCAGCTACTGCCTAGTCGTATTATAGTGTCATATCTAATAGCGTTGAGTTATATTAATGTTAAATATTTATGTGCTTCAGCTATTAAAACATGAGGCTTTACGGGGTTTTTTTATGAACTGAAAAGGATCGAGAGATAGAAAAACTTTGTTATATTATATCATATTTATATCACTGACTCAGAATCTTCTCAGCAGACTTGAATCAATGCTATACCCATGTTACATTGTAAAAGTGGGTACTAAGATAATCTAATCACAAAAAAACTGGTGACCCCAAGTAAAATGTTATTATCTAAACATATTCTTTAGTCTCTTGTGAGTGTCGTGACTCGTGACTGTTGTTTCTAAGCAAAGGAGCTTTTAGATGTTTCTCACGCAAAACACACACATTAGATACAAAAAAAAAAAAAAGAATCTGCATTTAATTAAGCTTTTGTCAGTGTTCATGATAAACTGCTGTGTTTGTGTTATTGCCAAACAGACACTACTTCCAGCAAGTGGCTAGAGTTATTATGGTCTATGCTAAACCACTGAAAAGCTGTTGTGCAGTAGTGGAAAATATGCAATACAGGAGTATGCTTGCTTCTCTCGTCTTTGTCTTTACAGTATTAATACTCTGTTGCGCCATCTTTAATGTTGTTTAAACCCTCTCAGTAACAAATTCTTTGGCCACTAGGGGGAAGTACAGATACATGGTTGAACTGTCTTGCCCCCACATTCTGATGTTGTTATTCATCCCCTAGAACACGTTATTCAGAGTTTCTGGTCACCTTTTGTAAATCTCAACTGACTGCCTCCCTCAGAGCCTTTTGTTAATGGCCATACAGAGCAGAGGAAACTCATTCTATTAAAAATCAAAGCTGTTCATCCATAGACTGATGCTCTGTCAGGAATAATGCACATCAGATGTTTTTGTTAAGTGCAGGAAAAGCCACTGGTCTCTCTTTTGTTGATGTTTCATTTATTGAGAGTTTTGGACGAGGGCTGCAGACATTTGTGCTGATCTCTCACATCCTCCATAATGCCACGTGTGCCTAGTTGACCAGATATTGCATTCACTCCCTTTATTTGTTTCATATGCATGCCTGCATACAGGCTACTCCACCACCCCCCTCAGTCGGTTGTGGGAGAGTAAAACCCTGGAGGTTCACGGAAGGTTCCTTCCCACTGGGCACATAATGATACTGTTGTGTTACTCTGCCTGAGAAAATGCACACAGCCTTATACCATGCTTAACCAGATAACCACAGACAAGTATGTTAGAAGGGATCAATCCAAACAATAGCATTCGAGGCGCTACCCTGGTCTCCTCTTTCGCAAAACAAACACCACCGCCGCCATGTTTTTTAATAATGAATTAACAAAAATCTGCACAGACTGTGAGGATTATTGAAGCAATTATGAGTAATGTTCCCGGATTCTCCCTGCCATGTTTAGTAGGCTGTTCAGCAGTGTGTTTTATGATTCTTTCTCCTAAGATGTTTTCAAAGCAGCTCCCCTCCCTAGTCTGTGGAACTGCAGGAGGTGCTGGTATGCTCCTTCTTAAACAGGCTTAGACTATATAGTGACCTGCCACTTCTCAGACCTCCTGAAAAGGGCCTGCAGGCTAAAGCACTGATCCACTGAAGCGCTTTGCTCTCTGCCAGGACATTACTGCTGCAGAGCCCTGCAATCTGCCTTCTATTAGCAATATGCACTGCTGACTTTCTAACCATCTAATGTAGTAGGTTGAGACAGAGGTTTTTGAGAATAAAATATTGAGGTATCACAGAGCAGTTTAATGTCAGAGGTTTTTGTGCTGTTTAGTGTTGTTGTCACTGTGTAGATGAGCTCATATCGGACCACACATAGTGCCCCTGTACAAAATCATTGTACTCTGATTCAAAACATTTTGACACTTTCCAACTTGGGGAAGGTGACATGGGTTTGAAAAAAAATAAACCCTCTCATCTCAGTGTTATCATACAGAAATCACATTTCCTAATGAAAAGGCCAAACACATCTCAGCCTGCTACCAATTTCTCAAGGATGTGGCTGCCCGAGTTTTGTTTGCTGAGTGTTACCTGGAGATATTCCTGTCTGTTCTTGCTGCTGGAATTCCACTCTTGGGTTGTGTCTCTTTTTATCATCAAATAAAAAGGACTCAGGTGTGCTAACATTCACCTGAATGAAGGGAGCTTTGCACACAAAACTCTTCCGCGCACTATCTGTAAATAACATTCACTTCAATGATAATCAGGTTTCACGCTTCACCGCTCAGTATATGACAATTTGAGAAATTGGAAAAGAGATGTTGAAGGGGAAACCCAGGTGACTCACAGCACAGAAAGAGCTGGGACTGAGTCAAATAAA
Source organism: Larimichthys crocea (assembly GCF_000972845.2). Classification (NCBI taxonomy): domain Eukaryota; kingdom Metazoa; phylum Chordata; class Actinopteri; family Sciaenidae; genus Larimichthys; species Larimichthys crocea. The sequence goes on from NC_040013.1 coordinate 11,323,877, forward strand.
GCCTGAGAGCAAGGTTGTCACACCCACAGATCTAAAGAGCTCCCCTGGGTTCTTTGCAGACTTGCAGAAAGAGAGAGAAAGTCAGAAAAAGTAAAAGACAAATGGAGAGTGGGAGAGATGCAAGTTTTATTGAGTGAGACCGCATCTGCTGCCCTTTCTCTCCCAATGTAAACATCTGCGGCTGGTTAGTGTTAGCCTCTGAGCTAAGTGCAGTCCGAGAAGGTCTGGTTCTTATACGGCGCGATAGCAATGGCAAAGGGCAGCGAGGTGGGGAGGCGGGTGAAGCTGCTTGAAGAGTTTGGGCCCTGTGCCCAACTTGGAGCAGCACAGGCGGGAGGATGGAGAGCCGGGTCTGGGAGAGAGATAAGGGAAGGTAGAGAGTGTTTTGGGAACTGAGAGTGATATAGACCAGAGCCCTGAAGACTAGAAAGGGAAAGGAGCCGTCACAGGGTTTGAATCGGGATTTGTTTATTTATAGACAGAAAATATGAAGGAATTTTCTCATGTTGTACTGCGGACTATGCAGGCAACCTCGGACTGAAATGCTGAAATGTTTTTGTCTTTGTTAACCCCTTTTTCTCCTGCAGGTCATGGATATCAGATTGGCAGTGGGGAGAATCAGGATAGAGAAGTTGAGCTTAGCCTGCAGGAAGACTCAGTCCTATTCATTCACTGTGTGACAGCACACAAAAGATGGCACAATAAAGGATTTGGTATTAAGTAGCGCTCCTTGCCGCTTCTCTTTCAGCATTCAGCCTCTGTTCGTAACTCTGAAAGCCTGTGCAAGACAGAGAACAAAGCAGTGCTGGCCCACTTTAGTATGTATGAAAAGAGTAACTTCCTCTAGAACTTGGCCCCTTATCAAACCTTTCTTTCCAACAACAGCGACAGTTGCTCAGAGTATTGCCTTAAATGTGTCAAAGCAAAGTACACAATGAATGAATATGTCAGGTTAATAAAATCCTTTAGCGTCCTGTTTATGATACTGTAGAGACATGGTCTTACGGAGAAAGGTAAATGTTGTAGTACTTGCTGAGAGGACTTTTGAAGTTGTTTATCTGTTTGTTTGTTTTTTTGTTTTAGGTATACTGGTTATACTTTGTTAAAGGAAGACACGCTTCTTGTGGTCTGTATTACGGCATCTACAAAGTATTAGGCTGTTTGCAGAGATCTCACTAAAGAGGGGCCATAGCTGGACTTTAAGGGGGGATATATAGAGGTCATAGTTCATGACAGAGTTCAGCTTAGAGATCCACAGGTCACACTTTGTGCTGGGAGTTGGCAAATTTAGACCACATGATGTGATTGTAGTCAGATCCTTTGTGTACAATTAGATTCTTCTGCTTTTTTGTCTTATCTGCCACGCTCAACACAAACGCTCTTTGTAAAAGCTTTGATAGCTTCACAAAATCAGCGCAGCCTCGACTCAAAGACTGACACTTAGGCAGGAAATTTACGCCTCGGTCCAAACTGCTACTTTTGCAGGCCAAATGAATTGTATTCTTATTAGTGTGATTGGATTAGTTTGCATTCCGGACAAAATTCCCCATTTTGAGAAGCCCAGGGAATCACATGCTGTCTTAGCGTAAGAGGCAGACTAATGTTTATCATTAATGTCCAGTTCACAGTTAACTCTTGTCTGCTTCTCTAATGTGATAAAAGGAAGTTAGTCTAAGGCTTGCTAGATGTCTGGCTTTCAGCCCAAAACTCTGACTCAATCAGAAGCTCTGAAACCGCTTCAGGGGATTCACTGTGTTGTGTCTTCCCAGGACCGAGCAACTCTCTGTACTGCTCTCTTCATTCCAGGTTATTGATCAAATTAAATTGTTGCTCTTTAGACCATTAGCTTGTGTTATTTTGAGCCATGTACCCTAGAACATTGATCTTGTGGTCAGGATTTACACGCATGCATGGGATAGAATATTAGAAAAATCTCATTATAAAGCAGTCCAGTGCTACGCCAGCATTAGCTATGAGCTCAAAAATGGTCAAAAAGATGGAGGTGAAATGACATTTCACTGACACATTGTCAACAAAAATTTCTATACCCATCTGTAAAGCCATCTGTGGGTTTCAAAATCAGGACACTAAAATCAGGATGCAAAAACCCATCCAGGATGTGTCAAGTCCAACCCCAAGAAACCACTATGGTGCTCATCCACTACTCTTTCCCTGTGTTTTGATTGACAAGGTCTGACCCTCTGTTGCTAGGCTTTCCCAGACATTGGTAATTGTTGGAGGCAGTCATCTGAGGCCACCAGTCATCCGTGGACCGCTGTGAGACAAAGGGCAGAGGATGGAGAGAATACTGATCTGTAGGGATGAGTTGATACTGACAGGCAGCGTGCACACATTTTATACATGAGGGCTTGCATATTGAGGGGGGCTCTGTTCTGGTCCATGGCACTCTGGTGTTTGTGAAAGTATGTTTTTGTATAACAGCTTTTGTTCATTATTTGCAAAGTTTGTACCGAGAACATCCTATTTGTGGTTATCACATGATGATGGAGAACTTTTTATTTCCCTCTGTTCTCACATATTTCAGGATGTGGCAGATAGTGATGAGTCAGAGGATCACAGATTAATGCACTGCCTTTGTAAGAGACTTAGAAGGACATTCATTTCCCATTAATCTTGATACATACATAAGTACAAGTTGGCACGCAAGAAGGTTTTAGGACTTGAGCAAGCTATGACTCAAACTAATTAAAACATTCACTGATTGGGCATATGGGGGCGCTCTCTCCTCCAGTTGACCTGCAAGAAGAAGTAAGGAAGCAGCTTTACTTAAGTTATTATTTGCAGTAACACAATGGGAAAGGAAAATGCTCTCATGTGGGGAGAAATAAGAACTTTCACAGCTTGTTGTGCTCAGAGCCTGTATTTAGCCTTCTTTCACTTGACAAAAAGGTTCCCAGCCCATCTTTTTATAGTTTTATAACAGCAAATAAAAGTTCCTCAATCTCCTTTTTTAACGAACGACCTGACCTAACTCCTTTTTTAAACAAGAGGAGGAGACCAATGGAGAGAGTTTGGAGTTGGGAAGTGTAGACTTGCCTCTTGAATTAGGACCTAAGCAGCGGGGGCCTTCCCCCACACACCCCATTAATACATTCTCTCGTGTCATCCTGAGAACAAGTCCGTAGGAACACCCCTCAAGTCTGGGTTGTAGATTTTAGTCATTCTGTCTGCGATACTTCAGCTCAGGGGACGAGCCTGGCTCAAAACAAAGCTTTTAGTGTGCATAAGTATTCCCTGTTACTAAATGAACGAGTAACCTCTTATGCTTGCACACTCTCTCTTCTCCAGGTCTAAACAGTGAGCCTGAAATCTGTGCCTGGTTTTGTCTTGATGTGTTTTTGCAGCCCTCGTTCAGTTCAATGCTTTTCGCTGCATTATCACTCCAGGCTTCAGGGCAGTACTTGTTGCTCCTCTGTGTCGTGTTGTGGGTGGTCTCAGTCCATCCATTACTTCCTTGTCCAGGGAGAAGCGAAGTTCACACGAGACCCACATCCATTCGCTCTCTGCAGCGGGCAGCTTTTGCACTCATGTGTAAACTATAATCAGGCTAGCCCGAGAAAGATGTAACAGCAACTTAACCAGCCATGGCATTTCTGGCCTCCATGTCCCTTGTAGCTTATTGTCATTGACACAATGACGTAGTGCTTCAGGAATCTACTCTGCAGCCCTCTCCTCAGCACTCAAAAGTTGTAGTAGAGAAACATACAGTGCTTTAGGGTTGATCTGCAAAGTTTTATCACCACTTTGATGCAAAGTAGGATAATCCTAATTTATGTGGTACAGCTTTAGACTTTTTCTGTGCAGCCTGTGACCTCAGGCAGTGACTGCATTGCAAAGATTATAGAACAAGAAAATAGTTTTTATGCTGAGATAGGGGAAATGTGAGGAGACAGACAGGGCCATACCTTTTTGTGAAGAGATCGGTAAAGAGATGGCTAGACAGAGAAACGGGAGGGAAGGGACTGCTGTGAGGGGCCTGGGGTGATGTTTGAGGACACAGGGGGTCGTTGTGGTTTGTCTCGCTGTCAATCACCCAAACTCTGATTTCCTTTGTTGTCTGTAAGCTCAATGCCCCTCAGCAACCTGTGGCTGTCCTTCCTCTTTGTGTTACAGTGTGGGAACTTTGCTGTGCTGGTGGATCTCCACGTTCTGCCCCTGGGCGGCCAAGAGGACGCCAGCTGGTTTACTACAGACCACATCGAGGTACAGACACAGGGAGAAGGGCGTGGGTGTGAATAAGTGTGTGTGTGTGAGTGCTTATATGGCTTCTGTTCTGCTGGGGACCTTTTCAAAAGAGAAGCAGCGTGGAATCTGAAATGACTTTGAGCCTTCTGTCTATTCATCTTAGAGGTTTCATTGTTGTAAAACTATTCTCATCTCTCCACCTAGCCACTTGTGGAGTTGCCTTACTAGCCTTTTACTTGAGATTGCTACAGTCCCCTTAGTTGCCTGTGCTCATCATCATATCCTTTGTCCTCTCTGCAGCTCAATAACATTTTACTGTACTGAAATATCTGCACATTGTTTGTAGGATGTTACAGACCTGGTTCGAGATGCTGTGGACCAGAGAGTTAAGCAGTATACAGAGGTCTTACACAATAGAAGACAGCCCAAACAGAGAAAGGAGCTGGCACCTGCTCCAGCCTTTTCTGTGAACGGTAACAGTCCAGTATTTATTATGATACAATGTATTGTTTTATTGAGTTTTGATCTATTATTGTGCATAACATTGCTTCCTTATCTTTTTACTTGGAGCATCACTATATATACATATATGCATATGTATATGTATATGTATATATGTGTGTGTGTGTATATATAATAACTACTAAATATAATTATATATTTAGTAGTACAAGTTATAGATGACTGCATTCCTCTGGTATGCAATCATCTGTGTCTTCCCTTCCCTTTGCCTGTCTTAGGTGTGTCTATTGTCAACTCTATGCCATGAACTCAAAACCATTATGTATCCACTTAAACCTCTCTGTAGAGATATGTCAGTGTGCATGGAAGTGGGCCACTGAGCTCTGAGGAGGATGGAAAACGAGTTACAAAACAGTCTAAAGAGTTTTACATACTACCTTTTCGAGGCGAATGTGGGAGGAAAGACAACAGAACTAGTTGGGGCATGGTGGCTCTCTACGCCCAGGGTGTGACCTAAAGGCAAGAGCTGATACGAGCTTTCATATTGTGTTGCAGTGTTTATCTTGGCTTGAATTGTAAGTTCATTAAAATAGCTGTATGTTGGTTACCATTCTGTTTAAAGTGCTGTTGGCACTGGATGACACCCTGACATATACAACCATATACACAAGTTAATAAATCATTGGCCAATGTGAATAAGCCAGCTCAGTTCACCCCTATTTATCTAATGTGAGTACATTCCTCCAGCCACCCACACACATGCCTTTGAAGCACTGTAAGCTCAGCTTCAGAGGAACCCCCAGTTGTGTGTTGTGAGGCAAACAGGTTTGTCACAGGTAGCAGTTAAGGGCAGTTAAGGGCTCACTCAGCAGGGCAGGCCTGACTGTGAGAGTAGGATTAGAGGGCAGTCGGCCTCATAAAGTTTCTCTTATGGCTGCAGCTCTGCCTCTCACGCGACTCCCCTCCACTTAAGTCTTCACATCCACTACAACGTCATGTTTCATGTGTGGATTTGTTTTCGTATACGCACGTTATTCAATTTTTCTCTTAATAAACATAGCCTTCATACGCAGGCATACGGGTGCATGTATGTGTGCATGCACACAGGTGCTCATATAAGTCAGGACCAGTGAGAATCAGAAGGAGCGACAGTGTGTTGGAGAGATGTATCCTCCCTCTGGGCTAGGTGTGAACAGGCTGACAGTGTAAAGTTACTGAAAAGCTCATATTGCCCATGACAGACTGAGGAGAGACAGGCATCTCTAATGATGGAGATCGCAGAGCTCCACACACACACACACACACACACACATACACACACACACACACACACACACACTTTTGTGACTGCTTGAACAAGGGGACTATCAGTATTTCAGCAGTGAAATATGCATGTAGAAATGATTAAGCTCCCTGTAGCCTTGCCAGAAAGAACGTAACCAGTGAAACATGACTCCATACCATATCGGAGAATTTTCCCCTCCTCAGAACATGAAAAGGTATAGCGCCTAAAACAGGCCTGCATAGTTCATGTGCTTTAGTCCTATTAAAGGTCTTAAGTGAGTGTAATGACATTCTTGGTCTTTTCGTTGTCCCATGTGAGGGAGGTGGCAGAGCCATAAAGGTGGAGACTATGACTGTGAGAAGTAAGCAGGCGGGCAGGAGCCATAAAAAGGGGAGGACAGACTATAGGCTTAGGGAGGGAAGCCCAGTAAACCTCAGGGTGGGTATTAAGTATAGGGGTCGTCTATTCTGCAAGCAGGTCAAACGCTAACCTGCTAATCCTCACAGGACTTTCAGACTGTCCGGAGCAGGGAGTGGAAGCTGGTTTTTCGGCGCGTATCTGTTTCAGCAGAAGACCTCTGTCTGTCTGTGTGCAGCACTGTTTTATTTCAGAGCAGAATTAAGCTGGATATCCTGGAGTGAGACGTGTATGTGCTGGAACACGTGCATGTTGTTGCATATAGAGAAAGGTGTCAGGCGGGGGTAGAACTGATGTCGGGGCCAAGAATAGGCGGATGGAGTGCGGTGCTATGTGTGGGATGGTATGGGAGGGGGATTGCGGGTCTTGTATGAGGTGGTGTTTGAGCTGGTGCCAGCGTGAAATCACAGGGGCTTCCGCCAACAGACAGCAGTAAGAACAGCCTAACAGCCTCAGCTGTTGGCACTTCAAATGAGCCATCAACAGCTTTTAACATTCCAAGGTCCTTCAGTGAAAGTGTTTGTATCGGAGTTATCTCTATGGGCTATTGTATTTATGTACATACGCTGTGTTGGGTGCATATGTGTGTGTATAGCACCCAGTGAACATGTCAGAGAGGGGCTTATCCCGTGTCTTCTGCCAACATAAATCCAAGCCATTCCTTTCAATCTCAGCTGCACAGGCCAATTTCCAACTGTCACCCCTCCCCCTTTCAATTTTTTTTTTATCATGGCTACTTGAGACTTTATGATTAGCTCATAGTGATGTGATTTATTTATGTTTTTAGAGAGATGAACAGGGGGAACTTTTCCCACCAAACATTTTGGCTCTGGACAAGCAAAATGGACATGCTAGACTTTAGAAGCCCAGGGAAGGGGAGAGGCCTCTTGCATTCTCCCTGGTAGACCGTGTTGAACACACCCACATTTCTCAGAGTAATTACAGATTGAAAATGAGTGGATAATGGGTTCTCTGTGCTTTGAGGACTACATTTTTGTCATTTGATATGATATTTGAGTAAGGGAACTTGTGGTTGTGCTCTGTGACAGCGAGAGTGTCACAGTTGTCTTCGCAAAGATGCCACTGTTTTGCAGAAAAACCTGTTCATTTCAAACACGGCCCTGTTTGGCAGCATAACATCCAAGACTGGCCTCAGGTTTGTTTGCCAGACGTTGCTAATACACTTAACTTTTTTCATAGATTAGATTTTGTTTACTTAAAGTGCTGATTGCGTGCTATCTTGATTTACATTTGCTCTTGGTCTAGCATTGTTTAACTCAAGGGGATATTGATGCTGTACTCCGTAATGGTGTATATTTGTGTGTATGTGTCGAGTGTAAACTGAGAAGGCCCATTTTACACGGATTTAGTTAACATGCCATTTCAAACTGCCAAAGCACATTACCAGATGTCATACGCCTACTATTAGTATTGATACAGCCACATTGATCTCTCCACATGAGGCACAGTTCGGGTATGGTTTAGCTCAGTGTTTGAGAGTCTTCCTAGCAGTCAGAAGAGTTAGAGGAGCCGTGGCAAAGTGGTACCTAGAGTCTGTTTTAGCCCATGGCAGAGCTGGTTCCTTCTTCCTCTCCTTGCACAGGTGCCAGGGCTTAGGGGGAGTGAACACCTGCCAGCCTGTTTCCCCATGGCCACGGCAGGCTGGAGAGGCATTTTCCCAGGCTCCCCAGATGAATGGTCACTAATAGCCGTGGGAGAGGGCTTTGCGAGTGCTGCACAGTGTACCACTGACTCCTCTTGGCAGCCCTATGAAGGGGGCTTAAGGCAGCCTGGCCATGGCCATTGCGGGAAAGGCACAAGTGTTGCTGGATAGCTTTACGGTTGGAGAATGTGTTTACGAATGACCATCTCCCTCCCAATGAAGAATGCAGAGGATGTGTAGAGACTGAAAGGGAGATGGCAGGACACTGCCCTGTCATAGATCTAGTTTTGTTTGGCTTCTCTTTGAAGGCCTATAGCCTCAGGCTTAAACCGTTGGAAAAAACGGTTTAGTCAGACTTTCTGTGTGACATGTACATAAATATATGTGTGTGTGTTGGGAGAATAAATACATGCCTACCTTTCAGCCTCTAACTGTGACACTTTTCTGAAGACAGAAGCATTTTTCCCGAGACAATCTGTACCACAGCTATGACTATTTATGTGAGTGGCTGCTATGTGGGGACTGGTCTGTAAATAGAGAGGCATGCCTGTGGCAGAGTTACCTGCACTTCTCTGTGTTACTGGGCGTGAGGCAGTCTGGGATTAAGGCAAGGGGGAAACGGAGACCTGTGACAGGAACAAAGGAATTCCAAGGCCCAGGCTGGAAATGGATCCTGATCAGAGTAGCCACTCCAGCCTGCCCCTCTCCCCACTCGCCCTCCCTCCCCTGGCCCCTGCTGGGCAACCCCCTTCCCCCTGGTGCTTTGTGGTGTTGCTGTGGCTCTTTAAATCCTTCGTGAAAGCCCCTGGCCTTACTCAGCAGCAACGTATAGGACAGTCTGACTCCACCAGCAACCCCCCACCCCTCCCTATTATTGCTCACATATCCACACTTTCATCCTTTCTTTTACATTTATGCCCTCTTTGCTCTCCTCTCCTGTGCCCTCCGAGTCTGCTCATCTCTGCTCTCCTCATGTCGTCTCTTTATGTTTTCTCACTTTCTCTTCTTCTCCTTCTCCGCAGGGTCAGCTGCAGTCTCTTAGGACACAACCACAATCCCCGCCATAGCTGTCACACCACACTCTTTTCCCATATAATTAGAGCCTGAGCCTGAGCCTGAGCACGGATCACATTCATGTGACTGTTCCCCTTTACCACAATCTGGTCTGGGAGATGGCACATACTCTCTTGAACTCATGCTAAGTGTTCAGCCTGGCCAGAATGCCTTGTTTTAGGAATTTCTGAAACGTCTCAGAGGATGTCGTTTTTCTCTGCTCTGTGCTTCGCTTTGAAAGAAGTGGGCATATGGCTCTTATGAGCTCTTTAGTTTTTCCTGTGGACAGATGTCATTGTAGCTGTGTGCCAAATTGGCCCTGTGTTGTCAGGAAAGACCAGCCTAAGACAGCCTCAACAACTGTAACGCAGTTTAATTGTAGATATTAATGATTTCCAGGTATTTATGTTGCATTTCAGTCAGTGTATTACATCATTTATGTTTAAAATTCAGAACAAAGTCAATTTAAACACTTCATGTTAGGCAGAGTTCTGATATGGTAAAGCCCGGTGCTTGAGAGTCTTCCTGTGGCTTTTATGAGCTCTGTGGTTTTTCCTGCGGACAGATGTCATTAAAGCTACGTGCCAAATTTGTTCTCAGGAAGACCAGCCTACAACGACAGTATCGACAACACAGTTTCATTGTAGACAGTACTGCTTTCCAGGCATTTTGTTCCCCTACAGTTAGTGTGTTACATGGAATGTTATCATTCACTAGTGACAAAGCCTAGATCGACTTGCCATGTGTGACATGGTTCATCTCTTTGTATCTATAAACACAGGCTAGCATATTTGCAGAAGGCCCAGCAAGCAGAGGCAGCCAATGAGACCTTAATCTGAGTTTGAAAAGGCCAACACAGTGCATAACTCAAGTCCACAAACTGCTCTGCATAACATTAATCCAGAGTAACTTAATGCAAAATAAGCAGTTTGCATCGTCCTCGCTCTTTTAAGACAAACAGTGGCAGCGCTTCGAGAGATTTGTGGCCTCTTAGGCTAATTAAGATATAATGATGATTTAATATGACATTTTGTATTGTGACTGCATTTCCCTCATCAGATAATGTTTCTGAGAACTCGATTTTTTGCCTTGATAATTGTTCTGTGCTCCAAAATGCTCCCCACCACTTTAGTCACATGCTGCATTATGGGTTGGCCTGAGCTACCATGCTGCGGCGTATTTTGTAACTGCGATGAAGGGGTCACCCAAATGTTAAATTGAACACTCATGTGCAAATATTGTTTCAGGTGGACGTTGTGCAGGATGATAAGGCACAGTGCTCTGCTACGGCCGTAGTTACAGTTACACACAGAGAGTGATGTCCTTCCAGGAAAGCCCCCACTTACATATGGGTAACTTCCTCATGCTCTCTCATCCTTCACCACTCCACCCCTCTCTCTCGCTCTGAGCCCCATCTCTCCACCCACACTTGAGGACAGAGGGAGGGGGTCCACATCAAAGCAGAGATGTCAAAAGAACAGGATTCTCAAGCACTGATGTCTGACTGTCCTGCTGATTCAACTCCTGTTCATAGAGGGGTTGCGTGGGAATTGCAGTTCTCCTGACATACAGTCACTACATTACATGCACACTAGAAACATGGTTTATTGGAGAAATCAGGTTACGGCGGGAAATCGGTCTTTACATGCATTGCAATAACCAGGTTACTGTAAAATCTGCGTTTACATGCAGCTGGTGGGTAATTTCATTCCTGTCCTTCTAAGTGACATGTTTTTGAAGCAGTGTCTTTGTACTAACTAACTGAGAAGCACATGAGACATTTTAAAATCATCTATGGAAACGACCTTATGTAGATCTATTCTGTTTTAAGAGCTTAGATTGAACTGTTTTGCATACAAGTATACATCACAACAGCTTTAATCTTTCCTTCCATCTGTTGACCCTGTTGCCACGATGATACTTTCCTTATGTGTCGGAAGTATCATTGTGCACATCTGTTAGAAACCCAGCTCAGCATGAACATTGCCCAGAAATTGGTTACCTTTAGCAAAAGTCTTGCTGTGTTTAATTTACCCTGATTATAGAAACCTGTTTTCTTGCTGACATTATGCTGAAGAAATCTGCAGTAAACCAGGTGCATGTAGATGCACTGAGAGGTTAAAGGCCCTGGACCCACTGTGGTCAGCCTAATGTATGGCCGGGACCTGCTATGGATTCCTGAAGGAGTCACAACTGCATAGGCTGTCAGGAATGTGGATGGTGAGAAAAAGTAGGCTATGGCTGTTTTAATGATCTCCTCAGGATATGACTGAAGTTAATGAAGTCTGTTCCATGGGGGCTTACCTTTGACCCTGGTCTGAATGCTTTTAACCCCTGTCTGTTCCATTTTACAGTCCTAGTCACTCTGGATGTCTTTTGGTTTGTTGACTTTTCTTTCCTCTCATTGTTTTCCCAGGAAGCGGTGAAAGCTGCAGGGATATGTGTGTGTGTGTGTGTGTGTGTGTGTGTGTGTGTGTGTGTGTGTAGAGTACAGTACTCTAGCCTTGGCACCAGCCCTGAGTCTGTGTGTCTTTTTTCTGCAGTTGTTCTGCGGTATGTTACAAGATGGTAGACGACTCATACAAGCGGTTACGATATTATCTACCACATTTCTGAAAACATGGCATGCTGGCTTGTTTACTGTTTGATTTGACCTGTCATAATATTGTTGTGCATCGGGTTTCAAAACAATTAAGCAAGACCATCTTCTCTCGTAGGAAGTACAAATGAAAGCCTTTAAAGTCTCTTCTGTACAGATTTGGGTATTGCACCACTGTGTGCCACAGTTGCCACAGAAAGGGGCCACTCATTCCCAGAGGAGGCACTAGCAAACTGTTTGTGAGAGAGAAACATGAATGTAAGCTTAGCACGAGAGAACCCGGGCAGAGGGCCAAGAGCAACTCTGTGCTGTGCAGGACGTTATAAAGTTGGAGCAACAGCTGATGTCTCGGGCCATGGCGTTGCACTGGTTCCCAACTCTGTGTCCAGACGTCCCTGTCAAACTTGTCCTGGGAATTGGCAAGCTCAATCCACAAGGGAAAGAAATGAGAATAGTTGTAGAGCTAGACATGAGGCTAAAGAGTGTAACGAACTAAATCAAAAGCTTTTAAAAACATTGAAAGCCATGAATGTACAATGAAAGATGCTTGCTTCCTTGGCCCTCCTTGACCCAGAATGGGCAGAGAAAACAAAACAGTGATACAGATCTGCATTCTTCTCTGGGTAGACCAGAGTAGTCCAGAATGAGCAATGGGTGATCACTGCTTTGCTATTTAAAGAATAACAGAATATTTTTTTTGTTGTTTTTTTTTACAGTAAAGGAATGCTGCTATTGCTAACTGCAAACATGCTCAACATACCATGCAGTGTTTTAATGCAATTTCCCTTTGGGTATCTATCTATCTATCTATCTATCTATCTATCTATCTATCTATCTATCTGTCTGTCTGTCTGTCTGTCTGTCTGTCTGTCTGTCTGTCTGTCTGTCTGTCTGTCTGTCATGTCAAGTCAACACCTGACCAATCCAACATGTGTTTCAGTTGCTGAAGATTTGACTTCACCACAGTGGCCACGAAACACACAAAAACTCAAAAGGCCCTATCTATGGAATAAAAATGTGTCATTATCATTATACCTACAGACAAAACAAAATATAAATTGATTTTCCTATGAATGTCTTTTTATCATTCACTTAAAGCTGTCACATGGCCCCTCTAATGCATAATAAAGATTCCCAGTCTGAAGCTCCTGGAGCCCTACTGGTGATATATAAATCAGTCATAACTAGATGGCTAGGATTACAAATAATAGGAAAGAAGGGAAAAAAGGAATGCTGGCAAGATGAGCTTTTTTCTGAGAGCTTACAGCTTGAAGGATCTTGGAAAATACCACCTTAATAAATCCTATCATAAATACAGATTTACACATTCGTAATATTATCATGGAATTTGAGAACATGAATAACTGTTCTGAAACTAAAATGTGAATAAGGCTGTAGACTATAATGGTTTCTACTGACACATTATGATTCAAGCATTGTCATTTGATGCTTGCTCACACAAATTAATGCTTATCTCTCATTAATCCTTTTTTTGTGCAGATTAGAGATTTGTTTTTGTTCCGTCTCTGAGAGGTTTTAATGTATTTTCACAAATCTTGACTGGGTTGTCTAACATGAATTCTGCTGTAGGCTAAATTTCTAAATCTACCTAATAGCTTTTGTGGTTCAAAAACATTCCCATAGGTGCTAAACTGCCAAGTGTTTTAACCTGTCACCCGGGTAACATTTACACTGTTAGCTTCAGAAAAAATATTGATTGTAATTGCCTGGTATCATAGTAACAGACTGTGCTGCACTTAACTTTTGATTGTTATATTTTATTCTTCGATGACAGACTGAGCTTAGTTTGTTTGAAAAAGATTTGACCGAATGTTTCATTCATTTATTCCTCTATTCATTTTAGTACAGCACCAAAAGTTTGGACACACCTTTCATCCAGTGGTTTTTGTCTATTTGTATTACTTTCTACGTTGTTTAGATTAACACTGAAGACCTCAAAACTATGAAAGTATTTTGTATATTAGTATTAGTATAAGTATTAATAGTGTTTACTAAAGTAGTGACCCTGGCTGCTAATTCAGCTGCAAGCACAGAGAAAGAAAAAAGACAGCAGAGGTGGTGCCATTAATCACTGGTCAGTGGACTTGAGCATATACCTGTGGCAGTTTTGTGGAAAACTTTAATTGCATGTCATTATCTAAAGAATCACAAGGCCGCTTCTTTTTGAAGACAATAATTATATACTTTGAGTAGTGCTGCAATGACATCAACCAACAGAGAAAGGATGATGTTCACAAAGGCCTGATCACACGTGTGTGGGCCAGTGCTGTTAACGTGCTGTCTTCTCTGCGTGTTGTTTGTTCGTGCTAACGCAGCATGGAACATATTTGTAGGTCATCGTTTAGAGGCAACGTTTCCAAGTTTTATTGATGAGTGACTGATAGTGCCGACGGGTGAAAACCTCCCCTTTTCCATAATGTCAGCTTTTTAGAAACAAACAAAAGAGAAAAAGAAACATTTTAACTTGATGACAGTGCATATTGACATTATCCAGGGAGTTCTGAAAAAGTCTTGAGTGCAAGAGGTCAGGTTTTTTCTCAAACTATGGAGGACATGTAATCCTTAAATTGGAGTTAGAATGCTAAAATCCCCTTAGTTAGCAGTTAACAAGGTTTTCACACGTCAGCAGTAATATGAGAATGCCAAACAAGAATAAGAAGGTGATGGGTAAAGTCAAGCAGGTTATAATTTTAAAGTCAAGAAAAGGAAAGTGGTACCAAGTAGGAGGGTGAGCAGGCTCTGTCAGCTTCCCAGCACTGTTGTCCTGTTTACAAAGAACAACTGGATAGCGTGTTAGCCAGACCCATGCTTTAAGTCAACAAATTCCTACCAGATTAGGCAACAGGCCACTGTTTCTGCCCAGCACATCTTACATACCATGACAAACATTCCATGACAAATAGAGCAGAGGCTCGAGCCATGGTTTCTCTGCTTGTGCCAAACTGGGAGGTCAGTTAAATTAAAACAGGAAGAATAGTTTCTCTCTCTGTGAACGAGTTAGTTGGTTTTGTAGTATGCAGGCCTTTAATTAATGGGCTGTATCTTCTTATTTTGAGCGATATAGAGACAACAGTACAGTAATGTTCAGGAATGAGCATTGTATTTTTTGTGTTAACAAAGTAGAGCCGCTGTGTTCCTACAAATTTAATCTCTTATTATTTATTCACTTCAAGTCCTAATTTAACCTGCTTCTACAGTGTGCGATGAAAGTAGTCCCAGTTATGGAACTCATCATATAAAGGGCTTTAGATTGCATCAAAAATGTTCATAGTTTATCCTTTGATTATGCATTTCTTTTCACTGAAGAATCCATGCATGACCCACAAAATGATTTGATTTGAAAGTCCAATCCAAAAGTTGCCCATAGGTGTCAGTAATGGCTGCTTTCAAGCTCTGCAAATGGTGTCACATGTATAGTGATTCTGCTGAGGTGTCTTTCTGCTCTTTCTTTTTTTTTTTCTTTTTTTTCTTTTTTTACTGTTAACTGTATTTTTTGTTTTGTTTTTGTTTTTTTTTCTAGGGAAAAACTTTAACCTGGTCGCCAATTTTCTGAAGCGGCACATCAACCTCAGATGTATTGCCAAGCAGCACTATGGGGGTACGTGTACATTTTCAGTTAATCAGTTTCCAGTTAAATTAATCAGAATTACTCATCTCAATGACTGACATTCCTTGGCCAAATTTCCCACAGAAGCAGCAAGTCATCTGTGGTTTGCATGTTGATTTTTCTCCCCCTCACTTGGTTTTATGTCCTGTCCCTACCTGCTCGGGGTGTTGTTGAGACCAGGCAGCCATTGAGTGGTTCCCTTGAGAGGCTACTGAGAGTGGGAGAAAGAGAGATTGTAGGGCTGTCTGCGGAGGGCAGTGAGAGTCTATCTCCATGGCCCATCTAATGCCTGTGACCCTTGGCCACCTTTTCATGGGACCAACATGGCTCTCTTCCTGTCAGTAAAGTTAATATCTGCTCCCGAGGGCTCTGGATGTTAAGGCAGCGCTGACCTGCTGCAGACTGAGATGACTGTTTCTCTCAGCAGGTCCGTTACACATCAAATTAGACCCAGTCTCCCTGGGTCAAAGGTTGTGTAATTCAGTCCACTGAGTTAGCTGTACATAGTGTTTGTGTAAAAAATTAATTTAATCAATTAGCTATGTAACAGATAGTTATAACTAGACAGCTAGTTATACATTGCAAAATGGCAAGTTTAAAGTTTTATTAGGACTATGAGGCTAAAAAAAATGATTTTGTCAGCAAAATTTGTTGAATCAGAATACAGTGGTATTTTCTGATTTGATTACTTTTATTTTAACCCTCTTTTTGGACTTTATTTACGGTGTCCTGAGGTTAGTATTCCAGGAACAGCTATGGGGTCATTCAGCAATTTTCATAGTAATCTATCGGTTAGATTATTTGATGGAATTTGTTTAAACTTCAGATTTTGACTTTTGCAAAAAAAAGCTTGCAAAATATCCAAAATAAAAAGAGTTAATCATCTAGAAAGCATGAATTTGATCCGTAAATATCATTGCAATCTTTATGTTAAATATTAATGTCTCCTTAAGTGTACAAATGAACATTTTAGCCTGATAGTGGCCTGGGAATTCATCTTCAAAGGCAAAGAACAAGTTTCATGGTAATATAATAAGTAGTAGTTGAGAAATCGGTCAACATCCAAACCCACCCACCGAAAGACGTAGTCATCCTTAGTGTGATATATGCAAATTCTGCGCCTGCTTAACAACAGTGTGTGCATTGGCTGTCTTTATAAACCACAAATCCACACAAGTGAAGCAAAACCAATGTTTTTAAAAATGGCCACGGAGGAGGAATATGAGCTTTTAAACGGACTAAATACAACACCACTGTAAAACCGTTGAACAGAGGGTGGTAGGCTAACGGGATTGAAAATGCATGATGAAGACCGTTGTAATATTTACTCCTGTTCAGTCATTCTTCATCAGTATTTTCTACTATATCAGTATTTTTCTTTACATATGTTGTCATGAGATGCATGACAATGCAGAAGACAGAGTAACAACAGAGTACAAATTTTGTACTTCATTGCTATGCATGTTCTTACATATAGGAAGCTATGTAAAAGGCGAGATGTTGTCCAGCTTGGCTGTCCAGTAGAGATGATGTGTTGAGGTTAGATTTATTTTCATGATGTAATAGTTTTAATAGTATTGTTTTTGTAAATGGTCTTTGCCTTTGAAGCTGATGAAACAGTCATATTGCTCCCAGGGGCCATTGTTAACATAAAATTTTCTAATATTTCATGCTGCTTATGCGGCTCATAAAGCTCAGCAATTATCTGCAAACTGCCATTTTCTCCTAGGTCTGAGGGATAGTAAATACTTGGTGCTTGTAGATGTAAATTCAAACCTCCACCACAATTCCCTCTGTCTGACTTTGACTCGTAATTAGAGGTGAGCCCACGTTATTAACTAGCATGGTCTGTGTTGTTTCTCTGCCTGCCTTCAGATTTGCGTGTATTTCCTGAACGCTATGTTGTGTGTGTGAGCTGTCCAAGGGATGCCTCAGCACACCATGGAAACCCGAGCCTGGCCGCGGTGAGTGCTGTTTATACTCCTCTATTTCCTCTTCCAGTCGCCTGGCAAAAAGTCCTTCATGGGTCTGTGTGTTATTATAGGGATGCGTTGCCAAATTGTGCTCTCACTTTATATATGCTGATTTTCTTTACATGACAGATCGGGGGTGGGTGCAGGCTCTTAACCTGCCAGTGCTTTTCAGGGACCAAGTGAGGGGGAAAGAGAGGGTGACAGGGGGTTGGGTGGAGTGCTCTGGGGTCCAAAAGCTGCAGAGTCACCACTTTCTGCCAATTCACCCCAGCTGTGAGTTCTTTTTTGTCAAACTCAAACATAGGAATGTTGTAAACCTCAGCATTAATGGGTAGTCAAAAATACAGCCAAAACTAATTTTGTATATTTTAGCTCTTGAGAAAGTCTAGATACGTCCAGAATTTCCACACACTCAAGATCTGTTTTGGAAAAATGTGGCAGAAAACAGCAAAAAACAAAATTGTTTCAAAAAAATTTTCCAAGCTCATTGTGGCTGTGTAGTCAATGTTGACATTGTCAGAAGAATATTAATCAATATTGATTTTTTCCAGCATCTAGTAAACACTTAATATAACACAATCTCCATTATACAGCACATCATTCATGGTTTACGAGAACTACAACAACACTTCTTATCATTGCGTCCCAGGTACATCGTTTGGGGTTTTTAAGGGAGAATTTGGTTAATGCGAAAATTAAATGACATGTGCCTTGATTTATTGGACTCAAATAAAGTTGTGTTCAGTAGGTATTTTCCCTCTGAGACTCCATGTTAAGTATATTATGTTGTACTCTTACCCATGTCATAATACCTACTACTGTAGTTCTTTTTTGTCCATTCATATTACAGACAACTATCCTTTGGCCAGTGCTCATTTGATCCTAACCTCCCCAGAGTATTCTGGGAAATGGTGGTGGAGCCTCTCACCTTGGCACTCACATCAAGGACAGACATCTCTCCCATCACATCCCGTGATCAGTGGCCTGCTGTTTTTCTATGGGGTTTTTGCTATTGTTTCCCTTTGAAACGTCTCTGCACTCTCCACAGTTTGGCTTCCAATGAAAGCAGTGATTGTAATATTTTTAGTGGAGCAATACAGTCGTCAGTGAAAAGTTCAGATTGTGTAACCAATTTTCCAGTTCAAGGAGGCATTGCTGTCGATTGCGTTCCTCTGCTCAGGATGTGGTTCTCTGGGCTCATACAGTACAAGCAGAGGGAATTGGAGGGTGGGAGTCTTGTGGTGGAGCTCTCACTAGCCCAACCTCGAACGTGGTTTGTAAGGGAAAGATACCAGACAGCAAGGCTAAAGTTTTTCACATGACAAAAACAATTATTTGTTTATGTCCTTTGCTCCATTCTCAATTGTCAGAAAGGGAGTGTCTTCAAGGAAGTTTTTCCAAGAAAGTCAAAAATCGAAATTTAAACATTCATGCCTTGAGTCACAACTGATGTAAGGTATAATAATGTTGCTGTCTAAAAATAATTTTGATGTCAAAGTTGTTCATATGTTTAATAAGGGGTCTTTTATCCCACAACTCTTGACAGCACGAGCCTCTTAGTCCCAAAAAATGCCACGTTTCTCTGTATTTAGGGAGATTTCGGTTTTGTTGTTAGGATTCAGTTTGTGTGACTTGCGGAACAAAAATCCTTAACCGCAGTGGAAATGTAGACTCATCAAATTAGCACTTCTCACAGGGTCAGGGGGTTATGTTGTGAAGGAATGAGAGTGACATCATGGTTGGCCTTTTGTCCTGTGAAAGCCAATGTTTCTCTCTCACACTTGAACATGCTGTATGCCTCCAGCATACTGTGTGCCCTTATTAGTCATATTTTCAGCTGTGGTTCAGTTCGAAAAGGAGATGGTGAGATTTAGTCATTTCCAGTAGTGTAGAAGGGACTAGAATACCAATTAGTTTAGTACTGAGTACTCAGGCTACAGTTTTTAGATGTTTTGTGCAGCAATACAGACCAACGTGGTTAAATTTGTTGCATTAATACATTTCACAATAGATCAAATGACTGTGAGTAAAGCACAAGGAGTTGCTCTTAGTGACACATCAACTGAGAATTATCATCCAACTCTTCAGTTCTCATCAAGTTTACAAAGTGTTGGTCTACACTGTTTCTTTCAGCACG
The DNA here is from genome assembly GCF_000972845.2 of Larimichthys crocea. Lineage (NCBI taxonomy): Eukaryota > Metazoa > Chordata > Actinopteri > Sciaenidae > Larimichthys > Larimichthys crocea. The sequence continues at coordinate 11,343,300 of NC_040013.1, forward strand.
ATGATTTGGTCTTACAGCTTTAGTTTACAGTTTTGGTTTCCAGCTGCAGCGGGCATTTGGTTTCAGCACATAGCTCTGATAAACCCACTGTACACTACCTGCCCAGCACCAAACAGCAGACAGACAAATTTAGTGACTAGCCAGTGGACATATTGGAGCATCTAGTAGCAAATAAACCAGGTGTTTTCTGCAGGAGTTGGTGGAGATAAGAACAGCGCTAAAAGTCGAGGGAATATTGTACTTGCTAATTTGCTAACTTGCTTACATGTTCACAAGAACCAGTTAATGTAGGTGTTGCATTTTTAAGATAGGGGTTATGTTCAAAACAAACCAGTTTGTATGATATGCTGTCCAACCATGTTGGAGTGAAAAGACCCCAGTACCTGCATTCATAGAGTTACACAAGTTGTACACAGGAAAAATGAAAGATATAGTTTACAATTTCTAATGACAAATGGATAACAATGAAAAAGAGAAAACAGAGCATAAGAGAAAGTTCAAACCCTGTTTGTTACAGACCTCATTACCTTCGCCATTGGAAACTAATGGGAGAGAGGGTTACGGATCCTGTTCAACCATCAGATAAATGCTTTGCTTTAAGTCATAACTGTCATGTCTGGAGGTGTTGCTTATAATTAATCCTGACTTCCAGTACAAATGTGGGGGGCACCTTAACTGTCTGGTATTTGATCTTTTAAGAGACAAATGATGTATACGCCTGACACCTGACAAACTTGTTCTTTACAACCTAGAAACCTAGTACCGACTGTTGCTCTGCAAGGGAAGGGCCAAGCACATTAGCATGAAACCGTGGGAATAAAACTAGAGGAATCTCTTAGACAATGTTATTTTTTTTCCTTGACATTTGAAGAAAATTCAAGTTCCTCCATAAAAAGTTGCTCCTATTATGAGTCAGCACCAACAGTGAGGAGGGCAGCATGGGAAGGAAGAGCTAGTGTTTAGGATTGTGGCTGTTGTTTTCTAGTCAGGCACAGAGTGGGCAGCTGAGGTGAGTGGCGTGCTGGGCCGCAGAAGTTTGGATCAAAGGCAGAGCAGATGTGTTTCCAGCCCCCCCCCCCTCTTCTGAGCTCTGGACGGGCCTGTGTGTTTACTCATGACCTCAGCGCGCCTCTGTTCTTCACAGCTCGCAACAGCTAGCAGCAGTGCTTTCCCAAGTGTCCAGTGTCTGCTGATCTCCTCTCCACCAAGGCCAAATACATGACTATGATCTTATAACACCACATGATCGTGTCCCTTCATTCCATTATGTCTAAAGCTGCTTTCATTGATTTGCACAAAGTGTCCAAACAGTTAACAGCTTGTCTTAATCCTTAGACATGGGTGGATCCAAAAACCTTTGTTCAGGGATAAGAACTGTCCTCTATTTTAGACAAGTATGTGCCCATGCATGTTTGTTGACTTTGTTGCAGGGAAGATGTGGTGAGCTTAGACAAACAGGGCATGTTTCCTCTGTGGGAGTAGGGTGGGCGGAGGGGAGGGGGTGGAATTTGTGGACTAGTTTCACGAACATCTCTGCAGGAGGTACTTCTGCCCTGACAGTTAAATAGTGCTGTTGTTTCTTGGTGCCAGTTTTAGGATTTTGTATACTTAGTTGTGCCATCACAAAGCTGTACAAAGGCTTTCCAGTGGAAAGAATAATGCCATTTTTAGAATTCAAGCGTTTCAAGTGGTATAAATCATTATTTTGAGACAGATGAATGAATAACTGGCTTTAAAGGATGACATCTGACTGTTTTTGTGTGTTAGGTGAGGTACAAAGACAGAGTTACCCAAGAACAAACAATCTGGCTGCCACTGTGGCAGATCACAAGCAAATATGAGTTGATGGTTGATCAGAGCTTTCCACGCTGGCCTGTTTTCTGATTCGTCATCTTGGTTTTTTTTTCTTTGGTAATTTTCATGTTTCAACTTCAACTAAAGTTTACAATGTCTCCATGACCTCTTTGGCCTTGCAAAGTCCTTGCAAAACCCATTGGATAAACTGAAAAATGCATGGTCATCAAGCTGCAAAACTGTTATTCTTGGTTCCTGAAATTTGAGTTTTTACCCAGAAGAATTGAATCGTACACATGAATGACCATGGGCATTTATGTAGATTATATATCCAGTGAAACTCTGCTGTATGTCAACATAGTATGATACTAAATAAGAACTTGTCTTTTAGGTTTTGACATCATATGCAGCAGTGGAGTATTTTAGACTACACACAAACTATTTGACTCTATCAGTGCATTACTTTCAAGTGCAGCTGCATTAAAAGATAACCAACATAATCTCGGTATCTGTGTTTCTACCTTATCTCAGATGGCAGAGGAGAAACTGTTCATTCCCAGTATTTTATGGAGCCTGTAGTTGGTTATCCTTTTGAAGTTGTTTCCAGGCTATGAGAATCTGTACTGGTATCCTTTAAAGCCAAATGATTCATTCTCTCTGCTCTCCTTGCCCTTTTGCCAGGCTTATCTCTATAATCTGACATCCAGATGTGCTGTCGTGTTGCAGCTCCCGTGGTGGAGCCATATTGTTCTGGAGGCTCCAGGGCCAGGGAGGGCACTGTTGGTCTGTTTTACATGTTGCATCACGAGAAGTGTTTTGGAGCATTGTGTGGGGGCGAACAGACTGTCTGGCGGCGAGGGGGTGGTTAAAACCTTGTTGCTGAGGGAGAGGTGGTGGCGGCGGCGGCGGTAGAGGTTCTTATTTACCACCATCTCTCCCTCCTGTTTCTTGGGACGCCCTCCAGCTCTTCAGAGTTTGCATCATTCCGTACAAGATTATGCCACCTCGGTTCCCACAAAATACTGACTGTCTTTATATAGCTTTTTTATCCACATAGCTTGTGATAATGTTCATGCACTCATTCTCATTTCTTTCTCTCTGTCTGCCTCTTTCTCCCTCTCCCCCGGTCTATCTTTAATCCCTCTACTTTCTTCTCCAGTTGCTATATACAGAATGTCCAACCCCTGGACCCCTGCTGATAATAATTCATGCACCAACTCTCTCTCTGTCCGACTTACTGTCTATCTTTCTACTTCTGCTTGCTATCTATATCCAACCTCTTCCTCTCTTCATGCTTCTTCCTTTTCATCAATCTGTCCTTTCACTGTCCCTCTCTCTTGCTCTTTTGAAGTTGTGCCGACAGGAACAGAAAGGCACTAAACTTTCCCAGAGAACCTCCCATTGGCTTCTTGTTGTTTTTTCTTTCAAGATCATTTTCAAACAGCATTTATTCATATTAAACAGATGAGAATACATATCAAGGCATTACAATGCAAATGATGGCACCCACATCTTTCTCAGTATTGTTGTTGTTGGGGTGGGTGTGTGAGTGCGTAGGCAAATGCAAGTTTGTATGTGTCACTGTCCCAAATCCAAATCCAAGGCAAGCTGTAGTGCTGGTTATGAGAGAGTGTAAAGACCGAACAACTGCCCACACTCTAGCATGACTCCATCTCTACACAAAGGGCAGCCTGTGGAGAACTTCCTGTGTGAGGATTCTTGCGTTTGTGGGCATGCTGGAGAGACTGTTGAGGTCAGGCAATATTACACTGGGGGGTGCCTCTTCTTTTGTTATACTCCCCTCTAAACGCTTTCTCTCTTTTTCTATATTCACTCTGTAGTATCTTGTCCCTTGTTTCTTGTCATCTCCGCCTACTTCCCTGTTGCCCAGCCTCCTTGTTCACTCCCCTCCTTCTGTCTGGCCTCTTTATTCCATCCACCACACCACAGACCAGAGTGCAGTTGCTAGGTCTCAACACCCAATGCAAAGCCACAATGCCCCAGCTTGCCCTTACAGCTTGGGACAATTACTTCTTTCCCCTTGTGTCTCGGGTCATATGTTGTCACTGGTATCATGACATGTGGTTGAGGACATTAATGATTTCTTTGTCTGTGTTCACAGCAACTGGTGGATGCCAGAGCTTACCACATTGGCTTTTCCCATACTAGAGTGCACATTGATCATTTTACCAACTAGTTTATGGAATAGTAATGAGCTGAAAAATGGTTGATATTAAATAAACATAGTGGCCACAAACTCGAATTTTCAAAGATTTTCCCATTGGAATAGTCTATAGAGTGTTCGAAGCCATGGTAGCAGCATGGCTCTATGGATGGTAATGTTGGTTTGCCAGGCAGTCAACCCACCACTTTGGTCCAGACTGAAATATCTTTATAGCTTATGGATTGCCATTTAATTTGATACAGACATTCATGATGGCCAGAGGAAATATCCTAATAACTTTAGTGAACTCATGACCTTTCACCTAGTGTCACCAGCAGGTCAGATTGTTCATTTATCAGTGAAATATCTCAATATCAAAGAAATTCATGGCTCCCAGAGGATAGATCTTAGTGATTTTTGTTATATGCGACTTTTTCTCTATCACCACCATGAGGTCGACATTTGTCCTTTAGAATCAAATGTCTAGACAGCTATGGGATTGCCATGAAACCGACACACATTCATGCTCCCCTCAGGATGAATTGTAATAACTTTGGTGATCCATTAACTTTTAATTTAAAATGCGTGTCATCATCCAGAATTTTAATTTGTCCTCAAAGTGCTGCTTTGTACAGCCTCATAGAGCTGTTAGCATCACCATAGACGCTCAGTCTTGTTAGTTTACAGCGTGTTACTCAAATGATGAAGCTCTTCACTTTTATGCTGCTTATTCTGGTTAAGCAAGTATATTTCAGCTCAATCTCTGAACCACGACTGATATTCTCCAACAACTTTCTTGATGCAATTAATTTATAATAAACTGACAGGCTCTCAACCCTAAAGTTCTGCTCAATTTACCACCAGCGTCTCCTGTTCTCTCATAAATCCAGAGTCTGTTTGAGGTCAGCCAAGGAAAAGACCTGTGATTAACCTTCATTAGTGGCCTGTTGAGGGCACATGTTGGTGAGATCCAATCTTTGGCCCGTTCCTTGTTCTGCCTCAGAGGATCCTTTTTAGTATGTGGGGATATTGAACTTTCAACCCATAGTTCACCATTTTAGCCAACTAAGAATGTGCTTTTTAGAGAAGCTCCGGTGTAGAGTTGGCATGTGGACTAAAGGTCTGATGAATGTACTAATATATGTATTTATACATGAAGCTTATCATTTAGACAATGATAATGATTGATAGTAAAGACAGAGTGCTTTCCAACCAGCGAATTATTATATTTAAGCTCGTTCTTTAATCAGTGTTTTAACTTGTCTACATGGTTTCACCGTTTAATAATTCTGCCTCAGGCTACAAGCATCATTCTAAGCCTCAGACTATGAAACACACGTCACACTATGACAAGCCAGTGATTGTTTTGGAGCCTTTGAGGTGGTTGCTTTAGACAGTATTAAGTGGGAGACAAATTTTTTTTGTGCCAGCTGTGGTGTTACTAAGTGTCTCTACAGGCATTATAGAAATCATTCCTCTTGTGCTGTGTCATAGATCAAAGAGTCAGGCGACAACACTATTTTGAATTCAAGAGAATCAGAAGATGATACATTTATAGAATCTTTATTTGTTTATCACTTTGGATTGTTATGTTTATTTATTATATTATCATTGTTACAGCAGTTTAGCAAATGTTTTTTTAATTTCTGGCGATGCCAGATGATGACAGCAGTCTGCTGTGAAGCCAAACCTTTCCAGAGGATGCCAGGAATAATATTTTTTGTTTACACCGATCCTGTTTGTCCTCTCTAGACTGAGCTGAGCGAACAAAGCAGATCGGAATATTTTTCCAGAGTGGGAGAAACCCAAGAGCCTTTACACAGCCCCACAAAAACAAAGAAGACTGTGCTTCAAAAGATGTAAGTATGATCTAATGTATAACTTTCCAACCCCGCCAGTCAGAAAGGACACTCAAGTATCTCTTCACATCCTCTTATCCTTTTAACTTTTTCAGAGCCAAACAAGCAAGTGTCCGGCGAGAAGGCTACGATTCCAGTACAGGGGAGCAGCAGATTGAACAGAGAGCCTGTCCCAAAAACCAAAGAGGGGAACTTAGAGGTGGAGAGTTGGAATCAAGCCCAAAAGAGACTGTGTCCAACTCGGGACAGGAGGCTCTCCCAGAGGCAGACCACAAGGTGCCTTTCCCCAGTGCCTTAAATGAAGCCATGGCTCACAATGTGGCTACTCGAAAGCGTGGCCTGACCTTGGAGCAGCAGACCGAGAAAAGTCCTCCAGACAGTATCAACCCAAATGGAGCCTCAGTAGTTTTCTGCCAATATGAAATCAGTCAGGAGACCAGCAAGAGCAAGAGGTGCAAGTCAAGCGATGTAGGGGAAGACCCTCTCCCACAGAGGGCCAAGAGGACGTGCCTTGGAAGACCTCCAGCCACAATGCAAACTCACTCCACCGAGTGCACCACACAAACATCCAAGCATGACCCTCTTCCTCTGCCGCCCCTTCCTCCAGTTGAAGCCAAGGCAGAGTCCAAGGCTTTCCCAGTCTCCGAGTGCAAGAAAACCACACTGGAAGTAGAGCTGCTTACTCTAGGGAAACGGGCCCAGAGGCTCCCCCTCACAAGCAATAACACGGCACAGACAAACCAAAACAGGCTGGCCGCAAGTCTGAGGGGCCTATCTGTCAAGCCTGCATCCTCAGGCTCCTCTATTAGTTCCAGATCCACACTCGGAGAGGAGGGGAGTGAAAATGTGCCCAGAACCTCTAGATTACGACGACTGAAGAGGTCCTGAGGGGGAGAGACAAGCTACAGTAAAGATGCTTGACGCCACAGAGATAGAGATGATAGTGTGTCAGGCTACATGTTTACCCCATGCAGTCTCCTCAGATGACATGCTTTTGTACGCGAGTCACATTTTACTACGATATCTATTCTTTTCACATGTGCTGTACATACAGGGCACACACACACAGATCAAATACTGAACATATTATGGCAATTGATACATGAGCGTTTGAGTTACGCTTTGTCAAATACTTGAAACAGACTTTGCCTCCACCCATAAGTAGTGGTGGTCAAGAGAGGCTCGCAAATGAAAGTCAAAAACCTTTAATTGGAGTTTAGATTTGGTTTTGTGTTAAAGATTGAGGATTTCAGACAGGCAGGAGCCATGCAGTACGTCATGGCTTTCAGTCTGAAATACTGGCTCCTATGTGTCTGAAAACTGTCCAGTTTCCCCGCTGAAGCTCTGGTGTGATTGATTGCTGTTTCCAGATTTATTTCATCACCCCATTCTCAAAAATGTACTGTTGTAGTTAGATTTCATTCATATACAATTTGCTCAATACTTAGTTGCTAAGCACCTGAAATGTATCTTTATATTTTAGGGTATTATGCAGCTCTTGTATTGAACTTGAACCAAATCTGTGTGGGTGTATAAGCAGTATTGAAATATTAGTGGTTTTATTTGGGAATAGTTGGATGTCTACAGTGTCTGGTACAGGTTAAAATGTAGCTGCTGTCGTCGCCTCGTCACTCAACAGGGCTGGTCATATCACTCAACTGGCCCAGAGAAAACATGGGGCAACCAAGGGCCAACAGTCACTCATACCTCCATGTACAGCCTAAGATATTCCACATGATGTTGCATGAATACATTATTTTTTTTACTGTCAAGATTTTTTTATGATATAAATAAATTTATTTTTCCCAGAGGGGAAAAAAAATCTCTGCGTCTTTGTGGAAATGTGCAAATTGACTGATAAGCAGCCAGCATGAAATAACATGTAGGTCTCTGCACATTGTTGTGCTCACACACAGTCCAGGCTGGCTGCTGCATGTGGCAATTTGACAGGGAAAGTCTGTCCAGCAAAAGTGATGTTAATAAACCGGTGCTTCCCTGTTCCCATTCTCTGTAAGTATCAGGGCTGCAACCTGAGAGTACGAGCAGAAGCCAACTCTCTCCTTATCGAGAGCGAGACAATATGGTGGATTAGTGAAACTGACCTGTTTTTAAGTCCCAGTATGTTTAAAGTAATTCTCAAGAGGTGTTGATAATCTCTTATCTTGGCTTTAATCCTTTTAAACAGATCCCACAGACGGGTGAGTCTCAAAAATCAGTCCAACTCTACAAAGTGGGCTTCTCAGGCCTAGTTTGAAAGCTTCTAGTTAAGACTGCTACTTAAACAAGACCAACAAGGACAACATTGTCTGAGGATCATGAGGAGCGAGGGTATTTTTGTCTTCGGGATTGACTTAATACAAAGATGGCTTGCTACAACATAATTAGCTGTAAACACATTTGGATAGAGACCTTGCTCAAGTCTATGATGTCTCTCCAGCAGCAGCTCCCACGCCAGCTGCATGAGAAAGCGTTCATATGCTCTGACATGTTTGGCTTGATGCATCACAGACAGACTCAACTTCCAGAACAAAGACAACTTTAATTCTCTTTTCATACAAAATATTTAATAAATATGACTTTCAAAAATATATTGCCAGATCAACACATAATTCTCAAGTTCATAACACAAAGTCAAAAATAGGACAAAATGTTGCCATGATCTCAAAGGGTTAACAAATGAGATAAAACATGTTTGTCTTTTAAGAGCCTCATTTTTTTTTTTTTTTTAAAGAAACAAATGTGCACAGAAACAAAGCAGATACTTGCCGAGCAAGGCAGTGTATTTCGTCTGATTCTACAGTGTTCCCATTGCCCCCCTACTGTTCAAGTACTCATGGTCTAGCTTATGATATTACGCTGACTAAAGCAGATGGGAATTCTGGCGTGTCATATTGAAGTGACTTGCCTCACAAGTTGGTGAATTGTGACAGCCTTTTGAAATGTGTCAATGGGTTAAACTGAAGCTGCTGAAGGATTTATTTTTTTTTGTTCCCTTAAGTATTAATCCATTAGTGGCAAGCAATATGTCTGCCACCATGTCCGTCCCTTGCAGCAGCCATGATCTTTTGTTGTCCTAACCTCACTTGCCTTCAATCAAGGTCCTGGCAACAAATAATGAAATGTCAAATGTGTGGAAAAAACAAAAGAGAGAGTATTTCTTTCAGGCGAAAAGTGCCCATCCTTTGTCTTATTTGAAATTTGGCTTTGATAGAATGCGTTGAAAAAAAAAAAAAAAATTAAAGTAATTGAAAGAAATGGTAGGCTTCCACAGCTATCAAAACCTTCAAACTAGACAGAACATATAAATAAAAAGGAATGATATCTTAAGGCTCTTGATTATTAAGTTAATAAATCAAATATACACAATGATTAATAAAAAAAATGTACATATCTACATGTTCTAAATCGACACATAAATTCTTCATATTGGCAGCAACTGCTGACATTGAACCCTTCCCTCCCATTACCCCTGCCCCGCCCCCCAAAAATAAAAATAAATAATAAAGTTGATCTTTTTTTTTTTTTTTCTCATTTGACAGTTGCTGAAGTCTAAAGCTGAAAAGGCACTTTCTCCAAAGGGAACTAGAAAGATCCAAACACATACTAAAAGTCATTAGCTCTAGTGTTGAACACGTCGGGTAGTTTTTTAGTCATTGTACAACAATTACACCAAGGAGCCCCTTCCATGTGTCCACTAAATACATTTTTAAAAAGGTGTGTGTGGGGAGGGGGGGGGGACTGAAATGCAGAGGAGGACACTTTCGCAACTAGTTCTACAGTGAAATGTATACCAGTGCCTTGTGTTTCCAGCCAACCAAAGCAACTGTCACTGCCAGTGTAAGCCAGCTTGTCAAAACTTAAATTAACATGGGGAATATCTGAAAATACTGTGGGGTCACGACTGACATGACAGTTTACTAACTAGACATGCCAAAGCTCCCCCGTTTCACCCACCACCGGGGTGTGAAGGCATAAGGCTTGGTTGCGCAGCAACACAGCTGTCTGCTATACAATGTAGTCCATCCTGTTTATGCTGTTTGCTGTCTCCAAGTCTCTGTTGTCCTGTTTATTAGTCCAATTAGGATTTTTGGATGTGGGGTTGGGATTGGAGATGGGCGTCTTCTCGTCCCTCTCCACCAGTGTGTATGCTGGCTGTTTGGCAAAGCGGCCCTTCTGTAAGTGCCTCTCCTTGTCGTCCTCATCCCCCTCAGGATGATTTGTCCTTATTTTGGCAATGATGGAGTTCTTGTTTTCATAGTCTTTGATGGCCACCGTGAGGCCCACGTGCTTCTCTATAGGGTTCTTGATCTGGTTAAGCTGCTCCCGCACGTTGTTGGTCGTGTTGTCCTCTGAGCCGGCGGCCGATGTCCCGTTGTGGTTGCTCTGTTTCCGCCGGCGGCGCATGCACCACAGCAAAATGGAGACCAGCACGAGGACCCAGATGACGATGAACATGGAGCTGAGGAGTGGCACTAGGTAGTCTGATGGAAGAAATGAGGACAATTGCAAGTCAAAAAGATGTGTAAGAATAAAGACCCAGTTAAACAATACACAAAAGATCTTAGTACAGTACTGCATCAAGGCTGCTAAATCATTAGCATGCTTTTCCCAGTGCAACCTGACCTCTGAGCCCTGAACAGGGAGGAGGCTGTTTCTATTTGGCCGTGGCGGCAGTCTGCTGTCACTGTGTTGATGAATGGTGGACACATGCGGGAGTCTTACTAGTCACAGTGCGAGCCAATCTAAAGCCACGTAGCCAAGCAGCTTGATTTTTTCCACTGAAATTTTGGCTAGATTCTTTTTAAGCTCCATTACAACTGCCATGAGATGGCAGACCTGGGAGGCCTGAGTTATGTGGGAGGTAAGGAATTATTTTTCAGAGACGCATGTTTTCCTTTGGTGTTCTGCATTGCTGTCATATTCTGGGCTTGGCTCTATCTCATCAGGTCTTTTCAAAAAAAAGCACACACACACACAAAAAAATAAAATCCTCCCACCCATTTATACACATGACATGCAAGTGTGTGCAAGTCTGGAGAAATTCACAGGCAACAATCAGACACTCGGTTCATACCAGTTTTGCTGGGGCTTGGCACGCGCACCTCCGCAATGGAGGTGATGATGGTACTGTTCCCGTTCCGTTTGCTAACTAAGTCGATTATCCTGTCTGTGATCTCTTTAATGGGGCTCCGGTCTAAGCGATGGTCCTCGGTCGACTACAATGATGAGAAGAAAGAAGAAATCTGTTGGTTTAGGTTTAAATTCTAGCATGTCTGCCAATGATTGTGTTTACTTGCGGTAAACTGACGACACAAAACAACCAAATCTAAATCCACCACATATCCCATTAAAACACATCTTAATGCTGTTAAGAATGCACCCCACAGGCTATAAATCAAAGGGGATTTTTCTTGAGTATGCATTAATACAGGCAGACAAACATATGGCAGTCTGGGACTGGGAGGAGGTACTTACGATGCAGACGTGGATCTCGTTGCTGGCTGAGAACGAGGGGTCACAGGTTATGGACACAGAATGCTCCAAGGAGAAATTCTTCACTACGTACAAGCGCCTCAGCTGCTTACACACATCCTCCACAGTCAAGCTCTGAACACGAAGAAGAAATGAAGCAAATGTTAATGCACATGGAAAAATAGAGGACAATCAAGACAAAAAATAAAAAAAAGGAAGAGCTAGGCCTGTATTGGCAGTTGGTTCAACAAGCTATCTGGTCGGGATCCACCTCATTTAGATTAAAGACTACAGGCTCATATGCTTGTCACTATCTGCTGTCATGCTTGTTAGGGAACTGGCGAGTGATGATCCTATTTGGTGACAGAGTCGCCAGTGGTCCTGTTCAGCTCAAATCCATATGATCCTAAAATTAATCTTGCAATGTGGTTGGGTTAAGAGCGGATTGGCAAAGCCGTGAAAGCTTGGATGCAGTCAACAAAAAAACAGGGAGAAAATAGAGAAACGGTCCCACATTTTTTTTCTTACTAGAGCACATTTAGATACATTACTAAAGTGTTCAAGAGTCTTAGACCAGAAATCCTTTTGCCAAGGATAGATGGTTGAGCACTTCTGGTAACCTGATCTTTCACAGTTAGCTGCTCCCATTCATTTAAGAGTGGTGGTAGCGGAGAGCCATGAAAAATGACCCCAAAACCCTTTAATTCAATCTCTCCCCTACTGATGCCTAGGTAACTCACTCGAGGCATGGTCTCCTTGTTGAAGGTGAAGGTGATGTTGGCGCAGCTGTTGTCCTGGTAACTGGAGCTGGGGTGGCATTTGGTGGAAGGCGGGGGAGGGTTGGAGCGCCAGCACTCGCCAAAGCCGAGGCAGGGCTTCACAAAGCAGTGGCCCTCCCTGATGGGGATGCAGCTCTGGCCTGAAGGACACCCGCCTCGACCTTTGGCACCCAGATGGCATGACGTAGGACCACATGACATCTGGAGAGGAAACATAAAAGGAGAAACAGTGTTGAGATAGTGTCCATGACTTTCCATTAAATTAAATATATATAAAGTGGACAGACTGATTATTCAGAAATTCATGAATTGTGTTCATAGCACAGGATGATGTTTACCCACAAGATAAACCATTATAACCTTATAGTGCTCTCCTGACTAGGGGTACAAACAGGTCAAATTCAATTAATCCCATACTTTGATTTATGACAAAGTCCCAGCAGAACTTGTGAGCATGTTAATGCACACTAATGTTAACACTGAGCTCAAACCACTGCAGTGCCTAATTACCTTCTCACAGACCTGCTAGTGTGGCTGTAAACTGGATATTTTTAGTATAACATGAAAAAAACCTTCTCAAATGTCTACAAGCAGCTGCACAAGAACTTAGCCTACACAAATTAGTCTAAAACTAATCAGTTTCTTATTTTAAATCAGAATTTTGCTTCAGTTTCACAGTACTGACTGAAATGTGTCCGTAGCACCAGAGATTCTAAACCCAGCCCTAAACAGGACTGTAAACAGATTAGAGTAAAATAAGATCAATGGCACCAGTTTTCCCAGTCAAGGACAATAGTGGCTCTGTGTGTATTATTAATTTTGCCCCACTGCATGTCAAAGGATATGCTTCTGTAATCTGCATGAAACACACAAGCTCCTGTTTGCCCAAGTACTGTAAAGCCCACATAATTTTGTTCCCATATCAGACTATGTTTAACATGGCAGTCTGTACCTTACAGCCCTGGATCATTTTCACCTCATGATGCATTTTATTCCTGAGGGGAGCAGTATCAGTGAGGCCCCATTGTTCATCTGGTGGTTGCAGGAGAATGATAGCACTACTTCAGGCCTCTGCTGTATATCCCCATATCTTCGCCCAGTGGAACTTTGGGAAAATTCAGAACTGGCAACTGACACCAGTTTTCTAACAGTTGCATTGTGTTTCTTTTCAAAACAAACTGCTTCATCTCTGTATGGAATCTGACACTCCCAAACCAACTCTGCCCTGTGTGTCAGTGTTGTTGTGGTTGATGGTGGCCCTACCTGGGATCTCTGAAGTTGGTTAAGTTTTGCCGCAGACACGACCTTTGATTTATTACCACTTCCTGCACGGTTATTCTCCACAGCCCTTCTACCATTAATAAACAATGACATCATGTGCTTCACAGTTGTATACAGAGCTACCATAAACACTTCACCTTGACGTCACTTTTGAAGCAGAGTACATTTGTTTAGACATACCTTTGTGCACACAACTTTCCCATTGGAACAGTGGCAGGTGTTGCAGTCATCGTCCCATTTGACTCCATCAGGGGTGACGTGTCCGTTAACAGAACACGGTTTTCTTGTCACTGTGTTAAAAAAACCCAACAACAACCACAATATTAGAAATGTGATCACACAAGGTGCGTTTGACCTTCATCATCTTGTGAAGACTTATACCTTCTTGACAGTGAGGACCGGTCCTGTCTGGTGGACACTGGCAGCGATATCCGTTGATCTCATCCACACAGGTGGAGCCAAAGGCACATGGAGAGGACTGGCACTCATTAATATCTGTCACAAAGCAGAAGAGCGAGAGGTAAGAAACAGCCCCCCTTTTGGAATAAAGAGCACAGCCAGACAGCGCACAAATATTGGGTTAAGAAGTCAGCACACAAATCTAATTCCTAGGCTAAATTCACTGAGGTCATATGTCATTTGAACAGTACATATACACACACACACACACACACACACACGCACACACACACACGCCAGTTAATCAAAAACAAGCAAACATGCTTTAAATCAGCCCTGGACGTTTTCGCCCCATGTAGCTTTATTAAAGGCAGCATCATTAGCAGGTATGCAGGAGCTAAAGGCTGGACTTAGCAGAACAAAGGGTTTGCAATGGGAAAGAATGTGGCCATCTGAAAGCCTTTAAGAGGGAAAACAATCTGTGTAATCAGTGTCAGAGAGCATGGCTGATTAGCTGTTGGCCTGCTAAGCCGGTTTCCCCCTGGGACAGCAGTAAGGCCCGGTGGAGTGACACCGAAATGGCTCGGCCTGGCCTGCAGCCCAATGCACAGATAATTGCCCGGCTAGACCTTCCACTTGGAGCGACTGTGACGGTCCTGTGGCCTGGACCTCCTCTAACAGGGATCAGGGAGGAGTGGGAGGGTTAATACTCACTGATCCGACAGTCTGGACCAGCAAAGCCTGCAGCGCACTCGCAGCGGTACCAGTTATCCCCGTCGACACAGGTTCCGCTGTTGTAGCTGCAGAAATAAAATAAAAAAGGGTTCAGTTTTCTACATCAGGATACCCCCAGGATTGTTTCACAGACAGACATCTCTCCACTCTGCTTTCGAACCATTTCAGGCTGGAATTTTCTCACCAGTCAACACAAAATAGCAGTTTCTCAAAAAGCAATTAAGGCAATCAGACTTGTTCTTTTTATTGGACAAGTGTGTATGGGTTTGGGAGTGAGCTCCAGCGGTGTGTGGTTAAATAAGAGTCGCGCCTGGGAGTTCACAAAAGAGGTTTAGCTGATTGCATCCCAGGAATGACAGGGATGGGTGTATGCTGCCTGGTTCTCAGCCGAAACACGACGAGAGAGAGAAAGCCCGCAGGTGAGAAGCTACGATACAGGAGGAGCAGCCTGTTTACATCTGTCCAAATCTATAGGAAATGTTTGGCTTCCACTTACCATGGGTGGGGACTGCAGTCGTTGGTATCTGAAAGAGAAAAAAAAATAAAGAAAGGGAGGGAGAGACAGACAGAAAGTAGTGAGTGTGTTATTTTTTTTTGACTGTTTAGTGCACATGACAGCCAACAGAGCACGTCTGAACTTGTGTATGCAGAGGCGTGTTGGGCCGGTCGGCCCAGACTCAGCACTGCCTGATTACTGTGCCCTATTAACAACATAGAGCAAACAATCGAGTCGGCTCTCACCCTCAAAAGAAATGTTCCCGGCTCTTCCACCCACCCCACCAGCACCACAGACAACACCTCCACACCCAGATTCCCACCCCAGCTGTTTTATCCCTCCCTTACAAAAGTCTGGGAATTTATGTTTTGGAGTACATGCGTACAGGGAAGCCAGGAAAATGGAGGAGGGCTGTAGAACAAGCCGACATGTCACTGTTTGGACAGGAATGCAACGACGAGAGGGGAGAGAGGGGTGTGTGTGTTGGACAAGGAGGAGGGCGGAGAGGGTGAAACATCTGTCTCCACTTTCCTGAGCCCCTTTCTCCCTCCTCCTTCTCTTTCTCCTCTCATGGCCGGCAGCAGCCAGGGAGAGACGAAAGAGATTAAAAAGAAAAGAAAAAAAAAAAAGTACAGATCAAGAGGGGATGGGAGAGTCTGATTTAATCAGATGCAGGACTTCACCTCTGCACTAGGTAGCAGGAGGTTTATCATCATTTAAGAGCAATAACTGTCCAGCATTATCCCATCCGGCATTCCCCTTTAAAGAACACTTACTCTGGGTGCACGTGGGACCCTCCCAGCCTTCCTTGCAGACGCAGGTAAATGACTCCCCAGTCACCACGCAGGTACCTCCATTCTCACACGGGTTTGGAAGGCAACTTGAGTTTTTGGCTGAGAAAGACAAACAGAAAAAGTAACTTTAGAAGATTATCGGTAAAATCAGCACTCATAAACCTTAAACAGTCTCAGGGGACCTGCTGTTGGTTTGGCCTTTTTTTGGTCGGGTTTCCGTTTTCTCTGAAGGGAGTCTGCATTCCATGACTCTGAAGTGTATTGTCAGTGCAATCTGGGATTTTAAGCGGATATCTGTCAGCACTCACGGGAGAGGGAGAAATGGGCAAGGAGGGAGATGGGGAAAGGAGGGAGCGTTGACAGAGTGAAGGGATAAAAACTGTTTGTGGACCTCACAGATCTGACAGATCTGATTAATATCCGAGACAAGATGGAGCTCTCCCACAAAGCAATCCTCTGAGCGTGTGTGTGTGTGAGTGTAAATGAATATGAAACATTAAACCAAACCACTGCAACTGTGTGACTCACCTATGTTACATGTTGTGCCCTCCCACCCTGGGGAACACTTGCACTGGAACGTGTCGCCCTCGTCGTGGCAGGTGCCTCCGTTGTTGCATGTGGCTTCGTCGCACTGACTTTCACCTGCAGGAATCATTTGAGACCTTAAGTTGTGTCCTTAGATGCGTCTTAATAAAACTCATACTGGATAGAACATTGGGTAATTATAAAGCACATACCATGAGCCTGCACAGACAAACTACATGGGTGTGGAAAAAACAAAAATAAGGCTCTTACGGGAGTGGCATGTCTTTCCCTTCCAGCCATTCTTGCACTCGCAGAAGAAATCAGTCACCAGGTCTCGACATGTCCCTCCATTATGACAGGGGTTGGTGCTGCAGTCATCAATGTCTGGTGGAGACATTGACAGGACGGGAGTGTAATTCATGTGGTTCATACAAAACATCAAACGGTTTTCATGTTGAAGTGTGGACTGAACCCATGAGGGAGATGTGGGTTTATTGAAGGTCACAGGACACTACTCACTGATCTCGCAGTGATCGCCCTCCCAACCGTCGCCGCAGATGCACTGGTACACACTGACTTTGTCGATGCAAGTGCCTCCATTGCGGCACGGGTTACTCTCGCAGTCATTGATGTCTGAAATTTGTACAGATCAGAAAAATGTGAGATCAAGAGCGTTCTTTTATTTCGCAGAGGCACAGGACGATATATCATGATTTCTTGTGCGTGTGGAATCTGGTCTTACTCTCGTGACAGT
This sequence comes from Larimichthys crocea, assembly GCF_000972845.2. Taxonomy (NCBI): domain Eukaryota; kingdom Metazoa; phylum Chordata; class Actinopteri; family Sciaenidae; genus Larimichthys; species Larimichthys crocea. The sequence goes on from NC_040013.1 coordinate 11,360,352, forward strand.
AGGTGCCTCTGAAGCCCTCCTGGCACTCGCAGCTGAACTGGCCCCCGGCCTGGCTCCGGCAGCGGCCGTGAGGTCCACACACATTCGACGAAATGTAGCGCTCTCCTCCCGGTGTGCTGTTGGATGCCACGGCGACAGTGCAGCTGTCAATCACTGCAGAGAAAAACAAAACAGTTTAGAGGGTGAAACTGCTGACGAGGCCTGTTTGAACAAACAGTTGTTCCACGTCACTAATATGCAGCTTGTGTCTTCCAAGCAATAAAGAGGGAGTTTTACTTTATTGCTTTCTTGTCTGTTCCAAGAGACAAAGTGAGTAACCCTCTGGGATCCTATCAATGGCTTTTGCAATGGTGGGCGATTAAGCCGAGGGTTAACAAAGATAATTATAGATAATTACACCAAGAAGGTGGTTAAAAATTCTCATCCCCAGAGAAAAACAGTATCGGGTAAAAGAAACAGAATGATAAAAGAAACAGCAATAAGCTGTTATGCTTTCACAAGCAATTCAAAGTGATGTTTTTCACTCTGCGCTGAAATCCCTTCCTTTCCCCCTGTCTGATCAGGTTAGGAGAGTTTGCTCCCCTGTAATCACTTAATTCTTGCCAAGAGCAGAAAGAATCTCACCGTCTGGTATCTGACTCCGTGGTTGGTCCACTCACTCAATTACACACATATACACACAGAAAAATGTGCACATTCATTGAGGGGGAAAAAGAAGAGGTAGCCCACCAAGTCATTACCAAGAACACACACAGTGCTATCAGCCTTTTGCCAGATTTTCAAGGAACTCAGAGGAGGGGAGAATCACTGGAAAAGCTTTGCTGAGGAGATGGAGAGGGGTGGGGGGGCATTCATCAAGGGAGCTACACTCTAAACTGCACACCTTGGCCAAGAAACTTCAGTGCATGAAACTAAAATATAGGTATTGCCCTCATGGGAGAAGTGTGGGCAAATGGTGAAGACCTTGCCTTATTCAGCATTTTACTGGAGCACGCTACACAGATCGCCTTACAGAAACGTTCTGGAAATAAAAGTCGATGAGCTAAATTATTATGCTCGTTATTGCGGGCTGGAGACGTACCTTTACATGTGGTGGTGCGACAGTGGTCTTTAAGGTGAGAGCAGTTTTTGCCCTCGTAGTCTTCTGGGCAAGCGCAGTAGTAGTCGGTGGCCAGGTTGAAGCAGGGTGCACCGTTCTGACACGGGTTGGGAGAGCAGTAATCGATATCCAGCTGGGGCAGAAAGGTATTGAATAGAGAGCGGTGAACCTGATAGCTGACATAGTTTCTGCTACACTAAACAGAGCAAAACCCACAGCATCCTCCCTACAGGCTGTGCCAGGAAACAACACACGCACAGCGCTTAGAGGAAGGGGAAAAACAAGGCAGAGACATAGGAGCCGTCCTCTGAGTCTGGGCTTCAGCGCTGAGGAATGTATCCCGCTGTAGCCAGGAGCAGCTTCAACAAAGCACTCCCTTTTAAAAAGGAGGACTGTGGAACAACAGCCATTTAGGAGGGTGGGGCAGGAAAACTTTACAACGAACCCAAAGATACAGCAATGCTGGCAGAAAAGGGGCAAGGGGGGGGCCTAGGGTTTAAGATGCTAGATGATAGCAGGGAGGATGCGTGCTTAATTGTGTGTGGATAGTGGTGGGAGTCGTGTCTCACCTGGCAGAGATTTCCTGAAAAGCCAGCCAGACACAGGCACTGGAAGCCGTTCACTTCGTCCTGACAGCGCCCGCCGTTCAGGCACGGCGAGCTCGCACACTCGTCGATGTCCCTCTCACAGTGTTCGCCGGCAAAGCCAGGGGGGCACATGCAGCGATAGCCGTTTACCAAGTCCTGAGGGAGGGAGGGAGAGAGAGAGAGGGAGAGAAACTAGGGTTAACCTCGTGCAAACCACAAATTTGATTAACTGCTTTGACAGGGTGGGGTCCAAACAATAACTGTCAAACCAGAGCATAGGACGAAGAGCAAGGCTGAGGAGAGGGGGGGGTACGACAAGTTTGGGGGAACATTATCAGAGCTGCGCAATTATTTCAACACATTTTCCTGGCACAGGCTCAACACAATAATGTTTATGGTAATTCGATCTAGTGTGGTAAAGAAACTTGTGTGTCCCTCCCTTAGAAACCCCTCTGAACCCACTCCCCTCAGATTTTATTTCAGAGAGGAATTCCACAACAATTCCAGTCGATTTGGAGAGAACGCTTTACAGCAGCTATTTATATAACCGCTGTAAATGTCTCGGGCTTCAAGAAAAAGACATAATAAAAACAAACAAACAAGCTGGCAAACAAAACAGTCATACCAGATAAAGCTGGAGAGTTTTTGACCTAACACGTACCTTGCAAGTTCCTCCATTCTGGCACTGGTCCTTGCAGTCGTTTATATCTGCACAGGGAAACAAATCTGAAGATTAATTCTGAACAGCTTGACTAAATAGCCTGTCTTTGAAAACAAGTCTGTGCTTTATGTTTCCCATGCTAGGGGCCTTTAAAAACATTGTCTGAGTTCGAAGGCGCTCTGCAAGAGTTGGATAACGTGGCTCCAAAATCAGTGCAGCACAGAGCATTGAGCAATCCTGCTCCTGCTCGACTGCTGCCAAGTGAAACTAGTCCTGGGATTGTTTTGAGCCACCTCTAATCACCACAGCTTTGGCCACACACAGGCCTAATAATGATACAGCAGATTCATTTACGCTGTAGGAAAAAGCTGCATTGCTCTGTTTGCTTTATGCCTTCATATAACAGCTTCAATTCAGCCTTTACTGAATGAACACAGAAAGAAATAACAAGCAGGCCGGAGCTGGACAGGTGTCCTGATCCACAGCTGCAGCTGACAGCCTTCAACTCACTGATGTCGCAGTTCTGCCCCTTCCAACCAGGGACGCACTCGCAGAAGTATGCACCAATCAGGTTGCGGCATGAGTTGGCATTGACACAAGGCTTGCTCTCGCATTCGTTGGCATCTAGGGAAGGGAGAGGAAGGGTTTGTGGCATTTGCATGTGCAGTTGACAGCCGTGAAGTGGTGGAAAGAGGAAAACAGAGCGGCTGGCTCACCTATCAGACACGTCTTGCCTGTCCACTGTGAAGGACAGTGACACTTGTAACCGTTAACCAGATCTTGGCACGTTCCTCCGTGATTGCAGGGGTTCGGAGAGCAGTCGTCAACGTCTAAGCAGAGCAAAACAATTTGGGTTATTATTTTTCTACGTCTTAACAATGAATGGGTGCTGGTTGAGTGCAATCTTACTGATGGTGCAGGAGGGGCCGCTCCAGCCTGGTGCACACTGACATTCGTAGCCTTGACTGGTTTCTGAACAGCTCCCTCCATTAGAACATGGATTTGACAGGCAGGCATGTTCCGCTGCAATGAGAAAGAACGTTTTTGAAAACAGGTCACACACACACACACACACACACACACACACCCTTATGAGTCATTTTAAAGAAGGGAAAAAAAAATTATCCACCCTTGGATACTGCTACTGTCAATTCATGACACTTAATTTATGTTGGATGATCACCTGGTGATCTAATTTAGATTTGCGCTTTTTGGCAGCTGTTGTGAGAGTATTTCACTGTGACATTATGTGGTCTACATTTGCCATCTTATTCAAAAAACAAATCAGATGCAAAAATGCATTTCGGCTTCTGATTCTCCCTTGAAAGCCTCACGCTCCTGTCAGCAGGAAACACCCAGGGGGTTGACTCCTTCCCTCACCCATCACCGACCGACCGACCCCCCCCCCTTTCAACTGCCCCAAAAATCCCCCCCATCTCACTCTCATTACCCGCCCGGCAGACCACAGCACCAGGAAATCATCTTTCATGCTAAGTTGACCTGACCAACGCGCCGTGACTTCCCTCTGACTCCCCGCCATTCTTCTTCTGAGAGGCGGCACAAGATGAGAGACTGGCGGGAGGGCTAGCGGGAGAGGGGGAGCCTCTGCTATGAAGTTTCTCTTTTATGGACGAGTGGGCCCCAAATGAATCAAAAATGAATGATTCACTCTGGGAATAACTAAGCTGTTAGTGGTGATCAGTGGACGGTTTTTGGTATGCTTCGGGGAGGAGGGAGGGGAGAGGATGCGGCGATGCACCCTGGGGACTGTGTGTTACAATAGCCTGACGTATCCCCTGGTCTGAGGACCTCCTGTTACGAAGGGCACGGTTTCCTGACATCTCTGCAGTTAAGCTGTCAGCACCCCGCGAGGCTCAGATTTAATGAGGAAAAACCATCATCTCCATGGTAAGTGTTCGCAGCAGCTGAACCTTAGCACCACACCCATCTGTCTCGAGTGCTTGAAGAGCGGAGGGATGACCGGCCCCCGAAGATCAAACTGGTGGATTACCTGACTTGGGGGCCACTCACGCTGGAGTGGAAACAGATTATTGCCAAGTTACCACCTCCTCTGATTACAAACTCAAGGCACCTCTGACCCTTTGTCTGTAAGCTCAACGAGCCCAGAACCTTCCCACTCATTATGACTGCAAGTTGGAGTCTGAGACCCCATGAGACTAAAACTCCATTTTGTTTGCCAAAACAATTTAAGTAGTCTTGAAGGGGCAGCCAGATTTAGTATTGCACTTCCATAAAGTTGGGGGACAGATTAAACAAAGAATGGTCAAAATATAAAGCAGCAGAGCACAAGATATTCTGACCTCTAAGAAAACTGGTTCCTGCATTTTCCATAATGCAACTTGATAGCCTTTTATTAGATCTTCCACATCTGGTTAATACCCACATCTTTCAAACACCACAACCCCAGTTCATAATGCAGCCTTTCTGGTAAAAATTTAAAGTTTCGAGCTCAATCCGATACCCTTAGGATGTCAGGAGTAGTACCCATGACAAGTAAAACTGAACTTTGGTTTTGTAAAAATTGGTGGAATGCCCTTTGAAGCGCGCTAGCAATAAGTTGGCATGACTAGAAGTTATCTTGCAGAACATCACAAACTCTTACCTCGCTCACAGTTGGCACCAGAGTAGCCCTCAGCGCAGGTACACTGGTACTTGTCAGGTCCTGTGTTAATGCATGTCCCTCCATTCAGGCATGGCTGGTGAGTGCCACAGTAGTTCAGATCTGGGGAAAAAAGGAGCGTTTCACGCTGGTTTTAGTTTGTTTTCACACAACATGGGCTGCTCCTACAGCGACTGCAACTGAAATTGGAGACGGGAATTAACCTTTATCGCATAGGTGGCCGCCCCAGTTGGTGTCGCACAGGCACTGCCACGGCTCGACGCAGGTGCCGTGTACGCAGCCGGGGTGGGGGATGCACTTGTCGCAGTACTGGCCCTGCCAGCCATACAGACACCTGTAAGACACACAGAGAGCCATGCGGTCAGCCTCGCACACAAACAGAGAACATTCAGGCATATTCACAAAATCACAGCGAGGTCAGATAATCCCTGTGGCCACTGAACATGCCAATATCTTAATCTTCTGTTTATTCCAAATTCCTTCACAAGCGATAGGAGCGATAATCTGAACTTAATGAACCACACTTTAGCATATACAGCATGGAGCTGCATAAATGAAACAAACAACAGAGGCAGTATTCTTGCTCACAAACTGGGCTGCGTCTTAAAAAGACCACAAATGAATCTTAAGTAGCAGGGTGTTTATGCAACAGCTTTTTAACAATACTTGGGGGGCAGGGAAACAGAGGAGTATTTAGCATTTTACCAAACAGAAAAAAAACAAAACAAAACACTAAATTACAGTTCCATTGGGACCTTTAGCACAGCTAACATTAGCATGCGGCCAGACGCTCCCTTTAACAACACTGTGCCTGTGGCTTGGCAGTAGTGACATCCTCGCAGAGAGAGAGAGAGCGAGAGAGCGGAGTGTTCAGCCCTCCTCTAGGCTGTTACACACTGTTGCTCATCCTGGTTCCCATGAATCAGGAGTCATGGCTTGGGCCCCCAGGCAGAGGAGTGGAACACAGCTTGCTGACCACTCAAATGTCCAGGTCCATAATTACCCTGATAATGCTGCCCCTTTTTTCTTCCAGGGCTCCGTAATTAAGACGGCAATCCAGCCTGACTGATAAGCCCGCTCTGTGAAAAAAAAAAAAAAAGGTGGCGAGGTGGCGATACAGTTGCTGCTGTGGAGCCCGGTGACAGGAAACACAGTGTCCCCTCTGGGGGAGCGGCGCGCTGATTAGCTCCAAGAAACGGACGGACTGTAAAAATAAACGCGGTGGTTAAGTAAACCTCAGTCTGTGATTAAAGAGGCTATTCTTAAAAGTGTGCTAATCCTTCTCCATGAGAAGCGGGGCAGGATTCCCCAGCATGATCCCTAATCATTTACAGTTATTACACAGCCAAATTACTGGGGAACGTGACATTACATTGAGGAGCACTGGTAACGCACATAAAGATTGTAACCCTGAAAAGAATTGGTATGTTATGGCTGCACACTTAATGTTTTGCGAACCAATTTTCTACTGTGGCAATCCTGGTCCACAGGTGCACTGTTATTACCCTATTGGTAACAATGAAAGCTGAGGGCGTCATTAAAACTGCAGCGCTTAAACAAAATCCCACGGAGCGTCATTAGCCGTGGCTTTGCTGACATAAAGTTTGTGACAGGGAGGCTGCTGTTGCCTGCAGCCAATGTTGCTATGTACTGCTGTTGTTTAACACTGCAGCCCAACGATGGGAAACTCACTTGGACTTAAGTGACTCAAACAGTAGTAGAGCTTGCTTGGAGAGTTTGTTGGCACAGCGCTTTAAATATAGCCACACCTGTACAGAGACTAAAGCAATTCAACCTCTTGTTCTGCCAGTGGCCACACAAGCACTTACAAGAAACCTGATGATGTCAAAAGCATGGGAAAAACAACAAAGCTGCGGCACAAAATGAACAAACCTGATCGTCCCTGTGCTTGATTTACAGCCAAATCAGACAACTAAGAAAGCAACTAATGCCTGAGCTGTGGGAAGAGTCGGGCAGTGCAGGGCCTCCTCCAGGATGAGGATGAGATACAACTGTTAGTGCACACAATGCCCCGGCTCTGATATCCATCTGCGCCTGGCTTTTCCTCTGGCTGTGTGCATAAACAGCATTAGGAAGCCATTAGCTACACAAACAATACACTTTAAGGCTCATCCGAATGTTACACATGATTTGACTGATAACGCTTGCTTCATTAGAGCGAAACACATACGCTACATTTCCAACGTGCAGTCTTGGCATGTGAGCCTCTCCCTTTTCCTCATAACTGGCAGTTCTGGACCAAAGCTCCACGAGAGATTTGCAGCTCAGCCTGCGTCTCCGCTAAAGTCCGGGCACTGATAGTCTCTTGGCCAGAACACCAGGCACGTACGGGGAAAGATCCATGCCATGACAGAAGCGGTGCTTGGACACAATCCCTACATATCTGACTGATTCTGGCACCAGCCTCCAGAAAAAAGTAAAAGGCACTTAAACAAAATCATGTTTGACATTTTACATAGTAAAATGCGGTAAAACCATTGATAACAGAGTAATAAATCATACCGAGCAGCGTCTGTCACTTACTTGCATCCCCCTGGCTCCTTGCATGATCCATGTTCAGTGCTGCAGCCTTGTCGACAAATAGCTAGAAGAGGAGGAAGAAGAAGAATCACTGCCTGCCAACTAGAGTCAAACTTAGTTTCATTTATTTATTTAATTATAGAAGTAAATTATATAATAACTGCACTCTATGACATTTTAGCCAGCGAGAATAAACACTGCTGTCAAACATAAACAATCAAGCAGGCCCTACCATATAAAACAGTAACACATATATTAAGTGGTTTAATGCCTAGGCTGATTTCCTGGAGGTGAAAGTTTATTCCTGGTCATACAGGCAATGAAATGCTTTATTTGAATGGTAAAGGAGGTGGAAAAGGCTGAGAGAGTGCAGAAACAAAGTCCTCCATTCAGTACAAACCACGCAACAGACAGCATATCAGCATGAATCACAAATTACAGTCTGGCTGCTGGCTTTAGAAGACTCATTCATAGTCATGAATAATAATGCCACTGTCTCAACCTGCCATCTTGATCAGCATTTCCATTTCGAAGTGATGTCATCATTACACGCTGCCTTTAAGCAGGGCTTACCTGTGTTGCAGTCAGGTCCAGACCAGCCTTCAAGACATGTCTTGTTTCCATTGTAGTCGCATGTGTAGTGCCCGAAGAACTCATCTCTTGGCCGACAAAACTTGTTGCAGCCGAAGCCGTAGTAGTGCTCGTCACAGCTGACCCGGATCTGGTACTCGAACTGGGCCACGGGGCCATTGTGAGTCAGCTTCTGCCAATGCGGGCTGGGGTTGATCATACCGGAATGAGAGGCTTTCTCTATCAACTTCCCATCTGCACCTAAAATGTCAATTTTGACACAACACAGAACAATATGAATTTAGTGTTCAATCAAATGTTGAAGGCAGGAAAAGAAAAGTGGAAAGCAGCAGCCTACATTATGCATTTTGGGGGTTGCAATGTTTTCCGTGATCATACAGTGGGAACCCAAAAACGCCCCAAGAATTCTGACACAAATTGCAGAAGATCTCTTAGATAGCAGATTATATGTAATTAAAGCAACTATGTGTGCTGGAGAGGAAGGAAAGTACGAGGAGGAAATGCAGAAAAAAGGAAAAGGCTGCCTGTAATGAGCACTCTTAACTGCTTTTTTTCTCACGCTCCCTCTCCAACTCTCCTTGGTTGGTTTCTGATTCTCAGGTTTACAGCTTGAGGATATTACTGGTCTCAGATGCTGCCCTCTGCATCTGCTCAGGCGAGGACAGAACCGCAGCCGCCATAAATTACAGTGTTGAGGACACCGATGCCACAGTCACTGCTGGGAAGCCTGCCAGTGTGCCATCAGCACTTTTTCCAGGCTGCCTTTCTCACATACATTCTTGTACTAACAGCAACAGTCAAAAGAGGTCTTGAGTCAACTTGTTTTCACACACTTACAAGCATCTATCTAAACCTCGGATGAGCAGTCCAGCCTATGTTGTGATTGTGCTTTAAGAGTTCAAAAAAAAGAATACACCAGATTTATTTTCACGTCAAACATGAAGAGGTCACGGCTCTGTCAAACGGGCAAGGACTGACCTGGGAGACACGGGCTGTGATGAAACGCAACGCAAACACACTAACAGTCAGCAAACAGGCTCAGCGCCATCTCCAGAACCCACACTGTACACATGCATACAAGCCCTGCGCATTAACACCACTCATTCACTCGCACACGAAGCACTCGCTACTTGATATCTAAATCTTCCACCTGGGAGAGAATGAAAAATGTGTCACCGTTGTTATTTACTGCACTCACATGAGCAGAGGTGGCTGACCGCTGGGTGAATCGCTCCTCTGTGTAGTATGATGCAATGCAATGTAGTGGGTGGGTGGGGAGGGAGGGGGGCTTGCGGTCATTTATTTACTGTGGTGTGTATAGGGGGGTCAGGGGTAGGGGCACGCTGAAATCACAGTGCCCGGTAACATTTCGCAGTGGTCTGGAATCCAGTGCTCAGCTGTGTGGCATTTCTCTACCGACTGCTGGCCTGCAGTGTCAGGAGTAGCACATCCTTACTACCTGCTGCCTGGCTCGGGGATAAACATAAATCAAGCACGCTTTATAAAGCTTAAAAAAGGTCATGCTCGAGCATCAAATTCATGTTAAGGGAGAAGATCTAAACTTTTAAGCTGTAAAAAAAGAGAATATTGTTCTTAAACGCTGATAGAAAATTCATTTTTTTCCCTCATCTAAAAAGAAGAGATCTATAAAAATCTATAAAATATTGATTTTTTTAGATTTAGTTTTATAATTTGGATTAGGCATCAGTTTGCATTTAATATCAGGCAGGATTGTCACAAAGTCTGAAGCTCTTAGAGCTATGAGCTAGCCTGGTGGAGCTCAGAGGGGCTTAACCAGCATTGACTGTGTACATTCAGGCAGCTTTTCACACCAATGCCCTAATAGCTCTCTGGGGAGCGGCAAATACAGCAGAAAAGACCGAAACCTTGTTGACCTCGAACAGACCTGCATAAACAGGAATGGGATAAAGCCCTCCCCTCTGCTGGAATCACCATGCTGTCGCCAATCTGACCGCCGACCAGCAGGAATCCCAGCATAGTTAACGGCACAAACCGAACCTGGCAACCAGAATTTAGATTCAGCACGTTACTGCAGTGTTCTTCCCACGTTCATGGGAAGAACGCCTGCAGCCTTCGAAGTGCACATTAAAAAGACTTCCACTGCACATGCTCAGTCTGCAGCCCACCTGTGCCCGAGGTAACCTACGGGGCAGTGTAGCTCAGAGGCCTCGCCCCCCCCCCCACACATTGTGACTGCGGGCAGGTCGTAGTGCAGAGCTGGGGCGGCCGGATGAACTCTGTGTTTCACGCCTCAGTGACAGTGAGACAGTGTGACCCCGACCCTGGCTGGCAGCACCTGCCATCAGTCATCGGCCAAATGAAAACATTTTCATAGTGGGGCAACGTGCCCCCCCCCTCTGTACTCCTCCCCTCCTCTACCTCACCACACTTCCTGCTCTCTGTCTGCACTGCCCCCTCCTTCCACCGACTGCCCTGTCCCCACTTTTTCCTTCTTCTTCCCCCTCGCTTCCCTGTCCTCCTCTCCCGCCTTACAGGCACCTGTCAACACACTTTCTTAACAGAGACACACACACACACACACACACACACACACACACACACACACCCAGTGGACCATGTGGAAGAGGGCAGGGAGTTCAGGGAGGATAAACTTCCTTTTCTGACCTTCAACACGACTCCTCCCAGACGTTGCCGTGAGGGAGAGATGGAGGGAGGGGGCAGAGACAGAAAAGAGAGGAGGAAGCAAGATGGAGATGCCAGACAAAGACAAATACTCACCACTGGTTTCATTGTTGAAGTCCACTGCCTCCACTATCAAAGTGTAGGACCTCTGAGGAAGACAAGACAGAGATAAAATCAGTGTTAGCCAAGAGCAGGACCACTGCATCATCAAACAAAACTATTCAACCATCAGTATTTCATAAAAAGAACAGTTCACATCCTTTTGTTTGTTAGTTACCATGAAAACTAACTAGTTCCAGAGTTTCCTCTAAACAAACACATTTTTTCCCTTCCTAAATTTAGAATTTTCAATAAAAATAAAAAAAAATCCCCCAAAAGAACAACTTTCCAGTTTCCCATGACCTCACCAGCCATGCCAATGAAGTTTCATCTCCCTCTCATTGAGACGGCTCACAACAAGGCCTCGTACAGAAGCTGCTCGCTGTTAACTTAGAACAAAGGTCCCCGTTGGTCTGATTAAAAGAGGATAAGCTTGCGGCGGTGCAGAGGTCTCTGCGTCGCAACATTAGGATGACAGACACATGGGTCTGGTCTAGCCGGACACCCACCCAGCAGGAGGGTGTCTGATTCGCCAAAAAACAGCCAGATATACAGGCTGCCCAGGGCACACTGTCGAATATTGGCTAGTATAAGCCAAAACAAAAAAATACCACAATGAAAAGGATACCTCACCCTGAAATGCCTAAAATATGTCTTCATCTCAGCCACAGTAACCTTGCTCTCGTTAGAAACTGTTTTTCCACATGTTTATAAAATGTGGCGAGAAGTCGGTGGATGATTTCCAGTGTTCTGGGAAAGCACAAAGTCTATTCTGTTTTGCAATGTATATCGGATTTTAAACTTTATGATAATTTAGAAACCTCTGGTGCCATAGGCTCAGAATGCGAACTGCAGTACGTAAGGATACTGCTTTTTAAGCAAAATGCAGCACAGGCAGAAAAAAAAAAAAGAGAGAGAGCGAGAGAGAGAGGGAGACAAAAAAAAGAAGTGTATGTGACGGATGGCGAGGCATGGAAGGAGAGAACGAGAGAGACTGAATGAGTGCTACACTCCGGAGGGCCTGTCTTGATTTCAGCACTCCCGAAAAACGCTTTGTCCGATTCAGGGTCGGTAGCGCTCACACCAGTATCAGCTTACACATTCACACTGGCCTGTGCTGGAGTCATGAGGGAACGAACAATGTGTCTGCGAGCGCACATGACAGACTCAGGGAGAAAGTATGCGATTGGGAGGAAAGTGTAATCCACTTACAGTGCTCGAGCATCCACTAGAAACACCTACTTGTTATATTGACACACATGCTTGCCCCTTGCAGCGCTGCTAGGAGGCATTTCAGAAATTCTGCATCGCCGCTGTGGCCCTCTTTGCCGCGATGACTTCATGGTAAACAAACCTGCTTGAAGGAAACCCCCTGTTCGCTTTCCATACAAAGAATAAGAGCATGACTCACTCCTGAGCAGTTTTTCTTTTTCATAGCTTCACCTTGTTTTTTCAGGCTTTCAACTTTCCATCTTTCCAGGAGCCATTTGTCTCATCCTTTGCCAGTATGTCACAGCAATCAGGGCAGCTATTGTTTGAAATGCAGGGTTCATCAGAAACACGGTCTTTACAGTACATTCTGACTCACAATTGGCTGAAATCACTTAACATAGAACTCGAGTAAGTGAGTCAGTGGTAATGTGATACCTAATCATCCACTCCTATGACCCAACCTACAGCTAGTTATATTAACATTAAGAACAACAGTCCACTGGGTTCTCTTCAGGCATTTAGCAGTATCATGTTATTGCTTTGATGTTCACCTCATGCGTGTAGAGCACCTTTGCAAAAGAGCTTTAGCGTTCATTTCCCATTGGGGAGGTCATTTTTCCAGCCTGCACAACTGCTCTTGAATGCATCATTGCAGTATGTGCACTCCCAGCTGAATGTCAATTCCACTTACACTGTTTTGGGTTGGCGCCACCCAAAATACATCCCACATAGTCTGCGCAGTGCGGTAAACCTGGTGAGCTCATCCTAAAAAAAACAGGAACTCAAATGCAGCATTACTGCACACATGAACTGAGTAAATTATCACTCAGAAATATTATTAGTCACAACCACGTCAATTTAACAATGACTAACAATGACTAATATGAGAAGCCGCAAATGGAGAAAAAGAACTTATCAGAATTTGTACTTTACTCTCAAACTATCCAAACACGTTTGAACATTATCTTTTTACAGGCAGTTACTTCTGGAGGATTTATGGATCCCTGCCAAGTGAAAACATAAACAAGCCCGTTTTACCTGCTACACAACGAAACTTCACATTGTGTCCAGAACTAATGGGATAAAAAAAGAAAGGGGAAAAAAAAAAAATCATTAAACCGCTTTGTGGGCTGTCATCAACAGGCACAAAGTTTAATGGGTTTCTGGCTGATTTCTTTAAAGGCTATAAGAGCATGACAACACGCCCAAATCTTGCACGATTTGGACTTGCCTCAACATGGAAGCTGTTGCAGCACTGTGATCATCATCAACACCACAGACTGATCACGTATTAACACTACATAAACACGATTGAAGAGCCACACCATAAAAAGTTCATTTAAAAACACAGCGGCCTTAGATAAGAATGTTTACTACTCACCTACATGTCTCAAAGTTTCTGTGATTTGACATCTTGTAACCTACAGCTGAAGATACACAGGCTTTATATTAACAAACTACAATGTCATAGTGGCTTGATCTAACAAGAAGCCTCGCCATTATTGGATGTTTAGTGCCAGACCAAATAACTGCTTCCAGAAAGTGAGATACCCCCGACTCCTCATTCACTAACACTCCATAACTCCCCAGCGGTTATCAGCTTGGAACCGTCTGCCACTGCCAGGTTCACTTTTCCCAGGCTCCCAGCTGACTCACAACTTCTTTGAACTACAGCGTGCGCACGCACAGACACACACACACACACACACACACACGTCCAAGTGCAATAAGTATGGCCATATGTCTTCTTATCTTTCCTGGCCAAGCAGACACTGTCCGACAGACAAGCAACATAAGCGATAAAAATCATTCCAGTTCGAATCACAATGACTTGCCAAAGAACACTACTGAATCCTCTCAGTAGGGGAATTTTCCCCAACACACACACACACACACACACACACACACACACACACACAGACACACACACAGACACACACACACACACACACACACACCTTAACTCAAAATGGATTTGTACCATTACAAGGCAATCAAACTAAATAAAATAAAAAGGTATGTCTCACGGAATAACGCAAAAGAGCCAAAGGTCTAAATAAAGGCAAGGCAGAAACAGATTAGGCTGTCCTAGGTTTACACTCAGCACAGAGGAAATGTCAACAGTCCAGTCAAAAGGATGTTGACCTTCTGTATCAGTTTTCCTGAGTCAATCACTTCAGTAGTATCAAACTGAGATCTAACCAATGATTGGGATTGCTAAGTAACACACCCTGTTTTGCCATACAACCCAGGCTCAGTCCTAACCCAGAAAACTCCCACAATCAGCCTAAAGCCAGACTACACAGATGGACTGAGGGAAGAAATGCGATGTTTGCCAAGAGATTTTCATCACAACAAGAGAAACAATGCTATATGATCAACAGCTCATTAGATATGCTGTAAAGGTACATCAGCCTGGGGGTATGACAGAACCTCACCCCGACGAAAGAATTTCACCTTTTGCCAAGTACAACAAGAGACATGGCAAACAGATTTTGGTTCTCTTGAAAAGCAAACAAGATCAAAACATGAACCCGGGACCAGGAATGAAAGTCACATCAAGCATTTAACTAAATAAGCAGCCAATCATCTGTCCTTTGCAAGGGTCACTAACCATTAAGGGAAACAATAACAGGGCACAGGTGATCCAAATTAAATTTATTTTCTATTGATGGCATGCTTCCATACAGCTTGAAACAACTCTGATAAGCAGTGAGGCCATTATGTAACGTCAAACTGACACAAATACGTTAAAAAAGTCCTTGTTCAAAGAAGAGGACAGGGTGAGGTAGAGAGAAAAAAAAATAGGAACAGAACACAGTTCTTTCTCCTCTTTCACTTGAGTAATTTGCACGTAACTGCCACATCAGAGCAGGCTATATAAAACAAACATGTCATTACTACCTTCAAGGCTTAGCTGCTTATTGTACTCACCTGATGCCGGTTCTCTGACAGCTCTGAGCTGTCAACAAATCAGATATGTTCAAGATCTGAGAGGACATGTAAGATTAAAATGTCATGATAATAAATACGGATTAAAAATAAAATCAGATTTGAGGGTTATTAGGGTGCTGATCAACAAGATTAGTCAGGACGGAAACTAGTTGACAAATTAGCTATTAAGTGCTTGTAAAAGCTCAGTCTAAAAAGAATCGACCCAATCATTTTCCTTGTATAGGTGTACCATGAGTAAATATGCTGAGGTGGCCACAGAGGCAAGGTCACAGCCAACTTCATCACTGCTGAGTCTACTACAACTGCTTCCTGTTGCTTGCCCTGTGCTGGCATTACAGCTGCACTGCCTCTATTATGCTCTGTAATCCTCACTGTAGTCAACGAGGGCACACCATTGTCCCTGCTTGATACACTGTGAGGGCCCTCACTTCTGTGGGATAAAAGCACGATGCAGACATTGGTGAATCCATACAGGGCTCTACAACAGCGATGCGCTAATGTCCAGCCGACAGCATTCAGCTGGACGCCTGGCTCTTGCCCTACCTGATCTGAGCACATGTGTGTAGCCTCATTAAGTGCAGCAGTTACTGTGGGTGGCAAGGTTAAAGTGATGAAATGCCTGGGGTCCAACCGAGCGTGACTTAAACAAAGCCCTTGGCCTGGACAAGAGGCCAACTTCATGCAGCTCACAAGAGAGGATGAAGGAGGGGGGGGCTCCATGAACTCAAGAGTACCCAACAACCCAATTGCACCACACTGCCATCTGTCCACAACAGCCAATCAACTGATGAAAAGGACAAAGAGTGATATCATACCTAACCTGACGATTGTGAATGTGCACTGAAGTAAAACACTTGAAGTGAAGGATGAGAGAATCTAACGAGTGGTTCTTTCCCAAATCTCAGCCTGCGTTCCTTAAAACTAGTAATTTAATACAAATACAGTTGATTTCATTGACATGTGAGGTTTCTTAATTGATACATCCACACAGCACAATAGAAAAGCTTCAACTTTTCTGCAAGTTTGACTGGAAATATAACCCCCCCACGTCCCTCCAAGAACATGACAAGAACAGCCTCTGTTAGTTCAACACATGTAGGTCATGTGGAGTACATTTTATCAACACGTCAGGAAAAGAAAAGGAGTAAAGCTATCCGAGTCCTCAAACTTGAAATGGCACCAGGTTTTCATTTCAACGTCAACAAGTGCTGTTTTCAAGTAGGAATGATTTTCAACTGGTAAGATGAAACTAATCTAGCTCAGAGCGTTCATGCCAACTTAGTGCTGCCATAGAGTGAAAACAAACAGAAACCTTTGTCTTAAAAAAAAAAAAAGAAAAGAAAAAAAAAGGTGTGAGGCGCCAGTGTCTAAGTGGAGAGCAAATAAAAACTACAGAACATATCAAATTGCATGCTACCCTGCTGAGAACATTGTTTTACTGGCTATTGGATCATAGAGAAAACACAAATCTAAATGATCTGTCTGCCCCACAGGTAACACAAAAATGAAAAGGCATAATCTTCCAGTTCTTTCACTTATTCGGGCTTTTTGAGGCCATCTCAGCACATAATGCTTGAAATTACAACAAGAACTTCCATCAGGATTGAGGTAAAAATAGCCTTGATGTAATTGGACACACACATACCAGTGGACTGTGCCTTTCACCCATCAGGCACAGTGGAGGAGTTTGCGGGCCAAGCTGTGGGGCCAGTCAGTCTGTGTGCACACACAAGTCCTGCTTTTTTCACCACGGGCGAAATGTGCTCCAGCATGGCAAATCATATCTCTCACACAAGAGCTTCAACACTCACACAGGCCTGCCAGGCCCCCATTTATTTACTCTACAAAGAAGAGCTGACACTTGAGGAAACCAGAAAGTTGGTTTTCACTCTGAAGTTACAGGACTGTACAACATGAGCAGCTGCCAGGGGGGGGGCAGAGGAGGGGAATGCAGCCGCTCACCAAACCTAACATATCAACTTTTTATTTGTTGGATGAAGCCAGACATAATGTTTATGAGGAACATTTCATGAACGCATTGTAAAAAAGAAGCTTCCCACTGATTTACAGTAGAACACACTTTCAAAATGTTTTTTCTCTTAATGTTTATTATTGTTTGTATTATTGTTGTTCATACTGATGGTTATGTGGTGGTTTGAACGGTTTTCTTTAGAGATCTCCCACTGGACACTGAGGTTTTATTCAAAGTCGTTTAAACAGTATTTAGACAGAATAAACAGGTCTAGGCCTGATGGGAGAAAAATACCTGCACCTGGTTAATTGGCGCAGATAATGAGGAGACCTCTAACGGATAATTCACACTTTAAAAAAAAAAAAAAAAACCTTTCAAACCACTTTTTGTGAAATAAGAATGAGTGACGGACAGTAATTGCACAGAATTACCCTGCACACATTATTATCTCTTTTTTGTGTTTTTGCTTCAGGAAACTTTTTTTTTTTTTTTTTTTTTTTTTGGAAGACTCCAACTCACCGGCCAGGCAAAACTGAAGGGCAAAACTATCCTGGATTTGTCATTCCTGACAGAGCTCTTGAAAGAAAAGGTATTCCCTCCGAGGACAGGCGTAGATCCCATTCCGAAGCTGCAGGGCCCTGCAGCAGAAACTCTGGACTGGTATTCCTTCAGGCAAACTTTAAAAAACGTATCGCACTCGTCCCGTGTGCATTTTCTATCCGCCGTGTTCCGTGTGCCATCACAACACATGCCGTTCAGCAGCTCTCCGTTAACATTGTGCATCGATAAGATTTGCAACTCGAATTGTCCGGATCCCTCTGACACCTGTTGAAGACAGAACAGTGAATGCAATTGGGAAAAAAAACAACAACATTACATAAAGGACAAAACAAAAAAAAAAAAGTTGAGCGCCATCGCAATAACTGCATGTAAAAGTGAAGCGATCACAATCAAACAGTTGAACCGAGTGACCCTCACCCACATACCTTCGTGAGAAAGCAGAGTAAAAAGGCAACAACGACTGAGCCCCGTCTCAAAATCATGCCTGCTGTAGCCACTCGTTTGTACTAGTCGTCTGGCCGACACACGGCACCAGAGCTCTCCTCTGGTTTAAACATGCACGAGTGGGAAACAACACTTTAATGAGCCGGAGCACAGGTTCTACATTCATAGGAGACCTCTTCTTCCTGGTATGTCCCTCAGCCTCTCCGAGCGTCTGCTCTCCTTCGTTTATCCGACTCTTTCCACTTTGTTGTGTAGAATAAAGTTTTCACACAGTGGCCATGCGGCAATCGAGCCCACTGCTTGCTTGTTTGCTGACTGACTGAGTGACTGACTGACTGCTTGCCCAGAGCTGGAGCTGGATACACAAGTTCAACACAGAGGGAGTGTCTGCAAAGCTCCGAGACTCCATATTCATGAGCAGGACGCAGTGAGCCCGCCCCTCTCTCACATTATGAGAATAATCATACTCTAAAGAATACTCTTATTAAAGACTCTCTGGCAGTGGCGTGGTGGAAAATAAGAGTGGGAATAATCTATGACCTGCAGTCATATTGATAATCATAAGTCATCATCACAACCACAAACATAACTTAAATATATTTTCAGAGTTGTACCTCTCCATATCTTCTTACATCCTACATTAGCTGCATACTCCACTCACCACAATTTATATTATTATTTTACCTCATAAAGATTTATGTCAGCCTAAAAGCTGGGTATACCGAGTTTAGCTGGTTTTACTGTCCTCCACATTCGTGCCATTAGATAACACACTAAATCATGTGGATTGCAGAATGAGCATCAAGGCCAGTAGCATTTAGTTAAATGCACAGTATGTCAGACATCTTTCCTCATGTAATGCAAGCCTTGGATAAAGAGCACTGGATTCCATAGTAGCTAAAAAAAAAACTGCACAGTGTCAGCTATTTAGAAATACTTTCATTACTGGAATTTAAATAAACTCTTTAATGCGAACGCTAATAATCAGGATTGCACACAACAGTGCCCCAGAGTGGCAGACCTGCAGGTTTTTTGCCTGCCAGAGGAATGTCACACATTACGAATGACTCTTAATCTAAAGGCTGTTTCAAACAATCATCATCTAGTTTATGGCCAAACATAATGCGAACATAACTCTGCCCACCACATTTAGAGGAATACGTTCACAGAGTGCTGAAAGATATTATTTCCACAGTATCCTTTTGGTGTCGAAGGGCAATTGTGCCCGGGTGTACCTCTGCAAGAAGGTAATCTGTGAACTGGATCGCTGACTACACACACACACACAGAATATAGCTGCACACAGAAACACTCATATGAGAGGATGGGAACTCCCTCTGCCCCTGTGGTTAGTGATTTGTGTGGACCAATTACACAGGTCAGTCAACGGGTCACAATGAAGGAAACACAGTTTGGAACCGCGGCATTGCAAAGAAAGGACTGTATCAATCAGTAACTATGCAATGTTTCACCATCACACTTTATAGCCGTTTATGACGATGTCACGCGTCTCACCTGTATGTTTGTACCTGATAAGCAGACAGGTATGGAATTTTCTCACTATTTTCCACAGAATCTGTACAAGTAACCAAGGTCTAGTTTAATGTTTTTTACTGAAGCAGCAAAGCAAATTTTAAGCTTATCTTATCTTAAGCTGCCTTACTGACACAAAGATGTGTACGGTAGCTTCTGCAGGGCTAGCCCCAAATGTCCTGAAGTGTTTGTCTTGAAGTAATAGGGGGAAAATGTACTTATAGTCAAAGAGTGAAGCTTCCATGTGTTATTCCCAGCATCTTAAATCACTGCTGTCAATATTCAGATGTCACATTTCCTGTGGTTGAACTTCAAGATGAAAGGTACAGCTTCCTCCCCACTTGCCTCAGTTGCTGAGCTGATAGACATCTCAGGTTACAGGCCTCATTGAAATGCTCTCTCTGGGTAATTAGGGTTAATTGGAGAAATTTTTAACCCTAGGGAGATTTTTTTTTCTCCCTTTATGCCAAAAGCCAAATTTGAGTCTAGAGATTGTGGATGGTTTGAGGGGGGATGTGACGGGATCCCGTCTGCTGTGCCCCCATGACCTGAGGTGATGCTTGTGTTGGGATGTGGGGGAGAGTGGTAGTGTTACTGAACACCAATTAAAAATATAGTCTTGTTGGAATAATACTGGTCAGCAAAAGTGCTTGCAAATTAGAGAACTGGCATTTTTAACATAGATGTCTTATGTCTTCTTTTGGAAAAACTACATTTTACTGAAAGCTAAAAAAGGATGTGTCCTTGCTTTATCCAGCTCTTCCACTTGACTGCCAGTTTGCCTGTCTTCATACAGCTAACAGGTATCCAAGGAGTGTGTTCACTGTTCCTTATAAGCATGGTCTGTAGTTGTCATGGAGCACAGACAGGGTTTCTCCTCTGAGGCCATGGTGCTAATCTCCTGCAGCCTTAATGTGATTATGGTAATGATCACACAAATGACCCCTGGGCTTTGGGGGATCCGTGGTTCACACATCCTCACACAGCGGCTGCACAGGCACTGTGACTCCACTGGCCCGCATACGAGACCACCAGACTGAACCAGTCCTGGTGGCCTACCCCTGTTCTTCTGTCCTCGCTGGGCTCGGGAGAGTAGAGTGAATGACCAAATAAATTCCAGCCAACAACAAAAGAGCTGAACGGCCATGAGAGAGATGGATATCTTTTGTTGTCTGACACTCAATGCCGTATTCCAATCCAATTACCTCAGCCTTTTGCAACCCCTCCTATCACAGTGCATGGCATTGAAGCCTGTCTGAATTCAGACTCGGACCGCTAACAAGAATGTGGTGGATTAGGTGCTTAGTGGGCATTCCCTTCCCCCCCTACCTTTACTAAAATCTGTGGTGCACTCTCTCCTAAAAAGATTTACAACTACGAGCCGTCCATTTTAAATTTTATCCCATTTACTTTAATGTCATTATTGTTTGGCAAGAGCTGGGATGGGTCAGCTGGGGCTACTCTTGTGTTCTCCTACATGTTTCTGCTTCCAGTAGTGAAGACAATGTGGAGCCAGTTTAAAGTCCCTGTCACTCAAAAATGTGTTTCTGGACGTGGATCTGGATGTTTGTCCTTCACTGTAAAGAAACATTATAAGGGTGTTTTCACATTCATCTACTGAAGGGAGAAAGTTTCTCTGTGTTCACTTTCAATCTGAGTTTATTACATGGACGTGTGATATGATTTTGTGACATAACTAGTGTGAATGCCAACTGTGGTCCAGTATAACCTTGCGAAGCAGCCGGACTCGCAAGATCACACATTCACATGATCACACAATAATCCATGCTACCAGGCTTCAAGTTATGTGCCTGGGTTTAAAGAGGTTACAGATCAGTCAGCATCCTATGAGGAATGCTAGGTGTGTATGACAAGTGTAAGAAGTGACTTTTTGCTTGAAAACAACAATGGCAGCTGCTAAAGAGGTTAGCATCACATCGGAACTGGAAAATACTTCAATTAAAAAAGCAAAGATCGGCACTGAACGGTTTTCATGATGAAAAAGCAAAGTCTTGTGTCCTGAAGTTAAACTTTAAGTTAAATTATTACATGCATATTTATAGATGAACTTTTCAATGTGGGAAAAGGTGAGGATAGAATTTTTAACAAGGTGACTGAATTGTTTTGAACAGATGAGACACAAATTATTCTTCAAAGCAAAGTCTTTTTATGAATCATAAAACAAGTCTGCAGGGGATATTTAAAAAATGCTTAGTCATCTACTTTACTGTAATACACTGGTGGATTTTTTTTTCGAGAGAGAGAGAGGTTAAATCTGGGGCAACTGAACTTGGTTGTAGCAATGTCCTCACAGATGTACAACCAAGTCCAGTTGCCCCAAATTTAACCTTTCTCAAAGAAAGATGACATGTATGACTCAGAACTTTCATAGAAGCAGTTAAAACTAGCTCCAACAGCAAAATGCTGCTTATGCATTCATGCATCAGTATTAATTTATAACAATATACCAGACCCAGGGGCAGACCAAGTACTTTTAATAAATGTAACTTTTTTTATAATACTTGCGTAAAATACCTCTTCCGTCACTGCAATGATGCTGAGAAGATATACTGACATATATTTTGTGGTATATTAAAGCTGTTTCCAGTGAAAACTACACCCTCACCACATTTACCACTTTATAGCAAAATGAATAAAGGAATATAAACACATTCACATTGGGTTAACAGTGAATGCACAACATGATAGTCAGCCAGTAAATAATAAGTTGACTTATCTATAAGCGGTTGTGGTGCTTTCAAGACCAGCATCTGAATTCTATGATGAACTAGTTGAAGTATCACAGTGTGAAAGCTGAAGACATGAGAAGTGTGGTGAATTTCCATAGTAAAGTCAGTATATATGCGTGTGAGTGAAAAATGTGTGAGGTGAAGAAGCACATCTGAGGAGGAGAGGAGTTCAGACCACTACAGAGCAAGAAGGGAGGATCTCTCTGTAGTTCAGTGTTTGGCCCATTTAAAAGTATCACGGTGTTTACACAGTGTGTTTATGGGAGCTGCTTTTACAGAACGTGTCACAGATGGTATCACCAATCGTCGCTCGGATAAATATTATTTTCCACTGTTAAAGGTGGCCACTTTGTTATTTTCAACATTTATTCGAGAGCCCGTTCTCTGAGATGATGGTGTTTTGATGTCTGACTGTGTATGAGCTGAGTACCTCAGTGCAGTTAGTGCACAGGGAGTCCAGCTGCTATGAGGAGGTTAACTTAAAATTGGATTATACAAGGTTAGGTCGAGAGCATGGGTTTTGATTTTCATTGGTTTAAACTGCACTTAATTGCTGCGGTGATGCTGTGGGTGACTCATTTATGTCATGTTTATTCTAGATGTCTTTCCCTCAGATTTTTTTTTCTAACCTAAGTGGTGCTGTGTGTGTCAACGGGACAGGGAAACTACACAAGTTTACCTTTGAGCGTGCATCAACATCAACAGCGTCACAAGAGATGACTGGATCAGCACTTCACACGAGCACACGTGTGTCAGGTTAAGAACCTGTGAATGGATCATCAGTCTGTGTGTCCTCGCACATCCTTAATGGAAGGCGTTTGATCCTCTGAGGGGAGGGGAGGCCAGAGGGCTGCAGTCAGTGAAACAAATCAGATTAGCCCTGCTTAGGCTAGTAACCTACTACTCACCAGCGTAGCATTTCCACCTGGCTAACAATACCAGCTTGAGTTGACCCCTGTGATCATGTGATTAAACGATTTGTGTGTGAGAGCGAAATATGTCATAGCACAGTTGCTTCACTACAGAAACTCAAACCTGTGTTTGATTAGATTTGTCCCTGCGGTGGAGAAGGCTGCTTGAGAATAAGCTGCAAAGCTGAGGAATGTTTACGGCTTAAATCATTGATCAATGTGACAATGTCTCAGGTGGGAGGTTGCAAACCATTCAGGCATCAAGATTAGATCCTTTAGCCCATCACACCAGCCAAGGTGGTCTCCCAAAGTTAGGAGGGCATGTGTGTGTTGCCGTCAGGATCAGTGAGTCAGAACAGTGCTCTCTTCAAACAGGATATTGGCCTTCGCTTGAGGTGAGTGTGGCTAATTACCTGAACTTCCTATCTGGAGGAGGTGACACTGATAAAACTCTTCCTCTCTTTTGTCTCTGTCGATCATGTTACACTTTGGATCATGAAGGGAGAGACAATAATTCAACTTATTGTAATCTTTCAGAAAAACAACCTGTAGACTTGTTGAGAGGAGCTTGATGCACATAAGCCCAGTCAAAACGACATCCATTGCCAGCCTTGAAGGAAAATATTGATGCTGGCAGAGTCTCTGCGTCCCTTGCACCATGACATAGCGGTTTTTCCATGACACATTTGATGATTGCTTCCAAATGGGCCTGTCAGTTTTAATATAGGCGACCCCAGCATTTCACTTTCCTCTAAAGTAAACAAAATCCACCAGCTCTCCCACACACACATACACACACACTTAGAGAATGTATGATCACACACCAGGAATTAGTTTTGAGATAGAGCAGGCATTCAAAGCTGATATATGTTTTCATGTTCAATCTTCTCACTCTTGACTGAGCCGGTTTGAATTGATGTTGTTTTTGTAAGTTTGCAGATTGAAAGCCACAATGTTATTCCAGGATGTCTATGATATGGCATTAAAAGTAGTATGTGCTATGAGGAAGTAAAAAATATGACCAATAGAAGATTTAAATTCAATAGAAGACGCCTGTCAGACTGTTTACTTTACACTTTTCCTCACAGTAATTAATTAAAATATAGTTCAAGTGTGCTAAGTCAATCATATACAACAATAAACTCATTCCTTGTCATGTTTAGGCCTGGGCTTAGACCCAATGCCAACATTTAGTGAGTCAATATACTGACAATTAGATTATACAGTGTCAACTAACAAAGGAAGGACAATATTCAGCTTGTTTATAGACACGTATCTGACTGCACTGCAGGAGAAGTGGAGCAGTCACAGAGAACATGGAAATATGTGGGAACAACTCACTTACAAGACAGATGGCAAAGCTGAATATTGGACGGGTCCACTTCACCGGAGCATGTCAACTATCTGTTAATGTTAAACTAATGAGCCTACTTTCATTCCTGTTGTGAACGTGCTGCTAGTTTAAAAGGTCTGACACATGAGGTAAATCACCATGTACAAGTGTTATTGTAGGACGGAGTTGACTGTAGCTGTACAGCGTCTGTCAGATCCTCAACTTTACTGAGACACAATCAACAATCTCATGTATGCGTGTGAAATATGAAGATAGATCCATAAGCGTAGGGTAGCATAAAGCAGGGGGGAAACAGCTCGCTTGGCTCTGTCCAAACATGAAAAAATCTGACTGTCAAACTGTAATTTTTACATTTCTCTTTGTGTTTAGATTAAACAAATGTGATACACTTGGTATTAACATTAGTATCATGATCCAATCACATGTGGACAGCTCAGGTGTGAATGCACCCAAGATGCTTTGAGGATACATTTGAGATCTGATTTCTCAGACCACATTTGGAAGTGGTCGTTCTTTGTTTGTATGCAAATGTGTCGTCTTCCACACTGAAGGGTTGCCTACTTATCTCACGTCCTCTGCAGAAGCAGAAGTATGTACTCATAGTGTAGAAGTGTAGAAGAAGCCACAACAGGCAAAATGGATTCTCGTGGATGGAGTGCACACAAAACACGCTGTTTGTATCTCGGATAACGAATCAAGAACTGGAGAATTCATATTGCAAGCAGAAACAGGAGATCATATTTATTTATGTTTATTCATGTTTATTTGAATATACTGTGGAGTGAGGAAGTGAGATCAAGTGGTCACTTGAGACACAAGGTGTGAACTGAGCTGTCCACTTGTGATCAAATTATCCAGAACAGGCCTTGAGCTACCTTTGGATGGACCTAGCCACACTGCTTCCCTTGTTTCTCATCTCTTTTCAGTTAACTGATTTCTAACTCAAGCCTCAATCTTTAACACACAGTTATAAAAGTATTTAAAAATATAATTAAAAAAAATATATTTTTTAAACAGTAAACTGGAAAACTGTTGCTTATTTACACATCTAGCACATGTAGATAAATATTAGCATTCATTTCATTTTCAGTTTTCACCTCTTGCCAAAAACTGCCAGGCAAGGATAAATAAGATAAATTATTAGTATAAAAATATTGATTGTAGCTGCTTTAAACTGGATCAACTAATGCTTTGTTGGAGCATTTCCATATTAGTGTGTGTATAAGTGTGTGACCATAGATTCCCAATGTATTAAAAAAATATTAATTCATTTATAATCTGGTTTAATATACAAACATGATTACTATACAAACATGATTAATAAGAAAACACTGTGTCTACAGGCAGGAGTGAGCTATTAAACAAACCTGCAGCTTAAAAAGCTGCAATATCAACATCTGACGGTTAATTTCTTTGACTTGAGCTGACAGATTTAAACTGTATATGTTGTTATATTGTAGACAAATTAGATATTTTTCAGACAGTTTGTGAAAACAAAGAAAATGTCAGTCTGTACAATAGGAGCCATGACACACGATCAATGGTAAACCTCAGTATGGTTAAATTTCACTATGGTTTAATAGGCAACAGGAGGGTTTTATTGCCATCTCTTTTTTTTTCTTGGCCATGACTCTCAAAATGCTGTGTGAAGTAGCCATAAAGCTGTCAGTAGGAGCAATATTTTCCACACTGCATGATGACAAATGCAGGCTATGCATGCGTGGGTGTCATACAGACAACATACTGTAATGTGTAATACTACAGTTTGGCTCATTGAGTTGTAGTCTGAAGGCTGCTTGTTTTGTTGGAGAGAATAACAAATAACTATCTGGTTAGACTACAACGCTCTTGCTATAATTACTTTCTTGTTCTTCTTAATCCTATTAGCTGAGCCAAACCTAAACAGAGTCAAACGTTTAAGTTGTTTAAATATATAAGTTTGATTAACAGAAAACACGACTATCTTGTTTCCAGTTCAGACATAATTCCTGGAAATGTGGTTCAACTCTTGTTTCATCAAGATAAGTCCAACTTCTTTATCCTCAAGGAATCTTTGCAGTCGAACATGTTGGCTACATAACTTGATGTTTTCTACATCACGTGGAGGCGGGGAAATTATGTGCACAACAGTGCAAGACACCATGAAAAGTGTCTCGAATATTATCTTGAATAAAGCAAAGTACAGACACTTACGTGTCTAAAAATCTGAAATATGTTGCTATTTGTTCATTTATAGCACTGTCAAGCTAAACATCCATCCAGCTTAAAGTGTGAGAACGAGTCTTGCCTTTTGAACTCAGGTCAGAAAGATGATACCTCTGCATGGTTGGCAGACTTGCAGCCCTTTGAAGAGGTGTCCATTTGCAACAGACTGGCATCTCTGCCTGGTTCTGTCCTCTTGTGGATACTCCACACTAAATGGTCCAAAACACCAAAAGCAAAGTGTTCCAATTAGTAACAAACGGCGCCAAAAAAAAATTCATATTAAATACTGACCAGCAAAGACAAAACATGACATGGGCACACATGTTAAAAGAATAACAAAGATTTTAAAAATGCATGTAACTCTCAAGTGAAAGTGGTTTTGGAAAGAGGAGCTAAAAGATGAGGGCTGTAGATCAGATGGAGGACAGTGCATGGAGCAGCTTCAGAAACCATTTATCAGAATAAATGTAGGACTGTTGACGAGGCTTGGCTGCTTTGTTAGCTTACAGTGGTGAGATATATTACTCCTAATTTATTGCATATGTTGTCATACACAAGAATGTACTGTATACATAAATATGTTAGTGATGTTGGAGATGACAGTGTAACCATGCCTTGATGCGTGCTGTCTGGGTCTGGCTATAGGTTGGCAGCAGCAGACAGTGTTTTGACATGAGGGTGCCTGTCTGTCACTGGCTGAGTCAACTTGTGCTGAAAGAGAGCGAACCGCTGGCAAGTCTCACAGGATCTATGAATCGAGGTCGGCACAGCAGAAGGGGCCCAGTGTTTTCTTAATTCACTGACAGACACAGCTAACTCTGTTTATGATGATGGCTAAACAAAAACAGTCTGGAGACCATAGATTCCAAACCTTGTTTTAATTATTTTTATTTGATAATGTTTTTCATTCTGACCTAATCAGAATCCCTGAACGCATTTTAATGTGGTGTGCAAATGCTTGAACGTCTCATCTCCCTCAGTGCATTATGCTTTATGTAAATCAAGGAGGGGAAAAAAGGGGAGATCTTTTGTGTCAGCACATCTCACATTCCTTTGTGCTAAGTTAAAGGCTTGTCTTGTGAAATCATGTTTCAATGCTATTGTGGATGTGTGGTTTGTGCACGTTCATTATGAGGAGCTTGTGAAGTGACATTATGTTAGCTCTGAGGGTTGAAAGTGAGAGGTTGTGCTCATTAACAGACTCTTGAGTGAGTCCCAGTTCTGGGACCAGTCTATCCAGTCTTTAACTATGATCCACCACAATAATGTCTGCTATGCAAAATATAAATTAATGAAGGACAGCATGAACATTTAGTCATGGTTACTGGACGTTACTAACAAGTTTCCTTGCCAACTCATAAAAAAACACAAAAAAACTCATATTAATTCTGGCTCAATTAATACAGATTGCATTCACGTTAACCAGCAATCATTACGCTCCAGTGATCTAAAGGCCATTGTCACACAGGCACTTGAAGAAGTCTTTTGTGTAACAGAAGAATGGCAGAGTGACCCCCGGCAGTGCAAAGCAAGGCCAGGGAAACGTTTCTGCAGCCCCACCGCCC
This sequence comes from Larimichthys crocea, assembly GCF_000972845.2. Classification (NCBI taxonomy): domain Eukaryota; kingdom Metazoa; phylum Chordata; class Actinopteri; family Sciaenidae; genus Larimichthys; species Larimichthys crocea. Next base: position 11,388,697 of record NC_040013.1, read on the forward strand.
GCTCCTCTCAGCAGCCCGGAGTAAAATTTCAGGGTCCGAGTGGCCCTGAGTGTTGCTGAGTGATAGGCAGAGAGAGGAGACCCTAAACCCAATAGCTTTGATGATTGAAACAAAACACAGAGTCCCCCCAGACTACAGCCTGCAGGTCTGTGACTAAGCACGCGGCCATGCTTGTATAAGGGCTACAGCTCCAAAAGTTTGGGTACTCAAGCCTCTTTTCTTACTGTATATGTTTAGTCTATATGTGTGCACGCTAATAACTCACTAGGATAGCAACAAACAAGACATGCTCAAATAAAGTGTCAACTGGCATCAATCAACATGTTGCAGCAGCTTCACTGATGGCATGCAGAACCCCAGACAATCGTGACAATGATTTTGTGAGGTCAAAGGTGGATGCACCGGGTCAAAATTATTTGACCTTCTGTGAAATAAAGAGACATTTTTTGTGTATCAGTTCCATCTCTCCCATTCACTGTCAGTAAAACACAGCCAAAAGCAGCCACATCTCCTACAAGATATGTTTATAATCCAAATTGCTCTGCTAAATAGATTTTCGAGGAAATGGGATTACATACGCTAGCAGTGTTCTTTCTAATTCAAGGAGTATGATGTTCTTGTACCACACAGAATTTACAGGGAGGTGGCACAAAGTATGACACTGGTAAGTGGGGTGGGACTCTTGTGTCCCATGTGTTGTTAAGACTACTATATATTGTAAGGGAAACAAATGAAGTGTGGCAGGCTTGGTGTGAATGTTTCAGTCCTACAGATTTAATGAAAATGACATCATGAGTTAGTGTCCCTTTTTTCGTGAAAGTAACACACAGACAATCAGCAACAGACTGTGTTCATGTATCGGAGTTAAAGAAAAACTATTAACGCTTCTCTGAAATTTTGTTGTATAGTTGATGGATTTTTTTGGCCAGTGAAATATTTGTTTACCCAACACATGGATGTGGATAATATTTTCAATACTTTGAGGCACAAACCATGTCCTGTGGGTGTGTTTCCTATAGGTGTGGTGACCAACACTCAGCTGGGTTGTGGCTATTGAGGCTAGTGGCCGTGGAGTTTGGAAATCACAAGACATTAACACATGCATAAAGCACTACTGAGAAAAAAAGAAGAAGCAAAGATTAGCATGTCTTTATATTTCAGCCTCATACTGAATGCAAATTCAAGTTGACAGCTTATCAAGATAAGTGGTGCATTGGGGTGGGCTGGGAGGGTGGACGGGTGATGATAATAACGATAAGGATCTTGCTGACTCACGGTGAAAAGTTGGATATTCTTTAGACTAAGCAGTCTCACAAAATTATCTACAGAGGAAAAATATTTTTACTAGTTGGAACCAATGTTTTTTGTAGACTCTGTGACAATTCAAGGAAAGAGACAAAAAATCAACGGCCCTATTAGTGTAGCTGCAGTAAGAAGCCATGCACAGATGCACAGAAGTTTAAGGTTTGGTGATATTTGACTTTTTTTTAATTTACTTTTTTAAGGTTAGGAATGGTCACAGGAAAAACACATTTTATGAATTATGAATTGAATGAACCATTTTAAATGTGTTTCTTGAAAGATTAGAATTGTACCCTTCTAGATTGCAGTTCTTTGACACGGTTGCAGTCTATATTCACTGTGTTATTAAATGACAAATGTTCAAAGGCTCAACAAATCTGAATCTCTTTGAGGGTGGGTTGTGCCTTAAAAAGAAAATAATTCTCCGAGCCTTTCAACTCTGCTGCACGCTCCACGTCTTCAGGATGTATGAGAGAGGAAAAACATTGGCTGGCAGAATGTTCCAGGTTCGTGGGATGTGTTTAAATCTGCAGTTGCTCAATCAAAGAGCAGATAGCGGCTCCTTCTCATTTTATTACCCTTTAGAAACATACTCAGAGTATTATGTTATCAAACTTGGAAAAGGGAGGGCGTGCACAGACAGCTGAACAAAGGCAACGCAAACAGCTGTGCCAGTGCAAACAGCAGTCAGATTATTTGTGAGTGAAAAGTTAGGCCGGCCTCGCTAACATAATACTGCCATCAAATCATAACAGTCGTAAAGTGCTGTTCAGCTGTGTCTGTAGATTTGCTGTTTTTATTTTGTCTGTATTTTTTTGGAAGTTGTATTAAGTTGGGATTGGTCATTAAACCAGATATCTTTGGTATCAAATCCTGATTAGTTCAATATCCTAACCAGCTGAATGACAATGACTTTGTCTCATGTCTGCTCAAAAGTACTCAGAGGACGGTTCTCAGACTCGATAGTTTCTCACTTGAGGTGGCTGGCTGCAGTAGGAGGACCAGTGTTGATACAGCTGATCTCTGTTATTCCAAGTGAAATATATGGCCCTGTTTGTTTTCAGAGATAGACCCAACGCTTGGCTTCAAGTTCATATTTATCTATCAAGGGAAATATGTCAGTGCAGATCCAGTTTGTACTTTTTTACACACTCTTCTCCTCATTATGCTACTGAAGAGGAATGAACCTACTCGCATCTTTATTACATACAGTAACATCTAATCTGATGGTTTAAGTAAAGTTTCACATTTCATAATGGGAATGATTGAATATCTGATTCTTTTTAAACTTACCCTGACCCTCTCTTCACATCATTTAACCCCAAAAATAAAAGAGTAAAAGAACCAGAATTACAAACATACAATTATGCCCCTGTGAACAGCATATGATGAGAGGTGTAAGCCATGTTCCAACAGATATTGTTAACATTATTACCCACCATGTTCTGTGTCTGTTAGAAATGACACCCCTTAACACCCTGAAGGTGTTGAAAGCATGCCAATAACAGTGGATATAGCAGTAATTTTAGAGTTGCGTGCAAAAGACAATACATCGTGGAGCTGCTGCACACCCATGTGATGGATTTCCCCTAAAGAAGGTTTGATTGGTATCTATCGGAGGAAAACATGAAAATGACTAAGAGCATTGTTGGATACTCTTGGCAGGAGTCAAGGTAATGCTCTTTGTTGGAAAACTCTCAGCAGACTAGTGTTACAACCAGAAAAAACTTTGTTAAATAGCACCGTGAGATGTATTTTAATGCAATAGTGATCCAAGAATTATGGAAATGCTATTGTTCTAGAATTTCTTGGGAAACAAATTGACTTTCATATACTGTCACACAATGAGCTTTGGACACTTAAGACTACATTCAGGTTAGACTTTGCAGCATTTGGTTGAAGTAATGATATTACCTCAGTGGTGCATGAGGCAATACAGTATTCCTCTACGTCTTTAGAGGGAAGGGGAAGTCCCCGTGTCTGTGTGCTGTTTGACTGGACTGGTTGTGTAATGTAGCCCTGGGATTAGGTGGAGCAGCTTCACAGCAGCAAACCCTCCCTCACACTGATCTGTCTGGACCCACACAAGTGAACGGCTGGATCAGAACCACAGCTGGCCTACATCCTTCCACCGTGTCAAACCAATCATATACTCATATACTAGAACATGTATGTATTTTTTTCTACATTACATTATTACCCCTGGCCAAATATGAGAATATGAGAAGACAGATATTTTTCATTTAATTTATGTTCATTGGCGATGTTTTGTTCTGATTTAAGAAGTGTAGCATTCCTATACCATTGAGAATTAATCTTGACAATAAAACATGTAATCACGGTGTAATGTTTTCCACAAGAAGCGCCAATGCAAATTAGTTGATCATGAACATAATTTTTAGGGGACAGAGTTAACATTTAACACGCTGTGCCTCTGCGACTTTGTATGTACATTTCTAACTCCCCTGTCGGTCATAAAACGGAACAGGTTTCCACCTGTTTTACGAGCATTTTAAATTCTGTGCAAGAAAATCTGACTGGAAATTAGGTCACGAGGACAAAAAGTTGAAAAAGATTTGCAGAGAAAAAGACGAAGGTTAAAAAAAATAAATGTACACAAACAAAGATTTGCATAGATAAGTCCAGAATATGCTATATTTGTTTCTGTTTGTATATTACATGATAGAAAAAATGTGCATGTCATCAACTTGCAAAAACAAAAAAAGATCTAAGAGCTTCACTCTCCTGTTTTGTTTTACCAGAGTTACAGCACAGCATGTGATGCTCTTTGGCAATTTGGTTGCAAAAGCCTCTGAATGTTTAATATAAGTTGATGGATTTTTTTGGCCAGTGAAATATTTGTTTACCCAACACATGGATGTGGATAATATTTTCAATATTTTGAGGCACAAACCATGTCCTGTGGGTGTGTTTCCTATAGGTGTGGTGACCAGCAGTCAGCTGGGTTGTGGCTATTGAGGCTAGTGGCCGCAGAGTTGGGAAATCATAGCACAATAACACATGCAGAGAGCAGTATGAATAAAATAAAAAAAAAGAGCAAAGAACGACGTTTCTTCACCGTGTGAATTCAGAGTTGACAGCTTATCAAGATAAGTGGTGTGTTGAGGTGGGAGGGGAAGAGCTAATGATAATGATGAGGATCTTGAATATTCCCATGTCTTCCCAAGCAGTCCCTTTTATTATTGTATTATCAAGAAAAAGTGCTTTGCTATGAATGGCATGCTTTGGTAATAAAAAAAAACAGCTACCCCTCTATTCTAACTGTGTTAAGTGCCATGCACATTTTTGTGGACTGACTTTTCAAACTCGCTCCTCATAAAAATGTGCCCGAGCCTCACCATATCAAATCTAATATGACGCACAGCACTAATTTGGTTAAAATGAATTACAACGCTTCATTGCATCAAAGCACCAGAATATATCAGTGGCAAAAAAACAACTCACTGTGTAATATGTCAACATTAAATCATTAAGCAGATGTTGAGGGTGGCAGTTAAAAAATGATTAATGCTGGGATGTGACAGAAAGAGAATTAATGAGCAATCCAATCATATAAGTGGTTATACAAACTGCCAAAGACAGAAAACACCCCTCATTTAGTGTTGAAAGACAGCAGCAAATATGTGACAGCCCCCTCCCTCCTTAGCCATCTGCATTGCTATCTTGCAACATCTCAATGGAAAAGTAATCAAACTGTGATTTACAAAAGTATAATTGTGTATACAAAGAACTGTGTTTGCCTAATTAAAAAAGAAACAATGATTAGTCTGTGAGACAAAGTAGAGGGGGAGAAAACTATGCAAGCATCATGATGAAAAGCGTTCTTCATTACTTGATTGTTTATACTGTACCACTGGGACTTGTCACATATTTTAGTGTGATACTGAAGGAGGCGTGAACTGCTCCGCTAACTCTGCACCAATCAGCATGTAACATGCTGGAAATTGGCTGTATATTATCAAAAGATTACAATCTAAGCAGTGTGGTGTGTGTAATTCATGCCGTATCCTGTGAAGGTCTGGGGTTAAACAGGCAGATTTAAGCTACATGAATGAGACTTCAATCACTGTGAGGCCCCGACAACATAAAGGGGGACATTCGGTGCTGCCAGCAGTCTATCATGGCTGACATTTGTCTAGATGGAAATGAAACAGCGTTTATTAAGGCAATATGTTAGTTACACTTTGTGGAGATTTAGGTTTGAGAGGCATTTTTGATTAAGAAATCCCTTTTTTGATTTGAGATTTTAGTAATGGCTGTAATGAAGTGTGAAGATTGAGGTGATGGGTTGGGTGTGTGTGGCACACAGTTGGTTTGTGTGCTCCCTCTGAGGCAGTGGCAATCTCTCTGGGGTGTCTACAGTTTAGCGTCCTTGGAAAGACTCAGATGGACTCCCACATTCAGGTTCCAGGCTTTAGGCCCAGCATGCAGCGGTGTAGAGTGATAGATTGAAACGTTGAGGGAAGTGTTTAACCCCAGCCACCCCTCCAATTAGCCAACTTGTGTCCCATTTCCTAAAAGATCTTGAGAACATATTTATTGGAGAGGGGCTTTATTTGGGCATGAGAGAGTGAGATCTTCCTGTCCCTGCTAAGATTGAGTCACAGTGTTTAGTTAGTGCATGATTTTGTTCAGCAGGTTTTAATCCTTGGGTTGGGTTAGTAAAGAAGAGTCAGACTTAGGTTTGCTGTGGATATTGCTGAAGAGAAAAAAGACTATAGTAAGAAATAATCGTAGTACGGCTATTATTTCCCATGGCAGTGGTTGATTGACATCTAGGGGCCAGGATTGCTAGCAGGCATGCTTTCCCCTGTAAAAAGTAAAACACAGTTGGCTATCAACTGTCAACGATTTAAGACATCTGTCCCTTTACAACAGCCAAGATTTGTTTAATTTGTGTTCTAACAGCAAAAATGACAGCTATTAGCCTGGCTTACATTGATTCTGATGTTACTTTTCATTCATGTTATTTCGACATCTGCTGAGTCATTTTTTGCCCTACATTACAGAAGAATTTGATCTAACCTGCGTTATTTCTCTCTTTCATGGGTCCAGATGTGGTCTGACCAGACTGTCAAAAGTACAGTATAAAGAAATGCCTAGAATGTTCCTTGCAACCTCAGCACCCTGTATATCAAAGCACTAAAATGTGTTGAGTGCTTTAAGCAAAGCTAGCTAGGATTTAAGCAACCAAGTGGTTAACAGTTAAGATTTATGCAACCATGCATGAATATAGGGGGCATTAACAAATCGTAAACAATAATAAACAAAACTCAAATTAATTTTAATTTCAGTTTGACTCTACTTATGTTGTTGAACTAAATAGGATAACCTGATCTCTGTGCTGCCACTGACAACAGTAAGGAGGAAATGCACTGGTGTTCAGGGATAATGACCCTTTTCTCTACAGCTTTTCCAGGTTTTAAAAGGCTCCCAAGATGCCAATCAGCACCTGATTAACACCAAAGGCCTCCCCTTTCCCCTCCCTGCTTTCATCTCTACAGTGATCTACCCTCTGAATGAAATGGAGACTGCGGACTTGTCAAAAGCCAGTCTGTGGACAGTCTGCGTCTTGTTATTAGCACCTCAACAGGTTTTACCGAAGCCAAGAAGGAATAAAACTTGGACATGCTCAGTCGACGTTTTTTTTTTTTCCTTCTCTCTTTTCTATTCAAAGCTTAGAGCGGCAAGGAAATGATCGTTATGCTTCATAATAACCCCATCATAGTTCTTTTGAAAAATGTTCAAACCAGCTCTTAAATTCGGTTCTTTTCTTGGACTTTTCTGCCTTCTCGACGTGATTGCTTTGAACTTGAATGTCAGAAAAGGAGAAATTCAATCTGACCCACTCAAATGCTTTTCACTGACAACTGAAGAAAATCCTACCAGGTTAATGATAGGTCAGCGCTGAACAGGGACTTAGGCATATACATTTACCGAGTCCCGAGAGAGGAGCGATCTGATGGTCCATCTGGTTAGCAAGTATAATAGGACTGGGTCACAGGTAAGCCACAGATGGTGGATGTATGTGTCTCAGTGTGTCTAGATCTTAATGGCCCCAGTGATTCATAAACTACTGTTGGAGAGCTGCAGGGTAATATTTCAATGAAACAGGAAGCTTACAGTATTTTGCTTTTCTTTATTTTCACATGGATCATACATTATTTAAAATTGTCCCAGAGTTGCAGCTAATTTTATTTATAGTCCTAAATTGTACAGGAGGAGCAAGTTAAACACATAATCTGACTGAAATACTACACAAAAGGTTTACTTGAACCAAAACTTTTTGTCTGATTGTCTGAGGTAGGATATTCACTTTCATTTTAAACCATGTAAGGCTGCAGCAGCACCCCTGAGTATATTATATTGAGCAAGGGTGTGTTTTATTACATATGAAGTCAGCTTTTTCATCTGTAAGAGGAAGAAGAAGAATGTGTTATTTCTTCTTTCTTTCAAAAGTTACATTGTCTCGATTTAAAGCTCAGAAACAACAGATCCGAGCTACTACAGTCAAACTTCAGTTGCTCAATATTAATTGCAGGTTTGTTTATACAGCTCCATGCTCCCACTTCAAACGTTAAAAACAGAAAGTTTTGAAGAAAGAAATCAAGTCCTTGATGCTGTCTAGATCGTAGTATTTCCATATGTGATGTCTACTTCATAAAAACCTCTTCAAAGTATGTGCAAGAACATGCAGAAAAAACACACACAAAGTGAGTGATATTTCTGATGACAGGGCACTTTCTGTTGGTTTGCCACATTTAGGTCTATTAGGAGCATGTTTATTTGAGTCCAGCTCAACAACACATGCATATAGTATTTTATTACTAAAGCATCGCCATAGGACTTTCAGGGGGGATTTGGGGTGTGCTTTCAGGAAAACACAACCACTTATTAAAGTCTAGACGCAACATAAAACCATCAGAAGTCCTAGAGTAAGCACTCACAGGCTCTCATGGACAGAACTGTCAGTGTCTGCTCAACCATGCTGGTTTTCTCCCGCTGTCTGTGCAGTGTTAAGAGAGGTTTTGTACGAACATCAGTATGTTGATTGTAATGTATGTGTGACAGAGCAAAAGGAAGGCATACAGTTGCACGACAACAAGAACACAGACAAAACATGGGTCATTTTTTCTTATCCACCATTTTATAATGTGATTTGTGGGGATTTAAGACACAAAACAAATTCTGCTAAAGAAAATCTGAGGAATGCAAACACAAAAGTATAAGTCATTTTTTTCCCCTGAAGATTACTCATGTTGACTTGTAATATTTACAGCTCTGAGAGATTTTTTTTATTGATGGTTTCCTTCACAGCTGAGCCAAGACATTCCACAATATCCAGAAGTCTCCCACCTGCAGCACAGTGAAGATATCCAAGCTAGATTTACAAGCTCTGAAACTGTATTCTGGTGACTGAACCTTCATGTTCAAGAAAAAACAAATCTACGAGCAGGGCTCAAGGGAGTAAGAAACTTTTTATAACTATTTCCTGTCCATGTCCTTCAGGTAAGTACATGGAGAGCTGCATCCTCCACACAAGGGATTCTCTCATAAAGATAAACCCATGAGTTTAAAAAGATCATCCTAATATCATTAGAATTAGTCAGGAAAGCAGAAACGAATTTTGGTGTTTCAGCAGAGAGATGCAGTCATCAATTTGTGAGCTGCTTATGCAATCTCACTTAGGTGTCCTTATTGGTGATGTTAGCACATTGCAACCTAAAGTTCACCTTACAAAAGAGCAAAGAGATTATACTACAAGTAAAGTGGATCTGAATATGAGTCTTGTCATTTTGCACCATGACTCACCATGGCGATAACCATGACTTGGCGACCTTTAACAAAAAGGAGAATAAACTTTGAGGGCTGTTTGGCTCAGCCTCGGTCAGTATCTTGACATTCAAAGAGAAATCGTGAGCACTTTTGGAATGAAAGCATTTCTCTAATCTTTTAGCAAGACATTGAGATAGAGAACATAGCAAGGTGAAAGGAATGGGGCTGCCTGTGTCTCTGCACAGGAACAGGTCTCAGGAGTCCGGAGGTCTGGCCCACTCTTCAAATGGCACAGTGTTTGTTGGGGAATGTGCAATTATGGAGGCCAGGCCTTTGATCCAGGTTTTCCATCAGGGCTAAATTGTCCTCACATTGAGTGCTGCAGTGTATCCTTGGGCACTCCTTTATATTCTGCTGCTCTTTCATGTGCACCCCTCTGGAACTCAAAGCATCCCCTCTTGAAAAGTGAGCTTTGGCCTGTCCATGCTCCAGTGCAGGACGAAAAGGTAAAAAAAAAAAAAAAAAAGCCTCTGTTTGTGTGTGTGCATGTGTGAGTGCATGTGTGTGTGCGTGTGTGTGTGTGTGTGTGTGTGTGCAAATGACCATACAGTATGTAACAAGTCATCTTACAGAACGAGTTAAGAGATTGTTTATGTAAGAGGCTAGTTTTGCGGTAAACCAGGGCATAAAAATGCTGGTGTATCTGGACGTGTTTGGATGGGTTGAATTTTATATTGCAAGTGTTTAAGTGTTTGGATGAAGTGTTTGTGACAGGAAGTTTGTGTGCGTGTGCTTGCGTGTGTTCGAGTCTGTGATTGTGATTCTTTCCACATGCCTCCATGTGTTATCTGCCGTCCTCATAATAACTACCACCTCTGTCAGATTAACCAGAGGGACTTTTGCTTATTCTTCTAGTGACCTCAGTTGCTCCTTTTTTCCCCAACATCAAGGTCAAATACTTCTTATGTTTTCCTTCGTACACTTAATGTACTGAGTTCATGTGAGCAGTCGCAGAGGCTATTAATACTCACCTCAGATCAGTAGATTGGTTCTCTAACAAGATAGAGCTCATGTACTGTCCTCTCTGTGTGTCTTGACCTCACGTGATTATTCGTTCAACATGACACTACTAGTAAGATTCTATAATAATCAACTGCAAATTGAGACCAGATGTTTTATAAGGAAGTGAAATAATAATAATAGTGCTTATAGAGGTGTTTCACTGGAATGTTCTATATGAAGCCTTAACAGGGGGGTTTTCAGAGTGTCGGGTGTTGTGTTCGCTTTTAGTTTAACTTGTTACTGTGCGTACATTGGAATACTAGACTCTGAAGTTACATGGGGGAATCAAAACATTTCTTGTGCCCATCAAGCCGCAAATAATTCAGAGTTTTATTCAAAGTGTGCCTTAGAGAATTGTAGGATTGGTATTTTACGTCTTTATTGCACCGTAAACAGTTGAGAGGAATGATTTATTCTTTGAGGAAACTATTTGGCCAAGAGTAATAGCTCTTTAGATGTTAAACTTAAAATTGTCCTGTCTCCAGACATGCATTATCATCATCACCTTCACAGAGAAGGTGATGAATTTAAAAACTCAAATCATCCAACTTCAGAGTATTTTATGTGTGTTGTTCTGTAAATCTCAGACTTTCATGCTCACCAGTGGATAAATACTTATGACTTTAGTGATATTCTTTTAGCCGCATTATGAGGTTGACATTTTACATTTTTTGGTCTTGACAGCTCTTGGATGGATTCCACTCTTCACATTTAATTGTAATATTTGGGTGTTCTGTTTATTTTCCTCTAGCAACATAATCAGCTCAAAATTTTGTTTAGTCCTTATTAGCATGCTAACACTCACACTTGAATAAAATGGCTGTAGACTCATAATTGTGTCTTTATTTCTTATTTTTTTACTTTTTGAATAGGAAACAATTCTTATTAAATAAGACTTTACTCAAGGCACCTGTTTTTTTGTTTGTTTTTTATAACCCTTTACATGGTCATTGTGGAATGAATAATGTGTAAACCTTACATTATTACAAAGTAAAACTAAATATAGTGTGCAGTATTATGATGCTTTTCTATAGGTATGTCAATGTATATGGCTTCAAGGTCCAAATGTGACAAGCTTCTACTTGCCGCAGACATAAAAGTTTTATGTCACCATTCAAATTGCTTACCTCTGCAACTTTAAAGACATTGTGAGCCAGAGGGACGGCTTCTTGGTTTTTGATCATAGTTTCTACTGATTATAAGTCTCTCTCTCTGTCGCACAGTTGTCTCCTGTGTGATGATTCTTTGCAAGCCTTAGTAATGAGATAACAGTAACAAGTAATGTTGTCTAGTAGGATTTAACTGTTTTACAAAAAGGCTGGTGCAGGAACGCACAGCTCAACAGGAGGTTTGGTGAAACTACAAGGTTTCATATTTCATCTACTTCCTGTGGTTAAGGTAATAGCTTAATCCCACAGCCCCCCACGCAGTATCAGCCTTCTGCACCACGACCCCAACTAGTCCAACTGCTCTCGGAGTTTAGAAGACCTCAGCTGTTGAGCTGTGTTGAGCCGCTGTGTTAAATAGCTGCAGGAATGTGTTTTAAGTGGTCTCTGCGTTTTGGATGAGGCGAGGCCAGGCTCCGTACTTAAACCCCCTCTTCCCTCTCCACTGGCGAGGGGCCAGGCTCTGCTGCAGAGTGGTGGGTCCCTTCTGAAGGTGATGGTGTGAGAATGTGTGTGCGTTCTGAGCATGTTGGTGGGTGCAAGCCTTCGTTAGTGACTCTCACTGCGGTGAGGAGAGCTCTGACGTGATGTCTCCTGTCTCTGAAGTCTAAGCCTCTACGCTAGTGTTCACTATCACTCGTGTCCAAAATAAACATGTATCTTCTACACACCCAGAGACCGCGGGTAACCTGCACCATGTCTCAGAATATCCACTTGGCCCTTTAATAGATTTTTACTGTGTTTTATCCACCGCCAGCCGCTCATTACACTCTCCAGTTCTGCAGCAGAGGAGTCAAGATGGGGAATGTTTTATCTCTCAGGGGAATAAGCCACTATGAGTATTAAATAACAGTGAAATGAATTGGACATCCCTTTTTGTCGCACAAACTCCAGATGACTGTAAGACACCCTCATCTTGTTTGGATTTACAATCACAGACCAAAAGAGATCCTTGATGCCTTTGCTGTTGTACTGAAGGCTTCAGGAAGAATGAGTAGAAAGAGATATTTCAATCCTATGAGACACATTCTCCTCTGATAAAAATGTACTACCACAGACAAAGGGAGGCGCTCGGTAGACTTAGATCGGACTGGGACTGGTGCCGATGAGAGGTTGGCTGGCTGCCCCAGAAAGCCACACATGAGCGTATTTAATTGCCAGACAGACCAGAATAATTCTTCCATAATCTGAATTTATACAGTCACTTGAGTGGGGCCATAACACACTGACAGTGTGTGTTGGGTATCAAGACAGAGTGCCTGGTGCACATCAGTAGAGGCAGAGAAAGAGAGAGACGGATAATGCGGGTATTGTGAAGTTGAAGGGGCCCATCACTGTACCAGAGACTGTAATAGCCGTGAACAAGCCCTCCTTCAGAGCCGACCTTCCATGTCTTCGTCAGACAGCGACAGGGAGACATAAAAATGGCCCTCAGCCCTTGACAGAGCACACTTGTCTGAAGACGGCTTTTCAATCTGGTTATCTTGTGAAATGCAGACGTGCGAGGGCCTCTCTGTGCCCTCCAGAGTCAGCAGTAGGAGGGAGAGCGGCCTTGCTTCCTCTCAAGGGTCTTCGGAGTGCCACATTCATTAGAGACCTCCTGTCATGAAAAGAGGATAGACAAGTGTGTGATTTTTTAGTGCATGTTTTGGGTGTGTGTATGTGTGAGTGCTGAGGTGCCAACATCTACAGTGAATGATAGATACCGCCAGTAAGGTCAGCACCCTCCCCCCTCCTTCCTAGTGTCCCTGTGTTTATCCTTGACCCCTCCAAGAGGTCGTCTTGCCTTGTTGCATCTGTCTCACTCTGGAGACACCCAAGGAGAGCGAGTTCATTTTGAAAGGCAGAGTGGAAGGCTAGGCTCCTGCCTCAGTTGTAGATCTTTCATTCCTGCCTGGCTCTGTCCTTGAAGAGCCATGAAGGATTATTCTGTGTGGTCCAAAGTTTCTTGATGACATGTCTGTCAATGCAACATTTCCTCTCCTTCCTTGAAGTGCATCAAGATGAGATTCCTGGGGCAGAAATTTTAAAACTGTTTTAAACTAATGCTCTTCTAAAAGCATGTGTTCCTCATTTAGATTGAGCGATATTCAGTGATAGTCAAAATCCCACCTGCTGGCACTTCCGAAAACCTGAAAGACTTCTTTGAGGCCCTTGGAAACATTCTTACTTCCTTTTAAGCTTCAGTTATTTGCATAAAGAGCTGCAGGAGAATATTTATATTTATTAGTAAACACAGTTATTTCATCATTCCTACTTTTAGTTTATAAATTTCATTTCTTTTTCCAAGCTGTAAGGAAAGCAAAATGCCTTGAATATCGCCCCGATTGCTATAATTACATCTATTTTTGTCACGCATGTTAGGTTTTCAACTAAAATCTGGCCACGTCCTTTTTTTTCCTATTCATCCTGGCTGAAATCAATTTGCTTGATATCATTTTGCCTGCCATCTTCCAAATATAATTTCACTGAGCATAGGTCGCTTGAGAGTTTTGAATCTGTGGGTAAAGCTTGTCATCTGGAAAGTACATAATAGAGGTCCATCTGCAGGTCCATCTGCTATCTACATCCAGCCCATGCACGACATCAGATATGATCTTCCGGATGAGGTGGATGTGTTTTGGGTTTGGAGGCAATCTGATGATTTTTTGACTTATTGAATGTATTCTCCCCTTGACCAGGGGGTATGTTTTCATCCATCCCTCTTTTCCGTGCGATGAAGGGTTCAGCCCCGAGTGAGCAGTAAGAGGTTTTCATAGCCGAAGGAGGTGCACGGTATCTACAGCCCAGTGTTATTGCTCAACAACAGCTATTCAGCAGTCTGTATGGTCAACTGAAGGTGAAGGATAAACAAGCATGCATATACCTCCCCCCTCATGCATTTTCAGTACTAATCTGTCCCCTGAGTATCAGTCCCAAATAGAGTTTTGTACCGCAGCTGGCCCATCAGGAACATAATCCCATTCAAAATCACTAATCATCTAATTGATGGTGGGTGACCAGAAGTGACTCTGGAACTCATCTTTTTCAATAGAAATTCATTTAACCAACCATCAAGAAATTGTGTAATAAGAAACACAATCTTGCCAGCTCAATAACAAATTCAATTGCAAGCTTCCCATTGCCAAACTCTAATGATATAACTCTGAAGATATCAAATATACGAGATATTCTTATTATTCTATTCTTGTGGTTAGCCATGAAATTTTAAATTGTAACACAGAATGTTCCATGGTTGTACAACTACATGATAAATGTAGCTGACACATACAATAGTTTGGTTCTTGGAAACCATGCAACATGGAGCAGAAACTTGAGGCCTTGGTTGAAGCGATGGGCTGGAGGCTGCAGAGGAACCCCCTGCTTGGTAGCAATTAAAGCTGAAGAGATGCACTCTAAATCATCTGTCTGTGGCCTGCGACAAAAGTGAAATGGACTCAGCCTTGCGGTGTACTGACCATCTCGTCTCTGCAGAGACTGATTGTCTTTCTGAAGCTAATAATAACACGGAGAGAATTTTCTTTCCTGTATTTGGGCTGTGCCATGTCTCAATGAGTCAGCAGAACTATTAATGTCACTAGACGGTACAAGGATTTCCAAATACAGAATGCAGATCTCATTGACTGTGAGACTAATAGCCTCCATTTGATTTGCTGAATTAAAAGAGAGCTGGGACAAGAAACAACAGCACATGAAGGAATAAATAACACATAAAGGATGGTGGAATGTTTTAATTACAGTAATTTGGATGAGGAATTATATGTGGCTACTGCACTCTGGGTGAAATGTATTGTATGCACTCCATGGCTAGGCTGTCATTAGTGAATGTGTGGGAGGACCTTCACAGCACGGAGCTGACCTCACACTGTAATCAAGTGGATCTATAGGTTAATAAATATTCACTGCCTTGGAGCAAAACAAAGGCGGTTTGCAAACTTCTAGAGCCACGTCTAAATCCTTGCTTTATCATTATGGAAACTATTTGTTTTTTTTCCTGCTGTAACAGTTGTGCCATGATGTTTTACAGCCCCAATGTGTTGTATGTGGCGGTGTCAAAGTTTAAAATCGGTCACAGGAAGTCGGGCTGTGAGAAATCTGCGTATGAGCGAGTACATGAAAGCAAAGCAGGGTACTGTGGTTCACAAAACTACATATTGTGATAGAGGTTGAGAGAATGAGGACACAAGCGAGGAAATGGGAAGGAGGAGGGGAGAGTTCAACAGTGAGGGAGTCAGTGGGGAGGGCAGAGGGAGGGATAAAAGCAGGAGGCACACACAGGCTAGAACAAGAAAGCAAAGAAAAATATCTAATTGGAATCAAGTGTCCTGACAGTGTGCGTGGGCGACTGAATTCCGCAAAGTGTGCTGCTTTTCCACTTGCAAAAAAGAAGTACAAGAGTGTACGAGAGAAAGGAGGAAAAAAATAATTGAAAATCCCCTTGCATTTGAGCAATTTTATTTCTGGGCGGGTTTGCTTAAGACAAATGATAGAAGGGTGTGGAGGTCGGCCACAACAGCATTTCCATTTCAAACTCCTTTTTGCTAACAGGCGTTAGTGGTGTCTAATGTCTGTGTGGTTGGCTTTCAGACAGAGGAAATGCTACCCGATGACAAACTGAAACCACTAATTAAATTTCCAATTTCTAATGAATCCTAATTGCTAATGAGTGTAGGGAGTGTGTGTTTCTGTGTGTGTCCTGAAATGTGTTCCTATGAGGAAGGATGCATGGGGTCACAGGGCACTGCTGTTTTTCAAGGGGTCAGTTTCAGAGACTGTTCTCAGATTCTATACTGACTGCTGCTCATCTGGACAAAAGCAGAGGAGGTTTGATTTGTAGGGTTATTCCTGGACGCATACGTTTTTGGATTAAAATCATAACTACATGTGGGGGAGTTGATTTAAATGATGAGTAAAAAAGAAGCACTTGGCAAGAAGAACTTTGGTACTGAGCTTTAAATCCTTGCACACTAAGCTACTTACTTAAAGGAATAATTTAACATTTTGGTAAATATAGTGTATTTGCTTTCTGAGTTCGATAAAAAAAATTTGTGCCAAGAGCATGGTAAGCTTAGCTTAACATAAAGGCTGCAAACAGGGATAAACAGCCTGCCAGCACCTCTAAGACTAACTAATTAACATGTTTTATCTTGTTTGTATTAGGAAGAAAAATAAAGATGACACATTGAGATTGAGTTATAATATGATAATTATTACGATGAGCGGTGCTGGTAGGCTGTTACTCCTTTGGACAGAGCCAAGCAAGCTGTTTCCCCCTTTTTACAGGCTTTATGCTAAGCCAGCCTAACCAGCTGCTGACACTGACTTATCATACATACATCGATCTAACTCTTGGAAAAAAGTAAATAATGCTACACTGACTTGTAATCAGGTGAATGGTGTCTTTGTCATTCCCACTCTGTGCCCTGTACGTCTGTCCTTGCACTATGTAAGTGCGTCACAACACTGTCACAGACCACCAACTATTTCATTTATTTTGATGCAACTGGATCAGATTTTATGGAAAAAAAGAGTTTCCTGATAGTAAGTAAATGGTTAGAAAGTAAATGGCTGCAAACTGTAGCTGCTGTTAGCTAATGCCCAGAGCACTGTGGGAGTGTTAGTGTTTATACCACAGGCATTTTGGACCACCAGGAAAAGGAGGTTTTCAGGCCTAGTGCGTGGAGGAATGCAGATGGGGAGCGGAGCCGGTGTCATGTCAAAGGACCTGTGCAAACAGGCAATGTAACTCAGCAGCCTCTATGGACATAAAGGCAGAGGCAAAGACAATGAAGAGGACGCTGACAGAGAAAGAAAGAAAAAGAGAGTGACTGACCAAGAGACTGCCAGACAAAACCGCTGGACTGGTTTTGATAATATGTAATATAACAAATGTATACATACATGTACAGTTGTACATATTTACACACATTTTAAAAGTGGTATTGCACTCTAAACTTTGGACCATTAAGTCACAAAAATACCTTTTTTTTTTTTAAGATATTTTTTTTGGCCTTTTTGAGCTTTATTTGACAGAGACAGCTTGAAGAGTGACAGGAATGTGGGGAGAGAGAGACGGGGAATGACATGCGGGAAAGAGCCACAGGTCGGATTCGAACTCTGGGCCGCCGCAGCAGGACTGAGCCTTTGTAAATGGGTCCATCCAATACGCAGTATTGCGTAATTTTTGTTTTCTTGCAAGAAGACCTGTATGAGCCTTCATGGCACAAGTCTTCAGACATTTTCCCCTTGCTGTTCAGAAGAGATCAAGGCTTTGCAGTGTGGACATGATATATCAGTGAATAAGGGACGATCTCTTCTCTCTACGCTGACCTTTGCTTGTTCAAGGTAAAGCTTGCAGCCTGCTTCCAACTACTCGTGAGGGATTTGGGGCCCCCGCAGACACTCTGCCTGACCACCAGGCAGAACCACAGGATATAGCTTTACACATGACATATCACAAAGGAAGCTGGCCAGATTTAAGCATGATATGCATGTGTGAGTGTTTTTCTTTTTTCTGGATTTCTGTTATAACGGATGAAAATCAATCCATGGATGTTTTCCCATAACGCTGTACTGGGCTGTTGTTCCTGCTGTGTGGGCTTCCCCTTCAGAGTCCTCTGGTGGAGCACCGTGGTTCTCTGGTTTAGGAGTCCAGACACAATGCTCTCTCTCTTTGTCTCTTACTCTATGTCTCTCGTTCTATTGAACTCAAAGCCCCTTGAGAGGGAAGTTTATGTTCTACTTTGGTGGCTCTCTGCCCCCCCTTCCAAATAACACATGTAGTACAGATGAGTGTGGGGAGAGAGCGACAAGGGTGGGTGGGACTTCATAAAACTGTGTTCCCCAAGACCCCCCCCAAAGCAATATGGGGCCACCCGGGTAAATGCCAACCACAAGGTGAAAGAAACTGTCAGGGAAAGTGTTTATGCTCCAGTTTAGGTGAGATTGTTCACAAATAGCTGTGTCAACATTCAAGATTCAGTTACAGCTTTAAAACATGACGAGATGAGCATAATGTGTAGTACAATATAATGACAACCAACTGTATTCTTTGGTTATGCTATGTGTTAATTAGTCTCACTTCTGATGACGGGCTTAACTGCTGTAATTAGTGGTTAGAAGCAGAGGAGAGACATTGTTAGATTGGAGTGACATTAGTGCAGTAGGACTTACATCTGTAACCATAAAACATTCCAAACAAATAGGGCTCAGAGTGACTTTTTCCCACATATTTCTTAAATGGAACACCAGGTTTTGCCCCTCCACATGCATACCACCACCTGTGACAGGGGGAGCGACCGGGGACCACTTTGAGAGTGTAATTGAAAACCTAAAGCTCGCTCTGTGGTGGACACGCTATTTGAGGCTCACAGGGCACACAAGGAAACTTAACTCCAGTTATTGTTCGTTGTATAACCATAATCAAGGGAACACCCTTTCTCACTATAAAGTCAAAAATAGTGGTATGAAATGTGTCTTCTGCTGATAACATGCATTATGTGCAATATAGTGTTATTTGTGGACCTTGTGGTAAGTCTGGAAAAAACTAACAGAATGGAAATTTTGTGCATTATAGCAGCTCTGTGGGGCCACTCGTCCTCCAGCTGCAGACAGGAGGACATTTTTCATTAGAGACGTGTTGCTGCTGCATTGTTCTGCAGTGTATCTACACTTGACATTCAACTCTAGCCGTGAGGCAGGGTGTACCTCCCTTTCTCTCAAAGAATCTCAGCCGAACACTCTCATCCTGACGCACCCCTTAAAGCATAAACATTACAAGATTCCAGGCTGATAGCTAGACAGTCCTTCTCTGGGAAGGCCATCCTTCACAGGTCATTCATCCTGTTTAATCAAAGGTCAAAGCAAAGCCTTTGGAGGCCTGTTGTAGCTCATGTAATTTTAGAAATCTGTACATGAGGTGGCTGGGAGAGAAAAAACATACTTAGCAACTAATTTAAATGTTTTTTGTCAATTATACTGCACCAGAGTGATGTACAACAGCTATACTATTTTATGTGTTAAGAGTTACTACACCAAAGATTTTATTGTTTTAGGCCAAAAGAATATTTCCCTGATACATGGATTGTTAGCAAAAACGACATTTCACATCCTGACCGACTGTATTTGTAAAACCCACAAACCACAATAGCTGATAGTTGCTACCCCCGCTCCCCTGAAAAACTGTCTAAACATGTGTTTTTCAATTGTAGGCTGTAACACACATTTCAAGACCCCCATGATTTCACTGGGATTGCATTTATTGTAGCCAAATCCAGAGATATAAAGAAGCATGGAAAAGGAACTGGCCCTACTTGTATTTAAAGTAGAAAGGAAGTATTTAAAGAGAAAGGAAACCATTTTTTGATGCTAATAAATCATTCTCACTATGTAAAAAAGGTCTTTCAAACAGAGTGGCATAATCCAAAATCTGCATTATCCAACTGTGTGAAAAACATCAGGAGATTCCTCCTCCATGTAGACCCGCCTTTTCAAATAAAGTCAAGCTCAGCTCAGCTGTTTGTTATCTATCCTGTGATAACACACCTACTATGTTGGCAAAGAGAATTATTTTGGCAACATGTGGGGTGATCACTTGTGTACTCTTGTCCCTTATGTCATAAATAGTGACTTTGACCATAATCCTTCTTCTGCAGTAAATTCTATTGGTTTATTATAATGGTTTTTTTTTGTATCTTGCTTAAGTTTCTGTGTGTACAGTATATTACAATATCATGATGAATTAATTTAAATATGTAAATGTGGACACAGTCCCTTAGGTATGAGCATCAATGCTGCAAGTGTGAAACTTATTGACAGACCTGCCGCATAGCCTGACATACTAATATAAACAAAGATATGGTATGTTCTCATTGATAATCTAATAGACAGTCTAGCTTTGTGGGAGCTCAGCTCTATTTTTATGAACAGAAAAGGCTTTTTGAAACTTTTTTAACCATCTCTTCAGCATTTAACGCAACTTTGTCCAAGCGTATTAAACAGTCACACATCACCTCTTGCAAACTGTTAAACGAACTGTACTCATCATGCCACATAAACAAGTATAATGTTTGTTTTCTGACCTCTGAGGAGAGCTCACACTGTTTCTGTAACTAATGGCAAAGAACTTGTGCTGCATTGCCCCTAACCCTGTCCAGATGGGACGTCTGAACGTCGGTTTGGAAAAGTTAAAAATAGTCCACAAAGTAACACTTCATCTATCATTCTCAGATCCATGGCAACCAGCTGAAAGAGAACAAACCACGTCACTTTTTCTTAACAATGAAGGAGATGCTGGAAGAGATCTGACATTTACAGAGATGTTGTTTTCTTTTTCTTTTTTTTTATAGAACAACAAAAACTGTTAATTCAGACCATCCCCTCTTTTAAAATGTCAGAATCATGCATGTAGAAATGTAAAAGCTTTTTTTTTCCAGCAGTGAAGTGGACTAATTCATTTAACTCAACCTGGCACAGGGATTATTTTTCTTTGCTGTTAATACTAACAGCTTGTAGGATAAAGCACTGCTGCCAAACTGATTATATTTAAGTAATTGTTAAATTACATGATACTCCAAAAGAGAGCGTGTCCTCAACTTTGCTTGTAAGATGATTCAAGCAGAGGGCTGTGTACACAGAAGTTTCACAGGGGCTCTGTTTCAGCTCAGGTGTTATGGTTAAATGTGCTGCAGGCCCAGAGGTATGCTATTTTTGACACTGTGCATGTAGCGACATATTTTTTGGTACTTGGCGTGCAAGTGTTTTAAGTGCGGGTGTGTTTTAAGTGCGGTTGTGTTTTAACGTGTTATCTTGCAATAGAAAAAGATAGAAGAGAGGGGAGGAAGAGAAAAAGGAAGTGAGAGAGGAAAAGCAAGAGTCGGATCGAGCTGAACACGGTTCACCACAGATGGTTATTGTTTAGAATTCCAGGGTCATGATCTCATGCTGCGCTCACCCTCTATCTCACAGACCCTGTAGGCTATGAATTAATCAAACGAAACACAAGCCTTGATATTGTAAGTACTCTCCTATCAGATTACCGACTACAGCCCCTGTCAACAGAAATCGGATTACTTCAGCAATAGGCTGAGACACTTGTGATTACAGTTGTAGCCAGCAGCACTTTGGAGAAGAACGCCAGCCCTGCCAAAGTTTAGGAGCTAATCTTTTATGCAACGAAGGACATCTGCAAGCATCTCACCTCGAGTCTGTGTGACAGAGGTAGACTTCCTTCTCCCTCTCCCTCTCTCTCTCTCTTTCTGCTGTGTTTACTTTGCTGTGAACCAGAGGGGATATCCTGTCAATGCACACTCTCTTTCTTCTTTCTCTGTCGTCTCAGCCAATCACAGTCATGAGTGCAGTGAGGATGTCGGCAGGAGAAGCCTCTGACAGATAATGCCCCAAAAAAGCCTCTTTGTTTGCGCAAGACGACCAGTAAAAAAAGCCTTTGAAGAGATGAAGTGTCCCGCCTGTCACCCGCCGCCTCACACCTCCCATTATCTATGTCTCCTCCTCCCTGTGTGTGATCCTTGCGCAAAGCGACGCGGGACTGAAGCATTTAGCTGCTGTCAGTCAGCGAGAACGGAAAGAGGACGTAGAGGAGCTGTCTTGGCTGACTGCTGGCAAACGAGCCACAGAGGCCCCATTACTTTCCCTGCTTGTCAGGAAGGAGTTAACCCCAGGGGGGGAGGCCAAACATTAGGCTCAATGGTAACTGAGTGTGTAATTAATGCCGCAATGTGTCCAGTCCCCAGGACCTTCTCAACCTCAGGACCCTTTCTCAGAGTCTGGAAGAGAAGAAGAGGTCAGCAGGAGAAGAGGGGGGCATCCGGGCCCCCCTTATGCCACTGCATCTGTCCAGAGAGGGGATATAGTCTCCACCAGGGCCTCAGGCGAATGACCCTTGTCAGCCATGAAGTTATGGGAGACAACAGATTGGTCTCCGATGACGGATGTGTGGAAGGAGAGGGCATTTCATAGTCCCATGATTTACACTGACTTCTTCCTAAAACCATTGATGTATGATAGAATAGGGATTTAATAGCATGTCCACTGCATAATTGACCCAATTAAATTGCTTTGGTAATTGTTTTCTTGTTGTTGCTTGTGAAACAGTTTCCAAATTCCAGCTGGTGTATTATTTATGTCAGCGTTTAATGAGCTCTGTAAGGAACAAGCATCATTTCGAGAATGTCGGGTTACAGTGAATGATGGATCCATGTAAATATTTTGGCACAACTGCTGAGAGCAACAGATGACTTTGGCTCTATCTCTATAGACTTTTGATATTAAAATAACAGACAGCCCAATCGCTGCAACAACAATCAGGATGAATGTTTTTCTTTGTCCTGTTTCTGCAGTGCATCAATTTACACGTAGTCGTGGTCATGTCCTGTCAGGTCATGTCCTGTCCAGTTACATCAAAGTACAAGAAGACAGCAAACTACTGGCGAGTTTGTGCAGATAGCTGGGCATATTTGTCTTAGGGTGGGGTTAGTCTAGCTGGTTCTGGGTATAAATGTCTTATTGATAAATACCCTAACAGCTAAGACCGATCTTATCATGGCTTATGTTTTGTTTGGCATCATGCATAAATTCCTAAACTTCTTACTTGTTCACTTTTTCAGCCAAATTCTACATTTCAGGACAAGCTAGCAGCCTGTAGTTAACTTCAGCCTCATGGAGGCTGTGAGAGCATTTCTGAGTTGTATAAATAAATATGGAGAGACATTCATAGAGTTACACTTGATCTGGGAAATATTGCTGTCCACCATGTCATTCCATGTTTGTTTCAGATGCTGGTAACTAGTGATTAAGTGCATTTTTGGCTCTGACCGAGATCAGTCAGGCAGTAAACAATAGTGTGATTGGTTGCTTCGTCAGAGTTCGGAGTAAACAAATAACACGCTTTAGTAAGAGACTTGAGCCAGAAAGGAAACTGGCAACCACGGCCTCAAGTCTTGAAGTCAAATGGCCTCCTATGTAGCTCTCCCCACCAGGAATCTTGATGACCAAAAGCCATCTAACTCTCTTGTCAATGGTGGTGAGAGCCGCTCTACCACATGTGAGCATTCCTGGGGCACCACGGCTTCGCCACAAGCTCATATTTATCGTGTGTGGTTGAAACGCCACAGAGGAGCCCACAGCCAACACATAGCTCAAGGAACACACACACATACGCACGCATGCAAACACGCACACACACACACACGCTGTATACTGTCTGCCTTGCTCTGCTGTGTCTGTCCAGCTCATCTCCTCTGTAATATAGACAGAATCAGCAGTATTGTCAATGTCAGCAGTCCAGCTCCTGTAAAACAAGTCTGGCAGGCATGAAGTCACGACATGAGCAGCCTCCCATCAGGATCAGTGTGCTGTAACTTGCTTAAAGGGTGACCTACCTGGCTGGCACACAGTAATTACTGCTCTTCTAAGTCTTTTGTATTTTAATTAACCCAAAGTTAATGGAGTTTAATCACTAACACCGAAAAAGTTCCCTGTCTTTACAACGCATGGAGTGTATGTTATAGGAGATATAACGACTGTCAGATAGGTTGTCTCTGACACACACAGGCCATTAGCAGCCAGTAAGAAGTGCGGGGAGTCCTTCCTCTGGGCCCTTTGATTGTGGACTGTCTTAGTAGTTTTAGTGGTGCTCGGCTATTATCATCCTCCAAGGTAACATGCAATGGTGCTTTTATGTCTTCCCTGAACTTTGGACCCAGCTGGATGTGTTTAGAACTGTTATAATGTAACAGAGGTTCAAAAGATTTCACTACCTTCCATTTAGCTCTCCTGCTGACACTGTTGGGCCACTTTAATATGCTTCCACACAGAGTCTGGATCTCATCAAGGCCATATGAGGGAAGGGGGAAAGGTGGGTGGGTTGACAGGGGGGCTGGCTTTACAGGGGGAATCAATGTGATAAAGTACGGATCCATTAGCCACAGTGGTGGTGAAGCCTGACAGATACAACTACCTTGTGGGCTGATTATCACAAGCTGAGAGGGCAACATTACATGAGGGACATTATGTTGTGATAATTGCTATCAAATGTGGAGCAGTCCTCAAGGTGTGATATTGGATGACGGTAACATTTGAGTTTGTTTGAAAGAAAAGCAATATCAGAAAACCACACTTTCACAGTTTCAAGATACCTCACAGCCCACCGACTCTGCTGCACCAGAGTGTCAGGCCAGGCATGAGTACAGAGTATTTTCCTAGGCTATGGCGTCACTTTCCCCTGGCCTCTCTGGAGAGTGTGGTGGGACGCTGTAAAACTTTACTGAGGGGAGTAGTGCGACATGGGAGTGTCTCACCTCCATTAAAGTCCTTGCCAGGGTGCTGTGGCATTTAAACACTCATAAATAAATAACGGTGAGATCTACAAACCCTTAACATGGAGTTCCCCACTCTGAGAGGAAACAGCAGGGGGGACGCAAGGGGAACGACAAAGAGGGAAGGGTCAGGCGTACTGGTCTGATACCAAACTAAATGACTCCCAAAAAAACTTTACAGTAACCACTAATACCCACTGGCCCTGTGTAGTCGCACAGAGTCTCAGCCAAGCCTCTGCTCCCTGGGAGAACGAAGCCACCAATATAGTCATCATAACCAGGGTGTTTTTCTTACTCTTGTTTTACAGGCGAGGGGTTAAGTCACCAGCATCTGGAGGCCCATGCTGAAATTGAGGGGAGGTCAGCGCAGGAGCATGCTTTTTCAATACAGTGAAATAAATTGCTCAACTGAACAGTAATGTTGGAGTGGGTGAGGGCAGCCTACACAATGTAAATTTCAGTCAGGTGTGACATTAATAGCCTATATCCTGCTCTTGGCAGTATAAATTTGTGCCTGTTGTTGGGAAAGTGATGAGTGTGTGGTGGGGAGGCATGGATTAATCCGCTGGCAGGATTGACACACAGAGCGAGAGGGGGAATTGGAAGAGAGTGGCAGAAAGCTGTTAGCAGCAGAGCAGGCTGACATCACCCAGAGCTGATACAATCAAAGTTCTGGTTGTAAATGAGCCCTCCAGTTCAGAGCGGAGGGGCTGGGCTATGTCAGCCTCCTGAGCTAATGCACTCTGCTGTGAGTCCTGCTTGCTCGGCATGGGGAGGATTTGGAGGGATTTTGGGTGGGCCTTTCGTTTGCCGTGGCGTCCCTCCGGTTTCCTCTGGTGTCTAGATGGACAGTGCTGGTGAAGGGAGATTGAGCTGCGGTCAGAGCCAAGCCCTCTGAGCCTGACAGTGAGCAGAATGAAGAATGAAGACAAATGAAGGCCCCTGCAACAGCCAATGATCTTCATCAGTTACACAGAGAGACAGAGAGCGAACAGGACAAGAGCTAGAGCATAGTGTGTTTACCCAGGTGTGTGTTGTAGCTTGCCAGCTGCTGTGGAACAATATTGAAAGCAGACTGAAAGCTAAGCTGTATGTACAAACCTGAGCGAGAAGAGCATGTTCTTTACAAAAATGGCTTGGTTTATTATTTTCTGAAGAACCCCTGCTCTGCACTCTATACTCCTACTTTTCCTTATCTCAGGAAGGGAAATTTTTCCGCAATTAGGATGATGTAGATATGTATGTTACGAAAGGAATTACAGTTGGTCTAACTGCCCAAAACTGAGCGCAGGCTGCTTTCAAAGTATTCACAGGAGAGACATAACTGAATAAATTTCAATTAATCCAAGCAGTTTGGCCCCTTATTTTAATAAATGTTCCAACTGTGTTATACTTTTCCACAGAACATGTATTAACACTTAAAGCTGTTCATTGAGTTAAATAGGACCAGAAATTCAGAGGTGGTTTTGCAGAAAAGTTTCTGGCTTGCATACTTAGTGTATATCTGTAACACTGTGGAATCATATTCCCAACCCCAAATTTTCACTCTGCATGAGAGAAGTATTGCAACAGCTATTGGCAAAAGAGTCTGACTACAAGCTCTTTTTTCACTTCAGTGTATAAAAGTATTAGTAAGGTAGGCATGCCAGGAAAAGTAAATCCTCCAGAGCTCTGTGCATGCACATACAAGCGTGCATGCACATTTGCACGTGCATAAGTGTGTACTTATGATGTGTGTGTGCAGACGGAGACAAAATCAATCTCATCAATTCAGTGGGGTATTTCCAGCGAGCCCACTGCTTCTAATTACAATAGACCTTGCAGTCATTGTCTATTTTCTCTTGCTTTCATTTGTCTGCCATCAGCTTCATATGGTTGTAGTTTGCATTAATTCATATGTGGTCCACATTTGTGTTTGTAGCCTCAGTAGTTTAATCTCAGCCCAATCACAACAGAAAGGTATTTTCCGGATGCTTCTAAGAACCATCCCATCCCTGCCCTCTGGATAAAGAGAACTAGTTATATTCTCACATGCCTATGCAATAATAGTATTGCACAATGCAGTACAGCATAATCATCAGCACCCCGTGCTAGAACACACACATATCCTATACACATGGGCAAAACAGATCATTGCAATATAAAACAGTTTAAGGCAGAGGAATAGTTTTTTTTATGTTAAAGAAAACAATGTACAGAATATTTTGCTTTGCAGGGAGGGGAGGTGCACACATGGAAGGAGGTCATGCCAGCTAAATTCAAAGGAGCCTACAAGTTAAAAACACACTTTAGTACAGGCAGTTTGGACTGAAACATATTTTTTTTGTATATAATGTATGTGTAGTGTGCGGTTCCTATAGTATGTCTTCCATAACGCTGCACACAGTATGTGAGGTCCTGCTGTCCTTGTTCTACTGTATGTCTGTCAGTATGTTCTATTAAACTTTGTATATTGTCCATCTGCCTTTGCACTAATAATGCCAAGACAAATTTCTGTACATTTATTTTTCTTGGCAATTAAAATGTCTTTGCTCCTTTATTCAGAAAGTGGTAGTTACTTGCAGCGCAGGCCAAAAATGGAATTAATCCTCTGGCCAATAATTGAATTTGACAATGAAAAGAAAACACAATATCTGTATGATTAGTAAGATTGTAGGGAGTCAGTTCATTTTATTGCTCTCCTAATGAGGCTCCAATCAGGGCAATAATGAATGTTAGTGGAGCTGGTGTGGTGCCACATGTTGCAAATGTGACAAATTGGCTCTTGTAGTCTGTGCGGTTTCCACAGAGATGATCTGACTTGACATTTGAGAGGGTATTCCTCCTTTGGCTGGGACTGTGGAAGATAATGACAGCCATATTACATCAACATAGTGCCATGCCAACTGTTCAACTGATGACACATCCCATGATGCAAAGCTTTAATGCGCTTCCCGTCAATGGTTGTCATACGGCTCTCAATATTAGTTATTTCTCAAGCTGCGCTGTAACAGATAGTTACACAATGATTCTATTTTAAAGTGCACAAAGGGAGCTCCAAAGGGATTATAGAGGTATTATCATATATTCCATGTCTATTTAATTTGTCTTTATTAAAACATGTATCAATATTAATATGTCAGCCTTATAAATCTCCTATGACACTGTCTGCATCAAGTTACCTCATGTGTGGTCCAAAAGGAAAAAAAAAAACATCAGCAATGATATACCCAAAAGACATTTATCCAAGCAGACGGAGATTTTGCTTTTGCTTCCGAGTTTTGATCACTTCAGAGTGTCCACACCAGGAACTAAGATGTAATTTAGGATCAAATAAAATTCTTTCATAGCTCTGATTTGTGATTTATCATAAGGTGAAGTGTTGCTCAATTTTGAATGCAAGTGATACACAAACAACTGGCACCAGCACAAGAAGCTCATGCTTAAGGCACTGTGATTACTCCCTGTAACAACACTACAAAGTCCTTGCTAGATAAAACCTAAGCAGAAGAAGCCTGTGTTTTCTTTGTGTACTGTAACTGCACTGCTGTAATTCTGGTAAACAGAATCCGATCTGAAGAGAGTTTATTTGAGGTCTTGTTCCGCCCCAGATGAACTATGCAAAAAGAAGATTATTCTATTTACTTGACCACATTAATCATCCCTGCGCCCTTCTTGGATCTATTCTCCTGGAAACTATCTGTCAATCTGCATGTTGCTATCCTCCTGAGCCAGACTGCCATATGTTGTTTACTATTGTTAGAGCAAAAATATTCCTCAAACTCTGGGGTGAGTTGTTAAATAGTTATCCTGACTTTTCAAGAGTGAGTAAAAATCAAAAAAGCAAATCCCTGTTCGCTTAATGCCTGCCTTTTTTTATTGGATATTACCCTGGATTGTCAGGTGTGGGTGGGCTTGGCTGTTCTTCACCCTATTAGCTTCAAGCCACAGACTCCCATCTTGCCAGTTTATAAGTCACAGCCAGCCAAGACAAGGTGGTGGTCTAGATTTCCAGAAATCAAAGCAGATTGTTGTAAATCGTGATCATCACTTCCTTTCTGCATCCAAGGAAAGCATTTTGGAGGTGGTAGGAGATTATTCTACCAGACGCTAGTGTAATGTAGTATGTTTGGCTTTACCTATCCATCTGGAACACATTACACCACATAAGGTACACACTGTCATGGCAACATGGGCAACATGGTCCCAGGACCACAGCCAGATCATCAAGGTCGACGCTCAAAGAAAGCAACTGATGTCACTCTGAGAGTGTCGAACAGAGATGCCTGCCACACTTTGCCAGGTACGTTTTAGATTAGTGAGAGGATCAACACTTGTGCACACACTCACAGTGAATGAACAACAGTACTGCAAATGTACATAGTCAGTTGCACTGACTCTTTTAGCTCAGTGGCTGTGGTGAGCGGGCTCCCTGCTGGGTGCTGTTGGGAAGGGGCCACTCTGTGGTTAATTAGCGGGCAATGATTTGGCCCCAAGAGGGCCAGTTCGGCCCACCAGTGAGCTCACTTCCCCTCGTCTTCACACTCACATGCACGGCCGCTCCCCAGCTATGAGTCAGCCTGCGGAGAGTGAGAGAGCGAGAGCGAGAGACAGGAAGTCATTTTACTCGCATAGGGCCCATCTCCAGTCTCATCGCCTGCCAACTCCGAGTAGTGTGATTACAGGCGAAACTGATTAAAACAAAACAACTTAACCCCCCCCCCGACACACACCACCCACCACACAACACCACACCACACACACACACACACACACAAAACACACATACACACGCACACACACGGTCAGAAGAAACAGGATGTTAGCAGGATCCTGGATGTGATCTTTTTAGACTCTAATGGCATCCTGATGGAACACAGGTGCCTCCTGAGAGTTGCAGCACTTACACTGAATACACATGAGATGACTCAGTGCCCGCTTTCCTGGTTTAATCATTTAATGATTATTATGTCTTTAGGTATTTCCTCATGCTCATGCTTTGGTGCCACTCAGGAGCTTCAGTCTGGTTTCTTACAGACGAAGTTAAAGACTTGATAATAAAGTGATGAGAAAGCAGGTCTCTGTTGCAGCCACATAAACATGCCTCTGACTTTTAAAGGATTTTCTCTGAGACATCGGATGCAGGTGCTCTGCGGAGATCAAAGAGGCCAAGTAAAACCTACTTAGTTTGAGAACTCCAAGAGAGCTGATTTATTCAGCCAGTTCCACTGTAAAAATGCCATGTAGTTTGCTTGAGAACCTCCAGCTAATGATGTTGTATTCCTCCAGAGCAGTTAAACAGGATGATGCATTTTCTTTCAGTGTAATGGAAAAAAAAAATCCCACGGGGAATCTGCTGGTCACCTGTGTTGGATTTCAAATTTTTAATGGCGGGGTATGGAATGCGACGTAATTTTGGGTGTCAGAAACGATACCTTGTTGTCTTACATTTTCTTTGAAAAATACAGTGCATCATGGCACACATGGCTTTAATTATGGGTTATGTGGTACTTAGAGCAAGCATCAATACACTACAGTACCTATCACTGCCATGTGCTCAAGACTGGGGAATTTTGCATTTTGGAAAGTAAATGCAGTGCACTCAATGAACGCAAAAATGTCACATACTGCTTTTTTCATGATGTCCCCAATGACCCTGCCACATCAGCTACCGTATGTTGTTTTTAGTATGGTATTTTAGCTTATACTGTCGAGCAGAGAATTGGGTCAGAAATGGACCGTTTCCAAAACGCAGTGAACATTTGCTGTTCGCTCATGAAATTCACCAAACATGTGAGTCCAACCAAAGGCAGTGAACCAATGAGGGTGAGGAAACCATCCGGCAAACAAATAAGGCTGTCACTGTGGAGCCTCGCCATTGCCATGGGAACTGTGTGTTTTAGTGGGCAAATCAAACATAATAAAGTATAATAAAGTGGGTTAATACAAGCAAGCAGGACTGCAGTAGACCAGAGTGCATCAGAGTAGGGCAGAGAAGGGGCAAGGAGACCCAAAAGAGTTTGGGTTGCAGCACAAAGACACTGTAAATTCACCCAAGCTGTGCGCTCTTAGCATTGACACAGTCAAGTGGCGAAAAAGTGTCTATACAGCAAAGATCCATTTGTGTAGGTGCTACTTTTTGTCCATGTCCAGCTTGCTATGCAGTGTCCTCTATGACTGTTGTGAAAACACCCACTCCTTCCAGAAAACCTGCCAACTAATGCTGAAAATATGACACAGACACTATAATCAAAAGAGCTTAAAAGGAAATTAATAACGTCACTTGATGATCATCTGTGATGCAGTCCCATCCCTTGGGTGATCTCGCCATGCCAACAGTGACTACTGGTTTTGCTGATATGTAATAATTTTTGACTTGTCACTGCATGCTTGCTTTTCATTGAATCGGTGGATTTACTGTCTCATTGCTTCAGAGGCAGCAGGATGGCAGAATAAGCATCGGTGGTGGGAGAGTTTAGGTTCAAACCAAGGTGGCGAACACTTGCACTGCTGAATTTATGTTGACTAAAACTTGCCACCTCTATTATTTATTTCTGTGCTGACAACTGTATTTTTTTTTTTACACTGTGACATTCTTATGTCTGCTCTTTCCATTACTGTATGTTTTCAACAAACTGCTCATTCACAAACTTTCTGTTTAAAGTGAACATTCAGAGCTCTTTGACACATTTCAAACAATGTTTCTCATTCTCTACAAAAGAAAAATCCTCTCACTGTAATGTTAAGCAGCTTTTTGAACAAGGATTTATCCTCTTGGTATGTTTATGCCAAGTGCTTGGAGTTGGCTTCCGTGTGCAAAGTTCCTGTATGAGCATCTGTCAAAGTGGTCATAAATAACATTTATTCAGTGCTGAAACAGCTTTTTCTCCTGGAAGCCTCAAGTAGGAGATAAATGCCTTACACAAACTCTGGAGCAGCGGCATGTACAAACACAAATACGAACAAACACTCATGGTATGTGCACACACGTACACACAAACCTTTACTTTCAGCTGTGTGATCTCCACCCAGCACTGTGCTCACACATTTCACTCACTCTGCTCACAAATCTAGATACACCCTATTTCACATATCTGTATTGTGGCAATAATGAAGTTGGACAGATTCCAGACACTCCTTCGACAATGCTTGATATTGTACTCAACATTACTATAGAGTGCGGGGGAGAGCATAGACCTAAATACTGCAAATACATAAGAGATCAGTCCCTATGGATGACATACACACAGTGATTATGGAGCTTAAGGATCACAGCTTTGGCTTTGTTCCCATGTCATGGTGTTTTAAGGCTGACATCCTAAAGACTTTGAGCTGTTGTACTTATCTGAGGAGGCTCCCTCAAACATCACCCATGTCTCATATCACAACAACATCAACATACCGCATCTAATGGTCACCACAGGGATGAGTGGATTTTCTGCCTGGTTTGTCCCCAATGCAGCCTCCTGTAACTGCTTGCATCCCTGCTGAGTGAATGTTTCACAGACATCCTCATAAGGAGTTGACATGGGACGACACAGAGCTTGCACTGCAACCCAAACTGTTTTACAGGAAAACCAGAGGTGAAGCGCTTCTGAGAGAAATAGGGGTAAATAGGAAACACAAAGCAACAGCTAGCAATGTAAATACTGCAGTGAGGAGAGGAGGCTCACAGGATCATTACCTGCAAGGATTGAACTTCTTGTTTTGACATGCACAATACCCCAGAAAGGAATACTGAGGAGGGCAATGGTGAAGCCTGGAGTGATTGAGCACCTTCATACTTTGTACAGTCACCTGAGTATACATGTAAATCCTTTTAGAGAGTGTGCAGTAGTCATCTATTTACTGCCTTTTGTCTGTCTATTATGGTAACAAGTTCATGTAGGTTCTGTGCTATGGCACAAATTGGGACATATATATTTCTTCTGACTACGTTCACAAACCATGAAAAAACATCTGCTGATGATGATCATGCAGTACAATGCAAAGCTCAATAGCAGCTATCAAATGAACATAGGTTCTTCAGCTGTTTCATGGAGCAAAAATGATCATTTAAGTTAACTAATTAATAAGTAATTAACTTTAGTCCTTAAAATTATCAGACAAAAAGGTGAGTACAGCATCTGCAATTCCACGACGGCCGTGCAGATGAAGATCACGTGAAAGTTCCAGAGAAATTTCAAAATGGACCTTGAGATGAAACTGTTTTGTCAAAATAATTTATAGTGTAGTGGAAGAGCAGTGATGAGTGGGACACTTTATTCCTAAACTACTTAAAATGATATCAAGATGTGTGATCCATGTTCCACATTACACACAAATCATCAGTGTGACCTATTAAAACAATGTGTATAGAATACTGCACCGATTATCTAATGTATAAAATAATCCAACTACAGTAAATAATTTTGCATGAAATTATCAAGACATTCCATGAAATGGAAAGACTGACATTTCTATCAAGACTGAGAAATGATTTATACATTGACTGATAAAATAGATAATATATTAAATGGAATAATGAACATGTTTGTTTGCCGCCACCCATCCACCTTTTTCTCTTTGCTGTTTGCTTTAACAGTCATGCATAATCATACAGAAATAATGTAGTGCTGCTTAAATATGCAACAGTGTCGTAGCTTTTTCAACGGCTACAGTACATACAGATGTACATACATGCAGGTTGATGACTTCATGATGCAACCTGAATAAATGAGCACAGAAACATAATGACTGTAACAGTCACCAGATCTAAACCCAACAGAACACCTATGGGAGCGTTGGGGAAACACATTAAACGACATTGAAAGCACCAATGAGGGTATACCTTTTGGAAGAATGGTGCCCATCCCTCCAGTAGGGCTCAGAGACTTTAGAGGAGCATTTAAGTTGACATTTGCCTTACTTACATTATGTCCTGAGGCATTTTGTGTCTGTTTATCCCCTAATTTGCCTGATAAATGCTGTGGTTACAGCATGTATGCATTACTGTAACATACTGTATAATAGAGTGTAATTTAGTTGTTTTGATGTTCCTTTTGTGCTACCTCACAAAAACAGGACTGTACAAGCTGTACAATATGTGACATAACAATCACTGCAACACCATTACACTGTAGATAACACAAAATGCAGTTTATGTATAACCAAATATCTATACATACTGTACATATACATTCCTGCATATACTGCACTGTCTGATGGGACACTAATTGTGCCCTCTGCCATGTGCATTTGCTATTATATATATGTGTGTAAGTGTGTGTTTTAGCACTAATGTCACATTGCTTGTCAACGTGTACTTGGCAAATGAGAGTCATTTTGATTCTCTTACTAATGCAGTGCACTTATTATGTTTTGTAACCAGATTACTGTAATCCAGTTACGCACAACACTGAGAATAAGAATAAAGGGGACTTTATGGCCTGAACGACTAGCAGACTCAAATGGGACGTAATGACAGCTTGTTTCTCAGTTGTGAAACACAGACCCAGAGGATGCAGAGTCCAGGCCTAATAGCCAATGAGACTGGGCTTGGCTACAGCCTCTAATTTGTACTGTAGTGGTCATTACTGAGAGACAGCAGCCAGCTGTGGTGTATTGCTGCTTATCTGGAGGTAATGAGAGGTAACATGGGTGTAATGTGGTTCCATGCGCACATATTTGTCTCCCCATCCAGAATGTCTCTAAACTCTCCCTTCTTGCTCCTTTCTCCTTCTGTCAAATAAATCCTCTGTGGCTGTTTTGAAAAATCCCTCCACCTTTTCTTTTCTGCCAAACATTCTTTCTCCTTCTCTCTTTTTCCTAGTCCTCATTAAACTTGTGAAAAAGAAAGCGTGTTTAGTGCGAGCTCGGGGGCCCCCCGGCTCAGTTGTGGCAAGGGAACTGTAACGGTTAATGGAGGGAGGTCTCACCCAGGGAGAGAAGACACCCACATTCAATACACACACACATACACACACACAAACACACACACAAACACACAGATGAGAGAGTAACAATGTTTTCGTTTGATGTCAAAGGCAGCAGATGAACATGTCTGGAGAGGCTGCGAGGACTCCTGATGGGACTCAGGTGATGGAGGAGAGAAAGAAAGAGGAATAGCCCAAGGAGACACGGCTCTTGTCTGGCCTGTTTCCCGGCCTCCCGTGTTGGAGCATGAAAAGGAGCAGGTCGTTTACACCCCAGTGAAAAAAGCCACCATAGCCACAGCAGCACCTGGATGTTATTTGGGCTAATGGACTCGGGGCTTACTCAATAGTAATCAACTTGGGGGGGCTTGTCGCTTTGTTTCATGCGCCACCTTTCTCCCGCACTCTCTTTCTTTGTCTTACACAACTTTTTTTTTTCTCCACTCCCTCCTACCTGCTCCCACCGGCTCCCTCCCCTGTCCTTATCTCTCTCCACCCTCTCCTTTCTCCCTCTCGAGTGTTTATTTTATTTTGCGGAGAGCTGTGTTATGACAAAGACTTCACTCCCCGGATGTATGCAGTCAGTGCTTGTGTCATGCCCTTATGAGGTATGGGGGCCCTCATAGCTTTGCCAGCCCCACCCGGACTGCCCTTCCCAGGCAGAGAGGGCTGGGAGGAGGAGGGGCCGGAGGTGGGTGGAGGAGAGTGACTCCTACCCACACCCTGTTCTCTCCTGCCTGGCGTTGATGAGAACGTCACACACACAACCACACAAACAGATAGAGGATAGCTAGATTCACCCGGCATAATTCCTTTTTTTTTTCTGTCTTTTGTTCTTATAGACAGTTGAAAATGCTGACATGAGACTTCCTGGCACAGTCCTTTTTCCTGTCTCACTGCTATTACCTCATTCATACAAGATTCAGAATGGTTCAGGATTGTTTACCATCCATCACAAAGTCCTGGAGGGCTAAAACCTTTAGCTGAAGTCATGTACGGCTTGATAGCTGCATAGCACAGTTTATCATGTAGCAGACTCATTTATCCTCTCGCTGGCTCTTTTCATTCAAATCACCAGAGGGTTGCTTTTGAGTGAGAACGCATGCCTTTGCTGTGGAGTGTTTTCTATTACAGCATTTCACTCTCGATGTCTGTCTCTTTCATCCTCCTTGACAAAAATGACAAACACATTTCTTTGTTCAGCATGAAATTCACTTCATTTGTCATATCATGTAAGAATCTCTCACCCCAAGACAAAGAGCAGAGTCAAGGGGGATTTCTGGTCTTTGCAAAGAGCAACTCATGAATGTCTTTAAATGGAAAGTTGAGGTGAAATAATGATATATTTAATCCCCCCAAAATATGCTGTAAAAATATTTTGTATCTCCCGTCTTCCTCACTTTACTGTTGAGACTGGTCGATCCGAAAACCAAAGATGCCACCCAAGACATACCAATTAACATGGACTCTGCAGAGATCTGTTCAAGAGGAAAGAAATGGGACTGTACATGAAAAATAAGCCCAGTATGATAAAAGTTGTCAAATGTGTTTCCATCTGTCTCATCTTCTCTCCTTTTTGCTTAAATGTGAAAAAGCCCTAAGCAAAATGTTACATTTCATCATTTTTCCATTCTTTAATTTTCACCACAAAGCCTGACATGTTTTAAGAGGTGCAACCTAATATTGCCTGAACTCCAGGACCTACCACAAAGATCTCTGGGTAAATGGGAGGGAAGGAAGTGCACAGACAGGAGGACGGGCGTGGATGGAAAAGTGCGCAGTAACTTGGCTGCAGCACACCCTTAAGTAACAACACATGGCAGTGGAGGAATTCCACATTTGTGGACACTCTACATGAGCAAGGATGGGAAAGGCTGTCCGGTTACTTGCACCGAGCAGCCGACCGGTTCCGAATGGGAAGCTGATAAGGCCCTGCCATACCTAATTCCTTTCCATGTTCTCATCCTGGGTAGGCATCACAATGGGCATGATTCATGGGGGTAATTCCGCCAGCTACTGACTTGGCTCCTGCCTGCATTTGGGAAGAATGTGACCTCACAATACGCCTCTTTCAGGCCCATCCCTGTCTGACTTCGACCAGCCTCTCCTTGAAGCCCTCTTCTGTTAGAGACTGCAGACTGAGGACAAGGGAATGCAGCAGGAAGGCAAGGAAGAGAGAGGCTAAGTTGAGGGGGAAAAAATCTTGCCTACACTCCTCCTTCCACATCTTCTCTCTTCCTACATCACTCTCTCCCTCCCAGTCTAATAACTAAATGATGTGCAGTAAGGAGGGGAATTTAAAATAATGAACTTGAAAGTCAACCACCGTAACGACCACAGAGACAAGCCCTGATTGCATGGGGGAAGTTGTAGGTGTGATGACTGTTTTATGTTTCCATATATCAGCCACAAAGACTACCACAAGTCTAGCCTAAGTGATGATCTGAACAAGAACACGTGATGCAAAACATTGTTTTGTAACATGAGACCTCTGCATCCCTTTCTATCTAGTACGTAAACAAACTGCAATCATTGTGGGTAATTATTTTGCTGTATTAGGCCATTTGAAGCTCGGTTAATTCCTGGTTACATTCCATCTGTCACAGACACAAAGGCCCTTGTCTTTATCTGCAGTCAGTGCTGAAATATAAATTACACCGCGGAGTGGCTCAGGCAAAAGTACGCTTACAATGGATGGAACATAAAAGTGTATAATCACAATCACTGCCAACAGAAAGTTGAGAAAACATGTGGTCTGCGAAGGCCTTAAAATGATAACGATATAATACTATCCTATAAAGAACTAAACCAATGCATTCTCCATTTCTAATGAGCTTAACTAAGCTGCTGAAAGATGTGACAAGCTGAAAAAGGTACACATTTATCTTTTAATCGTATCAAGGCTTTGAGGATTAATGTTAGGCAATCACAAAGTTATTTTCACTAAATAAAGGAGATTTTATGCTTTAATGTACAATGTATTTAGTTTGCAAGCACATCAGGCATAACCCCAGTCATCAACGGCTGTTTCTTGGATGTAGATCTCAGAAATATGAGTTATTCTACCTCTTTTAAAAAAGTTCAGAGAAAATAGAATAATGCCTCAGTGGTCCAGTAAATCTCAGTTTTATTCAAGCAGTTCACCCCTACCCTATTTAACTTCACTACAGAGGAAAATGGCTTTACAGACCTGCACCATCATCAAACGCTGAACACACATGATCATAAACGCGTACAATCTGGCACAAGTAACGGCACGCACACGTTGGCACACACACACTCTCACACTGCACATATAAAAAGGGCGTTGACACGTATACGTTTGTAAGCAGAGGTGGTTTTGTCATGTCACCCTCCTTAACATACTGCAGCAGTCTGCCTCATAGGAGGAGAAAATATGGTGTGATGTCACCTCTGGCATGGCCCCGGTGTCTGAAAACTTTTCATGCGCCGCCCAAATGAATGAGAGGCAGACATTACTCAGAATAAAAGTGGAGACTATCTGTTCTCCACAGTTAAAGCTGGTATTTGTTAGCGTGGATCGCTGCCAGCGCTGGGCCACTGTCTGTTGACTGCACATCAACACAATGCAGATCAGATCGTTTAGGCTCCACAAAACATCCTCAGTATGTAGCTGTGCCACTCACAAGTCTTCCCTGTCACTCTTACTGGCAGGGTCCCGCTGCTTCACCAGCACCACTGGCACTGTTAAAGCAGCCCGGCGGCACCGTCTGAAAACCACCAAGTGGGGTTAGTCATAATAGAGCTTCATCTGGCCATCAATCTTCATGCTCTCCCCCTGTTAGCAGTGCGGACCGCTTCTTGTGTTGCAGTTAAAAGCCTTGGCACCACTCTGCCAGGCCTGTGATAAATTGATTGCTCTATGAAGCCTGTGGAGAATGTTTGGAGATCCCGATCCATCCTCGCTGTTTGTCACTGTGCATTAGCAGTGAATGAGGGGATTCCTGAACCCTGACTCATAAGCTCACTGGGCAAGCACCTTTCAAATGAAATTTAGCAAACAGTTGACTGGAAATGTAAATTGCAGACCGATTTAGAATGTTGATTTTTTTTTCCAGAGGTTTGAGTGAAAAACAAAGCCAGAGGCATTTTGGGCAAACAATGTGTCAGCAGTTAAAAGAAATAGACTACTCTAGGACCAATAAAGTGATAGATTTTGGGCAATTTATCAAATGCTCACACTCCCTGCTTTTCATCACTGGGAGTAGCAAAGAAGAATGCTCACCCAAGTCTGCTCCTTTCTCTTGTTTCTGAGATCAGTTTTCTTCCAACTATTGTTCTCTGACTAAATCAATTTTCATTTTTTGACTATGTCAACACAAAAAAATATGGTGGCGACATTATGCTTGCCCCAGTTTTTTGATAATAAATGCAGGGCTTTCCTCACAACTGTTATTTTTATTGTTAGACAATGAAATGAAGCCTTTAGTTTTGCGTTTCCAGGAGCCTTTTCTTTGCTTAAATATTTGATTTTCGACCAACATTACTCTATTACCCTCAATAAATATCTCAGTTCAGTGTTCCATGCATGCCTTCAAATCTAAATCAGATATCGTTGTTATCTCACCCGTCCTTATTGCTGAATAAACATTAATATTTCAGCTGACAGCTCTATTGAACTGTGAAGTCAAATAACAGAACAGAGGAGTGCTTTTTTACTCATGAGAAAGTACACTGATCCTGTGGGTAGGACGCTGAGCTAAATCCATTCAGTGTTTCTATTTTGGTGGGACGTCTAGACGTAAAAACATTTTACTAGGGACCAAAAGCCACAGCTGGGTTCTCCAAAGCTGGACTAGACTTGGACCGGCCAGAAAACACTGAACTACATGCTGGGATAAAGCAAGTGTCTGCTGTTGATTTCCTGCCAAGCACCTTGCAGGGTGTATATTCTAACTACAGAGATAAAATATAGATGAAGTCATGTGTTTACTTCCTATAATGTCTGTGCTAATGCTGGGGATAAGATTGTCTGCCGTCATAAAATGTTTATATTAGGGTCTTTTATGGGATGTTCCTTGTATACATAATTGTTCGCAGCACTATAAAAAACAAGGCCGACAAAGTGCAAATTAAGAGGTTTGTGGGGGTACTGACCACCTATTTTCCACACTCCAAGTCACAACATCTGTAAACAAAGTAAATGTGCTCAACCATCAACACACACCCATGAGTGTGACCGCAGATGAGGTCATTCTTGGGTAATGAACATTTGGAACAAAATCTGTGCACTTAATTAAAAATGGGGTTGCCTATAATTTTCATTTAAAACTTTTGTCCGCTTCAAATTTATTATTGGCACAATAAACTAAAAATATGCAAGGACTTCCACAGATAACTAAATTATAGTAATTTAGCTTCAAATTGTACTTTATGATGATATGATATAAATACAATTCACGCTTGATATGATACACAAACAAGCTCCAGTTGTGAGAGATTCTTTCTATTACAGGAAAAAAACGATTTACACTAATCAAAGCTAATCTCTCAGTGATGATGAAATAGTCTGGGTGTCTTA
This sequence comes from Larimichthys crocea, assembly GCF_000972845.2. NCBI lineage: Eukaryota > Metazoa > Chordata > Actinopteri > Sciaenidae > Larimichthys > Larimichthys crocea. Next base: position 11,428,793 of record NC_040013.1, read on the forward strand.
TTCAGCAGCCTTTGTGCATCACTTCCCTTTTGGGGCTTCCTCTGCTTCCTGCAGCTGCTTAGTCAATCTCAAACGTCAGCATCCTCTCATCTCCTGTACACTTCCCTATATGTGCATTCATAGTGCCACCATTCATGCCCGATGTGGGCCATGATAGAGGAGGAACTCATTATGCTTCAAATAAACTGTGTGAGCAGTTTGTACCATTCCTTGCATCAAAACAACTTTGTTTTAAGCATTTTGAGTGCTTACATTTTGATATGCTCATGCTTAAGAGGACTGCTTAGCAGAAAAAAGATCCATCCATTTTCCATAACTGCCACAGGGGACTGGAGCTGATTACAGCTGACATTGGGTGATGCTTTTAGTTACATGGCAATGCTGCCAATGATGCTTGCTCATTGTGACATTGCTAACGTGCTGATATTAAGCAGGTAATGTTTACCATGGTCACCATCACAGTTTAGACTCTTTAGGCTAATTGGCACTAAACACAAAGTACACCAGAGAGTAATGAGAAGTTTTGTTTGAAATTTTGACTTGTTGATGGCCCTAAAGATTTAGGGGTCGTGAAGGTTGTTACAGTTCAAAGTTCATGGCAATCCATCAAGACATTTTACTCAAAACCACAAATATGAACCTCATGATGGTTCTAGATAAAAATTCAGGGCATCACAAAATAGTCAGGATACATCAAGATAGAAAGTAGGTGCTAATGTGGTTAAAAATTGTTTCATATTGTAAATTCACAAGGTTGTTGAGGTTTATTAGATTTTGTTGTTTCTGCCTTTAGCGAGGCTTAACATACTTATTGTCCAAACTCTGGACCTGAAAATTAAACTAAATCGTTGCAGATCTACTGCTGTACTCAACATCAAACACACTCTGCACTTTGACTGATTTCTTTCCTACAATCTGTTTTCTTCTAATCTTGAGGAAACATATTGGTGCGAGCATGCTGGTTCAGCACGACAATAATCACTGAAAGACCAGCCTTGATTAAAAAAGAAAAAGAAAAACAAGACTAAATTAATCCAAAAGAGTCAGCAGGAAGAAAGGACCTCCATTAGCCTACACTGTAACCGCTGATGATTGATATGATAGCAAGCCCATTCAAACTGCAAATTTTACACATGATTGAGGCTCTATTGGATGTAATGAAATGGCCTTCCTGAATATTGCACTTGAGTGACTGTGTGACCACCAGCACAATAGCTGCTATTATAGTTTTGGGCCCTCAACCCATTTTTCATTGTACCAGGTCCACTGTGTTATTATTGCAGAACTCGGAGTGAACCCACGGCTTTGGTTTCTTGCTGTTACGGATGTGACCGTTCTCTCCACCGGGAGCAATTCACAGAGTGTTAATTGACCACCGCAATCACTCAGCAGATTTATGGAAAATCTGAAGGGTCACAGGAGACTTCCAGGGGAGGCCGTCCAGGGAGCAGGGTTGGCCTCAAAGCTGTGGCTGGGGAATTTCTGGCCTTTGTAACAACACTACAGGTTCATAAAGTCTACCTTCCTACAATGACCTCAGAGGAAAAGTAGATTATATAGAAAAATGATATTTAAATGGTCCATAAAGGAAAATTAAATCATCTTGTGGGTGTTCTTGTGTGAGGTTTGGAGTTGATTAACTTGTTATCGCACTCTAATAATTACAAATCAATGTGAAAATCTTAAAAAAAAGGGAGCACTATACCCACAAAATCTCATCTATTCAAACACATGCATGACCCAGATGTGTATGCTTCACTGAGGGGTGGGCCGGTGACACAGACTGGGCATGGGCTCAGGGGTCCATCTGGCCAACTATAATCAGCTTTAAACAACAGACCTACAGACAGCGAAATGATTTAAAGCGCATGTGTAAAAAGATTAAACTGTTAGCTACAGTAGTTAACATCTAACTATTTTTATTTATTTTTTATGTGTTGATTTGTGACAATCCAGTGATGAAATACTTTTATGAGACAGTGGAGGGGTGGGTGATGAGATAATGATAACGGTTTTGATCATTGTGTATCTTCCAGCACAGTGTGTCAGTATGTCCAAGTATTAGTGTGAGCCAGTGTGCATGTGGCCCTACATCTGGACACTCTTAATACTGTTTAATCCCTTTCTGTCAGCCAGCCAGTCTTGTCCGCATGCCAACGGACTATCTACAGTGTGCCACTTATATTGAAACACAGAAAGTGAGGGATGAATAATGTCTTTTATAAACTGTGCACTCCTGGAATAATGATGATCTAGGTGTATTAAGGTAAGTGATTCTTCTTATTAAATCCAGTCTTGACATGCAGAATTGTCAACGTTATAAAAATAAAGGCAAAACAATGCAGCCAGTTTTCTAAAGAAGGGGTGAAGCCAGTGCACATTTCCTTGTAATAAGTTACAAACACTGGCATCATTTTGCATTTATTAGATTGCTCTTGTGGACAAAATGGTTAGGAAATTGCTCCTCGGTTTAACATAAAGTAGTTGAGAATAATTGCCTTGGGCATGCCAATAATTTTACAGTGATTATGTGATAAGCTGTATCATTTCTTTTGATGAAATAAGTAGCTGCGTTTTTGCGCATGTTGCCCAGACCTGATGATTTACGAGGACTATAAGCCTGTGTGTTGCTGCATGGAGCCTGCATGGTGCATGGAGTCTTAATGCCATGCTTGCTTACACAAAAACGCTGCACTAATGGGTTTGTGTTACATTGCTAAATCAACTCGAGCTGTGAAGCGGCTCCCAGCAAACCTTTATGATCCATTAACCACCAGGCATGGTTTTGCCAGGATGCCTGTGCCAGCTGGCAGAAACTGACAAGCCTGTATCATAAGCAGCCTCTGCCAGCGATAGCTTTACTGAGGTTTGGAGAATTACCCCCGTTCTCTCAAGCTGATTACATACATGTTGTTTTCTCATTAGCAGAGGCTCCTCATGGTCCTGTCCTGTGGAAATGGTTGATGGAATGAAGGTAAATGCAGTGTGTACAATATGTTAGACTTGATGTCTGCAGACAGCTCGGGAATAGAGACAAGTCTGTGGAGTGGTTTGAGTTTGGGTGGAGACAGCAGCATTTACTGTAGAACTGCAGACAAATATGCATGGACCCCACCCTAGGCTCTGTCATCAGTGTCTTTATCATGCAGACAGAGATTGATATCCAAGGATCAGATTCCTCGGGATTCCTCTTGCGAAAGAAAGTCCCATTTTTCAAACATTTGGAAACCTGGAAGATTTCTGTAGCACTGTTTGACTGTTTTATTGTGTTATTCATGAAAGCTGGCAGCGCTCTGCAAGATCTGCACACAAATAAGCTCCCTCGTTTCCAAGTTGCTTTTCCTTTACGACAGTTGTCAGTGCATGGCTTATTTTCTGAAAATGCAAAATGAAATTTTTATAATGTCTTTTGTGACCAAGCAGTTATGAGGCTTTTATTGTTAAATATTGCATCGTTATCGTTTTTGCCAAGCTTTTTCTCCTGAGTGCACTTGTATCAAAGCGCTTCGTGGATGACTAATGTTTCATGGCTCATATATGATGGGTGAGTACAGTAAAGACGAGGAGGAAAGAGACAATAGAAATACTAAAGGCACATGTGCAAAGAATGAGAAAATTAGAGGATTTTCTTTACATTGTAATTTATAATCATTTAGATTACACGTAATCCTATTTCATGTCGTCTCGTATTCCCAAATCCTTCTTCATTCTCTGAAGCGAACGTGATCTACCTACACACCCAGGGTTTCCAAACTGCATTTGTTTTATGACCCTGCGGTCAGATGGATGTAGGGGAATTCCAAGTAGATTTTTATCAGCTTAAAAACACCAGCGAGCCAGCATGAAGGCAGTTAAATTGACATGCATTCATTGAGTAGACACCGTTATCTAGGTCACAGGTAGATGAGATAGGCAAATCAGAAATTTCCTCTAGAATAAGACACTTTCACTCAGTCAGATAGTAAGTGAGATATCAGGGACAGAGGAGGAGTAGAGGAGGAGCAGAGGGTCATGGTGGGCATGAGCAATAGAGGGAAAGAGAGTTACAACAATAGTTCAAAGCCTCTCGGTTTGTATTTGATCCATTGTCCTCGCTGGTCTTTAGAGACCACCACCAACAAGGCATCGTCTTACTCAGGTTGACAGGGTTTTGTATAGCTGAGATGGCCTGTGAGATTATGTTCAGGTGAACCCCAGAGTTAGACGAGAGTGGGAGGAATGGTATTTCATCAATGTTAAAGCTGTTCTTGTGAGAGCAGAAGACAGACTGGTGAGACTGCACTTGTTTAAATTATAGATTTTGTGTTTTATCTGCAATTACTTACATTGTTTTCTTAGATGGTAAAAAAAAACAAACATGTAATGTAATGAGAAAAAATCCATATAAGCAAATAACTGCTTCTTCACCTGATAGGGATTGTAAATCCCGCCTAGAGGATTATCACAATGGCCCATTTTACTCCTCACCAGATTTCCCTCCTGTGTAATTACCATTTTCCTCTATCTCTCTCACAGTGGCAAAATTGATGGGTGGAATATCTTGAGAAATATGTGAGTAAAAGCCAAAGAAGGAAACATCTCAGAGGCACACCGCAATGAATGAGAATTTGGAGGATGCTAATTAAACAATGTCATGATTTATTGCCTGTAACAAAACATTTACTGTTTCGATCCCAAAGGCTGGGTTTCCTGGAAAATGTATCATTTGGTCACAGCTCTGTTAACTTTTTCGCCTCAATTCTAGTTGTAACCGAGGGTTTAGAAAGTCAAGACCTCCAATATTATATGCCTGTCAGGGGACCGCTATATATTTATTTAAACAAAAACTATGATAGATTATAGTCTCTAGGTATGCTTTAGCCCTTTCTCTATTAATAGCTTTTATCCTTAGGCTGTGTTTGGATGTCGAAAAACAATTCAAGGTAAGAAAATTAATCAGCAACCACAGAAAGTCAGACCAGTTTAAGCTTCCAATGAAGCTGTCAAGAAAGATTTCTAATCTCTTACAAATCTAGATATGTTACTATTGGTGAAACCTTTGTCCAGCGTTACAGATTTAAAGTGAATAGACTTCCTAGAAAGCCTCTCTGCAGCAACATGTGCAGAACCCCGGCTTCAGAACACGGGCCTTTGGCCGGCTCATGAATGCAGACGACAGAGATGTTATCTGGCCTTAGGGAGGATGTTTGGGGAGTGGGAGTGGGAGGGCTGCGGGGCTTCAGTGTGCTAATGCAGCTAACAGCCAGGAAGGCAGAGTGTTGACTCTGCAGATTTAAGCCAGCTACTGATGGCTACGGGGCTAAATACTGACCCCATGGACTAATAAAGAAAATCACCTCAGGCACGAGCCGCAGGGGTCAGAGGTAACGGCATGGCTGGGAAAAACACAGACCATGGCTTTCGATCACTACGCTGCCTAATTGAAATGACAGTTGAAGACCGGTGGGGGTAACAGTGTTTATTTACGTCTTTGTTACACGATGAGCAAGCACAAAGATATGCCTGGCCCGGCCAGGGATGACATCGCTCCCGTATGCTGTCTGGCTCCGGGATCTCTGTACTAGTACAATAAGGACTTCCTGTCTGCCATCAGATTCCCCTGCATTCCACCCAGGCCCGGGATGAGGCGAGGGGGCTGCTGAGGACAGGGTTTTGTGAAAGGGTATGAGTCCTAATCAAACTGACAATATGGACCTGTTCCCTTCTTTTGACCCCTAAGCTGACCATCAGCGTGAGCTGCTGTCTAAGAAGCTATGATTTGCTGAAGCTGTAGTGCGGTTTTGCTTTCCTGTGCTTATACAGGTGCCTGGAGCTGTTTCACAGTGATGGCACCATATATTTTTTAAAAAGACAGGTACTTACTGTATGACTAATAATCCTGAAGTACAGCATTATGGTAGAGATTAATAAAAGTAATGTACGTAATGTAAATGTATGTATTTGACAATAATTAAAAAATGATTTCTTTATGCGCATAAACACCCAACCGACAAACATTTTTAGGATTAATATTTCTGTATTACATCTATGAATTTAGTGTGACACAATAGCATCACAAAAATGGTGATATATTTTTAGATTTTTTGTTTTTTTTAAACATTCAATTTATAGGTAATGCATTACACTCTTGTTACTTTAATTGATAAATCAAATATAAAAATGTTATTACTGTATGTTATCATGGTATTTTAGGACACTATGTGACTACGTGGGTATTTTTGTGCCATGCAAGAAATGTCTGACAGGAAGGGAGCACATGAGCTTTTAGTAGCTCCTTATCATCCACATGTATATCGTTGATACAACAAACAGTGGAATATAGGACGGCAGCACTAAGGCTTAACCCCATATTGCTCTCAATAACAACCAGAGAAAACGGAGAGAAGAAGCAATGATGAAAAAAGGAAAGAACAGCAAATAATGGAAAATTATACATACAGTAGGCAGATATGTTGTGATTATGAGCTCTATTGGATACACAGAAACAGTTGCTTTCCAGTTGCTTTGACCCATACCATCCTCGTGTAAAAAAAAACCCAGATGTTGCTATTTGAAGAAATGGGGGAAGACAGTATTCAAGCTCTCCTGTTTCAATGGGGTCAAGGTGAGAGAGCAACCTTCAGCAACCTGAGTACTAAAACAGCCTGTTGCTGTCTAGTGTGACTAGACATGCGGCATTAATGGCCTCCTGAGAGGATCGTCGGCACAGGAGGAAAGGAACACAAATACTCCCTTCTCACACCCCAGCAGCATGGCGGACAGAGGAGATTATACATCTGTGACAGCAATATAGAAGCACGTGTTTAAAGGATTACAAAAAGGTTTTATGGAAATGGTCTACTGGTCAGCTCCTTCGTATATCTGTTATCCCCAGTAGTTTGCTGGGTCAGACACTTTAGCAGACAATATTTTCAATAAGTTAAAGGCAATGGGGCATTACGTTTACTGTATCTCATGATATATTGTACATTGTTGTTGATACAAAAGATAAACCTGAATGTGGTGAGTTAATGGTATTTCTAAATGAATAAACTATCAGACAATGCACTTAGACAGATAGTAATTTCCTGTGCGAAATGACAGGAATGTAATTTCTATAAATAGGAGCATTATAAGGAACCGCACTTTGTGTCATGCAAATTCTGATAATGGTAAGAGGATGAATACGCTTGAGGTGCATTTCAGAAGTCTATTCAGAGCAGGAAATGAGCAACTATTGTGTTGCCTTTTTTCTAATTTAGCTACCAAGAAGGTTCAGGTTTCTGTCCACACTTCATTCTGTGAAATGAAAGGATCACTGCCCTACTTCCTCAAATGTTGGCAATGTGCATAACCATTGACGGTTGTCACAGGTGACTAATAAGTACAGTACACAGTACATTTGATCCCATTGTGTTCCCAGGTTTTTGTTAAAGCCATTCTCAGTGCTGAGTGATATTATGTGTGATATTATACTCTCAAATGTGGCCTTTGTGCCATCCTGCGTCAGCACTACCAGACCTTCATAAATAGAGTTCAGCGAGCAATGGAGGGAGGACAGAGAAAAGGAGTGCATGTATTATCTAATACAGATTTTTTCCGGCCTTGTCTTTGTTTCCCTCTCTTGAATGGGCTTGCCTCATCCTGAGGTATTTTCAGATAAGCATGCAAAATGCGCACATGTTGGATGTAATATAACAAACACACACAGAGAGAAAAAGCACAATAACACATCAGACATATGAGAACATGCTTCAATGTTTACACTGTAGCATGAAGCATGGACAGGTTGGTGGAGTGAAGTGGATAAACAGGCTCAAACATCCTCTGTGACGTTGCACATTTATTTTTAGATGTGGTCTGATTTCTCTCATGTGAACAAAACAGAGGCAGAGAAAACTCTGCCTGTAGTTCACTCTTCATTTCATTTTTTGTCATACTATTGCACACACACATATGTTAATAGTGTTATTTTAATCATTTTCACCACTGTTTTGTTCCAATTAAGGGCACAGATATATACAGGCTACTGTTTAAACTGCATGTCAGCCCCGGGAAAAAAACGTTTTGGCCTAAACACAGTATAACAGCCGCTTTAAAAACAATTGTAGGTCACTTTATTTACTTTACTTTACTTCTTTGTCGATAACCTTTTTAGGATTTCTCCCTGGTTCCATTTTGTTTTATTTATGGCTATTTGCACAAAGTAAACACATTCCCTTCTCATTCAGACATGGCGTGGATCTAACTAGAAGTTTAGCTTGTTCTCTCTCAAAAGGGGTCACTGCTTTTCCAAAAGATCAGATTTATGTACCCTTAAATGGAGGTAATTTATTTGTGTTAAAAACTTGGTTGTCAGTCAAATATGGTTCTAATTCTGCTCCCATAGTGGCAGCCAGCAGACAAACTCAGACTTGCCTCCAAGTTTTGTCTCCAAAAATTCTCTCATGAACTGTATAAACTACAAATTAGTCAACTTATAACTGGTTAGTGGTATTTCTTTTAGATCATAATTCATAGCATGACAGGATAATTTCTCATGATTGACCTACATGCTGACATATAAATGCTGGTCAACCATGTCAGTACTTGCTTAACATGAAATGACATGAAATTTCAGTAAAGGAAGTTAAAGGACATTAAGCACATTTCCTGTGCAAAAAAAAAAAAAAAAATCCACTTTCTCAAGAATCAAACCGACAAAGCAAATCTTTTATGAAAGGGATACGGTGTCAGAAGACGTTTACATAAAATATTCTGATGCTTTGGACCTCTGTCATGTCTATAATGCCATTGACCTGTTGGCAAACTTCACCTCTGAGTGCTAACACTTCAATGAAAACCTCATGAGGCCACGGTAAATTTGTCCCAAAGAAAAGATGTCTATAAAGAGTGCTGATCGTGGTGAGGCCCGTGACTATTGTTGCCATCTGCTCACTATTTCCTCCTGCACAGAAGATAATTGAATCTGAAATCACTTTTCTCTCGTGGTTTTAGAGTGAGGGTCGTGTCTGTCACTGAAGTCTCCACCACAATGGTTTGGGCTCTTGTTTGTATTCTTTATAGAGCTATTTCCCCCCTAGCTGTCTCTTGCAGCATCTGCCCCTAACCCTCCAGATCAATATGGACCATCTAATCACCTGCCACACTTAATTAAAACCCCATCACTGCCTTTATGAGAGCATCAAAGGGCACCGTACCCAAAGGGGGTCATGCAGATAAGACTTCAGTGGTGTGCTTTGCAGGGCCTTTGCACAATAGAGGTTGCTAAAAATTCTTTAAGCTGGTTTGGTGAAAATAGGTCATGGTTGGCAGCTGTGGGTAATGTGTCCCAGGCCTGGCCTGTGGTCCAGCATGCTGCTCGCCATATTTAACACCCTTTGTGCCATCCTATCGGCACTAATCTGTCTTTTCACTGAGTGTTAAAATTAATTTGCAGTGATTTCTATGAGGGCACAGGCATCGTTAGGAAACCTCAAAGGGGCTACAAAATGGACAAGTTGCCAATAGTCGGCCTTTGTCCTTGGTCTGCCCCTTTCTAAATACCCATGACAGCAGCTTTGAAATGCCTGCCTGATGAGGCTCAGATGCTCTAGCTGTGGACATTACTTGTCTGGCTGTGAAAAACATCTCATGACAAAGACAAACCTAAAGCATTAAACAATACCACAGACTGGATTCCAAAACTGCCCGAGTCAGAGTCCAGTCTGCATTGCTCAGTGATGTATCATGATAATCCTTGTTGGCTCTGGAATTTAAGATAAAACTTAATTTGATTTTGCTTTATTTCCTCAAAGCTATCTCAACTGTGCAAGTCCCGATGGAGAACATCAGTGAAAAGAGATAACTGTATCACTTCAGAGACCTTGGCATCAACACAAAATGGTGTTCCCATGGGAAAATTGTAGACACAACTGTTTAGTTAAAGCTTTCCAGTGGTGCTCATAATGGCATTAATTGTATGCAGGGAGAGTTGGAGAAAGGGCTAGCCACGGAGAGCCCGGGAGGAAGCCACATCTTGTTAAGCAGGTTTGTGTAAGCTTGCTGTAGTCTGCTGTGCTGTATGAAGTCAGGGCTGGTGTATCCCTGCTTCTCTGGCTCACATCTTCTGTCTTTTATTCTTCCTTCCTCTTTTATCTTTCTTTATTTAATCTTCTCTCTGTTTATCTCTTTTACTCTCTCCCCCCCCTTACACATAAACAGTCTCTCGCTGTCTTACCCCTGACCATAAAACAAGAGGGTATCATTGATGACACAAACATTTCTGACGTCTGCAAGAGTGTGGGCCCCTTTGCTGTGTCAGTCTCACTCTCACTCTATAAAAAAAAAAAGATAAACCTATAAACTTAAAGAAGAGAGACGGAAGAATCGGAGATGCAGAAAAAAAGAGAGAGCAAAAGAATAAAAGTGAGAGGAGGGTAGCTGTGGGTGGGTGTGGTGGGAGAGTTCATCTCATCAAATTAAACTTCAATCCCTGTCAAAGACAAACTCAGATTCCAGAAAGCCAATCAGCCAATCTAAGACAAATGATTTTGTTGAGCTTTCCTGCCACACTGGGCGTGGGAACAGCACAGACTCTCATAGAAAAAGAGCCTGTAAATTATTTCCCTCCTGCTTCAAAGTACTGAACAACAAAAAAGGTTTGTGTTTATGTGCGGTGTTTCTGTGTTGTTGTCTTTGAGCCTGTTGGTCTCGGCTGGTTTCTACTGTGCATGTGCGAGTGTAAACAATGTTCGGGATCTACAGCTGTCCGCTAACGTGCAACAGTCAGAGAGGCAAAATACAAAAGGATACCGTCTTTCATTCTCGTGGATAAATAAAACTGTTCAAGGGTCATTTAAACCAGGGGGGTCCTGTTGCATTACGCTTTTATCGAGGCAGCATTTGATCAAAGCCATTTGCAGAACCTCTTTCCTCTCCTTTCCCCCTACCCTACCAGCCTCCCACATCCCTCATTCCAACCCCCAAACCACGTCTGCCTTGCTGCTGCTAATCATTGGTGGTCTCCTGACTGCCAACAGTAATTGATTAGGGAGCATAGGACTGGAGGGGGTTGGAGGGGAAAGTTCAACCCAGAAGTTCTCAAGGTCACTGCCCTCTCCTTTCCCCCACCGTACTCCTTTTCTCATGCTATTAGGTATCAGCCACAGGGGAAACTGCAAATATTTGGCACACTTGGTCCGACTTGCAAGAGGTTTGGTGGTGGTGAGCACAAACAGGAAGATCTGTGTAAGCAAAATGGATGCATCTGTTTAAGTCAAACTCAGTGGTGAAAAGGCTTGATACGTGATGTGTTGATTTATCTGTTGAATCAGGAACTCAACATCCTCGCTTGAATATGCTTATTTTTGTAGACCCCCCTTGCTGCTCTAAGAATGCCGCTGCGTTGTTTGGCCGTCTGTGGTTGCTCAACATCCTTGACGATATAAAGAGGGTTGTGAATGTTATTCTGAAGTAATAACTTCTTCCATTTCTCCCAGTTTCACAGGAAGAGGTGACATTCCTTGCCTCTGGAAAGTGACTCATGCTGCTGTCTTGTTTAGTAAGTGCAATTACAGGCTTGTTAAAGCATTCTCCTTTCCTGTGAATCTGTGCAGAGAAAAAGCTCCTTTCTCTGTGAGTGTGTGTGAGTTCTCTTTATAGCCAAACAGGGTGATATCACAGAACCCACCGCTGACTATGGACCCAGAGCCTTGATGCCTATGGAAACATGACTGTCACAGGAAATGTTCAACATGTTCAACCGTGCTGCAAGCGAGCAAGAGGTGAGGGTGTTTTAGAGAGGAGCCCTCCCAGAGCTGAGGGCTGGTGTTGATGTTGGCTGCACGGTTGTCTGGGGGCTGTCCAGAATCTACCACTCTCTGGTAGTGAGACCAGTAAAAACACACACAGAGCATGCTCAGATACTCATGGACCTATGTCTGGACATGTAGACTAACTCACCAAGTGCAATGAAGTCCAGTGATGTAACGTCATAATACATGGACAAAGTCAAACAAACCCAATAAGCTAAGTTAAAGATAAATAATTAGAATAGTTTAAAATTTACATCGTCACTCAGAGAGAGGAGACTTGTGGGTTTCCATGTCTGTCTCAGTCATCTCTCCCACAAATGGCCTCAGGCTATGGCAGCTGTGAAGCATTCATCTTTGTCTGCTCTGTCACTTACAGTGTCTCTCAACATTTATCATAAGGAACTAATTTTTCATAAATCTACCAGTAAGGTTGCAGATTTTCAGCTAATTTCAAACATATCCCATATAAAGGAGATGGAACATTAGTCCTACATACATCTTTTCGTTCCCCTACTGCTTAAGTATATTCAAACAACATGTAAAAAGGATTATGACCAAACTTGATATTCTTGCAAATACCAGATCAAGATATCATGAAAGCAGGCCTCACTAGGCTGCGAATGAAAAGCACTTGTGTGGTTTAACTTTATCCAGACTTGTGAATACCAGAGGAGGTCTTTCTAAGAAGTGGTGGGCTCTGTTTTATGTCCTGTCAGTGCTGTGCATCTGCTCTCTACTGCCCCCTTTAGTTGGCCACGCAGTATTGACCAGCATGATGTCACAGACCCCTACGTTTAAATTCCCCCTCCAACAACATTGCACAATGTTTTAACAATCCACACTTGTTCTCAACACTGCAGAATCAATTTACATACATTAAACCTTTTTTTCTTGAATGTTTAATTCAAAAAATGGTTTGCAGCTGTTTTTAAGTGGAGGGTAAGTTTCCTTTTTCTAATGTCCTCCTCACCTCTTTAAATGTACTGTAGATCTCAGTTTGCATCATGGCCTATAAGCTTTGCTGTGTCATGCTCAAATCTGAGGCACCCAAATGGTTTCTCATTTCCACTAATTCTGAGGCCATGTTGTTCTCTTCAGATCGCCCTTTCTTCCCGTGGAAACAATCATGTGGGTCTTTGAGTGACATGGATATAAAAGCACTTTTCACTCCACTACAAAGCGTCCTCGGACCTGCATTAGTCTGTAAATAGTCAGCTGCCCTCCCACTGAAATCACCTCGAGGTGCTGTAATTTTGAGCCTAGCAACAAAGTCTCTCTGGAACTTTATTACCTGAAAGGCTCAGGGTATCTAGACAAATAGAATGAACTACTTTTGCTTATATCTGCTGCCAGTGTGCAGAAATTAAACAACTGCACGGCAACAAATTGTTTAGCTTAATTTGAGAATAGTTACTGTGTCTGAGGTCAGCTTTTATTTGGGAAAAAATAGTCAGTGTTGTTAAAACTCCAATTAAAGCAACCTTTGTGGTATCTTAATTTAAACATAGAGCTGAGTTTTCCATATGAGTGTGGCTAATATAATGCATTGGCACTCATGACAAAGAAAGATATATAGAATAACTTTAAGACACTACACTGTAGCAGGTACACGTCTTAGCTTTTGAAGTTGGTTTGAAAACAGGAGGTACATTTCTTAGAGGGAGGGCTTGATGGGGGTAGAAATGAGGGGGGAAAACCTCAGGAAAGTAATGTTAAAAAAAACCAAACAGTAGCAGCTTCTTTTCACTCCAACATGACACAGCAAGGTGAGAGGTGTATACTGGTAGAGGAGTAATTATTCTCATCATTCTACTGTCACTTTATGGGTGTGAGAGAAAACCATAGATATCATCTTTACATGCAATCCCTCAAGGTGGGTGGTGTGGCAAAATGGTTTTAAGCTGAAGCTGGATGACTTATCATTTAGCAGAAAACAGGACTGGGCCTGTGGAATGAAGGAAATGTCATCTGATGCTATAGGGGTGGTATAAGCCAAGCATCCGCCAGCCCATATTCTCACCTGTTTCCATACACGCCATCCCCAACAGATACACAGAGAACCCTCACTTGTATCATCACATGCACAATCATGAATGAACACGTGACTAATACACACACCCAGTATAATCATATAAGTGCACGACTGCTTTTATTTTTAGTAAGTTATGTTTCTTGTTATTATCTCCATAACATATAGCTGATTGCCAAGATTTTATTTTGGCAGGGTATTGCTATCTTATTCGAGCCCTTTGAAACCAAAGCTGTGTCTACAATGATGCTGCTTAACATATCAAAGCTCCTCATTCATTTCAAGTGTTCACCTGACCTGCAGAGCATGAATTGGTCCATTTTTCTCCTAAGCAACACATGTTGCAGATGAGCGTTTGTGTTGTGTGGAGATGCTGTGGCTTCTATCACAGGGTAGTATGCAGTAGTGTGTTTAGCAGTATAGCCAGTGTGCAGTGAGGGAGCCACACTGCTATGGCAAGTGCGAATGCAGAGAAACAGCGGCCTCGTAGGCGCCAATGGAGAAAAAGCACTCAACGCCTTTCACGCAGGCTGTTCTGCTGCTCATGTTTGCCAGGTGAAGAGAGGAATCCTCTGCAGGAGCAGGAAGGGAAGATTAATGGGAGCCCTCAGCATCCACGCTTGGATCAACGGGGATCAGGGGAGAAGGACGCTATCCAGATTACAGTGGAGGATCTGGGTATAATTAACGCCAGCTTCAGCCTGTTTGAGGAGGACCCCGTGACCCCAAGACACAGCATGGCCCGCTCAGCCAGCTCTGTGTCTGCCTACCCGAGGCCTATGAAAAAGAAACGACTAAAGCCTCTGTCTTCACTGCCCATACAGCCGGAGGCCAAACCAGCCATCACTTGTACCAGTGAAGAAGATGCTGAAGAAGAAGAGGAAGAAGATCCGTTGCTGTTTGCTAGTGGCACTAACAGTACGGGAGCTTCTGGAATTCTCCTGACACCACCTTTTATTAATCTGATCCCACCCACACCATCTGATGTTGCTGATGATGATCAGTTCTTTGATATTAATTCAGAAGAGAGTGCGGCACATACATCTGGCAGTGATGGAAGCTTTGCTGCTGGTGACCAGGAGAGTTATGAGGAAAAGATGGATAGTGTGGAGGCAGAGGAATCAATGGAGGAATTCACATTGGCCGAGAATAAGGACAGTGCTGATAGTGCAGCAGAGCCTGAAGACGGTCTAAGTGATTGGTCTGGAGAAGAAAAGGAGGCCGTGCCAAATAAAGATGGAGATAAAGGGAAAACAAAGCCCGGGTTCTTACGTAGCAATTACCAGGTGGCTCCTCTCCCTGAGTATCCTCAGAAAAGTGAGTCAAACAGTGATAACATCTCTCTATGGCTAGTTTACTTACTGATAACATTGATGTCAAATCAGTTTCTGTGCGTTCAATAGCAAGGTAGTTAGTTTTGTGATGTTTGTGGCTTCCAATGACTCCAAAAACTCCCTCATTTACTGGTTGTGTGTTTAATTCGTGTAGAAACAGTAAATGAGCCATTTTGGTTTAAAGAGCAATTAGCAGCAGCTGTGCCCAGTGACATCACACAAACTCTCACTATCGTACATTTAAACTACACCCACTAAACAAGAAATCAGGTGCTTAGTGTACATAGTAATAATAAAAGTAATGTTTATGTTCACCTGTCAAGCTTGTTGTATTTATGTCTATATCTGTTTACACTGAGAGCAAAGCGAAACCGGTGTCAAATTTCTTGTATGTGTAAACATACCTGGCCAATAAAAGCAATTTGGTTCTTATTATTTGTGTCTAGCTTCCTAGCTAAATAAGATGTGTAAATGAGACAAATGCTGAGCCATTGAAAAGTATGATTTCTCCTTCATCTTTCACAGAAGATATTTTTAATGTCACTCTAGGAAAAACACAGGTGCAGATAATAAAAAAAAATAATGGCTAGATAACATTTAGCTGCTTCAGTCTCAAAATGTCAAAAATGTCTTGACTGGATATAAACTTCTTATCTGACCTATAACTAAGACAACAAGCGTATTTTCAAAATGTTGGAGCTTTTTCTTTGAAGGTAATCTTTTTTTATTTCAAAATAAATTGTTGCTTTTTTCTGTCATAGGACGCTTCAACACTGGAATAAATCTCTTGTCATTTACTGAGCACAACTTGGGTGAGTTGTCTTGAGGTAAATTTGCTAAATATTTGTATTTAAATCTGTTTCCATTTAACTCTAGGTGAGAGCTAAATGGGACCAGATGATTGGTTCGTTCCATCCAGCTGTTGAGCTCATGTGTTCGTCCCTCTTCGTTTTGATCTCAGTTGCCCATTCAGATGGAATTGCAGTCATTATGTGACATGGCTACAGTACCTTGAACGCCTCCTTTGGGAGTTGCAGAAGTTCCCCTTTGTTGGAATCCCTTTTTAGCCATTGTGTGTGTATTCCCAGTGCATGGCTGGGCAGGCGGTTCCCAGGTTTTGGGTTCCTGTGACTCAGCATGCTCTCCTCCCTCAGTCGTTTCTCAAAGAGCTTAATTTCTTTTCAAACCAGAAGAGGACAATAATACTGGAAACGATAACCATCGCTTTTGCCTATCCATTACATAAATGTGCTGAAAAGTTCTGACTCTAAAGCTTTGCTTTGTCATTAGCCCTGTGTGTGTGTCTGTGTGTGAATGTCAAACTTTGTCACGCACCAAACCTAGATTTCTCACTGTGACTGTGTGTTTGCATGCAAGTATGCAATGTGTTTGTCTATGCCAACCAGTCAAGGATGAGAGAACTCACTCATGCTTTGATTTGCTTTTGCTGAGTTAATTCAGTGGGAATGATGTCCTTTTCTCCGTTACTGGTGATTTCACCCTTTAAGGCAACATGACGCTCTGTCCTTAAGCCTTCCCAAAATTTCCTGTCCTTCTTTATTTTGATTGGACTTTTCCTGGAAGACACAGGCTGTATGAAGTCTGAACATGGCTGTGGTAGAGTGGGTGTACTGCTACCCTCCATTAGCATTCTCAGACGGCTGTCCATCTTGTGTCCTTTCACTCATGCATGGTGAAAAGGAGTCACAGAGCGAGACTGGAAGTGATTTTCTCAGCATTTCAAAGACACACTGTTGTGTCTGAGGTCAGCTCCAGGAGGGTGCTCCTACATGTCTTCATGTTTAGCCAAGACTCATCGTGTTTCTCACTTGGCTGTTCAAGTCAAGACAGTTGTGTTTTGAATATGCTTAGCTGTAAGCCAGACATTTTGATCCTCTACAGAGTTACTCACAGGCCAACCAGGTGATGAAGAGAGTGCCAGCTCACTGCCCCCCTCTTTGTACTCCACTGTCTCTGCGGGACCCAGACAAGATTCCACTGCTGACACACATAAACCAATTACACTGTCTTATCTGATTCTGACTCCATCTAAACTCTTGTCCATGTCAAACCAGCCTTTCAAAAACAAGCCGCTGAAATGAAAAACATGTGTTTTAGAAATTAGGCTGAATTCTTTTGTCGGGTAAACTATTTGAAAACACTACAGTTTTCGTAAAGGTATAAAACTTAAAAGTAGTTTCAGCTCATTCCAACATCTATTACTATCACATCACAGTGTAGTGTTGCCTGAGAAAGCCATGCCTGGCTTGGATGCCATATTCTCAGCCTCATTCGTCTTGCTTGTTATGATAGCAGAAAAAAAAAGATATCTGCTCACTGACCAAGTGACATTTGAAAAATGTAAGAATATGGGCTTTCTGTGGGAAAGAACTTGGGTTGTCAGAGAAGTATGTCATCAACCAGACGGACATTAGTGTGTCTAACGGGTTGCCAAGCAACCCCATCTAGCTGCGTCCAGTATCAGCACCAGCTAATGCACTGCAAATAGACCTGGTGACCTGCGCGCCAGAAAAAGGCTGAGAAGTCCTAAAACAGTAAGACTGTTTTCACCCTTTTAAGGGTGAAAATAAGGACTTCATGAAACAGTTTGTTTCCCAGAGACCAACTCAAATAGAACTAACTAGGATGGATTCTAATTCATTTATTGACTTACTGTTTCTATTTACCATGCAGATGACCTAAGCAACAGAGATGTGAGCTGCTCCGACATGCTGAAAGCTGATCTTTGTCTGCTTCCTCACAGCACCAATATGGATACATTTACTCACCAGCGGGTATGAAGACCAAGCAATAAACTTTTTTCTCCCAAAAGTATTTTCTCACGATCTCCTCATATTGTATATCACATGCCCACACATGCATTTAATGTATTTAAAGGTATCTAAAGAGAACCATTATACATTCCTGGAAGAAACGTGCTTTATCTGATTCAGACCGAGACTGTGTATTACAACTCATGAAGCTAAAAATACTTAGACTGTAAATTGATTAGACTGGGCTGGTTTTTCAGTCTAATGTCAACTGAAACCTGTATTATGCGACAGAGGACGATAACTCGCTCCTGCAGTCCTGGGCACACACTGACGAGGAGTGCCACTTTCCATGCTTTAACCCAGGCCTCAGAGAACCGGGAAGAGGAGGGGTCGCCACAACAACGACGCATAACTGTCGGTGAGTATTATTATGTTATAGACAAACAAGATTGTTCTACATGGCACCACTATTTTGTCTTGTATTTAATTAAAAATGGCCTTACAAGTCTCTGTTTTTTATTCCTTTCATACAGCATCATATATGCCTCAGTCTAAGGATCAGAATGGAAACTTCCCTGAGAAGGTACTGTAAACCATCAAAGCAGGGCCTTCAGGGTGGCATCAGCACACAGCCCAGAGCTGCTGCAATTACAGAATATGCTCTGTTTATATTTCCCAGCTCCCTTGATCTGTCAAAGCAATGACTCTGCAAATAGTCTCTGGATTTTAGTCTTTGTGTCCAGGATTTGCCAAGCAAGATTGCTCGTATCCTTAGCGATCCATGTGTTAGCTGAAACACAAAACGGAAAGGTTTTTTATTTTATTTTTTAAAGGCAAATTACTCACGTCCTGCACTCATTATCTCCATGCATTATCAAAGGTTTTACTTTCCTCTGGTACCCCATTAATTATATATGAGTAATTTATGCAACATATATTTTAAGCAGCCACGCCTGACAATATAGCTCCTCACTGAGAGTCCAAATTAGACAAAATGGCGGAGACTATGGATTATGTATGTGGCTTTGGTAGATTATGATCTAATATTTTTAAAAAAAAGTTAAGTCTGGGGCAACTGGTGGGGAGTCTGTGTATTTATATTATGAAAATTTGTAGATCCACCCATAGTTTCACTTAGTTCGTTAGTCAACAATGCTACTATTACTAATACACAGACTCCCCATCAGTCAGTCAGAACTGAAGAAGCTTCTTGGATCAACAAACAGTCCAGTTGCCCCAGACTTAACCTTTTTTGAAGAAAAATGACCTTGATGACTGAGAACCTTTACAGAATTTATGATCTAATAGTTTTTTGTTTTTGTTTTTCCAGTCTATCCGTCTTGTAACATAATAGTGAAAAACCAAATACAAGACAAACCTCTTACCTCATTTATCTAATCACTCCACAGTTACCTTGTAAAGCCTCTACTGGCAGCAGCGGACATTGTAGTTTTCTTCCCAGGAACATGATAAACAGACAATCTGTGACTAAGGCAACGATTACATAGAAACCTGTGTTTAGCTTCGCAGTTGAAGTAAACATCTCTTTGTCTGCTTTAAACATTTGTTTACAGTTAAACACACAAATGTGTTTACTTGCTGTAATATGTCGAAACATGGATATCCAACACAGTTATACTTACTTTGAATGAATCAGTGATACAGACGATGACAAAGTGCTTTTGAGTTTAACCAGGTTTTGTCTTGATGCCTTTGTTTTGCCTCCTACTAAATAGGTTTTCACATGCATGAGTCTGAATCTGAATCATCTTTGTGCGTCATGTCTCGCTCTCTTTGCAATACCCAACCTTTGCTTACTTTATGGATTTAGAAAAGTATAAAATATACAGCATATCCACTGTATTGCATCTCAAAACAATGGTTTAAAGACTATGTTGTTACTATGTTGCTTGTGTATAGAGGACTATGACTAATAGTGTGATTATACACAAGGTTTTTTCCCTGGGTAGAATGTGGCATAAGCAGCAGGTATGTAACCTCACCTTCTCTCCAGGACACGGACAGGCAAGTGGCCAAATCTCTTGGGAAGTTGAACACAGATGAAGTCTGCCAGTGGTTTACAAATATTGGACTCCAGAAATGTCTCCCTTTCATCAGAGGTAAAACACATTTTTTCCTCTGACTGTCTCCTCTCCAATCCCTGTGGTTGCATAACAAAGTCAGACATTGGTAATTTGATTTATCTTTACCGCAGATCAAATCAAAACATTTTTTCATGAATGGCAATAAGTTAAGAGGAAAAGGAGATGGGGATAACGTAAAATTAAACTAGACACCAATACTGCATAAATCATATTTCAACAGCAAAATACAAGTCTTATGCAGTAATGAACTTGTCTTACTATCCTTAATATCTTGTACAGTTTTCCTTTATCTCCAGCAAAGACTCATTTGGTTTTAGACATAATTTGGCTTCTTCATTTTTTTAAAGGTCTTTTTTATGTATTTGTTGTGGATTATAGTTCATTGGCTGTGGCACAGTCCTCAGATTTCTTGAGGTATGTAGGTTTATGACTAAATGTTTCCCTTTCAGAGGCAAAACTGTGCGGAGCAGACATAGCTTCAATGGACGTGAACACTCTGGACGTCCTCCATATCACCACACTGGAAGATAGGGAGCAGCTGCTATCAGCCATTTATAACGAGCTGCACCCTCCCACCACCATCACCCAGAGAATCGACTCTCTGCTTGGTACACTTTATCATTACGTAACAAATAAACATTCACTTGGACAGTTTGCAAATGAAGTAAGTCAAGGAGATGCTTACTGGCATTTCGTTTCTTTCTTTTTCTACAGAATCTTTAGGCCCCAATAATATTGAGATGTTCACTGCAAAATTAGTGTCAATGAGCAAGTCTAAGTCGTCTCCTCATGTGAGCTGTCTGAGCATGAATCGGCGTTCACTCAAGCTCAGGTACAGACTCTCATATGTAGTATACAATGAACATCAACAAACAAAACAAGCTTATGATCTCTTTGCCTTTTTCCACGATAGAAACAGCAGCCAAAACGGCACGATACAGAGGAATTCTCAACTGATAGAGATCACTATTAATGGTGAGTCAGTGAATTGGTTAACTAGATGGACAATATGGTATATATTATAACTGTAACACTTGGAAGAATAATGCTTTTATATTTCTAATGGATAGTTATGGAAGAATAATCAAGCTGTGTTGTGTCATTCATTGCAGCATTAGAGCGAATAGTTCATCTCAGAACCCCAAAGGACACAACAGTGGGAAAAATCATGGATTCTTGTATCAAAATGTTGGGAATGACAGAAGATAAGAGCCTCTTCATACTGAAAGAAGCACAAGGTGCACAATATATAATTCACAGCATATCATGTAGTTTTTTCCACACAAAATACAAACACATATTTACATACTGTGCATGTGTTTTGATTTGAAGGTTCATCAAAGGAGCTCTCACCTGATCAGCAGATTGGCAGTTTACTGACATCGACATCAGAGAACAGACAATTAGAGCTGCATTTGTGCAAAAGGGTAACACTGATCAACATTTATATGGAAGGTACCAGGCTTTACCTAATATATATTTCACAATACATCTTTCTGTATGATTTTGCATGATAGGAGAAGTCATCATGTGCTGCTTCACAAAACCATGCAGAGGTCACCAGCTCTGAGAACAGCAGCATTAACAAAACTGCCCAGGTGAACCAGCAAGCTAAAGAAGAACGGATCAAGGAACTAAACCAACAGGTGGACTCCCTACAAAATGTCATCCTTCAGGTCAGTATCTCTATTTAATTACATTGCTCTACATCTAACTGTGCCAGTACTGTGATGTGTGTGATGCGGTGATCTTTTTGACCCCAAAAGGTCCAGGAACTCCACCACAGCCTGGTAGCATTTTGCTCAGAGTTAAAGAACATGGATGGAGATGTGAATGTAGACAGGCTTGGCTCTGCTGAGCTGAAGCAGAGGCTGGAGTTGGTAAAAAGCCAACTGAACGACAAGAGGCAGAGCCTACAGGCCCTCAGAGACGACATTAACAACCCCACTGCTCACAAGAAGAAGTAGGTGAACTGTCTCTGTTCATTAGTTGCCAGTTTAACAAAACATAAAACTTTTATTTCACCATAGAATATTATGTAAATGTGAGCAACTATTGACTTGTTTTTCAGTTAATGAGAGTGTTTGACTACCATCTACCCAATATACTATGTGTGATGGTGCTGTAAAGCTAAAAGGTGTGTAGAAACAGTTCATGAATAAGTGAATACATAGCTAACATCAGCTAATAAACTCTTAAGATGTTTTTGTTTCATCAAATAAAATCACAGAAAAATTGAGTAGACTACAGAGTGGACAGGGTCCAGCAGGAGGTTAAACAAGTTGTGGATAACTAAGTCAAAGATGCTGTTTAGCATTGCATATAAACCATATGCTGTGTTTATTTAACTCACTCCTTATTTAATTCACATGAAACCTTAACTATAGCTGAACTTCATACTTCATAAAATGTAATGCATATATGTGTGTACATCTGTGGCCTTTTCTCAAATGTGGTCTCTTGCCTTTTCAGGCAGTTGGACGTTCGTCTCTTGGAAAAGATGAAACTGAACTGCCAAGTGTTCAAGGAGGAAATTTCCATGGTACATCTGAACCGACAGGTGGCTCACCTCCAAAATGCTTTGCAAGAAAGCAATGTTAAGGTACTATTGATCAAATTATGATTACAAACACCTCTCATGGATTGTTTTCTCGAATGCGGAATTTAAGCAACGAGTTGAAGGTCTGGAGCTGAGTTAATGGAGTTTAATCAACAGCATGTGAAACACAGTCACACTAATATGTGGGAAGCTGTACGCTCTGAGTCAGAGTATGTTTTGATTGCTAAAAATAAACAATGAGAAACTGAGATTTGCACCAAAACGATGTTAGTTATCGAGAGAGGCATGTGTGGTATGAAACACTAAAATCATACTTCTGCTCTGAATAAAAACAAACAGACAAAACTATTTGGACTATTTTCGGCCATGCCAAATGCCATTTTGAAACAACATAACTGTCCTTACTCTCACTAATTAAAGCCATATTGTGTGGATCACCTAGACGATGAATGAATCTACAGAATACGTGAAGTTTGCATTTGTTCATTTAATTGTCCAACAGTACAATTAGCACACATTTGGAAAGGTGGTAACGGCTTCCTGATGTGGTGGACCATTATTGCACACTATTATGTCCATCATCTTTGATCTTCTCTTCACTGTTCTCCTGAGTGACAACACAATGCTCCATTCAGTCCACTCTGTTTTGTTAAGCTGTGCAGTTAGTCCTGTCGTGAGAGTGGGTATACAAGACTGAGTGAAGTCCTTTGGATGAACATGCACTTTTTCCGAGAAAATGATGTTTAGCGCTGACATCCGAGAGCCTGTGACCATACCAACAATGGAATGTGTGTGACAAAAGCCACTGGGAGAGTGCAATGGAGAAATGGGCCAGCATGTGTAAAACTATCTCCATCTATCCCCGGAGGAGCCCACTTCTTTTTTAATGTGGCTCTTTTATACTGTTGGAGAAGCCCTAACGAGGTGCCATGAAAGGACACACGCGGCTTCAGCTTTGAAAGGTGCCCCGTGTCACGTTGCCGCCCCGGGGCCACGCTTTTTTAGGTGCTGAGTTTGTGGGAAAAGCAGCAGCGCTAATGTTTATCATATGACCTAATCAGAGTTAACACACAGGTCAGAGCTGAGGAGCAGCCTGGGAAACTGATGGAGCTGCTGCTCTAATAAGGAGCAGACTGCCCTGTGTTTGGTCTTGTAGGCTGCCCCGCATTACAGACAATAAGGAAATATTTCATCATCAGCAGTCTAATCTCCAGGATCTATTGCAACTGGAGAGCATCAATAAAGCAGCTGAGAGGGAAGGAGAAACGGTAACAGACGGATAGGATGGAGGGAGGAGGGGAAGGACAACAAATGGCGGAAATTATTTTAAATAAGCAACTCAAAAACTTCAGACAGACAATTAAAAGAGGGGAAATTGGAAGAATTACTGTTACGCCCGCTCTGTGCTCACGTTTGTTGAAGATGGATTGGGTTGTGAGAAGAATTTGCCACCTCTTTTCCATGGCATGACCCTGATTTTAAGAAATGGATAGAGTGCCTCCAGGTTTATAGAAAAACAGTCATGATATATGTTATAGTTGATCATTGTGGTCAGATTACTCACATTTCTCTGACCTCCATTTTCTACCCCAAGGTTGACTGTGTTAAAAAAGAAGCTGTTGGAGCAGCCAAGGCGTCCGCATTCAGAATGACAGCACTGAGTCCAGAACTACTAACACCCATCATTATAAAGGAAATGCAATCCCTTCCACTTAGCATCTACAGTATGATGTCTGGCCTGTCAGAGAATCATTACTTACACTGGGTGAAAAAAAACACAGATCATGTTGTAGCGTCCTGTGATAGAGGCCAATGATAGTGTTTATGAAGTTTGTAACTCATATTCACTTTTTTCTCACTATTGTGAAACAGTCTTTTGGTTGTGTCTGTGAATATGGGATATGTGCCCTGTGTCTGGCTCATCTAGGTTAAGCTCTGATTAGATCTTGTGGATAAACAAGAAGAATATGAAGACAAAATTCCTTGGCATATGTCCAACATTGAAGCAGACTAAAAGGGAAAATGATGTGTGTTAGAGGGTGTTTCTCAAGGGGCTTCAGCTGAGTTTTCCGTGAATATATCCTGTCTGGCCTACTTGTCTGAGGAGAGAAGCCTTAGCTTTGACCTCTGACCCGAGCAAGGCGGCATCTATTGCTGCAAGGCATTCACATGCCATTGGAGGGGAGGGGGGGAGTATGCCAAGAGGCTGGATAAGGGAGCATTGGAATTCAGTGGTCAGACTCACAAGTTCTCTGTGATCCCTGCAAGCTACTTGTGGTGTGATCTTTTCCAAAGCTAATCATTACATCTTGGTGGTCTTCTGGTTTTGACACAGCCTCAGATCTATCTCTTTGGGACTTCCATGTATTGTATCTGTAATCATTTAGGCTGTATTCCAAAAAATAATACTACGATTTCATCTCAAGGCAACAGTCACTAGTAAAATTTATGTTACAGAGGCACAAAAAGGGAAATCTGAAAGTTTTAAAGATTCTTTGACTTTTTGAATGATTCTTTTGAAGAAGTTGCACTTAGTGATTTTTCAATCTATTTAACTATCTGCCATTTACAGTGCCTTAAACGAATACTGTGGTTGGCAACCACACAGTGATGGCAAGACTCGTGGAAGGCACTGCGCCTAGCCAAGAAATGGTCCACACTTAACCCCCCTTAAAACCACAACTTGCTGTTTTTACACCTTGGTTTTTGTACAAGAAACAAACAAGATATAACGTGTTTAGCCTTTAGACATCTTTGCACAGAGCCAGGCTACTTGTTTCTGCCTGTTTCCAAGTCTTTATGCTAAGATAAGCTACCATCTTCTGGCTGTATTTCAAAGACGAATATGAGAGTGGTACTGAATTTCTCATCTAGTTCTCCCCAAGAAAATAAATAATGCTCAGCTATTCCTTAATCTTTACCTTAGTTAATGCAAATATAGATGAGTTTTTATAATACAGGGTAGGAATATCAGAATTAAGACAAAATTAAGGCATAAAATGGGTCTTTAAAAGTTCTACTTCTTGTATCACACACTGTATATTTGCATGAAATTTGCACCAATCCACCACAATGGGCTTAGCTTGTAGTCTGATTTAAGGAGTTTGCCCTGTCCTGTTTCTGCATTCAGGAGAAAGCTCGGGAAAAAAGTTTGGCCATCGGTAGCCTGAGTCAGCTGGTGTCCATGGAGTCTCCGGCCATGCTGCTAGTTGTTCAAGAGAACCAAAAACCTGATGGCCATTATGGATTTATATGTGACTACAGAGAAGGCAGCGGACTTGTGGTGGTCAAGGTGGACAGCTCACACCTCTGTGTGGATGACAGGTGACACACAACACATAATTTATTCAGGCTTAAAGGCCATTGATTGGCTAGTGCTTACAGGAGGCCACTAGTTAGTAAGAGTAGTCTACAGTATCTCACTCACCCCACCTATTTCTTTCAAAGCTCTTATTTTTCTATGCTTTGGACTGTAGCTATGGAAACCCATCAGATATTAGCCCCGAAACAAGCAAACACTGTAATGTAATACTTGTGCAGAAGAGCGTGAAAATTAGGAAATGAAAGAGATTCATATAATTAAGCAACCACTGCATTACAACAAGTACATACTTAGATATGCAACACTCTCAAACTCTTGAGTATTCACGCACGTACACACGCACACACGCACACACACACACACACACACACACACACACACACACACACACACAGTGCAGTTGACATCCTTCTTTGAGACAATCCTGCCAGAGAAAGACAAGTCTGCATGACATTGCAGAGACAGAACCACAGAAGCTGAGAAAAGTCTTTGAGGCTCACTGTGTGTGTTCACTTATCGCAGCGTCTGTGCCAATGCTCTTTGCACAGCTAATGAAAAAACACAAAGTGGTGCAATTTCCCTGTCAGTTTTATCCGGGTGGTTATAAATAAAATCTAATGAAGGGGATTTTTTAATGAGCTCTGTGTAAAGGTGGTGTTTTTAATATTTCATGCTCTGTGATTTGTGAATTCTTTGACATTATTTGTTGCTAGTTCAATAAGCATTACACACATATTGCTTTTTCCCTGTAGAGAAAATCCTGCCAAATTAAAAATTTGATACTGAGTTGAGAAAAAAATTTAAGTTCAGGACATTTTTTATGTTATTAAAGAACATTTGGATTTGAGAACATAATAAGATGCTGAACTTTATTTATAACATTATGTCTGACATGCTGTGTGTGTGTAATTGTCCTTGTAGACTGGTAGAAGTGAATGGTGTACCGGTGGTCAACTCTACACAGGAAGAGCTGACTGACATTCTGCTGCAGGGACCCAGCGCACAAATAGTTGTCCTTCGCCAGCCTCCAACCACCCTCACCTCCCAGCAGCACTCTCTGCTCCTGCAGCATGTTATCAACCCTGATCCCATGCAAACAATCTGCCCAGAAAAGGATATGGTCAACATGAAAACCCCTCCAATAAGGAAGCTGATGGCCATCTGATGATACGAGGGAGAGGCGAGACAAAAACAAAGACTGAGTTTAGTTTAGACTTAGTTATTTACCTCCAATGTGAAGATGTTTATTGTATTGGTAAAAATTTTATTTAAGGTTTGTTGCTAAATGCCTTTTAGTCTGGAATGTGAAATCGTAATATGGCTTTGTCTTTGAGGTTTTTTTTCTATTTTTAAAACTTCACCACATGTACATAACTTTGTTCATGGTAGGTTGTAATGTATGATCCACATTGTTTCAATGTATGCACAGAACAATGCCTATGAAAAACATATTTTCGGATAAGAAACAAAGAACACAAACAAAGACTATACTCTTACTATTCTATTTGGATCTCTCCCTGTTTTATATCATATTTCTGGCATGAGGGAAAATGGAAGAATCACAGAGACAGGATATGTGATAAGCATTTCTTTTTTTGCATCCAGCAGAGTAATTCGTGAGGGAGCAACAATGTAAGCCTGATTAAGACTCAGCGCGCTTCACCTTTTTGAAGTAAAGATAAGATTGGGTTAGCTGGAAAATATGTGACATAGTAAAAAAGACATGTCTGAAAACTTCCACCTTGCAGATTAGACACTACAATGATCTGAGACAGTGTTCAGGGCAGAATCTAAAAAAAAATGAGTCACTCTTATGTATGTTGTAATGTAATCCACTGTGCCGTAGGAATAAACCCTTGAGCCCGGAAATTCCTCATTTCTCAGCCTTGTTCTCCCTCGTTAAGTGGCAGTGGATCATGCAAGTCTGACATAAAGGCAGTACAAACACTACCAAACCCTGACCCAGACCCCTGGGGTCCAAAGAGCCTGAGAGGAGAAGTGATGAGACCAGTTTCGCTTGTCAGTTGATGAGAAAGGTCGCAGGTCAGTCACCAATATATTTGAGAATTAATGGTTTTGCAATCAAAGGCAAATGAGCTCCATATAATCCTAATGATGAGAGAGATGGTATTTTTCTGTTTGCCAAACAAACCCACTGGGAGGGAGGAGTATGATACTGGCAAGCTGGAGATTTGAGAGACTTAGTCGCAGACATGGGAAATTGAAGTCAGTCACGCCGCAACATGTTCATTTACCCACTGACACAGATGAACCATAATGGCATACCTCAGGAAGTGTAACAATATAGCAAGAACTTATCCAAAACCACAAAACAATGCAATAGCAGGGTGTAGACATGTAGAACGTCAGAGAGAGACAGAGAGACAGAGAGAGGAAGAGATGGAGAGGAACTGACAATGATGATGATGCCCATTGTCAAAATAACCATGCAGCCAGGGCTGAGGTCAATCCGGTCTATTCTCTCATGCAGCACAGAGAGACAGGGAGAGAAATTCATAGCGCAGTAAAGTAAAGCCACATAGAGACAGAAGGCAGAGGAGAGAATGTGTCATGGCTGCCTTTATGGAAATAAATTAACACTGGAGAAAATGAGACAAAACCCTATAAACACTGCTGCTGGCAAGAGTAGAAAGACGCCGTCGGATTCCCAGTGGCCAACACACCCCAGAACACACACTCACAAGCTTTGATACTCCGTCTATAAACCACTTGCAAGTTGTCAATCTAAAAAGCAGAAGAAATCCATCGGGCTGAGTAATTGAAGTGACACCATGAAACCTTCAAAACCTTTTAAAAGATGCTGTCAAGACAAGAGGATGAACCACAGGACCCAACACTCTACTGTATGGACCATCTGCAGTGAGTTTGAACTGTATAGTGGTCTCCTCCTATACCACCGAGGCGCCTCAGGTTGACCCAGGCTGTACCTGACACATAGTGGCACAGAGCAACTTACACTGCATCTGGTTTGCCTTAGCAGCCTCGGCAAAGCTACATCCAGCACACACTGATAAGCTCTGAGGCCAGCTCCGGTGTGGCTGGATTTCTCTCTTTTGCCCAGCAAGCCCCAGCTTCTCACTCCTCAATCCCCCTCCCTCCCACCTCCTTCAACTCTCTAACCACCCCATGACATTTAAGGGTGCCTGGCATCCGTTTGAAGTGGGAGAGGGGGCATTAGCTCTGGTTTCCTGCCCAAATCCCACACAAGCCAATAAAATGCATGCAGGTCTGAAGCGAACCAAAGGAATTCCTGTCCACTAAACATTAAACAAACAAGATTGGCATTCAGCCTTATGTTATAGTGTACAGTATACATGTTTAATACAGAAACTATAACAACTTACTGTTTTTATAATAAT
This sequence comes from Larimichthys crocea, assembly GCF_000972845.2. Taxonomy (NCBI): domain Eukaryota; kingdom Metazoa; phylum Chordata; class Actinopteri; family Sciaenidae; genus Larimichthys; species Larimichthys crocea. The sequence goes on from NC_040013.1 coordinate 11,458,071, forward strand.
CCCTTTGTGTGTTTGTGACTGTCTTTCTGCTCCACGAGACACTAAATTACAGTTAATGAGATGTAAATTAGAAGTTAATCCTTATTAATATACCTACATTGTCTCAGAGTTAGGTTTTCATGTAGCATTGTGCTGTAAAACCGTATATAGTTAATACAACCCTACACCTTCTAGCCTCTTATATTTCAGTAATCACTCAGCAGCAGTGAAAGGCAGGAAGGTCAGAGTCAAATCCCAGAGGCTTCTGATTTCATTTTGCCGAGGTGGAAATGGGACTTCTGCCTTTTCCTCTGGCAAATCTCACACTAAGTAGCTGCACAAGGCACTTGAGAAAGTCCCTGGAGATATTTATGTGTTGACCCCCTCCTGGTCAACAGTGCTGTGTTATTTGACCTTTGTCCCTGGTATAGTCTCACTGCTGGTCTAGGCAGACTGAGGACATACTGCCATCTACTGGCTGTATCACAAACTTCACACCGTTGTCTTGAATTTGTGTACAGATGAGAATGCCTCTTGGGGTTGATTATGAAGTGATTGTGATTAAATCCTATTATTCATACAGAGCAGGCGTAGTGTAACAATTATCTTCCATGTCTGGATGAATACCCAAGGTTGTTGAAATCACATACTTCAAACTGTAATCAGAGTTGTAATCCTGAGGTAGATTTATCTGAATCACATCTGATTATTCTTAGTTAATTAGATTTGTGTGTCTAATATTCTTTTAAAAAACTGCTAAACTGAACTGAATACGTACACTGAAATTAGTTTTTGGACTGTTATTTGTCTTTACATGTCATATCTTGTAACCTGAAACACCTCTTTAGTCACACACAAAACATACAATCCAATCTAGCAAGCACTGAGAAATTGTTTCTAAATTATGGGACCATTTTCCTGAAAAAATCAATTTATTTTCTGTGTTATTATTTGTAATATAACAGTACTACCACAGTCAGCATTCTGTAATGAAATATTGTTGAAATCCTGTTATATATTCGTTTTTCCTCTGACTCTGTGAGACAAACATGATCGAATGCAAATGTGAGTCAGACTCTAATTTCATTCAGCAGGTTATTTTTTATGTCACACAATCAGATTAAGAATAAAATAGGGAGAACATGAACGATTGATGACCAGGCCTGGAGGTTAACGCACGTTTAACTACCGCAAATTAATGTTTATAGGTTGGATCTGACATGAGGCTACTTTTCAAAAGCTGCTGAGAGATATTCTAACACTCTCCACACTGCTCAATTAAAAGGCTAATGAAAAGACCATTAGGATTAAGTCTAAGGTGTGCTTTGGATGAGATAAATATGTTGGTAAAATTGCTTTGCATAGTCTTGCTAGCAGGCAGCCATTGAGAAAGGTCAGCATAAGGTATTAGTCATTTTCCAATCCATTCTCTCTGAAATAGAGAGAGCATAATGGCCCGTGTCTCTGTCCAATAAAAGGTTTAATTAAAGCAAGATGAAAATGGCGATTAGAAAAATCATTGTGGAACACAATCAGCAAAGAGTGGCTGGGATATTTTGAATTGTGTGGTAGGAGCGTGGCACAGACTATGAAGGAAGAAAAATGCATGATAGAGGAAGAGGAAGAAATTAAATGAAAACATTAGGTGAATAACACTTCAAAAGGGTTTAAAGGCTCTGATGATCCATGGCTTTCTCTTTTTATGGTAGCTGGTATAATAAAAAGAAAAATCTTCCCACACTCTGAACAACAAGTAGTTCATTTATAAACCTTCGGGCAATTTCTGGCACTGGGAACTGTTCTGGCATTACTTCTGTGCTAAGAGGAGGAGGCTTGTCTGAGAGAAGGAGGTGGAGAGGCAGTGAAAGTCCAAAAATGAAAAGTCCAAAATCATATTGTCTGGTAGAATATGCTAGAATCAGTATATTTATTTAATGTATATTTCAGACTTTGGATAAAGGCAATTATGCACGTCTAAGCTGTGACCAATGACCTGTACATAAATATAGTTGAGCTATTTCAGCTGGCGCATTACATCCAAATCATTTGATACAGTAAATACCTTTAGAAATCTCATCTAACCATGCCGCTCTCTCCAATGAACCACCTGCTAATAGACTCTAGATGGCAGTAGAAGTCTCAGTATCCACCCCATCAAAGAAAAACTGAATGCTCTTGAAAGCCTCTCTGTGAAACCCAACACTTGCAGAAAAGGATATTTCACAAGCATCCATGTTTCAGAGACTGCCAGGCAAATCCTCAGCTCGGACTGATTATATACTCCTGGATGGTTTGGAAAGTAGGGCATGGCACCACTAATTCTGTTTTGCAGTAAAAGTTTCACACAAGCAAGAAACATCAAATCCATCATGAAACACGAAACACGATAACAACATGCGGATGAAAGAAAGGATGTCACATTCAGTATAAATGCTTTTCATGCTCTTGCTCACCCAGCTAATTTTAGAGACACTGTGAGCTAATGGCCTTCTGAAGAATATATTGAGTTGCACACATGTACACCAAAGACTAACAGCAGTAGACTGGGAGATGTCATGGAAGAAATCTATGGTGAGGTACTTGTTGCTTTCAACTAATGGTTTTCGAAAGTTTGAAAAAAATGATTATTTTCTGCTTTGGATGAAAATAGATTGTTTTTTTTATCCAGTCCTGGTTGTTTCAAACGGATATCACAATCCATTTTAGTTCACAGCACATCATTTTTCAGGGGTAATATTATCTATAGTCATGCTGACACAAACACACACACTTAAACAAACCATATGCAAAAGCAGATTTCATCTATAGCATGCATACCTATACAGTAGTTTATATACTACAGCCATGCCTATAGAATACACACTGAGGCACAAACACACACACACACACACACATACACACAAATAAAAGGGTTTATGGGGAGTGGTTGATGGTGAGTGAACAGGCCAGAGGAGATGGAAGAAGCACACCGGGGGGAATGATGAGAGGAAATGATGCGCATGATGAGTGCTGAATGGTTGGCCAGTGGGACAGACCCTGTCAGACTGTCTACTAAAGGGGTGGAAGACAGAGAGAGAGATGACTGTAGATAGGGCAAGAAAAAGAGAGATAGAGCATGAGAGAGCAGACGAAAAATAATGATCTATGTCAAAATACTATTACCCTGTGACAACCAAGATTTTCTCTGTCTTGTTCTTCATGACCACTGCACTTCTCAGTGTTTGCGCTGCATCTCTGCCATGCAGCCATAGCCATATGATTACTAACTTGAGGGGTTCAGAGATAGAAAAGCGGGCCAGCAGCATGTTTTATTCAGCTCTTATTACATAAATGCTATGTAGTTCCTCTGCATGAGTATATTCTGTAGCCCAAAAATGTCTAGGGCTCCCGGTGCTGTACTGAGCGTCATTTGCTCCTCTTGTCTTCAAGCTTTTCATCTGCAGAGCAGGCCCCTCACACAGAAACAATGATGACCCAGTTCTGAGTTTGTCTCTGTCTTACAGCCAGTTCTCTTCTGTCCTAATCATAGTCCCTCAGCTCCAAGAGCTGCCGCGCTACCAAGACAGGGGGATGAGAGGGAGAGAAGGAGAGAGAGTGAGAGCGAGAGAGGGGGAGGAGAAGACAAAGAGAGATAAAAAGACAGAGCGAGGCGGAAAGAAAGTCTGCATGAGAGAGAGAGGAAAGAGAGCTAATCTCCAAGGAGGAAGAGGAGAAAGGATGACAAAATATATGGATGGATAGATAGATCTGTTCTCAGATAGAAATAGAAAAAGAGAAAGAGAAACAGAGAAGGTTAAACCACAACACCTTCTCTGATTCCTTCCCTATGGAGAGCACATCTAAAGGCAGGATTGATTCCATGACAGGTTGTAGAAGAAGGGAAATGGAGGCCTGATGCATCACGCTCCTTCATCTGCACAGATGTCTCTGGGGATACATGAAATCAGGTCATTCTGTTCATCATCAGGTGTGACTATACATTTGCAAGCAGGGCTGGGGAACCCTGTTGTGCTTATGTAATACATGATATAGGACCATGCATTTCCAGTAGCATGCCTGAATATCAAATAAGTACATCCAGCTACAGACAAACAACAAAAATAAAGATGTTGGAATCATATGAAAGGTTGAAACATTCTAACCCAGAAAAATCCACTGATTGAAATCACTGGATTAGGGCTTTTCTTGGAAGCATTTGGTGTGAAAAAAATGTATCTTCAGTGAGCTAATTTCACAGTTTTATCTTGATAATCTGTTCAGATGGGTTACATATACATACGGTAGTAGGTTTTTGCTAATTTCACGGGTTTATTTCCAAGATGCCTATGAGGGGCACATGAGCACAGAGTTCCAACTGTGTGTTAAAATGCTGTGATGTATAGTGTACTGTGTAGTGTACTACCAATTCCAAGTTTGTGTCTCAGAACTTCAGAGTCAAAATACATTTGTGACTGCATTCAAGAGGTTTTTGGGCTAAGGGTTTAGGATTAAAAGGAGTTTAACGTTTTGGGAAACAGGGTTAGGGTTGCTTTCTGGTCCAGAGTTAGATAATAAGATCAATACCAATCTCACATCTTTCCATTAAATATGAAGCTACAGCCAGGAGATACATAACATAGCTTAGCATACAGACTGGAAATAGGGGGAAGCAGCTAGCCAGGTTCTGGCCAAAGGATAGAAAACTCTCAAGCTTTCATTTCTTTAATTTGTACGAAAAACAAACTATAAAACATAAATATCTTCTGGTTTAATGTGGGGCTGTGTGCTAGATCAGCAAAGAAATAGTTTTCATAACCGCCTGGAAAAACCACAACTTGTCATTGTACTCTTGTATACTTGTATGGTTTTCTAATTCAGACATATCCTGGCTAGCAGCTTACCCTACTTCCAGTACTCATGCTAAACTAAAAATCCTTCTCATCTAACTTTCATATAAAGTTAAATGTCAAACTATTCCATTAAAGCAACATTATGTAAAATCTGGTATTTATTGCAATTTGGCATCCCTACAATTTCAGAAATTTGCTCTTTGCAAGTATCCCCTGCCGCCCCGCACAATATAGTTCACAGCAGGAAACTGTGTAAATCACCAAGAGCTCTGGCGGAGCAGCAGGCAGGAAATCAGAAGGAAAACCAAAAAAACATTTTCTCCATAAAATCTGACCCATTTTCACCAGAATCAGTGAAATTGTTGGTGGTGTTTAATTTAGTGCCATGAACTGTTATTCGCCTGTCGTGATAGCAAGGTTACATAGTGCAAGAACAGGTGGCGCAGAGTGGGAATGACAGAGACATCGATCACCCTATAACAAGTCAGTGTAACATCAAGATTAGTTTAAAGCTGCTGTGCATGTAGAGTGGGGGTGATGGTTAAAGTTGGAGAGTAAATGTCATCAATAAAAGGCTCCCATAATACAAAAATGCTCTGCACACGTGTTGTGAAATCATGCATCTTGGCAGAATCTGGGAGACAATTTCAAGGGTAACCCATCCCCCCCAAAAATCAGTAGCGTTCGGTTACAGTGGCTTCATGTTGATGTCACTCAGGTCTACTGTCGGTGATGCAAATGGACAGCAGAGTAAACACTGGACAAATTGTGCATCCAGCATGAAAATGTCTCCCTCTCCCACATACCCTTGTCACTGGGGTTAGTGCCAGCTGGGGACCGTGGGGATGGATTTGACCTTGCCCGATTCCCCATATCTGGCAGAATACCCAGTGAAAGTGAATATGAGATGATAACAGATTTATTGGGCAAAAAAAGATTAAAATGTGAGTAACTCAAATAGAAATTGCAAGATTCCCTTTTAACACACAACCCTTCTCATGGCATTGAATGTGATGGTAACAGACAGGATGGTTAAAGTTGATGTGAACCATACACTGACTCACTGTATCTGTGTGTGTCTGGGGGAGGGGGAGGTGTGAATGAGACAGAGTCAACGGTCAAGGGTGCCAAAGCTGGAGAGGCACAGAGTTGGCATTGTGCTAGCAACAAGCTGGTATAGGGGGAAGGGGACTCCTTGCCTAGAAATGTCTACTTATCAGAGTAGGGGGACAACATCTCTGTGACTCCTAAGCTGTCTTTATTATGCTAAGACATGTACTGTATCCTTGAAGGAGCAGGTTTGGGGCCAGGGCCAATAAGAAGATACCAGCAATAACCAATCCTGGATGCAGCGTGGCATCTACATAATTCTGTTTGAATGGCTATGTTTATGTTGGTTGATTTTGCCTCACCTTATTAACAAATCAATACTAAATGACATTTTTTATAGTGAAACAGTAAAAAGTGTAATTTATTGCATCTATATGATTTATAACAATAAACACAGAATTGACAGTCTTTAGATGTATGCTTTAACAGGCTCATAAATATAGACATCTGTGCCATGTTTGTGTTTGCGTTATCCGGGAGTTTAACTGCATGTGTTTCAATTTCCACCATGTGATATATGTCTCTGACAAGAGGAGATGAATTACACCCTCAGCTCATTTCCTCCTCCTTTCCAACCTTTACACAAGGTGACCTTGCGTGTAACATAATTTACAGCTGAATGACATGTTTGCTGTTTGTGGGGCTGCCTAACCACATCAACAGCGCTAGATTTTTTGACACATTGCTTAGTTGGGCTGTAGCACTAAATGAAACAATTTAATAAGGTGGGAATTGTCTTTGCTTCCATATGCCTTCCATCTGCTTTGCTTACACTGATCCCATCTTTCCACAGTGAGACTGCAAACAGTTATGGCATGTATGGGTGGATAAACATAGCCCAGATGTCATTTCAGTTTGATCCACAGCCTCCAACTCATTTGCTGTAAATTGTGAGCTGAGCTGCGGCAGAACAGAATGACTGAACATGGGTTCAGCACTAAAATAGAAAGAAACTCTCCCTGATGATACCTGGCTTATGATTACCTCCACAACACCTTCAAGTTTAAGATGCAACCGCAAAGCACTAACGGGACCACCTTGGGCTTCTCTTGAGGTCTAAATCAATGATGGTATTGGCGGCACCTCGTCATCTTGTCCCCGTGCTCCACCAACCAGTGGCTGATGATGTGAAATATTGATTTGCATGTCCACCCATATCACCACGCCTTGGCTTTGCTGTCAAGTTCATTCAGAAGAAGGCTTCTTAATGGCCCTTTGATGCCAGGCTTCTGGCAGTAGCCAGAGCAGAGGTGTAGAAGGAGGGGAAGAGGTCCTGAGGGTAGAAAACAATGCACACAAGAGAAAAAACACACAAGCAAAAAAGCATAATGCTGTTTAGAGATTCTACTAATGTATTACCGGGTTTACAGTCAGCAGTACACTGTCTTCAGTGGCGTAAGGAAGCTACACACAAAAACTGTATTCAGGGTTTAAACCTGTAGTTATTCATGCAAAAGGAATAAGTTGCTCGGTGCATCAAATGAGCTTGTACACTGTATTTCCCAATTAGTCATTTCAGCATGGATTCACTCTTCTGCTTCATATAAACAACCAGCAGCAACTTACACACAAGCAGAGACACAAGAGGCACACACATACATGGACATGGAGGGTAAGAAACACTGGTTTATAAGTCGTTTCAGAGACAGGGTGGCCTTTGCAGAAAACATGAGGTAAAAGGTTACTCTCCCGTAACAGAGTGAGGGTCAGTGTTATGGCCCTGGTTCAGTGGTCTATAGACAGATTTCAGACTGGAAACGAATGCCACACAAGACCACGTAAGAGATAACGAGGTGACCTTTTCATGTACAGGATCCAAATGACAAATTGATGTTAATGCTTGGACTCAAAACCCCTTTACTCCTCTTCCAAATAGCCAGTTCGGTTTCACTCCTCTCAACACTACCGAATGCATGCTGCAGCTCAGGCTAAACAACTCAGCCTGCGAAGGTTTCACACAAATCAGTCGTTGTTGATAGCTGATGGGTTTGTTTTCCACTCTCTCTCTCTCTCTCTCTCAGTGAATTTTGGAGGCTGCTTCAGTGAGACAGCGACAGTTCATCATGAATTGAGAGAAACCAGTGGCCTTTATTCTCGCTGCCATGGGCCTGCCACTGTCTGAATGGCAGAGAAAAAAAATCTGCTAAAACAACAGAGGAGGTATGTGCAGGAGCATACAGACAGGCAGAAAAAAGAAGACAGACAGACATGGTCTAGGGACAGAATGAAGGAGAAAGGCCACATCACTGTCAGTAAGACAAAGACTCCAAAAACCACCTTATGTCAATGTCCCACTTCTTGAAAAATACACCACTACATGAAAGCCAAGGCATTCTCTCTGCTCTCCTGAAGTGCGCAGAGAGAGGTGAGTCAGAATATACACTTGAACGGGGAGAAGCCAATTCAAACACAGCCATGCTGGGACAGATAGAGAAGGCGGCATTGTGGGCTAGACTGATTATAGGCAGAAAGGAAAGGAGGGGTTGAGGGAGTAAGATAGGATTGGTCTCTATTACGCTCTCAGTGTGAAACCCAAAGTCTTTATTGTTATAATGTCATTAGCTCATCCTGTGTCCCACTTCTGAAGATTTGCTTCATCTTCACTAAACCCCTGTTTATTTATTTATTTGCGTGGAAAATATAGGCCATGCATACATAGAGACCATGCATTTTTAATAGTTTTGCAGCTTTAATTCAAATGTCTGCAAGCCACCCCTGTGAGCCTTTGTGTCACAGATGCTGAGTATGAATTAAGCGCAAACAACACACACAACACGCAGCTCTCAAAAAGCTTTAAAAAGGGTTAGGGTTAGGGTTAGCCTGAGGTATTGCTCATATTTTGTATTATTAAAAACATCCTCCTCTACAAGTAGGTATTGTGATATTCAAGGTGAAAAGATGAAACTCTGCTTCCAACTGTGGCTGCATAACAAACCCAGGGCTTTACAAATATGGTGGACATGTTGCGCAAACCCCAAACAAGTTCAACAGAAATGTAAAATGTCTATGCTGCTACAGCCTACAGAACTGGCAATAATCCAGTGATTACGTGTGATGAAAAGACATGGGTACCTATTGAAACAAACCACAGATTATTTGATCAGTGTTTGTGTTGATCAGTCTAGCTCTATTTCTAGGAGGCATAAGGGAGCCCAGGGGCTCTAACTGGCCTTTTCACTCCATTTCCACTCTTCTATCACTGAAGTGAAATGGAATGGAAATGCGTCTTCAGTAGCAGTCATCGCCACTGTGATTATGAGCTGAACGTAGATGCTCAGTCAAACAAGCACCCTGAAACTGACAGTGTAAAGGACTTTATCTCACACAAAATTTAATCTGGCTATCAAAATTCTGAAAGTCGCAGAGACTTCCTCAGACGAGGAGTCTGCATTTATTGTCTATCTCTATCCTAAAATATAGTCTAGGGCAAGAAGCAAAATGTTCAACATGATACAGCTACAAGTGTGTACTACCAGAGCAACAGGATTAATACTGTGGTTCCACTGGTTTATTTTACATCCATTTAAGTCTGATTAGAGATCTGAACCTCTCTGCTTCAGATTGAGGGAAAGCTGTCTTCATTTTTAAACAAGGGTTCCTCTGGGAGGCAACTTAAGCGATAACTGTTCCTTGAATTATATAACAGAAGATAAAACGACAGTGAGAGGAAGATGTTTAGAACTAAAATGTATTTATTTTCTCAGCAGTTTGCCAAATGACGCTGCGGTTCAATTACCACACGTTCCCCTTATGGTTAAAACTCATTGCTTTAAACGTCTGCCAAATTACAACACATTCCTATTTGCTTCTTTTGATCTCAATGGACTTTAATTGCATCTGTTTAAAACCGGTTTACTTCAGGGTGTCTATTCTAATCATTATTGATTATATTTAACTGCAAATAAAGGGAGGGACGTGCTGCAATGAATGCAGGCTTTAAAGTCAATTGTAATATATAGTTTCAGTACTTACATTAAAAATCCAACAAGTTCTCTCACAACTTTATGCAGTGTAAGCGTTGCCCCTTCTTTTAGACAATCATCATCCACCTGCGGTAAAAATACTCTAAATTAAATGAAATAAATCTGTTAGTTATGCTTGATAAGATAAAGATAGACACATTCCTCAGCTGAGCAGAACTATAGTATTATGTCTTGAATGTATTAAATGGGCAAAATCAATACATGTCTGTACTGTCTGCCTACCAGACCAGAAAAACACATTTTTTATTTCACGCTCCGTCTAAAAATGAAATTGCAAAGAGAACAAAATTTAACTATGGATAAGTTAAGACATTAGAAATGCTTACTTTCACTGTGTGGCCACGCTCTCTGCCCAGCACTCCTCTGATTATAGCCTCCAGCTTGGGCTTTAGAAGTACATGAGAGAAGAAATATAATCACAAAACATTAGAATTAACAAATGATTACTTAGGCCCTGTAAATTTCTACCATAATGAATAATATTTTTACAATAATATTTTATACCGTAGTACTGACCTGGTATGTTTTCAAAAGATTCAGAATAATATTACCATCTTTCAGAGAGGATTAGCATATATTGATACATCAGAACCAGTTCATACAACTTGTTGTCTAAGCACGTCAGTGGTCATTGTTATTCTGAATAGCCACACTTAAAGGTGAGGTGAAAAGCTGCCCACTGTGTTTAGAAAATCATTTAAATACTGGGATAACAGAGCACATTATCAGACAGTCTCTCCTGAAAAGTATTCATAGTGTTGCATGTGGTTGTACACATGAAGGGCAACAGAAATAGTTGTGTAAAGCATGAAAAAGAATGCTTGGGGGAAGTTCCAACCCTGCCAACTTTCTCTCCTCTAAACACGTTGCCAAATACTGTATGAATGTTGGTTTTAGAATATTTTTAGACACAGCTTCCTAATTCTGATATGCTAATGTTAGCATGTCATTAAGCCCTACAGCATGCAACAGTAAGTGGCCTTAAACTAGCAAAAGAGATGCTGAGAAAACTTGCTTGCTGCTTTTCCTTTAATCTGAGGTCCAATTGATCCCAACCCATCTCAGTTGGATTTAGGCCAGTTGATTGTGGTTATCTGATGCAGGCAGCACTCCATCATTCTCCTTCTTGGTCAAATAGCCCTTACATAGCCTAGAGGTGTGTTTTGGGTCACTGTCTTGTTGGAAAACAAATGATGGTCTTACTGCGCAAACTAGATGGGATGGCATGTTACTTAAGAAAGCTATGCTATCATGCTGGTTAAGTGTGCCTTGAATTTTAAACCAGCAACGTCACCAGTAAAGCACCCCCACACCGTCACTCCTCCTCCTCCTGCTCCTCCATGTTTCATAGTGGAAAATCACACATGCAGATACCATCCATTCACCTTCTCTTTGTCTCACAAAAACACAAATCAGACACCATTATTTCTGAGGTGCCATTATTTCTGAGGCTAGTAACTGCAATGACCAAGAGTTACCTCTGCACAGAGGGTCTTTACTATGCTTGGGCGGTCCTGATAAGAGCCAGTTTCATTATAGTGTTTGATGTTTTTGACATGTTGAAAAAACTGTCCTTTCTCTTTAGGTGGTTGAGCAATTCCCGCCATAATATGGATCAGTACACTAGTCAAATGAGGTTTTAACTCCACGTCAACACCAACCTCTGTGTCTGTGAAGTGAAGCCTATGCAGAACTGCCAAAAACTGCAGTTCCACAAACTGCCACTTGACTCTGGCTACAAAACATGTCAAGCCCCGATACTAAAAAAGTCTAACTTCACAACAGAAATAAACTTGTTTACAACCTGGTCCAACGGTTTTGGTCTCTATAGCTAATTTCCACGTTCATGACCAGTGTACTGTGGGTGATTTTTAATAAAATTTTTTAACTCACATGTTCAAATTATATTAAGGCTTAAAGTTATGCATAATTAACAGTGTGGCTACTTTGATTGACAGCTAGCTGCCTTTACAGATGGCTTGTTTGAGCACCAGGTGTCATTCAGCCCGCCTCACGTCCCCTGATGATCCACGTCTTTTCCAATTTTTAGATTGGCCGGGAGGCAGAAGAGACACACATTTCGAGCCTTAAAACGGCTCTTTGAAAACGTACAGGTGACATTACTCATGCTCTGACTATTCTTTATGCTGTCACCTCTGAACATCATAATAATGTTCTCAGACACATTAGGAAGGTAGGAAATTCTACTAATTAGAATTCAATTAACACCTGTTAATTGAAAACCATTCCAAAGTGGTGAAGGTGTGACATGACAAACTTTCGAATGTTACTGCTGGTAACAAAATAACTTTTCATCTACTATCAGTCCAACTCTTTAATTTTTTGCCCGCTGTCTTTCAAAGGGTTGAGACATGTATCCACAGCATATTTCAGTGGCGTGAGTGTCTGTCTTTACCTACAGATGAGTGCCCTGGCAACCAAGGAAAACTAGTGTCTGGATCATGGTCTGTGAACAAAGTAAGAGAGATATAAAGTATATAGCATCAAGACTATAGCATCTATTAGGGTATAATTTGTACCTCTGCAGCTCTGACAGAGAGCAGCATGTATCAGAGAAGCAGCAGTAAGGAATAACAGAGCGTCTGTGTTATTTAGCCAAGAACAGATTCTCCTTTCTTCTAGACAACCAATGGTTTTTAACAATTTAACCATGTCGTTATCATTTTTATTCTTAACACACACAAAAAAAAAAAAGTTATATTTTTGGGAGGGTTTCATACAATGCCCTAGCAGCATGGTGGGTGCCCACAGCATGTAGCACCCCAGCTGATGTAAAAGCAAAATCATGTTTAGCCAGATGGGTTCACAATTTATCAGGTTACAGTATAATATCATTATACTATACTTAGTTAGTGGGAGCAGCTGGAGAGGAGACATCAGGAAAAGGGTAGAGAGAGATTGGACTGATGAAGCACGCTGATTAGGTGAGCTCTCGATCTGAAAGTAAACCAGAGCATCATCATGTAAAAATCATTCACTGGATATGTTTCTTTTAAGTCACAAACCAGCAACAAACTGCTTGTAACCTTCATGTGCAACTGAAGAAATTAAAGTGGAGTCCAAAACCTTTTTGTGTGCATTATGAAATGTGTGGGAAAATGATCCTTAAAATATTTTAAAAAGAAATCACGTTACGTAAAATGTGGGATATGTTTTCATTTTGTTACAATATTAATAACATAATTTGTCAAATGTTCGTAGTCTTCATGTCCCGGACTGATCTATATCACGTACTCCTTGTGATTGGTGAAATAAGTTATCCAGTCTTATCCTATCTTATAAAGTATTCTTGAACTTGGCTCCATAACCATGGCTAATTCAGGGGTAATCAGTATCTGTCACAATTTTAGATTTATACATGATTTTAGAACTCATTCCATAACAAAACCAAACTAGAAATGATGTATTTCATTTGGTGATTTTGCATGTCTGAAAGCAGACGTGTCACCATGTGTTTCTATGTTTTCGTTTCAGCGAGCACTGCAGCAGAGCTGACAAGCACACCATCGGCCTTTGGTGGCACATCAGGGACAGCTGGATGTTGTCAGGAAGCCATAACACTGATGGAAATGGGCTGATTGCAGCTCACAGGACCCTCCCTCTTATAAATCAGGTTCACAGCACTCAGGGGTGGAATACAGCAGCGACAGGCTGCACCACACCTACTGTACCACAGTAAAGAAAAGCCTGCAGCAACCTTGGTCTGTGCAAATGTTTGTTTTTCTCTCATGGCTGACAAATGCCAGTCACTGCATTAAAGTAGTTTTAGTGGTTTCATAAAAATACCAATACCAGTTAGTGTATTGTCTACAAATACCTAAAGCAATATATGCTAATCCTTTCTTGATTTCATCCTGTTCTTAATGTGCATTAGAGATTAAATCACATGCATGTTATTTTGGTTACTGGATGTATGCTCTTTTAAACTCAAAAAGAAATGTGAAGCTTATCCTCAAGGATTTAACTGATGACACAACAAATACAAATTCCAATACCATCTTAGAATTTGACAACGATGTTCTTCTCTTATAATAAGTATGCGCAGTCTTTTCTGTGGGCATGTTGGATGGGAGCTGCCAGGCATTTACACCACCCACATGGGCTGCACCACTGTCAGACAAATCTGAAATTAGAAAGCAAAACTGTAGAATGCAGCTCCAAAAGCAGTATCATTCTAATTAGTCAGCTTTGGCTCTTTTGAAAGAAATTAAGATGTGAACCGTCTAAATAGATTGTTTAGATGCACAGTAGCAATGGATTTGATTGACAGTAGCACTGTTGATATGAATATGGAAGTTTTGCATCAGGGTACTTATTACTTGTTATCTGGTGTACTTAATTTTTGTCTATAAAATAGTGTTTTAATTTACATCAAAGTAACCACACATACCACAATGAGATGCATACAACATGAGCAAATAGATCCAAACTATTTCACATTTTGTGTCAGGTAAGGAAGGTGGTGAAGTGCGTATTTTACTTTCAATCGCATCACAGAAAAAAAAAATCATAATTAAAACAAGCCATAATCCATCATTCACTGCTGACCTTTTAATAAAGTTTACTCAGATTAACTGTTCTGAGAAATTACCAGATCTCCCAGGGGCTTAGCACATACAACAAAGAAGAAAAAAAATTGAATTTTTCATCTGGCAGTCTAATTGGCACTGTTCACATGTTTGATTTTCATGCATGCAAAGGTTAGTCTCATATTGTCCATAATAACATCCTTCCCGTTGTTGTAGGAGGTCGGGCTACTTGGGTCAGAAAAGAACATGCAGTTTTCAGCAAGGTGTCAGGAAATATAAGACTTACCTCATCCAGGGCTGGCCATAGCATTTTTGGCACCCTAGGCGAAATCTGTTCAGGATTACCGAACTGGAACATATGATAACCTTGCACCTATCTTCCCACACACAGAGCACAATAATGCATTGTGAATTAAACACCTTGCTTTAGAACAACATTTTTCTTAAAAATTTAATTTAAATATCAAGTTTCTTCGCAGACATTAAGTTTATCAAGTTCTTAAAGCCTTTCCTGAGGTTTTCTCCTGTTAACTGGTTAACAGTGACAATGAGCTCTTTTAGAAAGCTGCCACTGTCTTGCTTGTGTAGCATTTTGGTTGTCCCACTTAAAGCAATATCTCTTTCTGCTGAGGACTGAATAATAGTCACAAACCCAATCAAGACGTCATGCCACCTCTTTCTCTCAGCCTCTCGAAGTGCCATTTCTAATTTGTCAGTTTTTTATTCCTTTTAAAGGCGTAGCTCTAATTTCTTCCATAATGACGTGTGTACCATGTTTTATGTTGTCCACATTCATTTTTCGTTTAGCAGTACAGTTTTTCCAGCCATTAAGTCTTGTGGTGTTCAGTTTGTCATTTTTCTAGGCGAAGAGCTTGCAGCAAAAGTGGTATTGTTTTTCTTTATATGCTCCAGCCAGCTTCTCTTCATTTTTTCCCCATTTATTAGTTTTCCATAAAGGATGTGCTGGCAAATTCTCCCAGCCTCTCTTTCAGAAAAAGTAAAATCCTCTTTTAACTCAAAGGGATCATTGCTCTATTCTCACCTTATCTGACAGGGCTGGCCAGTCAGCAGGGTCGATAGGTGCTGTTTTAGTGGGCTCACATGTTGCAGGCTGTGCTCTAGCTGTACATGATGTAGAGGTGGATGGCTCTCTCTTCATCTGGAGCTATTTGTAGCACCACTAACTCGTATTTGCTGAACCCTTTTTGTCTCTCACAGTTTTCTTTGTCTTTTTATTTTATTTCTTAAAAACAGATTTAAAATGACCTCCTGTACTCAAACCCATGACCTGTCAGTTTGTATCTTTTGTGGAAGCCATCTTGTGTCAGTGCTTAAACAGAAAGTGTGATTCAACATTAACAGAAATGACAGCGAATTAAGATAAATACTGAATGATGTACAAATAATTCATTTATTTTTCAAACTACAGCATTCATGATTAACTGCTGAAGAACAGACGAGGCCTTGTTGATATGAGCAAGTTCACCCTCTAGCTTAGCTGCTAGCTATAAATAGCTAATATATAATATGTATATATAATATATCTGTATTTTGCTACCTTTTCATCATCTTTTCATCATCTCTCCTTACCTTCTTCTGCCTACCCATCTACACCATCTAGTGTACACACATAATCGACTACCTAAACAGCCTACAGTATGCTTAAGGCAGAGTCTGACCTCAAAAAACAAAACAAAAAAAAATACAGCATTGGTGATTTGTCCAAATGCCTAAAACAATCTATGTTTACATTTATCTGACAAGGGCCTCTTGTGGCTGTGAAAACTATGAGTATCTCAACATGAAAAATAGAAGTAGTGTTGACCCCAATATTACCATAATCTTACCAAATAGATATGGTGCTTAAACCCAACCCTGCCAATAGGGAAAACTGACATTTTGGGTCATTTTGGAAAGCAATGACAAATGACCTATTTTAATAATTAGGCTGGAGGACTTGTTGAGAGATGTTCTCCATCTGGGCAGTTAGCCCTCAGGACTGTTTAAGTGTTTCTAATCCTCCGTTCAACTGTACTTTACCATAATTCCACTTTTAACTCAGCCATACTATGTCATTATGACTGACAACCTCAGCTAACATTTTTTTCTTTTGCAAATTAGTTCATAATAAAATACAGAAAACTTGAAGCTCTACGGTGTCTTTTTTGTGACTTATCCCGTGTCTTGGTGTGAAATTGTCATAAGTCCTTTTCTCTCAAGTGGCTATTATTTTGTCTGTTTCCCAGGAGCAACAAACCAAGGGCTGTTTTAGAGATAACACTGTCTGGGAGGATGGACGGACAAATCAGCAAAATTTTACAATCATCCACAGCAATCTCTTTTTAGCGCTTCAGCTGTTCAAACCCAATGAATATAGTACGCTGGCTGGCTGCCAGAGAATATATTTGATAACAAAAAAACCCAAAAAACACCAGAAGACAAACAGAAACATGCACTGAAAATAAAGCAAAGTAAAAGAAACCATTCAATATATGGCCAATTTTCATTACTGTCATCTCATGTGACAAATTGAAATGGAATGGAATGCTTTTTAAAGGTGCCACCACATTATCTTGATTAGTGTCATTTTGTTTGTGTTGCTGATAATAAAATCGGAAAAGGTCATATTTTGCCCCTGTGGGGCTGGGTGCAGCTTTGGAGAAATCATGAGAAATTAGCTGTGAGAAGGTTAAACCATCAACTCCCATCCCAGCAGTAGGTAATTAGTGTAAATGAATAAATCTAGGTGGTCGCGGCTTACACTAGATTCAAATTGCTGTGAAAAATTTAAATGTTAATGCAGTGTCAGAGATTAAACTGAGGGAAGGAGAAGGGAGGAGGTCTGGGGTAGAAAAGGATTAAGACTCAGCTTTGAAGGGCTTTTCCCATGTGCTCCACAGAACCATATCTCACTTTTTGCTTTCCCTGGCTTTCTATAGGGACTGTTTTTCCTCAGTTCAGAAAACCCAATCTCCTCTCTGACCTTCTTTTGCCCAGTGGTTTTGTGTTGATTAACACTCACACAGACACACACATGCGTGCAAACCCACATACAATTTCATGTTCCAGTGTGTAATATTGGAGTCCTCTGACAGCATCCACATCGCAACAACCTACGGCATCTGAGCACGGTGCTACAACATCTTAATAGCACCATCTCAATGTGAAGTAAATCCAGCGTCGTAATCTAGAATGTGACATAAACTAGATATTAGTCTTAGTAAATGTTCAGCCTAATAGCATTTACACCAATATGTGCTTTCTTTGAACATGTTTACTGTATGTTTTATGTTACTGTTCTCTTTCCATCTCTCTCTGTATGAATGCCATGGTTATGAACAGACAGCTGAGCACATCATTACTGTTATCCCACTGCCATTCTCCTCCTGCTTTATTAAGACAGTAAGGAGACGTCCCCTCCTCCCTCGACAAAAGGACCCTCATTACAAACTATCACTACATCTCTTTTCCATCTGTCTGCTCTCTCTCTCTTTCTCTCTCTCTCTCTCTCTCTCTCTCTCTCTTTCTCTCTTTGTTTTCTCCATGCTTGTATGTGCCTGGTCAGCACTCTACCCCCTCTGGGGCTCCTTTGGCGCAGCTTGAACACATAAGGAGTCTGTTTAGATACTCGTATACATATTTATCACAAGCCAAGACAGCCCTAGAAATATATTCAAAAATGTATTAAGCTGTATGAAATCTGAAAATACAGTTAGGTTTACATTATTACTTACATTTCCGTGTAAATACACCAGCTCCTGATCTGCATGGGTGCAGACATGTTACTATAAATCACATCACAGGACGAACCATATGGTCAGCCTTTCCAGCATCGGTGGGATGCCTGCCAACAGTGAAACAGCTTTGTCAACACCTTGCTTTACATATTTTAGTTAAAGCAGAGTATGGTAAACTACCTTACTGCAGGGACAGGCAAAAATATACTGAGAGCATGTAGGTTTATAGATCCCTAAAGAGCTGATTTTGTATGAAAAGCATTTCCTATCTGGTTGATGTTATGTTAATCAGCGAACTAATCAGCTGTGTTAGCTGGCAAGAAACCCTGCATGATTTAAACTCAATGCCTCAAACACTTCAACACTTCACATGGAACAACTGAGTGGTGCTGGAGGGGAGTTTATGTACATCAGATGATGGACTAGAAGTCAATGAAACCTGAAGGTAAACCAATTCAGATCCTGGTCACTGGTACTGCTGTAAAGGGGAAAGACTGTGTGTGTGATAAAAAAGCATATGCAAATTGTACGTACAGTGTAAGCAGGGATGTTGGGATAGGTTTCAGTGTTTGCATGAAAAATACCAAAGCAAGCAGAGTATGTAAATTTTTTCAGTGTAACTACAGAGACTAACTAGTGTAACTAGAGAGAGGTTGCACTGATTGAAAAAACTGATTTGGGAGTAACTCCTGAGAGAATGGGAGAAGTGGTGAGACTTTTAGATTTAGTTGCAAGAAGAATATGGTGTAAACTGACTGAATTAAAGTCTATGGAGAGCTAAAAGTTGTATGTGAGGAGTAGGTAACGGTTGAACTCCCACTTGTGTCATCATTGCCACTATTTCACAACCTAATAATAATCTGAATAGCTCAATAGCTCAGGGAAAAAACAAACAACTTATGACTCCAAAATACCTACAATCCTAAACTTGATGGCTTCCACCTGAGGTAGCTGAGTGGCACAAAACCTCTCTGAAATGAGGTTAAAATGAACACTACCCAGACCTTCACTTCACCTGAATTTCTCTCTGGAACAACTGGCACTAACTTTGAATATGCTTTACAGAAAGCTAAATATTTTAAAGCAGCTCTCTCTCTCTCTCTCTCTCTGAGTCTCTGCAGCTGCCCAAGCACCCACACTTCAGTACCCTCATGGATATGTCAAGGAACACAGTCATAGCCTCACGTCAAAACTTGTGTCAACAGAACATTAAACATTTCCACTGCAGAGCTGCATTACTGCCTCAGTGATCTATGTAAAGCAGATAAGCTGTGTCCAGACTGGATTAGTAGTGCAAGACAATCAATGTTGGTTATGTTATTTAGTACGTTCCACTTCAGTGATTTTAATGAACGATATGGGCTCATAAAGTAGTACTTTATTACTCTCATAAATTAGTGAACATATCCTTTCGTTCAGACTCCGGAGTAAGTCTACTGCCAAAAGTGTTAAAATTTATGAATCATGTATTGATTTGAATGGTAGTAGAATTAGAGAGGGAATAAGAGAGTTCTTAGTAACTCAATCTGTAATAATTTACAAATGATTTTGATCTTCACAGGAACTGAACTCACTAAAAAGAGTTTTCTGGTAGAACTAAATGCCATTTGGAGAACCTTTTTACACACTTCAGGCTACGGAGCTGCTTTCTGTCAGGATTTATTCAAATTTTTCAAAAAATGTCACCAGGAAAGTTTCAGAATCATCCCCACCGAGCAATATTCTGCCTCCTACAATGTTTCACCAGAACATCACTCATAAAAACAATATGTAAAGCTAGAGGAAGTAATGTCTTTCAGAAGCATTCTCTGCATGCGCTCTACCCAGGTGGTCATTATGCGTGAAAATGTATTTTGGGGGAGGCCAGAGACAGCTAGACTTTTAAATTCTATATGTACACATTATAACACACCTACCATGTATGTCAATGCATACAAAGTCATGTACACTACATGCACACGTAAACACGTGCATATAAACAAGTAGTCAGTTGGTTTTATCTGTCCTGTTTGAGCAACTCATTTGTTTGGCTGGTTTAATCGAGATGTAAAAGCTTAACCGGGGCAGGAGGCTGCAAATTATCTTCAGCTAGATGCCCTACATAAATTACATTTGTTTCATTGCTTATTGTTCATGAATGTGAAAACAGTGTTCATCAGTTAAATAAACAAATAAACATGTAATCCCACAGAATAATGTAGCTAGCTAATTACATGCTGTTTGGCTTTGGAAATAATGCTACATTAGCACTGACAGTCAGCCAGGCGTGCCAATGTTTGAGGCTTACATTGGGGAGGACAAATTTTTAATCCATTTCTTAAAATGGAGCTCCTGTGTTTTTCATTGTGTTAAAGCTAAAACCTCAGACCAACCATGCCTAGGTATATTGGTTAAGATGTGACTGTACAATTGCTGTTTGGGGGAAGGGTTCAGTGAAAAATCAATAATGATGAAAAAACTGCAGGATCATCAACCTTTAGCTCCTTTTCAGTGCTCCAAGTCATGAACCTCTTTGCACCTGAGCATGTATTGGTCATGAGTTATCAATACAACAATCCTGTAACATAGGTTAGTTTCCGATATAAATGTTGTAATGTCTCACTATAATTGTGGAGTTGGTGAAGCACCGTTTAGGTGTTCAAACAAAGAACAGGCTTGGATATTAAGTCCCATAGCCGATGGTTAACACTGCTCCATCACAAAAGAGCTGTGATTCCTTTACGGCTTCACCAAACTACGCTCAAAGAAATTAAGTGAATTAACCACAGGGCAGAATATGTAATGCATCTGCAAAGAGCAACTCATGCCAAGCGCAAAATATTTAATCATGCTGTAAATTATGGCTATCAAGTTTTATATGACAGAAGAGAGAGGGCGATGAGTGAGCAATGGCAGAAAGTGTGTGGGAGTCAGCGTGGGAGTATGCGGTCAGCAAGGGTTACATGGTCTTATCTACACTGTCATTACTGTGTCCACGCACTCAGTCGCAGCACACACACACACACACACACACACACACACACACACACACACACACACACACACACACACACACACACGGACAGCTGCAAGATAGATATCTAGATTAGATAAATACTGCATGTGTGGGGGAATTGTGCCTATGTTAAAATGGTTAATCTTGTCCATGTGAGCCAGAGAAGTTTGTGGCCTCTACAGTCTCCGGCTTTTTTGTGCTCTCTAGGCAAGTAAAATTACATCCATATCTATATCTTCTGACTGTGACATATTGATTGTGAGCCGAAGAAGAGGCTATCATATCATCTTTGGTGTTGTTGTCTTCTCTGGTCAGATAAAGTGTGTGTTAGGCCATTTGTTGGACAAGCCATTGCTAAAAGTGTACACAGGTTTTTCTCATAAAATGTCCTCAAACTGGCAAGCTGATTGTCAGACAAAATCTGCAACGATTGGCTAAATTTAAGCTGTGACAGACAAACAGTACAAGAGTTTGAATAAGCCAGAAGTTCCTGCTTCATAAATACATATCAATTTGCATATGATAATTTTTACACTCACACTGTTTTTGTCTTTCCCAGACCCCACTGACTAACAGTTCTCTTTTTCAGAAGTTCTAAGCTCCTTCTCTGGGCAGATGCCATCACTTCCGCCCCTTCCACCTGTCAGGTGCCCTTGCCTGCTTTAGTGGTGGTGGTGGAGAGGGCAGGCGGCTGTGGGGGAGGGTTGGCGGTGTGGTGGGTGGTGCGGTGGACCCTGGACGAGCTGCTGGATCCTGTCCTTGCCTCCGTGTGCCAGGCCTGCATCACAGTTCATTTCCCAGCCTCCTCTCTCCTCCGCTGTGCTCAGCCAAGCCTCTCAGCAGGTGTCTCTCTGCAGAGGAGTTCTGCCACTTCGCCGGGCCGCTCTTCTCAGTGCTCAAACTCAGAATGGCAAGCAGTCACCTCCACAACATAACTGATGACCTCAGTATTCAGTGAATTTAGGACAAAATTGACTAGATCTAAACATTTAGATTGTGCTTCTTTTTCCTATTAGGGCTTTTTACACCCAAAAAAATGACAACCTGCCTGTAAATGTTGTGTTTGTTATTACAAATTGCTGCCGTATGCACAGACCAGTAATTATAAAGTAATGGAAGGTCACTACCATTTTCTGATTCTTAGGTAGTGATGCAGAGTAACTTTATTTACTCAAGTATTCTCCAAACGTTTGAGGTACTACTTTTCCTATCTTTTCTGGCTCGTATGCATTTCACATTGGCTGCGGGGACTTCTTAAAAGATGAAGGTGTCCCGGTATAACTGCTTTGAAGATAAAGGTGTTTCACTGAGTACTGTCATCAAGAAGCAATCAACAAAGGCACAGCTGGACTTCTTCTGCTTTTTACTTTAGCATTTGAAGTTAATATACTGAGGCTAGACCACTGCCAAGCACTGAAATACAGGGGAAATATTTAAAATGTGTACTTGCGGCAGAAACTAAAATGAGTACTCAGTTTCACAGTTTCATAGCTATTATCATAAAAGAATGAGATATGTTGAACGCTGTCTTAAAATGGTTTATATACAATTCTTGTATACTTTCTGCCCAGTATGTCTGTGATTGCAATCGTTTCTATTTTATTTTATCATGAATGGACTAATGGCTTTCTCGACCACAAGGCAGATTGCAGTGCTACTACAGTCGTGCAAATGTTTTCTTTTCTGTGAAAATGTGGGATTATGTGATGACACAGTGTGAGACAAAGGTGATGTTGATGCTGCGACAACGCCATTATTACTTCCTCCTCTCACTCCTACCTCTGAATGTGTGAATAACAAGATTATATTTTCTGTTGATGAATGGAGAGAAAATGCAATTAAAGAAAACAGGAGGCCATTCGGGGTGATATATAATAGATTTTTATTTATCATATAGGCTGCTAGAGATGATGCCATAAAAATCACAAAACTGTTGTTACATGTGTATTCTGTTAAGGTTGCTTCTTATTTATTACTATTTTAATTTAGTAGTTAGAAATGACACATAAAGAAACATAAATTTCTACCTAAATGAAGCTTTCTGAAGTTAAAAGATGCAGAATTGTATGGACTTTAGTATCAGCGTGGTTTTTAATACATTTCAGTCCTGCTGTTGCTTAGTGGATGTGGTTACCAAGGTAACATCTCTAGTGGCCTGCAATTTGAGAGTATGGTGCCCTGTAATGTTGGCTCCATGTTACCATAGCAAATTTCTCTGTTCCACAGCACATATTGTATACGGGAGCTTAGGGGGGCTAATGCTGCTCAGCGCAGCAAATACTAAGACAGTTAATTAGAGTTTATGGAAAAATCAATATTGTGACAGTGGTTCAAAGAAGACTTTCTCATTCAATTTATTCACCTCATCCTGCTCTTTTGTTAGTTGATTTTCACCCTTACAAATATAAAATTATACTGCTGTTATTAATAGCAGTAACAGTGCTACTTAAGGCCATAGTGTTACCAGTGTATGGTACACAATAACAGTAGCAATACTACCAGAGAGCCTTAAAAATTAAAGAAATGAAGCAGCAAATTTTTATGATGTCAAATATGATAGTGTTTCATAACATTTTTAACGAACCACTGCCAAATAGCTAAAGAGATTTAAATAGAATACCCACTGAACACAGGCCCAACGAGACAAAAAGAGCAAAGGAACTGTATGCATTATACATTGTGCAAAGAGTGCATTACATTTATAGCACTGCATACTCTTGGTTTAGATCAGACACAAGGCAATTACATATATTTAAAATGCAAAAACTAGACATTTAAATCAAAGATAAAAGCATATTGGCACATTGCTGTATGCTACATTATTAAATTCTAGTAATATAAGAACAGTTTGTGTAAGATGTTCATTTTGACACAGTTTTGTCATTGAATCATATATGTGGCATCTAAAAAGGTTTTGTGCTGGAAAAACTGTTTAGAAGTTTGAAGTTCAATCAAAAAAAGAAAGGATTGCAAATTCAACTGTTCATATACATTCATGAAAAGCTCTTTAAAAAAGTATAACTGTCAGAGGATGCATGAATTAAGCAAATTCTGCCCTTCAAGCAGCATGTAAGTAAATTTGCATTACCCTTTTGAATTATAATATGGAGTCTATTTTTACTGTAGTGCATACTGAATGTTGTGGTTCCAGGTAAAGCTAACACATGAAGCAAAATTGTAGGTGAATATATCATTCTTAGGGGGCATGGCTGTCACTTTAATTGAGACGTTGACTATTGCATATTAAAGTAGGTGCTGCACTAGGCTGCATGAGCCAATCATAAATGCTGTGCACTGCTATTGGCTGAGCTGTGGAGAGAGCCGTGTACTGTGCTGTGAGGGGCGGGCAGGGGGGGCTCTCTATCTCCTCTGCACTCTTCCATTCAACCTCTGTAGTCAGCAGAACGAGTGGCTGAGCAGCACAGCATCCACGGCGACAGCATCCTGCAGATGACTCTGCTCCATGGAGGAGTGGGAGGGAAAAAAAGAACAAGTGCTGGAGAGAAAAAGGTAAATCCACAGATGAAGACAGACTGAAAGGGGAAGAGAAGCACAGAAGGAGGAAGGAAGAGTGGGAAATGAAGGGAATTGAGTAAACAGCGCTGTCTGCCTAAGGACCACTGCAGCTGTACTAAATCTGGGGCTGTCAGGCCAACCCTCAGCGAGGCAGTGAGTGAGAGAGGCAAGGGAGCAGAGGAGAAAAAGAAGTGATTTGAAGAGCTGATCTCATCACTTTGGACAAGCAGGGATGGGAACCCCGGGAGCCTCTCCGTCAGCAGATCAAACTTCACACAGAAAAAGTGCCTTCAGATCACCGGTCTGAACCTGCTTCTCTACAGCAGTGAAGAAAACAGGCAAAACAAGAGTTATCCAGTTGGTTCCTGAAAGGTGAAACCTCATACAGGACGACTGCACATACAGCTCAGCTGGTGTCCTCTTCGCAAGTCCCCCTCAGTCCTCCCTCGCACCTGCCTGATCCTGGTGAATGTCTTCTCTGCTTGTGCTCCCACTGCTCAGCAGTTGAACACACTCATGGTCGATGCCAAGGGAAGGAACATGAAATGTCTGACTTTCTTCTTAATGCTTCCTGAGTCAGTGAAAAGCAAGTCAAGTAAGAGCACCAAGAAAGGGAATGCCAGTGGCAGCTCTAAGCTGCCCCCAGTCTGTTATGAGATAATCACTCTGAGGAGCAAGAAGAAGAAGAAGATGGCAGCGGACATTTTTCCCACCAAAAAGACGGCGTCCACTACTACTGTCCAACAGTACCAGCAGCAGAACCTCAACAACAACAACACTATACAGAACTGTAACTGGCAAGGACTCTACTCTACTATAAGAGAAAGGTAGGCTGCTGCTCCCAACAGTTTCCATCAACGTTACATTCAGGTTCAAGATGAATTTAACGTTTTAATTAGCAAATGTTAAAAAGTTCAACAGAGAAAAACAGAATGTTCCACTCCATTTGAATTGCCAGCCTTCTGAACAGAACCAACATTAAATTGAAAAATATATCACAAACCATTTATGTAAGGTAATTACTCTTGTATATTGAGGTCGACTTGTGTGAGAGAGAGTGTGTGTGTGTGTGTGTGTGTGTGTGAGAGAGAGAGTATGGGTGGGTGATCCCTCTGCCCTGCCCTCAATCTGCTGGGGGTATCTCTGTTTACACCCTCTCCTGCTCCAGCAGACATTGCCGCTCTGACATAACAGAGGGTGGACAGGCACTGGGTGCGTTTGATATGCACAACAGGCAGAGGCTGCTCTGTACTAAAAGCAAAATATTTACCTTGGCCTATCAGTAAAAGACCCCAGCTGTCCAGAGCAAAATGTGTGCTTTCCGACCTGGCTTTGTTGTCTCTCCAGAACATCATGGGGCTGGTTACCCACCCCTGTGACATGTTCCACTACTCAATAATATATGAACGCAGCTTTATTGTCGGTCCTGTTCTTTCACAGTGGGGTTTTCCATTCAGTGCATTGTCTAGTTTGAGTTAAAGATTAAAAAGGATCATTTGCTGTGTTTTACTGCTCTATGTCAGAGTTCATAAAATGTCTTTAATTTTGCCTGAAGCAATTGGGTCACTTACATATAATGAGCAGCAGTAGTACACACATATTTTACTTAATGCTTAAACACCTGCTAAAGACTAAATGCTACTAACGCCACTAATTGGTATGAGTTTGATAAATGAGTTGAAGTGCATTGATCCTCCTTAAATCTCACCCCAAAGTCTCATCTTATCTTCTTCTATTCGTAAACAAATGCACAGAGTAAGATATACTAAATTCAATTCCTTCTTTTGTTTGTTTGTTTGTTTCTTTCCCTTTTTTAGAAATTCAGTAATGTTCAACAATGAGCTGATGGCAGATGTTCACTTTGTGGTGGGTCAGCCCGGAAGGACCCAGCGACTGCCAGGACACAGAGTAAGAATTTCATCAACCAGTAAAATCACGGTAGCAGTGAGGAATTTAACAAACAAGCAATCAGGCCCATTGTCGTTCATATCATATCAGCGCAAAAAATAATAATCTTCCTCATTGCGAGCAGTAATGGAACTGTGGTCCTTTGTGCTCCACTCTCACTTCCGCACCATGTGTCTTTTTGAGACAGTCCTCAATTATTTATGTAAATGAGGCTGAAGGATGGAGACACAGAGTGAGAGACGGAGGAAGGGATATCCTCTTCAGCAGTCATCTCACACCGAATGGATCTCCTTTGTCTCTGCTTTAGCTCAGCTTTTCAGCGACAGCTCCGCGATTAATCAACTTTTAATCAAACACATCCAACAGCACACAGGCAGAGGTGCATTTAACTCTGGATCTCACATCTTTGAAGTACGTATTTAGTGGATTATACTTTGAATTTTGGTATGACAATAAAATGAATCCACCATAAATAGTTATGATTACTGTAATAGGGCCCATATGCCAGTTATAACCTGCAGGTCAATGTGACTTCTTTGTTTAATCCACCCTCTGACCTCATTGCTTTTTCAAGATGTTCACATAAATGATTGATTAAGCTTTATAGTTGCCTAGACCATGTGCCTCATCTAAAAGCACATCATTAAGTCTACTCTGTTTGAATATGATTCACATTAAATCTACTAAGTGATTTTGCAGCCATGAATTTGGCTCAGCTATTCCTTCCACATCTAAAATGTCAGATGAACCTTGCATGGGTCATCTTTTTTGTTCTTTATGTGGGACCCAAATGTATTATCTATGATTGGTAGCTGCAGTGCACTCTGCATTTATAGGACGCGGTTATGGAAGGACATTGAGGATGACTTGACTGCACTTTATGCTGAGACATTATGCCAATGGGACATAATGACATTCAGGGCAGCACTCTTTATTGTGTCCATTTGGCAAGAATTCAGATATGCACTATGATTTCATTTACAAAGTTATATCCTTAGAAGATAGGGGATGCAACTACCAGCTAAAGGCTGTAATTTATGTGAACATCTGTAAAATACAATGGGTCAAGAGGCGAAACCAATCTTATTCTAATATGCAATATTATTAATATATAATATACTCGTCTCTAAATCCACATGAAAAAGCAGCTGCGTTTCAGCTGACCTCTGTGTATGAAAAGAACCCATGCATTTCAGTGTGTACTACAACAACAACAACAACAACAACACCCTAAAATAAACCATGCAAATCAGAGTTTAAAAAAACACAACTTTATTTACTTGGTTTATTTTGGATTGTGTTCATTGCAATTTACTTTAGAGAAAGTCTGTGTGCCTTTTGAAAATTTATACCACCCACATACCCACCTACACATAATGGTGCTGCACACACACACACACACACACACACACACACACACACACACACACACACACACACACACACACACACACACACACACACACACACACACACACACACGGACCTAAACATGAATGTAGTAGAATATAATTACAGGATTTGTAGCCTTGTATAAAGTGAATATATTGACATTATTAGCTGCATTGTGTTCTATCTGATTTCATCATGAGATCAGATAAGTCATTTATTTCAGTAAATTGAACATATGCTGCACTCTTTTAAGCTGAGTTATTAGGATTTCCTGATTTTTTAGGGTATTTATTAATTTATTTTTATCAGACACAATCTTGTTCATTAGAAAAAAAAACGAACATGTTCAATCACACCAGTGATTAGAATTGAGACACTGTGGTTTTATGTAAAGAGTAAGAGCTACATGGTAACTATTACTGTAATATGGGAATAATACAACTAATCTTTCTCTTATTATTCAATGTATTACCGAATATGTCATGAGGTTTCCAGTGAAAGCACAGAAGAACTATGGTGTTTTCATTTCTCTTTTCACCCTGTCACTCTGTTTTCTCTTCTTTTTTTCAACAGTATGTTTTGGCTGTGGGCAGCTCAGTGTTCCACGCCATGTTTTATGGTGAACTGGCTGAGAACAAGGATGAAATACATATTCCAGATGTGGAACCGGCAGCATTTCTGGCAATGCTAAAGTAAGGATTATCTTCTACTACTTCCTTCAAATGTCCCTGATACGTGATGCTGCCATTTTGAAACAGATGTCATCTTTATGTACATAACTGCTATTTCAATTTGATGTTTTGATGTGATGCACTTACCCTGTCAGACAAATAAAATGATGCGTTTCTTCCTCCATCTCAGAGACAGAATCTATATCATTTATGTCATTTGATTTCATTAGACTTTCTACTTCATGCTGAATCTCCAAACTCCATATTTTCTACCTCTTCCTGGCTGTTCCTTCGTCACTTTTTGAGTTTTGTTTTCTGTGTCCTTGCAAGCAAGCTACAGTAGGTGGTAGACGAAGGTGTAGGAGGAATATTATTTTGTTGGCCAGTTTGATTTAATTGTTTTTCAACATGGTTTTGAACAGATGCAGAGTTGCTACTGCTTGCAATACTGTAATATCAGTCAGCTTCAACAATAATCAACTAAAAACATCTAATGTAGATATTTTTGTTATGTTTTTACAATATGATTGTCATCTTAAACATGTTTACACCTTGCCGTTTTACATGCAGTTTCTATGGTGTTGATCTGTTGCCTATAAAACTGAGAAAGTCACATTTTTATGTCAACAGGTACATTTACTGTGATGAGATTGACCTGAGTGCTGACACAGTGTTGGCCACTCTTTATGCTGCCAAGAAGTACATTGTCCCTCACCTGGCACGTGCCTGCGTCAACTTCCTGGAGACCAGCCTGAGTGCCAAGAATGCCTGTGTGTTACTTTCCCAGAGCTGCCTGTTTGAGGAGCCAGAGCTGACACAGCGCTGCTGGGAGGTGATTGATGCCCAAGCCGAGCTGGCGTTACGCTCTGAGGGCTTCTGCGACATCGACGCCCAGACCCTGGAGAGCATCCTACAGCGAGAGACACTCAATGCTAAAGAGATAGTGGTGTTTGAGGCGGTGCTCAACTGGGCTGAGGCTGAGTGCCAAAGACAGGAGCTCACTTCCTCGACTGATAACAAGCGTAAGGTTTTGGGCAAGGCCATGTACCTGATACGTATCCCTACAATGGCCCTGGATGATTTTGCAAATGGAGCAGCCCAGTCGGGTGTGTTGACACTTACAGAGACCAATGACATCTTCCTGTGGTACACGGCAGCCAAGAAACCTGACCTGGAGTTTGTCAGCCAGCCTAGGAAGGGCCTGACACCCCAGCGCTGCCACAGATTCCAGTCCTGTGCCTACCGGAGCAATCAGTGGCGCTATCGGGGCCGCTGTGACAGTATTCAGTTTGCAGTGGATAAAAGAGTTTTCATCGCTGGGTTTGGACTGTATGGATCGAGCTGTGGCTCAGCAGAGTACAGTGCCAAGATTGAGTTGAAACGTCAAGGAGTACTGCTGGGACAAAACCTCAGCAAATACTTCTCTGATGGTTCCAGCAACACCTTCCCAGTGTGGTTTGAGTATCCAGTCCAGATCGAACCTGATACGTTCTATACTGCCAGCGTGATTCTGGATGGGAATGAGCTGAGCTACTTTGGACAGGAAGGGATGACAGAGGTGCAATGTGGGAAAGTGACATTTCAGTTCCAGTGCTCCTCGGACAGCACTAATGGCACAGGGGTGCAAGGGGGACAGATTCCTGAGCTTATTTTTTACGCTTGACAACCCCTGTGCATACATTCAACACATTTTCAGTGCACTTATGAAAAATAGAAAATTATCACTTTGTGCATAGTCTTTGTTATTTATTTTTGTCACTACTGTCAAAAAAAAAAAAAAAGATCTTATAAAAGAAAGGGTCTTATGTGGTTTTAATTTTATTAATTGGTCCACTTGAGTAGGACCAGGTATATGTTTCAAGATGTTGGATTGTCCAAATATGTGGATAAACAAGTCCTAAACAATAAAAAAATAAATATCTGCACTAGTTGTGCATGTATATATGGATATATGTAAATTCTGAAATGTATATGATGCCACAATCGTGGCCAATGCTGCCCACAAAGATATCTTATATGATGAATATGCTACAGTATGTTTATTGTTTCTATGCTTGCATAGAATGCACATATATAGCAGCAATACTTCACATTCTATAATCTACTATGAGAATTTCATGTCATGACTCAGTCTGGATCATCAGCGTTGAAAAGGAAGTGAAAAAAAGCTGTATGATACTCAATATCAAAAAAAAAAAATGTCATTAGTCATTTGTATTGGAGTGGTTTCGATTGAATCTGCAGCTTTTTGATACTTTGAATCTAGTAATGGGGCACTTATAGAGGGCTTGGGGGGATGGGGGGGATCTTAGAGTAGGGAGCACTAGATATAATGAGACACATAACCCCTACAGTAACTCTCTGCAGCATGTTACTCTGCACCTACACTCGGCCACACCAGTGAGGTTTCATTTAGATCAGTATTATTATGTCTACAGTGAAAATTTATTTAAAGTGATCATCATTCACCTTTACATGGTAGGCTGAAAGATTTCTTTGGTTTTCTGTGTAAATCTGTCTACATTGCAGTACATACAGCATGGGCAGAACTGTTTCATCTCATATAACTTGTGCTACTAAGTGTTCTGGCGCCTTGGTTTTGCTTACAGCAATGATTGATTCACTGTTAGAAGACGTTTGTCTTATGGACTTTTCTTCTCTTTGTTAAAAACTCTGAACTGCTGAGCACTCCCTAATGTGATCATACAGTATTGGTATTTGCAAAAACATACTGTATATGCTACAGAATTACACTGATGTTGATTTGTAATTGATTTTGTTTTTTGTTCTACTTGTTGCTTTTAATAAGCCAGATCATTTCTTTTTTTTTTTTTGGATTTACTGTACTATTGAATATTTTTCTCTGGTGTAGGATAAACATCCACAGACTTGTCCGCTGATGACATGGATGGACAAACTGTTGTTCCTGTCCTGTGTTTACGTGCTACAGTGCTGGGAGACCAACGAATGTGTATGATTGTCGATGATGCAAATAAAGAAAACAAGTGGTACATATCGGTTGTAAATCCCATCTGTAAAAAGTGATAACGCTACATACTTTGTCTGAAATTGGGAGATGGGGACAGATGATGCCCTTCAGCAGTGCAGTGATTTACAAAGGCAAGGAGAGCTGTCTGTTGATTGATGATCCCTATCCTCCTGCCACTTACACACCCTGCTTTTTGTCTGTCAAAATCCGACTCTATTCTGCATCCCACTGAACACTATACCTTCCCTGCTTAATATGAATTTTAAGAGGCTACAACTCAGAAGTATGGCTTTTTGATATGCAGTAAAGGTGTGAAGACAGCATAGCAAACATCCTCTACAATTTTCTGTACAGACTGCAGGCATGGCCATCACATATTTTCAAGCTGTAAGAGATAGAGAAAGAATGATATCACAATGTTAAACATCTAGAAGTGTTGAATTCCCAGCATACCACACTGGTTGTTTGACCCAAGGTCAATCTTGTATCTGTCTCATACACCTGTTCACATCTTTGTCTTGGATACACTATTTCTTTAAGTGGTGCACTTGTAGTGTAGACAAAGTTAAAAATTCCTATCACAGATACAATTGCTCAAAAACTGACAAAACAATGGATTAACAAAGACACTTTATAGATTTTTTTTTTCAGTTTTACTTTCTCTGAGTGCCTGATGTGCTGTAAAACTCCAAAACAAGATGAGTCATTTAGTGAATCTCAAGACAAATCATATCTCTTCGTGAACTGTACGTTGAAAAAGATAATCACTCAAGGGAGCTTATGGCAGGTACTTGATTACCAAGGCACTCAATAACACTGAGACCAAGTTTGACATCGCCAATGAGCATGAAGCCCTTGATGAATTGAACTCAATATGTTGGGGGATTCGGTGCTTCAGCGCCATTTTTCATGATTGTGGCGCTAATGTTGTAAGCAAGATCATTAATTGCACTGAAGGCGGCAGGGGAACAGAATGTGCCAGGAGTCAGGTGCAGACCTGAGACGCACACATGTTTTCATTTCGCAAATATCACTGATTTATGACAGCAAATAACAATTTAGGTACACTATACTGCAGGTATGAAGAACACAAACAATGCTGTGCAGAGCGTACTGTGTAATAAACATTTGTGTCATCTCTGGATCTAAACCAAAAAACACAGAGCCCAGTGACTTTTCCTCAGTTTGTTCTCACAGAAGGATTGCTACTCAAACTTATCTACCTCACATTTTTTGGTGCTGGTCACAGTCAGATCAGGGAGAAGTGATGCCAGAGGCTACAGCTCACTGCCAGAACCATGGTGGGAACAGTTCTGTGCTTCATGGAGCACATTACCAAAAAACAACTGTTGGTTCAGTAGCAAGACTTCAATCTGCTGTTGTGTTGACAGCTCTAATCACTTTCTATTAGAGAGTAGATATTAGTCTTCCAAAACCCTGTAAGATATAAAACTATCATACACTCATTATGTGATTAGACTATACTTGCTGTAGTGAAAACATATTTATTTTTATGTTATAAGAGGTGACAATTATTGCTGTAAACCATTTAATTCCATTAATGAAATGCAATTAAATCCTACAGGGCTAAGAATAAAATGCATGGTTAAACGTCTAATTAGAATTAGTTTGTCAGTAAAGGGAAACATAGGGATAAGTGTGTATTACTGGTAAGGTAGTCTGTAGTCGATGTTACTATACAGTATTTTCCTATTTTCCTCTGAATATTAAAAGTGAACGATAAATATCTCCCACAGTTTTTTTTTAAGATTGCTCACTCACATACTCAGTGCTGGATCCTTTTCGATTTTAGCACTGAAATCTTAATCTATAATTCAAAATGTTTACAATCTTAAATCTGTTGATCAGAGTATAGAAGAAGATGACATATATAATTCATCATTAATCATAAATGTGACTGTAAATTCTGTACATAACAGAGACAAGCTTGGAAGAAAGAAAAGGGCAAAAAGTCTGGGCACATATTGCCCAGGAAAGTCTCACTGAGGGTTTAATTACTGTTCAATACGAATTAAGGATGAAAAGATTCAGTCTGACATGAGGGAGGACTGCGGATTACCACTGATCAACATTCTTAATGCTCTGTAAGATTGATTGTTCCAAATGCAGAAGTGTGTGAACCAAAAGGTCCTTTGGCATCTAAGAGTGACTGTGTTGTTTCCTTACTCTATGGTTAGCATGCCACGCAAAACGATCACTGACTACTGAGCATATTAATGTGGTGCAGGGTTAAACTGGATAGAAATTTCTCCCCAAATCCGCTCAAATAAAAAGATACGGCACAAGGGAAAAGACAATGGTGACAGGAACCTTGTTCTGTTTTACCGTATCAAACATCAGTCTGTTCACTGCAGGCAATAACATATCTACTCCTGAACATCCTGATAATTTCCATCCTAGCAAAATGTCAATGAATTAATAATGGCCGAAGAGAGGAGGGGAACACAGCTGTGGGTTTAAAGAATTCATCAAAGAAAATAATTAAAAAATGTGTTTTTTTTTAAATTCAACAAATCCCAAGCTCTTTTCTCAAACCTCCCCTCAAGCCATATACTGTGTCTAAAGGTGTACTTGCACCTATGCTACAGTGTTCAAAGCACATGTGACATTACAGTACAATGTGTACTGGTGCATTCTAAGAGCAAAAACTGCCCAGTAAGTGTTATAAAAAGCATCTGGCAAGGGCTGCTGAAGGTTATAATGAATTGCTGTAATTCTGACAAATGTAAGGGTACCTGAGCCCCCCCCCGGCTACCCTTATTGCACTAACCTTAGCCTACTGGCAGCCAGTCAAGCAGGAACAAGGCAGGGGGTGAAGGAAGAATGACAGAGGAAAGTGACAAGCCTGGCCTGACTAGGATTCAGGTAAAGCAGTCACTCCCTGGATAATTATCACATAGGTTATTAGTGGTCAGTGTAAGTAGCAATTAATCACATCTGAGAATGGTAAAAGGTCGCAAAAGTTCAGATGCAAGGTGCACATGGAGGCAAGCTGAGGACAGGAGTTTGACGGATGATAGCCATCTTGGCTTCTTTGTCATTTCCATTCCCAACCCCGCTGTGCTAAAGACTTACAGAATACAGGATATTATTCTTTATAATCTCCAATCCAGGAGCGGGTGCCTGCATGCAGTTGGGATGCACTGTAGGATTGAGCCTGTGATTGTGTGCCTTATTTATCTATTTATTTATTCATTGGTACCAGACAGAGCTAAATAGTTTCAACAGGCTCGGCATTGAAAGGCCAGCTTTTATGTTAGATTAGCCTGTTTATAGCGATGTCGCTGAGCTCCAGATGGATCAATATGGCTGGGATTTCTGGAGGCAAGCGCTCCGTGTATCAGGTGAATTATGATAGCTGAAAAGAGTGGAAATACGCTTTTGGTGGACAAAGGGAGCTGCGGAGCCTAGTCAAAGCAGCCAAAAATACAGACAACATAGTGACAGAGCATCGGGGCACACATTGGAAGTAAATTATATTACCTTCCAATGGTGCAGAGGTAAATACCCTGTTTACATAATTGTGTGTTTGTCCTATGAAATACGATCCCAGAAGGTATATGAATACTGCACTCAGGCAAAGAGTAGTCCTTTCACGCAGTCTGAAAGCTGAATTTGTTGGTGATGCATTATGCTAATCAAGCTATTTATTTCCACAACTATGGTCTCGTATACCTGTCACCGACAGCCATTACAGCAAGGCTTGATCAAAACCTTGAATGTTGGCAGCTTCTCACTGAGAGAGGTGATGAGGGCTGAGCATGCTACTTTTTGTATGTACTCCAGAGCCTCTATTCATACTGAAGCATGTCCTCTAAGGCAGCTCCGTGGCTTTGATAGTATGGAGTGAGAGGGCCCATCTCTCCCCAGGGTCTGATATAATGAGAGTGAGCTTACTAAACATGATCTGCAGCTCTCTCAAATAAGCTACTTGAAACAGCTCGAGCCTGAAACTGTACAACAAACAGCACTGATTCATTTGTACACATGCTCTGGCTCTCTCTCTCTCTCTCTCTCTCTTTCTCTCTCCCGCTCTGTGAGCTGTACGAGGGGGTGGGGTAGGGGGCTAATGTGTTTTAATATGTCATAGAGGGTGATACAGAGATGGAGAAAGAGCCCAGAGAGACACGGGAGCCGAGCTTTGTGAGCATCCATTCAGAACTCGAACATAAAAAAATCTGGTTTTCCAGTTTAATTATTTCCTGTTAGCACAAAGAAAATGTGAAGTGACAGATTTTAAATGATTGCATTCATGATTTGCATTTGTATGAGTATGAATAGGAATGCACTGTATAGTTGTTAGCGGAATAATGTTTTAATAGTGCTGTTTCTCATTCTCTGTCATTATCTGCTTTGGGGTCTTATCACTTGGCAGCGGGGAGCCTGGTAATCAACAGAGATATTATATTGACAACAAGGTATTTCTTTTGTCAAACAAATCAGAAATATCAAGTAGACTGGGAGTCAGCAAGATTTAACAGTGCTACAGAAATACATTTCCTGTCCCTGAATACACTTTTCCAAGAGAGAATTTTATTTGCTGAATACCGGTTTCCCTCTATTTAACCTTAAAGTGACCGAACATTTCCCACACAGGCAATTTCTGTCTGAAATATTGTGAGGAATAGAATAACATCTATAGTGGAGTTATATTGCACTTGAGGTCTTTGAAATCCAACTCAACTCTGCCAGCCTGCTTTTGTGGCCTAATTTAAGAAGTGGAGCGCTATTTCTCCTGTTCCCCTGCCCTTTTTTCATGTCCTGCTTAACACAGAAAAACCAGTTACTGCATCTAAAAGTCCATGTAATTAGCATCGTTCAAAAATGCATTACCAAGGCGATCCAGTCCTAATGCATGTGGTAGAGGCTAGTGTCACACAATTCATTATAAGTTTGCAGCAGAGATTCTACATTCAATGAATAAAGGGCTTGAGAGTAATACACCTGCATTCACAGCCACCCCACACTCTGTAATCTGTCTACATAAACATCCCCACAGCTGCACAATCTCGGCCTAATTGTCAAGCTGATGATGAATCTGATGTTGGTGAAGCAAAGAATCTTTTCTCATCTTACCATTAACTGAGATAATTAGCTGCAGCTGCCTTAACTGTCAAAAAGAAAGCCAGTTTCAAACTTGCTTTAAAGCGTCAGAAGTAATTTCTCTATGTTGTATCAGATAAAGGAAAATTTCAGTCAAGGTTTAAATGCACAGCGAAATTAAATGTTTGCACTGTACCAGTAAAATATATGACAGTTATCTAATTGGCAAGTGGAGGTAAGAATTCAATGTTCCTGTGCCGTTATATCATTTTAGAGATTTATAGGAGCTGCCATTAGTGTTCATCTGACCTAACTAAAACTCTTCCTGCCTATGCTTTTTTTGAGTCAAGCCCCAGACTATTCCCTCACTGCCCTCAATAATGGCCTCAATTTAAGCTTTACTGTGCCTTACCTTCCCCTTATTTTCGCTTCCCTTTGAGATACCAAAGCTTTTCTCGCTCTGAGCTGCTGGAAATAATCACAGAACATGAGATGAATAAAAGTGCTGTGTTTTGTGGAAGTTTTCCTGCTCTGACTTTGTGTGTTTTGTATTCTTGTGCATGCGCATGCTTTGTACAGAAGAAAGCCAGGTGACAGCTCTGATAAACGCTTCCGCTTATACTCTAGTTCCCTTTGAAAATAATGAAATTATGTGTGAACAATAGATAAAGAAAGCATCAGACCTTTATTTGAAGCACTCGTCCAAAACAGACCCACTGTCTGTATGACTGTAAGTAATGTGTGTTTACACTGGCAGGCAATCATACATGTACAAAGGCGTGGGACGAACGGAATATATACATTCGAGGAAGGTGGAATATGCACTTCATGTTGATTGTAAAGGTGGAGGAACATTATACATGACACCGCAATGTGTAGAAATTTGTGGCATTTCTGCTGACCCTGTGATGCTGGCATGTTTTTCTAGTAGATGCATTAGTGGGATGAAAGGCAGAATACCAATACAGTGTATAATCATGTTTTTTAAACCACCTTGTGACAGAGAGATTTCCATTTTCGCTGAGTTTATGATCACTCAAGAGCAATAAACAGAAATTGAAACAGGAGGAATCCTTTGAATTCTCTGACAGATAACTTGTGTTGCTCAAGGTTTTGACCACCCAAAGGCAACAAAGAGTCAACAGAGGTATGTAATAACAACCAGCTAGCAGTGTATCTCATTCCAACATACTTTCTTTGGCTATCAATTATTATGTTGTCACCCAAGGCAGCACTAAAGCAAGCTGAGAAAGAACACAACATTTGCATGCCTCCACTGCTAAAACACAACTGTTTGCAATTCTTGCAGAATAAGCATTTGTGAATTAAAGGTGGAACAATAGAAGGACGTTAAATATTCTCAAAATGTGCAAGGTAAGCAAAAGTGCATTAATACTGTAAGCAATGTGAATAATTAAGATCTTTCATCATTCAGGTACCACTGGGTTCACCAAATAGGAACAGTCTGTAGTTTCTACTCTCTAGACAGCAGTTTACTGAGAAGCTGAATACAGGTTTGAACAGCCCTCCTCAGCATCTCCCCGTCCTCCCTGCATCAGAAAAGCGCATGAAATATAAAAAAGCCAAGTACGTCAGCTCAACAAGATTGGAGTGGTGGGGATTTTCCTCCCTGCACCTCCAGCAGTACTTATGACCACGGGGAAGAGGAGGAGGGGCAGCTGGAACTCCATTTCTCAATGATGAAATTCTTTTCATCATGCCTCCTTTGCATAACAAAGGTGCATAAAATACATTATATATGGCAAAGTGTAACTGTGAACCACCAAAAGAAGGCTGCCTTTCCGATGCGGTCCTGTTTCCAGGAATAGAAGCAAAGCTCTTCTGCACCATCATATCCACCATTATCACCACTCACCACCACCTCAACAGTGTGCACAAGTCACTAGTCATAGATTTAATGTGATTAAAGTGCTCATGTAATTTCAAAAGCAATTAATCCAATGACTACAATATGTGAGGACTGCAGACAGCCTGCTACTTCCTGATGTTATTCATACCTATTTGAATACATCATTTAATTTGCTATATCATTAAAGTCTCATGAACCAGTGACTTGTTTCTTTCGACCTCACACAGAGTTCAGTGAAGCACAGAGAAGGAGCTGTAGGTTTGTAATATTTCATCAGAGGTCTATTATGCTGATAAAAGGGATGGGATGAAAAGAAGGGCCATTACGGCTGAGGATCCATGCCAGGTGTCAGGATAATTTAATCGAGCCACTAAAGACAAAGAGGCGGCCTAAGGGAAGCCTCTCAATAACAGGCCTGACTGCAGATGACAAGTGGCACAGTAACCTGTGATTAAAGGGACAGACAGGAGGCTTTAGGGCAGCATCACCCTGCACAAATGACAAGACTCTGAGCTCAAAGATGCAAAATATGTTTTTCAATGGATAGTTAACAAGTAAGAGATAGAATCTGCATTTGTAAACTGTAGCAAGTAAGGCAATGCACATTTGTTATTCTCTGTGAAATCAGTACATGCAGTGTCAGCTTCTAAACAAAGAGAAGAGGCAGTTTGTTTTCATGATCAACATTAGGGATGTGGGAGGTAGACCATATGTGCAGGCTTCACTCCGCTTTTGATAAAGGAGATATTTCCCTTTCTCTGTGCCACACTAAATTTGTCTATGGCCGAACCAACCAACCAACCGTGATCACTAGCCTCAGATGTTTCTCTATCTAGTTGTGTATGATTACTATTTAAATGAATTTGATGCCTGATACAGTCTGAACAGATTACACATACCCTGCATACAATTGTTTTGGCAAGCAGCAGACAAAGCAATACAGGTTCAAGGTTCTTGTGCCATGCTTCAATCAAGAACTTCGATTGATGTCAGATAGCAAAACATTAAAACTAAGATTTTAAAGGCACCACCAACAACCAGACAAGCCTGGTCGGCAACTCAGAGATGCTCAACTGATCACGTAGTTTCCAACAGAATGTGAGCCAATTGGCTCATAGGCATGTTTTCACTGATCACACTGGACATCAATCAATACAACATAGGCAGGAAGGATATCTCAAGTTTTTTTTAACGTTGTTGCTGCCAGGAGGTAATGCTGCAGTCTGGTCTGAGAGTCTTTCAAGTGAGCTGAACTTTGAGTTTGTTGTGTACACTGTAGAAGATGTAAATGAAAGTATTAGTGATAGTGTTGCTTTCTTATGTAGCTACAGGGAGTTAACTAACTATCACACAACCTTGTCAGTAATGGGTTAAATTTATATGTGCTGTGCTATAACGACAGCTAAATTAAGAGCTGGTGCACAAAATCCAATATTATTTGATTACCGAACATGCTACTGTTGGAGTTAAGTTTGGTTTATTACCAATTCTTTTACCTAACATTACTTCTGAATTATTCTTGTCTGACAAATGTGTACATCGCCAGCATTATACGGCTGTATATACTGTGAAACTACAATCTAAACCCCTCTGGGCGATCAATAAAGGATTAGCTTATCCTAAATAAGATAATATGATAAATGCCCTGTGCCCCTATTTGTGAGGAGAGGTCCATGAAGCATAAATATACCCCACTCAACCGACCGACAAAACACCATATTAAAATTCATCTTCATATGTCCAATGGAAACACGTTCATTAATGTAACCAATGAAAAAGTGTTGGAAAAAGTATGGACCCCTGTTAGCTGATTGGCCTATCTTTCATTGTAAGCCGTGTAATTGGTTGAGCATCCAGTTGAGCTTCAATGCAAGCTGGTCTGATCTTTCGGTGCAGCCTTTTTTTCTTTCAGTTTTACACAGAAAGCTTCAGTTTCCCCTGTTCAAATGGGCCCAAAAATCCCCAAAGGAATTGAATCTTGAATTGAATGTTGCACACACAGATTTGTAACATTAACAACATTACGCTGCCAACATTGTAAGAAGGAAGCAATTGTTAAAGACATTCAAATCTTTTTAAAAATATGTTTGAATCCTATTTTTCAAAACGTTTTACACTTTTAAAACTCTCTTTCAAATGTAAGTTTTAATGCTGTGATATGAGACTGTGATCTAACCTCATACTCAATGTGCACTGCATCTGAATACATCTTGATAGGAGAAAGGTCGAACAATCAAAAAAAAAAAAAATCTAAATCAGGAATGAATGCAGACACAGGCAGACGCATTACATAAATTATGCTTAAGCAGTGCTCTCCGAGTCTTTCAGATATTCAATACAGCACTTCAGGACCTCAAGAAGATTTGCAGGATTAGAGGTTGTAAGCCAGGCCAGCTCGATATATTGATCTGCCTCTCACTGAGAGCTGCATTCAATTTCCCAACAATTAGATGCACCTGAAGGTTAATATGGTGCTTTGTTAATCTGTTGTGTTGTCTAAAACTAACTCTCTGTGTGTGTGTGTGTCTCTCTCTTTTCCTGTTTTATTCCACACTGCATATGTTGGTGCCACTCTGCCTGTCTGTTTGGGTCACATCTCTGGCAGGCCACTATCTATACTTGTTTCATAGAGGTCATTTAGTAATTAGTAATGGCATGATATCAATGTATTAGAGGAGAGGCCGCCTCTCTCTAGATAATTTCTAGCCAACATTACTGGTCCGAGTAAATTAGGTTGGTCCCCACTATGACCTTGCGACCACACTAACTCCTCCCACAACCGCAGTATGTTTTTAATAGGTCTGCCTATTATACCCAGTAGCAATTTTGTTTCCATCCATCCCTGCTCACTGATTTGATATTCTGAGGATGTTGCAGGACTTATGGCCATGTGAGAATGAAATTTCTCTCATGGGATATGGGGGATTTTTCTCTGGTGCAACATACATTGGGCTCCAAGAAGTAGAAATGACAGCAACATTACATGGCTGAAATGAAATCCCCATTTTTATTCATAAGAAGCTATGACATGCCTCTCATTGGTTTCTGTGATGGAGGGGATTTCGTAGCAATTCTCAGTTATAAATCAGGGACGACTATGAATTATGGGGTCAACAGAAACATTAAGTGGTAGTGTATCCATGCATGTGCAGCACACATGGTTTGACACAACGCTCACATGTGTTCATTTTATATTACAGCTGCATCCAGCCCAATGAATTCATACATCCTAATCTCTGCTAAAAGTGAGCGACAGAGCGAGGAAGGAGCTGATACTGACCAACTAGGAAGAAGGGGATTAGCTGCAGAGGTTTTTGCTGCCGTATGCTATTTTAGGGGGGGGGGGACTATTGGCAAACTGAAAAGGGAAACAATGACTCTAGATCGGGAGTAAAAGTAGCTGAAGCAGACATGGGGTAAAAAAAGTCCTTTATTCAATACCACCTTTCCAGGTGAAAATGCAAGATAATGCTTGCAACTCCTGTCACAAAAGGTCTTGTCTGTAATTTTTTGCCCTGAATGCATTTTTGCCATTAAGCCAAGTGCACCTAACTTTTCCACCAAAGAGCCGTATTCCATCAAAGCTGATATTTTAAGCAGTCAGGGCTCAGAGAGTGTAATAATTGGCTGTTACAAAACTGTTTTGTCTGTTCGGGCACACTGAAAGGGTTTCACGTGGCAGCTGTGCTGAGGCCACAGTCATCTAGAGTTTTACCGCTCGCTGTGCAAGCTGGGAATTAATGAAGAAATTAGCCCTGATGGAAAATCTATTATAATAACTATAAATTCTTAAAATCCTTCTACAGCTATTGTGGCAAATTCATTCCACTCACATGCTTCAAAATGCAGCTTCAGTGGTCAACCATTTTGAATGGCTTACCTTATACAGAAGTGACAGTACTGCTTACTAGTAGAGCTATTACTCATGATGCCCCCCGCCCCAAAGAACATTAACCTCCACTCCAATCAGTGTGAGACGGTGACAGGAAACCCAAACCTCAGGTCTGCTCCCCTTGTCAGGTTTCAGTCATTTTCACCTTCACCCTTCTCACCTCAGCACCAGCCTATTGTCA
Source organism: Larimichthys crocea (assembly GCF_000972845.2). Classification (NCBI taxonomy): domain Eukaryota; kingdom Metazoa; phylum Chordata; class Actinopteri; family Sciaenidae; genus Larimichthys; species Larimichthys crocea. Next base: position 11,500,737 of record NC_040013.1, read on the forward strand.
CCTCTGCTACAGCTGATTCTGCAAAACTGAGAAAATATAATGGAGTGTGAGGGTGGTTTTACTGTGTGTGTAAGTCTACGCTTGCATGTGACAGTGTGTGCATGTTTCAGTGGATGTTACAAACTCAGATGTCTCAAATCAGCCAATATTTCAATAAGATTAATATTACAGCTCTTCCATTTAAAGGCTGCTGTCCCCGCTGATGACTGATAATCCATGAGGTAGCCAATGACTCATACAAGGAAAGGGTAAATCCTGCATGAAGGTATGACATCTACAGTATATGTTCCCTCAAGGCTACTGATTCACACCATATCTTGGTTTAGCTGACATCACACTGCCATTTTTTTACAGAGCACAGTGCATGTGAGGGATCCCTTTAGGGAAATATCTGCTGTACCATGTTTGTCCATGTGCATCAGGCCAGCAGAAAGAATAGGGCTCAATAAATGTCACTGTCAAGTGTGTATAAGCAGAAATCCCTCACCTTCAATTTTACACTCTCCTGTAGAAATGATAATTTAAACCATTAATTCAAACTCACACTGTTCTCCGAATCTTTCCATTTTCTCATCTCCTCAAACACCCTCCTACTTTCCCCCCCTGGTGGCGGATGGAGAAGCGGTTGGGGGTACTGCCTCGGTAATTGGAGAAACCTTCTGAAACATGCAGATGAAGCAGGGTGAGACGGAGAGGAGTGAAAGTGGAAGAAAAAAACGGACCAGAATCCTAATTATCCGCCCCTTTTCTCCTATTCCTTGTTTCTTGCTCTGACAGGCTCGTACAGCGGAGGCTCCTTCTACTTCTCGTGCTGGCCTCGGCATAATTAGGCACAGTGTACAGGGCTGAACAGGGATTGATGATCACATAAAGGCCTGAGTGAGGAGGGGGCTCAGAGGAAAGCTGGGGCTTTGATGGGAGGGTTAAGAGCACTGTCAGCACTTTCACTTTTACACATGTTACAACGAAACACCCTGTCAGCTGACACACAAGCTGCCTTACATGAAACTTGGAAACACAGATGCACCAAACTGATCTGAAACATCAAATATAATTTTGCATGAAGAGACATTAAGGTAATCAAAGGCCAGCGCAGTTTAGTGCATTTTCAAAATGGGGGAAAAGAAAAGGCAGCAGCAAATGGCACCTAGACAACAGAAATAATATTACTTCTTTCCAATGAAAGAGAGCCAATTTCAATGAGGTGACATTCATTTCCTTTCAGGTGGTGAGAGGAGGATGAGATAGGCTGTCTGCTTTTTAATACATCTAACAGTGTCAGAGCCCCGGGTAGCACACAGCAGAGGCAAGAACATGGGGACATATACTGTAGTCGATGTGCTCATATTTCAAAGCACTGCACAGAAATTGTTGGTATTTGCATAAACCTATAGTACAATGTGGATAAATATCACATTGCTTGGTGAGGTGATAGTGTCTCTGTGAGTGTGTTTTGCTATATCAGTGAGTACAAAGTCGACTCCTGCATATGCGAGAGGATGTTAAATTCATGATGTAAATTTTCTTTTGCCCTAGGAGACAACCAGCATGTACCAACTGTTGCTACAATCCATTGAGTCTGGAGAAGATGCAGTTTTACTAAATTGAATTGAAATGTGGGCATAAATTACCAGAAATAAGGACAATATTCCTATTCTGTGTGCAGTGTTCCAGACAGTAAAGATGTATAAGTACATAACAATGAGACTGTATGAATCAGAATCAGAATCAGAATCAGAAATACTTTAACAATCTCAGGGGGAAATTATTTTTTGTTACAATACTCCAGTATACAAACAAACGAAAACAACATATGTAAACACGTAACCATCTATTAAGAACAAAAAAAATATATATATAAACTATATATATATTAAAGGTCCAATGGTGCTGCAGGCAGATGTTGGTTTGCAGAGGGAGGGATGGACAGGACAACGATGCTGACATGCGGGATCTCTCTCAGCAGATAGTATGGTCATTCAATCCAAACTCTTGTTTTTAAGTACGACATATTATTTTGTTGTTGTTGAAATGCAGTTCTTTTCTTACTGTCGATGTCACAAGCCTATATCTTGCCCTATTTTATCACACATATTCTGGTTTATTTTCTCCAGGCAATTTCATCTTTAATAAACATACACACTTCTTTGCAAAAGCTAATTCCCACTGAAATGATGAGAGCAAAAGCTCTGTTGAGCATTCTTCCCATGGTTAAGCCACCTACCGCAGCTAAAGGAGACTTAGCCCTACCCCTCTTGCAACGCACCGGGCTGCTCTTATCGCCCCACCACGAGGCCGTAAAGGGGTAATAGGATTGTGGCTCACAGAGAAAGTGCCATGCTCACCAAGCAGGGGAGGGCTGAGGCACAAGTGTGAAGGGCCTCTGCGGCTGTCCAGCATCATGAAAGCAGAGAGAAGCAGTTGGGGAGGATGCGTTCTCATCTCTCCATAAATAACCCTGCTAAATTGCAGGCTTTGGAGGGTCAGTGGGACACTGCTCTACCAGTGTATATCTGGAGGCCCGGACATAACCTGTAATCCTGCATCCCAGGAAACGAACAGCACAGCAGTTACGGCAAAATGTCTTCTCTGCAAAATGGAAGTCTGGGTGTTTACGAGCTCGGAGAGAGCGAGACAGAGGAAGAAAGAAGAGAGAGTGAGAGAGAGTCAAGGCAGGGTGGGGGTAATTTTATAGTTTGTAGTCAGTGTCTGAGTGGTAGACTCCTTCCTTGGCTGGCTGGGTCCCAGCACCAGCACAGCATTCACTTTGTACTCGAAGGAGGAAGATGAAAGCAGTACTGGGTCAAATAGGGATGGAGGGGGGGAGGGGGATGCAGAGGGGCTTTATTTGACAGACAGTCAGATCACTTTGGTTTCGGATGCCAGCTGGATGTGACTGTTACCATTCAGCAAGAACTCTCGGTTGAGCAAGTATTCAAAGATTAAATCCTGACTTTAAAAGATGCACTGATTCTCTGTGATGATTTGAAATCAGGATCCTTGGGCACCAAAGTGAAACGATGTTTTTTTCTGTTTGCCCTTCCACAGTGTGTTCAGTGCTGCAGGGAAAACCATTCTGCCTCTCGGCAGTTAGGTGAGTGGGTGTGTGTTTTAGTTACATCAGCGCCCTGGAGCTCATGGGAAGGGCAGTGAAAGGCACTGCAGGTGGTGGAAAACTGAGATGGTAGTGCCCATTGTTTTGATAAAATATGAGTGGCCCAAGGCAGTGAGCAGTGGACGGGCGGCTGCAGGGAAGATTTAGGGTTATTATTGCGATATAGGCATTGTGAAACACTCCAAGACGCACACAGGCATGGGCTTGATATCTGTATCAGATTAGTGAGATATGAGTCATCCCCTCTAGGACTGATTATTTTATCTGGGAGGACCATAAAGCACGCAACACGTAAAGACAGCATAGAGCACAGTAAAAAAAATAAAAAAAAAATAAATAAATATATATATATATATATAGAGAGAGAGAGAGAGTGAGAGAGAGCCTACACTAAGATTAAAGGTGCAACATATTGAATTTTTTATACAATTACTAGAGAGAAATGATATTTGTTCACTCTGCCTTTCTGTACCAGATAAGGATGATGAGATTGGAATGGAAATGATTGGCAATTTGCAAACACAGGCCTGTATTAGAATAGACTTGGGCACACAACTAAGCGAGTTTTTGATTATGTTGAAGTGCCCTCACATCTGCATGCAGTAATACAGCATCGCCTGTCTTATTTAGTTTGATTGATGGTACTGTTTACCGCTCACACTCCCATCAGAACAGTTTCATTCATTTCACACATGCTGAATCATAGCAGTCCATTTGCTGATGCTAAGAAAGCTAAAATCGATGTCCGGCTATTCCTGTCCTCTCGGATAAAAATACCTTTTTGGTTTTTCTGGACGAGTGTACAAAACTTATTTCTCTCACATAGTGGCTGACTAAACAGGATTTAGAAAATTCAGAAAGAAATGGAGAGAGCCAAAGGGTTTGTCATAGTAAGCTGAAGGGTTCAACAGTGTGGGTGACCAGGTTTGCAGAGCTGCAGAAACAGCTGGAAGCCGCAGCAATGAAAGATCACGGGAATCTGCCCTGGAGAAATTCAGCTCCAACTGAAATACTGTCTTCACATCAACACAGTCATTTTCACTGCTGACTAACATGTTACACATCTTCAGAGATGTTTGTCAGCTAAATACTATAAGCTACATTTTAAAGTGACTAAATCCAGAATCCCAAGAAGGAACTGAACTAAGATATCTATGACCAGAATAAACTCCAACGTCTCTCTTTCCTTCCACTGTAGAGCAATTTGGTACATTTCTTGGGAAATTTGAACTACTGCCCTGCTACACCTGCCCACGAGCCATCACTACGGATCTCATAACCTGGAGCTGGCTTCTAATCATTTTTTGCCTTTTGATAACTACTTGCTTGTTATATCCCTCTGGTCTGACTGCTTTCGCGATGCTGAGTCTTTATTTTTGACCTATTGGACAACACCTGCTGTGCTTAGTGAGTCTGATTTTGGGTGTTACATTGGTGAACCAGTGTGAGAAAACCATTAGACAATTCCACACTGGTAGGAATGTTTCCATTTTTAGTTCGACTAAATCCAGAATGTTTAAAAAACAACAACAATATATATATTTCAGATTTTTGTTGGCCTTTTTGAGCTTTATTTGACAGAGACAGCATGAAGAGTGACAGGAATGTGGGGAGAGAGAGATGGGAAATGGCATGCAGGACAAAGCCACAAGTCAGATTCGACTTTAGCAAGGACTGACACCCCCAACAACAATATTTTAAGAAATAAACATTGACTTATTTAAGAAACATTCACTACTGTCATTACTGTCAAATTTGAAATACTGTTTTTGAAAAAAAAAAAAGATCTCCGTCATCCAAATTCTCTTTTTCATTTTAATTACGGTTCCACTGCTCTGCAAATTATTATTTCAATGGCTTTTACGTTCGTTATGTGTGGCACATCAACATGATGGAAATTCATTTTTCATCATTCGAAAGGCAACATAATTTTATCATCAAATTAGAGCTGTGCATGAAACTGGAATCAATCTCAAAATGCACATGCATGAAATAATATATTTATGGCAAAACAAGGTTGTCAGCCAATGTCATGTGCATCACAAAGGACACAGCTTCCGTGTCCTCTTGGTTTGCTGTATTCTAATTTATTTCTTGACAGGCTTGATGAGATAAAGTGACAAGTGGTAGGGCATGGTTGTCAGGAGGGGACAGGGTCTTTCTTCTGGCTGGTTTTTGGTGGCTATCAGGGCTCCTGATCTGACTGAGAGCATGACTGCCAAACTGATAGGGTCAGTACCCATCGCACTACAACAAAACCTGTTTTTGTTCTGTGACACTGATTCAGCACACATGTAGCTGCTCTTTAGTGTATACGTGTCCTAATAGAGAAAAAGGCTTTCCACTTCAGGGGATAATAAAATAAATGACACTCAAAGAGCAAGCAGAAAATGAAATGCATTACATATAAGACGTAAACTGGGGGATGGTAATCACTGTGAATTGTAGAAGAGGTAATAATAAAAGATATACCAGTGCATCTTGGTAACAATGAATGAGATGTAATCTGAGACCTTTTATCTACTAACACACGACAGGATGTCCAATACAATGCAAGAAGACAGACAAGCATCATGTTCACACATGACATGTCATATCAAGAATCTGCACTGCTACTGTTGAAAGATATAAATTCATAAAACTACAAAAGCATAGTGTGTGTTTATATTCTGTCATCATATGCTTCATTTAAATATTCAAACGTACCAAAGTACACAAGTTTTGCAGCATGAAAATTCCATTTGGTCACTTGACAACCTGAGTTTTTTTTTTGTCATAAATGAATTCAGCTTTCTTTGCACAAAAATCTTCTCGGCTATTATGTATGTATAAATTCTCTCTTCTCATTTATGTCTCCCAACTTGTCACATGAAAGCCTGTTATCTCTGCCTCTTCTAAAGTTTCTACTGTCTAATGTCTGTATGATCTACTGGTCTGATCCGCGGGGTTACAGTAGGACTTTGATATCCTCTGTATAATCAGATATTTCCGATTGTGATGTTTCCGCATATTATATTCGTTCTCCTCTTCCGTATTCTGGTTTTAGTTCCTCGCCTCCCTCTAGTTCTCTTTTCTCTCTCGTGTGCAAGAAGTAAACATACTGTACTTTGTCACTGGGTGAGCTTATGCTTCAAGACACACAATCCTGTTAGGAATTGGCACAGCTACGTCCATTTGATGCCAGTCAAAATATTACAGTCTGTTCACCAATATAATAAGCAATGGCCATAACACAACCAATAATGAGGCTTGTTTATAAGTGTGCCTGGTGTAGTATGTATTGGAACAATGCCACATTTGTTTTCTTTTCGTTTTTTTTACGCTTCTGTGTGTGTGTGTGTGTGTGTGTGTGTGTGTGTGTGTGTGTGTGTGTGTGTGTGTGTGTGTGTGTGTGAACAATGCCCCATTTTTTTTTTTTTTTTTTTTTTTTTCGCTTCTGTGTGTGTGTGTGTTTGTGTGTGTGTGTGTGTGTGTGTGTGTGTGTGTGTGTGTGTGTGTTTGTGCTCGCGCATAGCTGTTCCTGTTTGAACCTCAGCAGCAAGACACGGATGCTATCGTGTCAAAATGATAGGCTTTACTAATACGAGCCAACAGTCCGATCAGGATTCAGCAGGTGTTCTGCATAGAGGAGACTGACGTCTGCTTGGGACTATCCATCAGAGCTAAATGGCAGATGGTCCTCTCTGTGGCCAGGCAGGAAGTGCACTAACACAATCGCTGGAGGAACACAGGGAGCACTCTACCTGCTGATAATCCACTTACGCACAGACAAAGCTGCTTTAATCTGCCCTCTCCTTCCCTGCACACCCCCACAGCACACGACAAGGCCAGGCTCCATGTGCTAGAGCATCACCATTGATCCACCGCACACGTACACAGACTGAACATTAACAGGCCATGTTATAATGAATCCTTAATCACTCTCAAATATGACAGGAGGATCACAGACAAAGAATATAAAAATAACCAGAAGTTTTCCTGCTGTTTAGTTTTTTTTTCTACAAGTGCTATGAAAGTAGTAATGTAGAGGAACTGATGGCAGAGACATTACAACATTATTGACGACAAAGAGTCAATAACAATGGAACTAATTAAATTAATATAAATTGTCCATGTGCGGTATACAAGCACTTGCAATAAACACTGCAGTTCAGTCGAGAATTATTCACAAGGTTCCACCTATCATCACAAAGGTTGCGTATTAGCAACCTTCAAGTACCATTGCTACTAGAATAACACTTGTGCTCAAGTGGCCCATACAGTATCATATCCTCGGACTATGGCCACTCGATCTGTGAAAGCATGACTGAGATAAAATAATCTTAGTTCATTATTTATAGCCACAGAAAAGAAAAGAGTTATGTTGTATACTTTCCCGTAAACATTGGAAAATGTAAAGGTTGTTTACTTACTTTTTTATGTACTAACCAAATGAAAAATTAAATATTGTTTGGACCTTTTAATGAGTATAGATTCAAATTTTGTTTTCTGATGCTCATTAACAAAGCCAGTCATAGAGCTGGACTCTGAACCCGCATTAGACCAGGGCCTGTAAGTCCCACAGGGAGTCATTAGATAAGAACACAAAGTTTGATCGAGATCTTTTGTTGTTCCCACTTAATGGGATTCATTATAAACAACATAGACTTACTCAGGCTGAGCAGAAGGGTGTTATGTTTATCATTCTGGCATCAGAAAGGTCTGCTGCGCTGAAACTCTGCCCAGATCAAAACAGATTTATAGCAGGTTTCACTATTTTTGTATCCCAGGGTGCAGAGCTGTTCTTGCTTATGAACTCATCTGTTTAACAGTTTGAATAACGAGTTGTCCTCTTTTCTCAAAGCATGAGCACTGAAGCTCTACAGGGAGGAGGTGTCAGAGCGGAATAAGAGGGAGAGAAGGGATGAACAATTAGTGTCGAGTGGTGGAACAGTTCCACGATGAGGCAAAGGCGAAGCAGCGGGAGGGGGGCCATGAAAGAGGCCAGGTGCAATATCGCATCCTTCCTGTCAAGAGGGCTTAAAAGGGGAGCAGAGGAAGAGCGTTTAGCTCCGAGCGACGCATGAGGAATGCTGACCACAGGTTGAAAGAATCGACTATTCAGAGTGCGTCTCTTCCATGTGCCCTATCGGGTCGGGGAGGTATCTGCCAAGTAAAAACTGTTGCCAACGTCTTCTGAGGTGCCTGGAATACCGACAAGGAAAATCAGGTCTGGAGGATGAGAGCTGACCTTGATCGCAACAACTGTGATACTCTGCTTAGACTGCATGCTATTCAAAAGAAGCACAAGGCACCATGAATTTGCCACACTTTTCCTTTAGTGCTTAATATCATGAGGAAGGAGCATTTTCTCCTTTTAACTGTACAGGCAGAACAATACAACAAGGAACAAGAACATCTTGAATCAGAACTCAGAAAATGAATGAATTTACTTATTCACATCACACACCTTTTCTTCTGTACTGATCTCTATGCAGTAGTTGCTTTTCTGTGTGACCACTGCTCTTTTATTTGTGCTGCATTTTCCAAAAATCAATACAAATCACATTTCTAGTATGTCAGCAGATATGCTATAAATGCGTTTTCATGCCACTCAATTGATGAGGAATTTCAAGTGCTGCTGATGTTCTACTACATCTCTGCTCCTGCTTCCTATTTGTGTAAAATATACAAAGAGTATTGCCTGAATATATTTAAAACTAACAGACGAAGATGAAGAAGATGTGGGTGGTGGTAACAGCATACAATAGGCATGGATAAAAGGCTTTTTACAGCTGTCCACATCTGGAGATTATGTGTATATTTATATATTGTAAAAGAGTGATGTGTCCTCATTCAACTCCTTGACTACATTCCAAGAATGTGACACATTCCAACTTCTGTGCTGAAACCAAGGTCTGGGAAAGCAGAAAGACATAAACAGGCCAAACGCCACAAAGAAAAATTAATTGCTATCCCTATAGGCCTGCTGTCAGAACTGTCAGACAGTGACAGCTTTAAGATGGCAGTTCTGAATGTTGGAGCACTTGCTAATAAGACTTTTTTTATCAATGGTATTATGTCTGAACACAATCTGGATTTTATGTTCCTGACCAAAGCATGGCTTGGACCTGATGGTGCGACTGTGTTAAATGAAATATGTCCTCCAGATTACACATATTTGTATTCAATCAGGGAGGGAAAGAAAGGTGTTGGACTAGCTTCTATTTAGTAAAAACACAAGTTGCAAAAACATAGACCTTGGAAAATCTACTGCTTTTCAGTATCTTGCAATTGAAACAATGTGCAAAGAATTCTCCTGCTGAACATTTATCGCCCACCTAACCACAATACAACCTTCGTACCTAAATTCTCTGAACTGCTTTCAATTTACACTGAAAGCTCTGACCATATAATAATATATAATAAAACACCAGACACAGAAGCAGGGGATTTTATGAAAATCCTGCTTTTATTTTACTCAGCTCAGCATGTTGCAGTGCCCACACACAAGGACACAAGGACATATTCTTGATCTTGTGATTTCTTACGTCCTTTACACAGCACAAAGTGAAGTTGCTGAAATTACAACATCTGATCATAGCTCCCTATGTGTTACTACTATTTTACCCACTCAGAAAACAGTGTTTTAATAACTAATAAGGCAGCCTTTTCTGAGATGGTCCTGAGAAAACATTGGGATTATACAGAAATACAAACATACTTTTGTTTTTGCTCCCATTTTTCATGGGATGCACACAAACGTGGAAGTGATGTGGGAATGAATCTATGCACATAAAAGGGTTATTTCTCTCAAATCTTATTCATAAATTTGTTAAAGTTTGTGTTAGCATGAGCATTTCTCCTTTGCCAAGATAATCCACCCACCTGACAGGTGTGGCACATAAAGATACTGATTAACAGCATGACTATAACCCAGGCGTGGCTTGGACTGGTCACAATAAAAGGCTCTTATCTTGAAAAAAGACAGTTATTAAGCACTGAACTATGACTATTTCACGCAGTGATACCGATACCATTTACCCCCACCCCAAGTGGGCAAAGTCACAGCCCGCCACCCTGTTTGGCTAGTACTTCCTGCCTGCATTGGAATATAAAGATAAGCCAATTAGAGGCAGAGCAAGGCGGGTCATGGCTTCTCTGTGAAAAAAATACTCTTATCTAAAGCCCGATGTGAAGTAGCCATAGTTCAGTGCATAATAAAGGTATTTTTTCAAGATAAAACTGAACTGGATAAAGCATGACAGGGTTACTGTCAGACCCTGCTCACTGCCCTGCCAGAGACATCAATTAGCGAACTTCAACTCGTACAAAAGAAGCAGCAATTAAAAGAAGAGAACATATTATTCCAGTGCTCGGCTCACTACTGACATCCTATAGGATCGATTTTTAAGTTAGGTCATTGGCTTTTAAAGCTCTTAAAGGGAAACTTCAGTATTTTTTTTAACCTGACATTATTTTCCTGTGTTTTTGTGTCCAAGTGACAAATGGGGCCAACAAGTATTGAGCAGCAAAACGGGTTACAAACTAATCCTTGTAGGGAATTGTGCATCATCAAAGTATGCCCTTTAAAAGTGCTTGTTCTTACCACTGCTTGACTCAGATTGTTTTTATAACTTTTCTCTGCCTACTGAACTAGGAAATTCCAATTATTCTATGACTAAAAAATGTATTCATTTAAAAAATATATATTTTAAAAAAGCACTTTGACAGTTGAGCAGGAAACCTGACCAGTCTTAGCACTGGTACAGCATTTCCCATTTCTCAAAAACTGCACATGGGAAATCTCTCTCCTATCCACTCTGTCATGGCCATGAGTCCAAGTAAGGGCTAAAACTTAACGTTTCTTAATTTCTAAATGCCTGTCTCTTAAGTGCAACCCAATCTCCTTTCAGTGGTGATTACCATGGGAGCTTGTCAGACTGGTTAATTGGTTCTATTTGTAGACTTTTTTTTTCCTGAAAGGGCTTCCTGTTTTTCGCCAAGACCCGCAGGTGTCAAAAGAATAACACTGCAGCCCCTTGATGCTAGGAGGACCACTTCAAATTACTCTCATTAGGGCAATTCAAATCTAAGGACACTTACACAATTATGTACTATTAAAGAACTCAAAAAGTTTGAGGTTGGTTTAAAGAGACCAAGTTAAAAATGTGGCCAATGTAGAGTTTTAATTGTACTCTCCATCAGGAAAAGATTTAACTTGCCCCTTGAATGACAAAGAAGCAATTTTGCTTTTTAATCACCAATGTTCTTTAAAATGTCATTGGTACATTTTTTTCTGATCTGAAAGAGACCACATGATGTCCTTACTTGGTCCTTTTTTTGTAAAGTCCCTGCTGGGAATCCATGGTGTTTGTCTATCATCGATTAGAAGGTCTGTTAACAACACTCACCAACATCTCAATTCTCTTGTGAGATAAGTGCCAGGTTCAATAACCACCCTCTGCTCTCATAGCGAGAGTGTCTTTGCTTGTCACAAGTATGCAAAGCGTTGTCTTTCAGTCTTCATTGACATTTTTGTTCCAAAGTCAATATCAGACACTTATTCACTCAGTCCCTAGTACAGGTCTAGTGGGTAAAAAAAATAAAAGCAAGGACACAACATTCTTTAAAAGTTTTGTCTTTCAAGGCAGCTGAACAGTTGTCGTCATTTCTAAAAAAGATTTTATTTCCTAACAATCTAGGACGAAAAATAAAAAATACTGGTACATTCTACAAAAGAAATGTCACTTTCATGGCACTTGACAACTGCAGAAATAACAACAACAGACTGACAGATTAGTGGTGCCAAGTGAGAAAGTGTACTAACTCACATAGCTGCTTATCCTCAGACAGACTCTGTACTCCTATTGATCAGTTTGAGGAACCTAACCAGTTCACTGATAGGGACTGACAAGGCAGAGGACATGTTCTCATATAAGACACAGAAGGTCACTTGACTTTAGCTGTAATGTATCTCATTAGTCTACTATTTTGGAGAATAAATGTACTGTTTGTGTCGCCTCCAGGCGGCCCTGTTTGTCCTTGAAGGACATTCTCCTTGTATTGTTTTAAAAGGGACAACACACTGAAACTTTTAGTTAGGATGGATCAACTGTGGCCTATTAATACTCTAAGCAGGCCATTCAGGACCACACTGACTTGAAGTAAGAGAAAAAAATCAAAGCATGGCTTTTTTGACAGCTGGCTTCTCGTTTTGAGGAAAAGCCTTGTGGATCTAAACCTTTAAGAATGCTTTTGTCTGAGAAAGTAGGACATGGTTTGGACATAATGAGCAAAAGAGAAGATGTGTAAAGCCCAGTTATGCAATTGTAGTGACTGAGTGCATAGAGAGTGCACTTTGTTTCCTCTGCAGGTAGAGCAAATGCCTTTTAACAATAAATGAACTGTTACTCTGGTGTGTGCCTCAAGGGCATACTATAAGTATTAAGGGCTGATGTGAATCACTGACATACATCGTCCTGTACAGTACATAAAGGTAAATCAAACTGCATTGTCAATCAAAAACAGCTTGTGTTTGTCTATGATTCCGCCATAAATGGCAAATATGCACAACTCAACACTGCTTGGTACTGGAATAAATAAGCAGTACAACATAAGAGACACATTTTTTTTCAGCAGCGATTGAGGTGTCCGCAGATGTTCTTCAGGGCTCTCTAATGAATAAATGGCCGGGCAAATGCTGCCTGACTTAGGAACATGCTGCTACCCGGCTCCGGAGTTAAAAGCCCAAAGTGAGATTAATCACTGCTGCTGAGGGGGATGATATTCTTTGTTTCTGTTAATTTATGGTCTCTTTACAATCAAGACCTCAAACCAACATCACGCCTTTCACATACTGCACATACTCTGCCACTAATCATCAACAGCTCCTTAGGCACCTCTTTAGCAAAATCTCACAGTGACAACAAGATGAGTTGCACATAAACAACATATCAGGGCTAACACGTTGATGCTTTCATGAAAGTAAGGGTGCCCAAAGCTTTTATTCATTCTTTCCCTATCAATCATTTCTTTCACCCATTATGGACTTGAACAAAAATAAGGAATAAGGAAATGTTGAAGAGAGATAGAAAGATGATGCCAGCATAGTATGACATGGGCATGGAGAGAGACAGCTTTTAGTCAGGAGACTCAGCAGAGGATCAAAGTGAACAGCGACTCTTCTTAGCCAGGTCTGATCGGAGGAACAGGAACAGCTCTCCCTGCAGTCCGAACATGACTCATGGTATAGTGAATATTTCATGGCAGGTGTCACAGAGCTGACAGTAGTTCTGGCCAAAAAAGAGTGTGTTAAGAGGTAGGTGGTGGTATGTCGGGGGCATTAGAATTCATAGGGATGAGTATGCACGGTATGAACACACATTTGCACACCATAGACACATTTACCTATCTAACATAGACACAGTCTCAGACAAGTTTCTTTCCTGGCTTTATAAGACAGCTGGAACATTGAGCGGAGACTTACCCAATATATAAAAATTTCCCCATAGGCCTATTAAAGAGGTTCTCCTGAAAACATTTCTCCTCTTGAAGGCCAAGCATATAGTACAGTGTAACACACAGATATGCCATATTTATCTAGTTAATAAGGTGCTTGGTTATGTACTATTTCATCTTCACCCACACATTTTGTTTTTTCTTTAATACAAAGCTTACATAACAGCACTGCATCAAGCCAAACCATTAAATGCATTGTTGGTCTTCCAATATTTTAGAGGGCAGCATTCAGCATCGACTGCTCTGTGACAGGCTCTCATGAGAGGCCAAATCATGTAGTCTTATTATAGAGGAGACAAATCAAGTGTACCAAAACCCTCCCCTCCAGCCCTACTTTCTCAAGGTTATTTTCAAAGATAGCTCATGTCTTGGTAGAGTATGTGGGTTGGGCTTTAAGTAAGCCCTGCCACTAGAGACATGGTGTAGTAGAAGTGAAGGGGCTTCAGAGGCCACAGAGGGACAGAGGCGTAACTAATTTAAACCCCTGGGAGGCCTGCATGGGTCCTGGCTTTTGTCCCGGTGGCATAAAGTCAGGCCAGTTTAGTTCTGGGTGCGTTGTTCTTCACACACCGCATAAGGCACTGTCATCTTGTGTGTTAGCCTTATAGCACTTAAAGGTAATGAGATTTAGGCTTTCTGCATCATAAAGTATGACCGCCTTGAGAAACCCTTGAGACAATGGTGCCCGTGTTCTGCCTAGCAGCACAAAACAGACTTACATCATATCAGAATCGCCACATTCCACAGTGAAATATGATTATGTACTCTAGAGAGTCATGTTCTTTCTGTCAGTGATATTGTAGCCGTCCCACAGCACATCTCTCAACTAGCTCCACTTCCGCTTGCGGGAAGGCGTACCACTTTTACAGCTGGCTGAATTCAAGGGGATGAAACTCTGCTAACACCCTACCCACTCTGATAAGGATGTTCTTATTTACTCAATTCAGGAGCATGCCTCAGCAATATCACCTAATAAAAACAGTCACATTCTCTATATGCAACCGTATGGCACTGTGAATGTGAAAACGAACAAACTGCTGCAGCATTATATAGTATCACTTTTAATGGGAAGTCAGGCATTACTAATATTGATTTCTTTTATTTCATAGTGTAGTATAATGAGCTACCTTCAGTCAAAACTTGTCACAATGCATTACTATGTGACCACACCAAATGAAAGCTATGCTGCCTTTCAGGCACTTCTAAATGCATCGACTCTGACTATATGACAGGCTAGAAAACAAGCACACTGTGCAAACAGCTTATTTTTTTCATCTCTGCTTCTTCATCTCATGTGATCAAGATCTAATGTTTATTCTGTTTTATTCGTTTCATATATACATGTATAAGGAGCTATTTTGGGAGGAAAACAGAGATAAAGGATAGTGCTTGAGGATGAGACGTATACAGTTGTCCTGTTTCGAACATTATATCAAAAATTTATTCCTAAAAGGTGTAAACACATTAAAACAGATGGTTGCAAAATATGGAGGCAATAAGCATTTTGAGTGCATCTGTTATATAACTCTTACACAAAGAACAAAACCAAACTATACAGCATTTAGATTACAGCAGGGCAGCTCTTCACATCGACCAATCTCGCCTGAGGCTGAGATCAGGAAAGATCCAGATGGCAAGTCTTTCACATTCTTTCTCTCTACTTATCCTTCTTTGACTCCTGACTGCTGTTCAAATCTTATATTGTCTGTTTTGCTCAATAATGTTGCCACATGAACTATTATAATGCCTGTGTGAGTTAAAACGTCACTCCTCAAAGAAAAGAAAGAAACTAGCTTTGTATCTGCATCTATGTGTGCCATACTCATGGCCAATTTAATTCAAAAGCACTTTGTTAAATATATACAACAGACGATATTAATAAATACACTATATGAATGGATTGTATCTATATTTGTTCCAACTGACATATTGCACAAACTGAAAGAAGTAACAATGAAAAGACACGTTTGAGATGGAGCGTGTCTAATAGCAGCTCAGTAGTTGATATTGGTGTGTGTAGTACACTGCTGCTAGGCCTTCATGTATGCACTAAGCAGGAGTAAAGAATCTTCATCCAGGCAGGTAATTGGCTGCTGTTACATTGCCATTGGCATCCCCCTCCTTCCCGGGTTGACACATCTGTAAAGTTCATTAGAGCTGTGGAGCTCTGTGCTACACTGTATTATGAAATCTAGCCTCTTCACTTTGCAAGTTCCATTTGACTCGCCAGATTGAATTGACCTTCAGAGCTCTTTTGGGAATTCAATGGTAATGTAAATGCACTGAGATTTAAAATGTTGTGCAATTCGAACCTTCTTGAATAGAATATTTGTGTTGAACCTATTCAGAAATAGGTGCTGATGTTCATTTTTGTGTGTAAGCTTGTTGTTTATAAATATGTTAATGTTCTGGTTGAAACCCACATGTAAGAGGTTTTCGAACCCGAAGATAGCGGAGAAACGGAAGAAGATGGGAGAAAAACAATGTGTACAAAAATGCAAAATCAGTTTACAGAGAGAGACCTTGGAAAGGCAGGGAGAAGCAGTTTGTAGTGGAAGACTTACCCCAGGTGCTCAAATGCCAGATGGAGAAACAGCTGAATCAAATCCAGGGAAATAGACCCGTCATCAGCTCCAGCCTCAAAATCTTCATTAAAACCCTAACCAAAGTGAGACAGACAAAGTGAGGAAGAAGGGTAGATGTAAATGCTAAATCTCATGAAAAGGCTAATTAAAATTGAAAGTGGTTTCATGGCTAACTGATTTGACTCAGAAATTCAAGGCTTAATAGATTAAATCACAGAATTATGTGCATGCCAACCTTTCTATTAATTACTGATTTTAGAATATATTAATTATACAACCACAGTCTATGCGTGTGCAGTAATTCGAGGAAAAGGGATGAGTGCTCTTTATTATCTTCATTATGGAAGTTAGAATATTATTCAGTAAATGCATTCTTTAATGAATTACAGTATGTATATCATATTAGGAGAACTTGTCACACTAGATTCCCTCTAGCCTCATCATCTGCATTCTCACAGAGGTGGAAGTAATTTGCCTATGAGAGTGAGAGAGTTCTATTTTAATCATATTAAATTTGCACGCCAAGTAACTCCACTGTTTGTCATTGGGTATGTGATAGTCTGAATTATCATCATGTTGTTATTTAGCTCTAGTTGTAGTTAGACATCAAACGATTTACTGCAGTTTCTGAGCATCCCGTTCTCCTGTTCTCAGGATGCTCACTGTGATTATCATTACCACAGAGGTGATGCAAAAGGTATGTAATGCAGACAAGGACTAATAAATACTGTATATTATGACACATATACGGTTACCGAAAAACAAAAAAGTAGGACACAAAATAGAAATAAAATTAAATGAGAATGAAAAATCCAACTACAAAGTGGTTACAGCAGAGCTGGTATAGCAACTAATGAGGCAAGGATAGTAAATGTTATTATCATAATTATTATTTATCTTTGTAATGAAGGTTGTTTTCATTACTTACTTTTGTAGCAATAGGAATTTAGTATCACAATGGGTTAAATATATTAAAGAATGAGGCACAAAAAAAAGTAATGAATGTTTTATTGGAATTGTGATGTGACTGTGCAGTATTATAAATGAAATGTGTGTATGCGTGCAAGTCATACACCTGTTGTCTTTTCTCCGGGGTGTTCGGGTGAAAATAGTCCCCAGGCTAGCTCAGCACTATTGAAAGGTTTCGGACCATACCATGAGTTAATTGGTGTAGGGGGGAGTTCTTGGGAGTTTGATAGTCCTTGGTAATGTTCAGCACAGTTAGAACATACAAACTGACTGATAATATAGTATAGTGTAAATGTATTTTAAGGTTTTGTGTGATGTTTTGTTCGGTTGGTATGTAATGGTAGGGTCAGATTCCCCCATACTGTGTCAGGGCCTAGGGTGGTATTAGCAGCAGGTTATATACTGTGAGGCTGCCAGTTCCACCACAAGCTGCTCCTGGTAGGACCACTTGTGCTTGCGTTCCACAGTATATTTTTTTTAAGTTTGTATGTCAATGTGTCAATGTTGGTGAAATAAACACCGGGTTGGTTTGCACACAACCTCTGCCTCAAGCCTCCTGCTCTTGGATCCAGACGCTACACGGCCATCCTAATAATCTTATTTCTATATGGTTGAAATTCTTTAACTGATTGCTTTGGGCTAAAATGGTGTATTGTTTCATGCATTTTAAATCACTATTACATAACATGTGGTTACACTCCACACACTAATAATGACCAAGATGAATTGACTGGATATGTTTGGAATATATTTTGCACTTGCACTCACAGTCCTTCAACTCAGTCATTAACATTCATCTAAACTCTGTCTAATAGATTCACTGAATCACATTTACACCCAATAATGGTATGTGTGAAAATACTCTTTTCACATGGGTGCTGCACTCTTTCCTATCTAAAATGTAATGTCTGATTTTTTTTCCCGTCATAGTGTTTTGTTCTAGCATATTCCAAGCTGGCCACTCAGTAATTTTAGTTCATGGAGTTTTAATTGGAAACAAACCATATTTTTTGACAAGTACTTTTGTAGTATACATTTTGAATCAGGGGACTAAGATGCCTACCAAGGACAAGCAACACTGCCTTGAACGTGCCCAATTATGTACTGTATGATAGTTACTTGGCCCAAAACACTTCCCTGAATCTGTCCTGTCTCTTTATATCACTCCCTAATTTAAGCTAAATTACATGCAACAGGGCACTGGGAAATCATTTTACTTGCGGCTGTTGAAGCACAACAATGGAGTGTAATGACACATGGCCAAGGCTAAGGTATGAGGTGACACAGTGTGTGTGTCAGCTGTCCACACCCTCTACAGTTGGCAGAAATGTGTATTATGTTGTCCCATGATCATGGCATGTGTGTGGGGCGACCGTGGCTCAGTGGTAGAGTGGGTCGTCCAGTGACCTTGGGGTTATTGGACGGTTCGATCCCACTCTCGCTGCTCAAAAAACATTGCCACGGCCGAGGTGCCCTTGAGCAAGGCACCGTACCCCCCCTCCCCCAACCATCTGCTCCCTGGGCACTGTGAATTGATGCCCACCGCTCCAGTGAATCTGGCATCTGTCAATTTGAGTGTGTGATCCTGTGCATGTGTGTGTTCCAACAGGTGCCAGCCTGGATGGGTTAAATGCAGAGAAGTAATTTCACGTTCAGCGTGATCAATAAAGTTTCTAAAATTAAAAAATAAATAAATAAATTGGGAATAAAGTTTCTAAAATTAAAAAATAAATAAATAAATTGGGTAAATACAGTGCTAGAACCAATAAATAAGTCTCAGTAGCAGCTTCTTCGGCAATAGCCCATACATATGATATTATTACAACAGAAAAGATAAAGGAAAATAGATAAATGGGCTAACATAATGAATGCTGATGCTACCCATGCACAGCACATGAGCTCATTGCACTCAGCATAGCATCTATACCATGGAGCATTAAGGCTATTTTGACAGATCAAGGTGGTCCAACACCTCATTTTATAAGTCCACCATTTCTCATTTGTATATCTTTAGGTGGTGTTTTAGGGCCCAAAAGATATTTCAGCCATTTTGTTCCTTGTTCCCTGTTTACATGGACAGTTTCCCTGAACACTTCTAAGCTCATTATTCCTACCTGGCCCCAGAACATAAACCAGAATACTTCCAGAATATTTTTGCTTTCTTGCAGATGTCTGTATTTCAATGAATGCAGACATTTGTAATACTAGTATAACTAGTGTAGGTCCAAATGTAACCATACATGCTACAGCCATAATGACATGCGTCTGTGTTTTTTTTACCATAGGAGTAGACTTCTAAGGGGCCATGTTTGATGTCAGTCTGTAAACCTAACAACTTATCCCATTACAAGTGTGTGTGGGATAGTTTTAAAGGAGACATTACATACCATCCCTGAAAGTCTGTCCCAGTCTGGATCCATCACTGCTATGTCAGGGCCTGCACAGCCCCACTCAGGGACCTCTAACTTGTTCTATTGCCTTCTTGATTGCCATGGGAGATTAGCTGACCTCAGGACCTAAGAGGAGCTAGTATTACTCACCTTGACCATGCACTCTCTGCTCTGCAGGTTTCCAATCAGAACTGGCGCCAAGCTCCCATTCCCCAGCAACCACACTTGGAGGTCATGGTTTTCTAAAACATCTGCTTGTGACAAATAGCTACTGGAGGGTTGGCCCACAGAGACAAGCTGAGAGGGCCTGTGTGATTGAGAGAGGGAGTAAAGGTACTGTATGTGAACAGGCCAGGCCTATAGTGTGCAGAAACCCCTAGGCACGGGAATAGCCCCCGCAGGCAGCCCTTCTGCAAAAGGCTAAGAGAGAAGACGATGCTTAAAGAATATCACACGAGGCGGCATGTCATTCCCCCTCTCTCTCTCCCCACATTCCTGTCATTCTTCAGCAGTCTCTGTCAAAAATAAAAATAAAAAATAAAATGGAAATAAAAAGCTTGAAAAGGCCAAAAAAATTATCTTTAAAAAAAGAATATCTGAGCAGTCTTCACAAATAGGGTAAAAGGAAAAAAGAAAACCCAGGATGATACCTTTTTTTTTTTTAATTGCTATGATCATCTAATTTGGGAGATTTAGGCACTAGGCATAATTTTAATATCATCAACAAACATTAAATATCTTGTCTACGGTACATCCTCCTTATCCTCTTTGATCATACATGCATCACATGCTTACTCTTGAGAATTTCTGGTATAGTCCTTTCTGATTACCATCTTAGAGTCTGTGTCTGTGTCTTACCTTCAGTTCACCTCATAACTTTCAGAAAACACCCCTACAGAAGGAAGCAGAGAGAAAACCAAAGGGTAGAGAGGGAGTTTAAACATGTTTTAAACATGAGGTGGTTTTGTTGCCTGTATTTTGCTCACAGCCATAATTAAATTCTTAATTAGTGAGCCCTCTGGAAGAAATATGTGAAGATGCAATTCAATTTAGAGCTCTAACTCATTAGGCCAACAGTAAAGGAGAACAGAGAGGGTGAAGAGGCAGTGTAGAGGTAAGGAGGCAAACCGAGCGGCAACAAATGAACACATTGTTTTAACTTGAATTCGCTGTGTTAATGCAACTCCTGCAAATATATCTCTAGCCACTATATCCTGATGAGGATCTCTGTGAACCACTGACAATGCCTGCAGTGGTAGTAGTAATGGAATGGAAATAACACACAAGTATAAAAGTATTTTTTATAAAAAAGACTGCTTCTACTCTTTACTTGTGTGTTACTGTATTTACATGTATACCTTTATTATAACTCTAAATGTGGGGATTGTAGAGGGGGGAGCACGCATAAAGAGCCAAGTTGTCAGCTGCATGGAAGAAAAATAAGCATCACCTGTCTTTCGACTATAGTGCAAGGATGATGGAGTAAAACCCAGAACTAGAGGTAGCTTCCAGCAACAATCCTTGGCCACATCTGGTCATACTTCTTAATACCAAAATCTAAAAAAAGACAAGAGTTACCTGATGAAGGCTTCCTGTGCCTTCCAAAAAAACACTGGGGTCTTTTAAAACCTTCTCTTCTAACGTCCATAAGGACATTTCAGTAAGTTGCACATACTGTAGGTGAAATTGTAGCTATCATTCGCTATTTTCATTTTCATATGTAATGTTGATCTTTATTGTCCCAAGGGGGAAACTGGACCTACAGCCTTGTAAAAACAGAAGCACATGAAGTGAAATGATGAAATACATGAATACATCAAGTGACAATAGAAAGCTGAGAGAATGTTTATCCATTGTTAAAACCATCATCATCAGCCCCAGTAGATAAATGGGAATCATCTGAGTCACTGTGAGCATGTAACAGTTTGGTGGCCTGAGAAACAAAGGATTTATTCAGCCTCTTAGATCTGGCCTTTGGTAGTCTACACCTCTATCTGGAAGGCAGGAGCTAGAAGTTGCTCTCTTACAAAAGAAGTCAGATCAGGAAGTTTCAGTTTTTAGGCATGTACAGCAGTATTCTGAAGTCTACTTATACAGTATAGCTTTAGTTTTGGGGACATTCAATTTTAAAAAACAGTTTTCACACCACTGAACAAAATCGTCAACCAGTGGGCCAAGAGCAGGATCATTCCCCTGTAACAGACTCACTATGACATAGACGTCAACGTCATTGTCAGTTTATTTCTTATGCCACTGCACCCTTTTATTGTCTGAACCAAGAATATGTCATGTCATTACAGTGCTGAATGGATCGGCCTCTTGCTGTGTACCAGACCAATTCTGGTGTGCTTGGGTATGAACTTCACAGACTGAGAACACGTTTAAGTTATCAGAAAACTAACTTGAGGCAAAAAGTCTCAAAAAGTCCTGCACTTAGAAATTATTCATCACTTTTACCCTGTCATACATGTCTTATGATCCAGATCATTTCTTTCCTTAACGCTCGGAGTTAACCATGCCGTCCTCTACCAGGAAACCATCAAGCACTACCCAGAGGCTGGCCTGATACCTTTAACTCATCGAAGTGGGAAATAGAGAATCCATTTTTTAATATGTCTGCTGGGGTCTTCAGTCATGCCTGGCCTCTCTCTGTGCCTCTTTGGCCTACCCCAGAACAGCTGTGACATAGCTGTGAGGCTCTGAGGAGGAGTGTGAATTTGCCACAGCCCTTTGATGTGTCAGCAGTGCGTTGGCGGCACACCTCTGTGCAATATTGAAATGTGATGCAATGACGATAGGTAAGGGTGAAGAACTGCCAGGGGGCTAATTGAGCATGCTCTGCCCTGCACGGTATTTCTTGCCTCTGGGTCCTCAATTCACCCCTTGAAATTGCAGATTTGTTGTGTTTGTGTATGTGGAGGTGTATGTAGGTGTGAGAGTGTGCGTTTTAGTGCTTTTGTGCAGACGCATGCAAAAAACTATAAATAAGTGTATGTTTACACGTGTGTCAGTTTAAGGGTGTGAGTTCAAGCGCAGTGAACAAAACAATAACTCTGACTGTTCTTTTGACCTTTTTTCCTTTTAAAAATAAAAAAAATATATATATAAAAATAGATGGATGCATTTATTTTGAAAAATCCTCACTCCAGTCAGAATGCCTGACTCCATGAACTGCTGGTGAGCTAGAGGGTCAACTCCCAGGTGATCCAGTGAACACGGAAGGCAAGCTGACAAATTTACTCATGGTCCGACCTTCGCGGGCACTGCAGAACTCTGCTGATCTGGAAGTAAGCAGCTGGCATCCTGGGAGAACAGAGGCCTCATGGCCGGTGGAGTGGAGCTGAGAGTGAGGGGGATGATTGTGCAGTCAGATCAGCTCTGCGGAGGCGAGGGTTTAGAGGCTTTAACGTGTACGCAGCACATGTAATCCCCAAGCCCCAGGGTAGGACTGCCAGTAGGATTCTCAGCAACGCTGCCATTCTAACAAGGACTGAGAAAAGAAATTTATCATAGTTATATTCACTTATTCAATTCTTCATATTCAGTGCACCAGTCTTCTTCTTACTCTGACGGTACAACAGACTCAGAGTTGTGATGTTTATCTTTTAGATTTATCATAAAATACCCCTGGAGGCACAGTTTGTGTGCGCGCATCTTAAGCTATGACCGGGTTTGCTTTGCTTCATCAAACAAAATCAGCAGATTTAATGAGTGCGTGTGGATATCCTGCTACTGTAAAACCACAGTGTTCCACTCTGCACAATAACCTCATCATCTAATCAACTTATCAGACTCACTATTCATCATGGGTACTGAATTACCAATTCTTCATTTCTTCAACAAAGAAACTCTGATCTCCAGAACAAGAAGACAAGGACACTGTGCTTATTGAAGTTTACTGCGTTCTGTGTTCTCCGCCTCTTCTTTCTCTTGAATCTACCCTTCCTTTCCCTTGGTTCACACCTCCCAGAGGGAGGGCGAGGAAACCACGCATCAGCACTGCCGCATTGTGTAGGAAAAAAGCAGACGGAAAAGGACTCCTTGCAGAAAATTGCTGTCTTGTAACACATAAGCACGGTAAAAGTCTGTCATTATTTTGTGAAGAATATTTAATGAAAAATCACATATATAACAAATCTGTTACTTATTTGCTTTGTTAAACTTTGTGTTAAGAAATATCAGCATTAGGAGATGGATACAGTCACAACCAACAATCAACATAATTGATTTCAGTTCTTGAAATGAAGAGTGTTCGGAGTTCTGATTGTATATGTGTGCTTGTAAAATAATTTTCCACTGTGAAGACAAGAATCTTCTTAAAAATAATCGGACCGTTGGCTGTTTTTTTCTTGATATTGTGTAAAACTAACTGAGAATTTGAGGTGCCTAATAACAACTAAGAGTGCTGCTTGAAATCCAGAGAATTTAACTTAATAAGCGTGATTAATCATTGTGTGCAATTGCTAATTTCCTTTTCAAAGTAGCATTTCTTCTCCGCTTGGAATCAATCAATCCTCATTTCATATCCTTGAATTAATTTCTCTCTTTTCTGACTAAGCAGCCTCTCCATGACATACTGAGAGCAACAGTTGATGCAACTCATAATTTATGCAATCTGATACATGCATGAGCTACTAAGAGGATCTTGATCTTCTAAGGGGTCTTCAGAGGGAATCAATCTCATGAGAATGCAAAAAAGTGAACACATGAATGAATGACTCTGATCTGATCAGATTGAATACACATGGATTAGTGTTGGCTTATTATCATACTAACTACAGCATCTATAAGTCACCCTGCCATTTTAAAGAAAACAGTTTGAACATGCACGTTATCATGTGCATGAACAAATCAACAGTCCAATTAAATCAGATTATTAGATTAAAGGCAAAGTGTAATCAGGATCACACACATTAGTGAAGATTTTTTTAAGGGTGGTGTCTGATGTGTGTGTGAAAATGAAATTTAAATTCCTCTCGGGCATCTCTGTGTCATGCTGCCACAGAAGCAAAAGCCACTGTTCAGGGCATTAACTGTTTCTCTTCTAGTGAGTAAATTATGCTCCTTTTAACAATAACAGAAGGTCTTATTTTTCAGAAACTATGTGTTTCATCTGAAGTACCTGTCAGCCAGGAAACTGCCTTCAGACGAGCTTATTCATTCCATCAGCCATCTATTACATTTCTCTGAGCACTTGCCTTGTGTGCCGCCAGTTTGACATGCTGCAGGGAGTCCATGATATCTCCCTCTATTAGGAACCCGACTTTAACATGGGGAGCAGCTCCGAGCTGACATGCGGAGCAGGTTGATGGGTGCCTGTGCTACTTTTAAATACAATTTTCTGCTGGTTTGAGGGGGTTAATTATATCTAGGTCACTGTGTTTTTTGATGAGATCTAAGGATGTGTCAACAGGCAAAAAAAATAAAATAATAATAATGCTGCATATAAGAAAGAGTACACACACACAAAAAAGCATTTGCATGTATGTGTGCATGCACAGACAACACACACATACATATACTGCATAGTGAATCCACAAATACTATATTCAGAAGCCTCGAGAGAAGCTAAGCCATTGGATGGATGCCTGGAAACTGGGTCATCTAAAGCCTTAAATGCAGTCTTTTTTTCAGATTCCAAGTAATTCTTTTAATCTTTAACATCTTGCATTTGCATTTGTGTTTGATGCTGAAGAATATGTTGAGCTGTGTAACAAGCAAAAACTGTCTCAAATTACGGTCGGCATGCCCCACAATAGCGTTGTACTGTGTGACAGAACATTCTGACAAAGCAAAACTTGAAATGTTACTGGTAAAGGGTAAAGCTCAAGAACACAGTGTACAGTACTTGCAGAGGAAAATAAAGAGCATCTGTTGATAGGCATTAGATTCATTCTGCAATGTCTGCAAAGCAAGCTTACAATGGTCTACATGGAGGCAAAAAAACAAGTAAATGGCAATCTTTAAATATGATACTTGCAGTCTAAATATTTCTCAACACCCTTAAACTCCAAAGACAGATCTTTCCGCATGGGTACACTTAAAGTAAGCGAGATCAATCCGAGGTGACATCAGTGATAAAACCCCTCCTGGCATGGCCTTCTAAAATCTCACCTCATCTATGGTCCACTAATTGGGTCATTCTCATTGGGCGTTGTCAATAAATCCCTTAATACTGTATATTTAATACAAATCAACATTAATTCTGTGCTGAACCTACATATCTAGATGACCAATATATTTCTTTGCACATTAAAAAAAGCCACAACATTGTACCGAACTCCTCCCTGTGGCCTTTCTGAACAAACCACATGCATGTTTTCACTGCATGGTGTCCGCTGTGCAACTCACATTATCTTCTTGAGATAAATGTGTGTGGTTCTGTTGTCTCTACACAATAAAAACACATATTTTTTGTGAGCAGCTCTATGTTCCTGCACTCATCACCAAGATAAATCCAACAAGTACATTTCTCGTGCTGGGCGAATAAATTCATATTCTGATTAATGAAAGTCAGTACTTGCATGTTCACTTGAGTAATTTTTAAAGAACATCTCCCTACTTGCAAGTGAGCATTTTTTAAACATAAGAGTAATGAGTACAAAGATCTGTCCTTTAGGTTGGCAAGACACATTATTCTGAACTGTACCTATCAAAATAGAAACCATCTATAAAACTTGCACTGATAGGAAACGCCTTCACCCATCAAACTGTGAGAGGACCATTCTAAAATACATCCATTATGGGAAAGCTTGTGTGTTAACTTTGAAACACAGAAAAGTATTGGATAAAGAAAGTAAATAATGACTGTAGGTACTGACTTTTTTATTCTTTTAACCAAGTAATTAACTGAAGCCTTGAAAAAGAAGTCTTGGAGTCACCACAAAATCTAAGGTGCAGTTTGTCACAAGTCCAAACGTAATTAGAACCATTAGGAAATTACGTAATGACTGTAGGAGATCACTTTAAGCACAGCCTGAAACAATAGACATATAGCCAGGAGCTTCCTATGCTTGGGAAACTTAGATGACTAAAATTAGCCAAGAGCCAACTTTAAATGCCTTCTCAATATATAGCACAGGTCGAGTTTGCCAAGGAGTACATTTTCAAACTTTGTGAAAGTGCTTAACTGGCATGAACACCGGAGGAGGTTAATTGGGAGTGCAGACAAATCATTTTATAGCCTTTAACCACAGTTTGTCCCAAAGAAAACAAACTGTAAGCACGACTGAGTCATTATAGACGTACAGCTGTACACTCACTGTTCTCCCACAGAAAGCATCTTTGTATTTAATTTTGCAGGGAAGATGCCCGTTTACCCAAATACTGATCACCAACTTCATCAGGAGGAGCATCATTATGCAGATACTGTTCTGAATTCCTATCTGCAATTTTCAGACGCACCCTGGAGTGTTGCATTATTAGGCTGCTACTCTGATTTATTCTCACTGATGCCGTAGATCAATCTAAATGATGCCTTTCATTTCATGGGTTGTTTGGAATGATGCATGTTAGCGCTCTTTAATTGAGATGTTCAGCCCCTCCCCAGTGTCCCTTCCTGACATTTACTGGGAGTTCCGATGAAAAAGACAATTTGCATATCAAACGCTGGTTAAACCATTCTCCTGGGAAATTCTTTCCCCCCCATAAAGTGAGATATTTTCTCTGTTGTTTGTTTATCTATTATTTTTCGCCTCATGATTATTAGATCATTTTAAAATGAATGTGTCAGGAATGTTTACAGCACAATGGTAGGTGACGAGGAGGATCTGAGGGTTGATGTTATGAAGTTCACTAAACATTGTGATACACGTGTTGGGTAGAGGTCCCTGCTTGAGTCCAACTGTATAAATAAGATTTAAATCTACATCATAATATCTGAGAGGGCACACAATGAAAGCACAAATTTCAGGAACAAAATTTCAAAAACTTTATGTCAAATAGCAAGCTGGGCATCTTAGCACCTGCATGCATGTGTGCTGATTGGATTAAAACTACACACACACAATCTTTTCTCTTACAGTAAAAATTCCATGTGGCAACATCCCCCTCTCTTCTCCCGTCGCCGTCACTAGCCTTCATAAATAATTAAAGATTTAATCTGTGATATTTTCAAAAGGTCAGAGGCACAACAAAGAGAGAGAAATGCCAGTTCTTCCTCTGCAGGAGCACATTCGGTAATCACTCCATACTGGGTTTATGTTTTCACCTGAAAGCTCTATCAAGTGGGGTAACAGATATGTGGATGTGTGCAGAGGGAGGGGTGGGGTGGGTGGAGTGGAGTGGAGGAAGGAAGGAGAGGTAGGGATGCCACCATAGCCAAACAATGTTGAATCTGCCATTGTCGAGAAGACACCTCATGAATGTTTTAGCCTTTTGTCTGGAAGTGAGCAGGAGTGATGTCTAGTGGGGGCCGCAGCATCCCTGAGACCTCAGCTACTGTACTCTGTGACAACCCGGATAGGACAGCTCCGCTTAGTCTGACCACAGGTTTGAAGGGAGAGGACACGAGCACTTTCATACATAAATGTCTGCTTCATGCATTAAATGGATGTGGTCCCTGATGGATTTCTTCCCCTGATGCATTATCAATGAGACCCATTCTCTGCATCACAGCTCCAGCCCAGAGAGAAAGGGCTCTATCATCTATTTCCCTCTTCAGTGCTTCTCTCTCAAGAACCAATGCAAATTTAAAGAGACACCTCAAGGTGAAGTGAGGCATCACTGAAGTGGTTTGGGGGTCTTACATGTTTTGAAAATTGAAAGGAGAAAACAATCATTTAGAACAATATCTGCTGCCTATCATCATGTGCATAATGTATAGATCAAGTAACTCCCTGAAGTTGCGTCTCACCTCCCAGATCATATCTTCTTTTTCTTGTTTACCTTTCTTTAGCTAGACATACATTATTCTTAAGTTACAAAGTTGAATATGTGGGAGTTCTGAAGTAAATATTCTTTATTTAAATTATATGTCGTCCACTCTGTTAGTGCAGCTGACTGCAAGGTTTTATCTCGTCATGCCACCCTGGCAGTAAAAGTTTCCCTACACTTCCGTGGTGTTCAATCTCTCTCTCCCTCTCCCTCCCTCTCCCTCCCTCCCTCTCTCTCTCTCTCTCTCTCTCTCACACACACACTTACACTTCATGACACACTTGACTAGTATTCCCTTTGTGCTGTCTCCTTCATAAAGCTGGAAGAGTGGGATGGTGTCAGACAGATATGAGAGGCTGATTGTGTGATTGTGTTTATCTTGCAAACAGAGAGTACAAGAATTTGATTTGATTTGATGTTGTTTGTGCCTTTATAGTCAAACATGGCATCAACAAACCAGCGGAGGTTTTGTTCCAAAGATTTGAGGTGTTTTTTTAGTTAGGTAATTATTATCCTGTATTACCATCTGCTCGCCAAAACAGCACCTCTCCTCCACATAGTTACTTACTTTTTATGTACAATCCCAGCTCACTCTCAAACCCAATTACATTCCGATATTATAATTTCTTTCTGCAAACTGCCTCTTGCTATTGTCTTCTTTTGTACGTATTTCAAAATGCTTTGTGACTGGAGAGCATATGGGATAGGTGTCGGGGGATGCATGTTGTGAGCCAGACTGTAAAGATGAGATTCCTGCTAGACACCTTTACCAGCAGTATATCCTGTTGTTCTTGTTCGCTTTACAAAGTTCTGCTCTTATTTTATACTTTGTTCTTACCCACATGTTTTCATTCTGCCTCATTCTATCTAGCAAATGATCTAGTGTTCTTTAGTGATATCTGATGGCATTAATTATTAGAATATGGGTCACCAGTGTCTATAAGAGATGAACATGGCTGTAGATATAATATAAAGAGATGAAATGTGAGATCAAAATATGTGTGTATGTTAGAGAAACACAAGTGGGAATTTGTGTGTGCATGTCTGTGTGTATAATTGCATGTGCCCCTTATCTGATACTGTCCTGCTTTCTGTGAGTCTGAGGGGTGTTTACTTGTCACAGGTTGTCTGGTGTCCTTTGTTTGCAGCACCTACTGTTTTAACCTCTACTCTGCCTTTGAGTTAGTATGTTTCTGTCAGGCAGCAAACCCAGCTTGGCAGGCCCAAAACAGCCAGCCTTTCCATTAAACATTCATGAACTGCAGTGCAGTGGCACCAATGCAGAAAGGTCACTCAAGACTGATCGGGTATAGCTCCACGCATCAACATGCCTGCTTATAATAAATAGATCCATTCCCCATGGGCCTGCACCTGGTGGCCCGTACCTTTCATAATAGAAATGAAAATCCCATCGTTGCATGTTATCGCTACTGAATATGGTATTGAAGCAAATGATATGACACACAGCCATCCGCTCCAATCCAACACCTGTGCCACTGAGTGATGAGGTCGCTGATTGTACCATTGAAAGGGGCAGTTCATCCAAAACACAGCAGAACTTATTCTTTCTCTCAAACAGAATGTGATCCATCAATTTGATCCAGTTTGACTCAGTAGCAATGGCACAAGATATGTGGTTGTAAATTTCAATATCAACATGTCTTTCCAAATGAAATGACACAATCAGCAGAAATAAGTTGCAGACATTTCTGTGGATAGTTTCTCCCTTCTGCTCAGGGCTTAACAGCTGGCAGACATGATTTGGTCAAGAACAAGTTCTCAATTAAAATATCACAATGAGATCTGTGGAGTACTCTAAGGAACCATGACATTGTATTTGAAAAGACATACACACGTTGAGTTTTTCTAATTTAATTCTCTGGTGCACCAAAAAGGGATTATTACATAGGGATGAAATACTTCTGGTGCAACCAGACTCCTTCGAGTCATATAGGTGAAGTGCGTAATTATGTTCAGTAAATGATGGTGAATGATGGCTACAGGAATTTAATGAACTGAAAGAGAGGACTCTTACAGTGTAGAACCAGGTTCTGTACTGACTGACTGACCAACTACTACTCTTAGATGATTGCTCCTTTGCTCACACAACCTCACCTGGAAGATTCAGTGGGTTACGTAATTATGTAAGCACAAAAATATGGACATGCACCAGATGCAAATGGTACAGTGCCAGCATCAGCCCTTTGGCTTTCCATCTGCTCAGAAAACAGTCTTTGGGTTTGAGGGCAGCTCTCTTAAGTACACTGCAGTGGTGCTGTAAAGACAGACTGTCTAAATAGTTATTCACTTTGCATAGTGTCATTGCAGCATTAACCTTATCATTTTATCTTCGGTAGTTGGTGGTTGTTTAAAGCACACAGACGTAACTGAGGCCATTAGAGAGTAATCACAGGGGATCTGATTCAATGGACTGGGTAGGGCTGCTTGAAGGGCCAGCAAAACAAATCACATTACACCTCAATTAACACTAGAGAGGCCTCTGGAGTCCAGTTAAGTTCTCAGCAATAAAACTCTGTCTCTCTTACTAACACACTGTCTGCATGCAAATAATCTACATACTGTACATCTGATGAGAGCAAGAGCAAAGAGACTAGAACGGAGGGACACGTTTATTGTACTTGTATGGTCATGGCTTCAGCTGAGCTAGTTACAGTACAGAACTGTGGCGTCTCTCTCTGACCCTACTCGTCGCACTTGGTTAATAATGAAATGTTGCATCTGGCTCAGAGGGCAGCAAGCTGATAAGTCCACCCTGTGGAGCGGCCGGTGTCCCCATCACAAGACAAGGACAGTCCCATTGAGTGCCCACTGTACAGCTCAGGGCCAATTACCCACCTGCTGCATGACTGCAGCTCAGGGGTATCACTTCATGCTAATACCAGTCCCATAATTGCTGTTGTTTTCCCAGTTAGAGGGTTATGGAAATGAGTTCTTAGCAGGTTTTAACAGCCATTCAATCAACACCATATAACTGGTTGGCTTTGTTCGAATTGTTAGATTCAAGAGCAGGACCTACTGGTATTAAACAGTCATTAAAAAAAGAGACTTTTGGAGCATATTGGCGTATTATTCTAATTATATGGTGAATTAAGCTTAATTATACGTGTTGAAACTTTTTTGCAGCTTTTTGAAAGTTCAATCTGTGTGACAGAAAAAATATTAATTATTTGGATAAAATTAAATCATCTTGTCATTAAAACTTAGCCTTTTGACATGAATGCAATTATCTAGTGAAACAGCCACACTGTCATTCCACTAAAGTAAGTAAGTAAGCAAAAGAAAGTGGTAAACACATACAGCAGCAGGAAGAGAACTCTATTTCATTACCTGCTTCGTTATTGCTGTCACTATCTGTTTTTCACATTGGTTAAGCAGCGCGCTGGAACAACGCATCTCCTGTTAATTTCACAGTCAATTCCAGTGGCTGCATCCCGCTCTCCTTCTCTTTACCATCATTTCCCTCAGGACACTGCATGAAGGGTTCTGAAAAAAGGGAACAAATGAAGGTCAGAGAAATATTATAGATGCTAGAAGGGCCAAGACCTCTACTCTATTATGACCATTATGACAATCCATGACATTGCTATTATTACAGGAGAGACATATTGTTGAACAGGTTGTGCAAAAGGGGAAAAAAAATATCAGTGTGAAGGTTGGTCTCACCGGGTTGCTCTCTGAAACTGTCTTGCAAATTAAATGTACAGATGTTCAATAATTAAAGCATAAGGCTTTGTGTTCAGCGGCACAGTGTGGTTTCAGTCTTATCAGTACAAGAGATATGTCCAAAAAAGAGGTTTTGATTGAACATGCATCCTTCATTCTGCTGCCCCAGACACAGTGACTAATAATTTAGCTCCTTGCTTCAGCTGGCTTTTGCCTCCAAACATATTAGTGAAGATGATGATGAGTGACAGGAACTTTTACATCTCGCCCCAATTAGTGAGCCACCCTTGTTCCCCCTCAACATTCGCTAACGGAGGAGGGTTGACACATGCCCATCAGTCACTCACCTCTCTTTTCCCCTCCCTCCACCGGCATTCGGCCCTCCCCCCTTGCCTCCAGACACACAGGCCTGTTGCCACCAGTGTCACAGCCAGACGCCATCTTTCTCATATGCCTTGCTTTCTTTTGTCAACTGCACACTAAGACTTTTTTTTTTCCAAGACTGGAAAATCTTTTTATTCATTCAGTTGTTAAATTTTATGTTAATCTTAGAAGGATTCCAATTGTACGGTTTCCTGCTCTGCTCTGAAAAAATAAAATGACTATCCAACTGACTATCGTCATGTTGCTGGCATGAGAATACTGATCACAGGTACATCAGTACAAGAAGAATCAGTCCACAATATTGGCTATCAGATACAGGCACAACATGTGTGTGTGGCAGTCTGGTGGATATAGTGATGATAACATGAGCAGACACACTGCACTTTCTCAGGTCTGAGCACAAAACAGGGCATTACTCAATAACATTCTGAGGTTTTAGCACCCCAGCTTTTAGCGCCAAATCAGAGGCAAGATTTTAAAGTATCACCTAATGGTGTGAGTCTGGTCTATGCAGCTGTGACATGAGCTGCTGTAAAGCACTGAGGAGCGAAGTGATCCGAGAGAGCTGACTATTGTGTTTTTCTCATGGTGTGATTGAAATTCAAAGCTATACAGAAAACATGTTCAGTTCAAACTGCTAGTTTTAGTTTTAACATTAATAGCAAGACCGATCCCAGCTGTGTTTTTTTTAAGGACATGCCAGACATTTGAGAAATACTTTGTTAAAGGCATCCATTTGTTTTATTGATCTGTCTTTCATAGGGTGAAAGTGAAGCAATAACTTGCTTCTTTGCTCGGGGAGTTTCCTATATCGACCAGTTCTTCTCCGGAGCTCTTCCAAAGTGAGAGTGCTGAGAGTCAAGCGAAGTGCAGACACAGGAATGAGATGAGCAAAAGCCCAGCAGTCCTTTCATTTCATGTCTGTGTTAAACAATAAAAAAAAGTTAAAATACAGATCTGTTAGACCTTCTGCTGATGTGATTGGCCTTTAATGAGACCTGCCAGAACTCTACCTGCTGCCTTCCTACATTCATCCTACACCCACCTGCTCTCAACATTTAAAAAGCTCTAATTACTTGATTGAAAGCTAGCACCCCCTCGTTTGCCCTAGCTATTTTATTAGCACACAGTTTTAGTAAACTAAGAGGCATGGGCGTCTCTCACCATGTGTTGCCTCAAGGAGACAAGGAGTCAAAGCTCTGTGCGGCTTATAAGGCTTATTAACATTCCTCTCCAGCTGAAGCTGGAAGAATAACAAATATTGAATGTGACTTTTAAATACAGTAACTGGATATATTCCCATTTGAGGACTGGCAGTGTGTTGTACTGTAAATGAGTGGAACAGCAGTGTGTCGTAATGTGGATTGATACTCTCATAATAACTGCGCTCGACTACGCTGGCTTTCAAAAAGAAACCCCTTCAGCTATCTGTCTGTCTTTTTTTATTTCTCTTGCAATTTTCATATTAATGCAAATGTGATTGCACAGCAAACCAGCTCAAAGCACAACTGGTCCCACTTTCCTTGTGGACTGACATGCTGATATGCATGGCTGTGAATGACTGCATGTGTTACAAGCGTTTTATATTTTTGCACATTGTGCACAGTGTCACTTTATTGCCATGTTTTAATCTCCTTTTGTTGAACACAATAGTGTTGCAAAATGAAAAGCCATCGTCAACCTGTTCCACTGAAAAAGTCTGATTCTTTCATCTTAGTTTCAGAGGCCATGCTGTGATTTGAAAAGTGTTTAATTTGCTTTTGGACAACAACACAGAAACAAATCATTATTTCAGACTCAAGGCTCTGAGACAATCAGCACCTTTTATCATCAGCCATTTTGGCCTGCAACAAAGCTCAATGAAATGTTTTACATCTCAGTTTTATTCACGCCCTTCAAATATACATTTTCAACATAAAGCAAGCACAGAGCCCATAAAAACCTTGTCACAACAGGATAAAATGCATGGCACTAAAATTCAACGCTTTTCTCAGAGAACTGGCCGTCTACATCTTTATTATTTGAAAGAACTAGAAACAAATGGAAAATGAAACATCCCCATACTCATCGATCATGCACATTGTTGATGCTCTAAGCCCTCTATTCGCCTTTGTTGCTATTTCTTACTTTTTCTAAGACTGTCAACATTGTTCAGCATTGTACATCCTCATTTGTTCCTTTTCCTTGACAGCCCAGTTCCTATGAACTCTTTCCCTTTATAGCAAGAAAATGGCTGTCTGTGCCATCTCATCAGCCATGTGTCCATGAGACAACATTTTATCCACCCTATCCTGAACACGGTAAACTCTCATCTATCCTCCTGGACACATTTGCCCAGTGTGACAATGGCTTCGAAACGACCCAGTGTGGGAGGAGAGACCATTCGTTAAAATCAGCCCATGTCTGTCCATACATCAACCACCCTGGAGAGGAGCAGCTCGCTTCCAGGAGGCACTGCCTTTTCCTGGCTGTCCAGCTACGTATCTGGATGGCTGACTGGCGACATCAAGGAGATTTAGTGCGGAGTCTCAGTGGGCCTGGTCAGGACAATCCCAGTAGATAGAAAACAGTAATTACAGCTGTGGCAGTGGGGGGGGACTCACTGGAGCCTTGCAGAGATTTGATGCCATAAGGCCAATAGATTCCTGGGTGCCTGTAACAAATGGTTGCCTCAGTTGTCAGAGCAGTACTACAGATTTGAGTTGAGAGGAGGTGATTTACTGGTTTAGCTGTCTTCTTAGTGACATAATTCTGCCCAGATGGGAATATTAAGACTTTGAGTTCACAATCTGACTTATGTATGAGCTATTCAACATTAATAACGCTTCAGCAAAGCCCATTTTTACTGCAACCGACTATGCTAATAAACCTATATTATTTCTGCAGCATATAAATATTTCAAATTCTCTCATGGTATTAAGAGTCTGCTTTTGAGCTCAGCACATTAGAGTAATGTTTATAGACAGAAGAGGGGATGAGGGAACAGTGGATTTATAAATGCAGGAGATACCCAAAGAAGATATTTCCTCTAGCCCTTCAGTGACTCATTCACAATATCTGCAGGACTTAATTAGGGTCAACACAGACAATAAAGTGCCAACCTGACCCACAGAGACACAGACATTTACAGCAGGGTCCACACAGCCTCTGGTGATGTCTTTACCATCATCTGTTTCTTAGTATTCTAGCTTCATCTATATTTTTTCAGCATCTCCCCGTTTCACCCAACAACTCTGTCATTCTCCTTCCCTGTCATTCTGCCGCTCCCTCTTATTTTAACCTTTCAAGCCACCATTTCACTTTCTCCCACTCTCTCTATAAATATCTGTCTCTGAGTCGGAGCCTTTCCCCCCTCTCCCGCTCACTTCTGAAGAGAACAGGGGAATCTTCCATTCCCTGTGGATGTGAACACCCACTCAAGGTTAGGAGAACTGCTGCAACCGACTACGGTTTCTACCGTCATACTGGACTAATTGAAGACATTTGTATAGTCCACTGCA
Source organism: Larimichthys crocea (assembly GCF_000972845.2). Classification (NCBI taxonomy): domain Eukaryota; kingdom Metazoa; phylum Chordata; class Actinopteri; family Sciaenidae; genus Larimichthys; species Larimichthys crocea. Next base: position 11,536,738 of record NC_040013.1, read on the forward strand.
CTAATGGTCCATGCTGTTAAGTAATTCAATACAATCTATAAGGCTCTAATACAAAGTGATGTTTCAGAACGTCTGCTCTTTTCCCAAAAATAATACAGCAAAACACAATTCAGGTTTTATATCCTATTTAGCTGAGTGAAAAATACACTCTGTATTTTTATCCCTGACATAGCAAAAAAACAACAATGCAGCGATTTTATGCATCAACCTTTTATCATTTTCTCATTTCTCCTTGTGGTCCAAATGGATTGAGCGCTTAGCAGAACTATACATAGCCACACTTTCAACTCTTCCTCCTGGCAGCCGACACAAACACACAAGCGTATCACGACACATAACACAACACTGGTACCGTTCCAGAATCCACATGTGAGGAATTTGAGCTTATTCTGCTTTTAAGTCTCATGTGATAAGAATGTCAGGCAAATGGGCTTAAATATAAAATGTAAATGTAAGATAGCACAGAAGATACAAAATTCAATATTCTTCTTTTTAATGTTTTTTCTTAATGCTGTCTGATGTGGGTATTAAAATGAGGTCAGCCAGGCCTGACGAAGAAATTACACGATTTAATGGCACCCCAGGGGAAGTTTAAATATAGCTCTGCATTACAACTGGCCTCTAACAGTACAGCATGACATGAGTTCATCCATAAACAGTTAAATCCTACATGGGTCCCGCTATAAGCACAAGCAGTACAGTGAGCAAATATGACACATCAGTCATGAAGACCTGTTTATCTGCTCATGCAAATGTATTTGCTCATAACCAAATATTTCATAAAGAAAACATGGGTGGGGTGTGAGAAGTAGGGAACGGGCTGTGTGTATGACTGTCGGCTGAGGTGCTGGTTCCCTGCACTGCCACTAGGTGGAGGGAGAACCCAGATCCCTTGTAGGTTACTCATAATAAACCTATTTGTGTGAGCATTCTGGACAAGTTTTTTATGAACACACATAATCTTGTTTTTAACTTCATAAACACCTAAATACAATACTTTTTATGTGTCTCGTGAATATATCATGAGACACATAAAAAGATAGTCAGGCTCGCAAAATGTTAAATAAAAGTCCTGTAAAAACATGCAAGCAGATCAAATATGGATTAGTATTCATCAGGTATTTAAGGAAAGAGTCTTTACATGACATTCACATGAAAGCAGTGTAGATGGAGACATCCCACTGGACGCTCCAGGCAGCATATTCCCTATATACACCGTTTAACCATTCATTTGTATTCAAGATAAGAAATGTCTTTAATGGAGGCTTCAAAAAAATGTTACCCAACACATCCTTGAAAAGAAAGGTGCATTTAATAGTCTTAAATGCAGAGGAGAGCAGCCAGGGTGAGAAATACGAGGATCAATCCTGTTAGGAAATTAAAACGTCAATCAATATCAAACAGGAAGCAAAGAAATAAAGTCCAATTCTGAGTCGCACTGCAAAACATGAAGGATGCTTGCTGAAGTGTAAAATGGAGAATTTCCCTGCGGGGCCTAATTTTGTGATCCTCCTTAAAGATTGATCAAGTTTAGTTAAACTCACAGTGACAGTACGGTTAACCACAAGATGAAATATGACAAAAAGGTCAGTGCTGGAAACTTCAAATTGAAAAACATAATTGCCTAAATGTGCAAACTGAATAGAAGAACACACACATTTGTGAAGTCAAAATGAACAGTGCTATTCAGATTGACATAGCTAATGAAGCCTGACAGATGTAGGTTACATCTGGTCCCACTGGTAGAAAGCAATCCTGTAGTGAAGGCAGGGAGGCACCAGCCGCTGTGACGGCTCCATTCAAGACGCCAAGCTGAGCTAAGAGGCGAGAGCTGTGGATACCTTTAATTTACTAAGTCTGCGGTATGCTCCCATCCATTCAATTATACTCTCCGTAACAGTTGGATGCAGGCTGACTAATCCGGATTCACAATATGTCATTTTCTCTCCGCTTCACCCAAACTTCAGTACCCATGATCTCTCAGCCCTCCTCCGTCAGCCTTCCTAGTTTACCCTTATGCAAATGTCAGCCCATGTTCCCCCCTCCCTGACAAAGGTCTGGAGTTATTAGACAACAACCCTCATCAGTTAGTGTGAAGTGAGGGCAGCTCTGAAGTGATAGCGGATGTCACATGTCATACCACAGGGCCTCAGTGTTTTAACTAAAAACATCACACAATGAATTCAAAGAGGATCTGGTTTTAGCTGCTCTGCAATTCAAATGAAGACTTTACAACTCTAAACATGTGTCAAAGAGAATACAGCGATAAAAGATTTTTGTTAAAATTACATGGGACTGGAGTTTCCAGGCAGGCTGTACAATGTCCCATATTGCAGTTCTTGAATCAAAACACTAGCCCAAGTGAAAGTTAGTAAGTAGAGAGTGTATAGCAGATGCTGTCATCCAAACATTTCCTAATCTCACAGCATAATGTTCAGACATGCACTTGCATTCCAAACTTCAAACTCCTCTTAACATCACCACCTGGACTAGATGCTTCTCATGCTTGTGTGCCCACTGAGAGACAAGCTCTCAATAACACCAACAGGTCATGTCAGTATGTTAAGAAAACCCCTCACTACACTTACTGTCACAGTACCCAATACCATGCATATTCTGATTTACTGCACGACCACAAACTAAGTCCACCACAAGACCACTGTGTAGGCGTTGACCTTTTACTAACAAACAATCTCTTTGTGTTTGCCCAGAAGGGAAACTATGAACAATGTAAGCAAACACCAAATTGTCAACAGCCTGCATACAGAAGTATTTTTACAAGGCTATTCGAGATTTGACCTATGCCAATAACAGTGTGTCTGATTTATGACACTTCAGTAAATCATCAACTAGAAAGCCTAACTGCAGTCAGTGCAAATTGTGGCACAATTTCCTGCTCTAAAACTGAAGCGTTGCTCTGCCAAAAAGACAATGCCACTGTAGCTAAAGGCGGTGTAACGTGTATCATTAGGCTGAGCTAGACTAATACATTACTGCTTCAAGCTGTAACCTGAAATGTAGTCAGTAACATATTATTATTATTCACTTTACCTTTAGGACATCAGTACAGCACAGTGAGCACGAGTTCAAGCCCCCATGTTAGTGCAAATCTGCTTTTAATTTGGTTAAGCTTTAGTTTAAATGAATTCATCTAAATTATGTAATATCAATGTCAGGGCTGTACTTTAAGCAAACAAACAAATACTCAGTATGCAGGAAACTGTCGCTGTGAGTTATATTTTATTATATATTCTTGATTTGTTAATATAGAATCATTTATTTGTACTGCTGTGGGTGCTGCAGTTGTACAGTAATGCTTCTTATTTTATAAACTCGTCGTGTTTTGTTTCTAATCTGCAAAGTAACACTTAACTAAAGCTCTCTGATAAATGCAGTGTAGGAAAGAGTACAATGTGATGTGCACTGCTATTAGTATTGTTACAGTAAATCAAAACACTCAAAACTCTACTTAAGGTAAGTCATTGAGTAAATGTACTTAGTTTGTTTCCACTAATGGAAAAGTAAGAGTGCCTTAACAAGACAAACGAGGAAATAAATGATATTCTAATAACTAAATATCTTCAAAGAAATACAGTATCTTAAAATCTAAATGAGGTAGTATGGTATGTGCTGTGAACTGAACTGAAGTTTCACTTTTAGATAAAGGAGAAGAGAGAGTTGGCACGTTGACATATCGAAACAGTGCATTAACTGACGTTTTGTTCACAGGCGATGTTCAAACACAGCAGCAAACCATGAGAGGCTGTGCTAGAGCAACAAGGAGGAAGTCACCTTTGTAAGTTCAGTAAAGTACCGCCGGCTATATTACCTGACCGTCAAACAGAGGAGACAGTCGCTGCTGTGCGCACAGGAACATGGCTAACGACAACCTGAAGCCACATTTGAACCAGAATGGACTAAAATGCGACGATACCAAGAAGAATGGCCATCACATCAAGACAGAGGTATGTCTGTCAGCGGCTGGATTTATTTACAAAAAAAAATATTTGTGAATCAAATCATTTACTGCATCTGCTTGAGAAAGTTCCCGAGAGAGGTATTTTTGCTACTTTCTTCCAGAGATAGTGCTGAATCTGTGCAAATAATGTTCTCATTAGGGATTTATCTTTACCTGAAAGCACCTCTGTGACGTAGGCAACCTTAGTATGCCATCCACCTCTTGAATATGAAGCTCATCAATGCCACACTTCCGCTGTCCTACCAAATATGCACTGCACGTCAAAGAAAAGTGTCATTGTGTTTGCTATCGTTTTTTTTGTTTTTTAGCCGCTCTTATGGTCCTTAAAGTTGTACCGACTGTCGTTTGCAAGAAAGCTTTTTTTAAAAATACATTGCAAACAGTGAATGTAAACACCGACCCCGCCCTGAAATTCTTCCTTTCTGCAATAGCAGGTTTTCTTTGACTGGACAGGTGAGAAAGGTGCAGCCACCCTGCTTTTGTTTCGCTGTAAATACTTTTCATTGACGAGTGGCACCTTAGTTATTTGTCTGTGAAAATAAAACACAAAGCCATTGTGTTCTTGCTGAACACATAACAGGTTATTTTGCATTATGCAATTTGGATATCAATAACCCGCATAGCTGTAATTAAATAACAAACCACTGGAGAAGAACTGCGTCACGTAAAGCGTAAACTGATATGTAGCTACATTTAACTAATAACTTAAGGAGGTATGGTCTCTTGAGGAGGTATTTGAATGCAAATCATAAACCCAACCAAATAGGTGTCCTTGTTAATTAATTAATTAATTAATTAATTAGCTACTTTGATTTTAGCAGCGTTAGCATCATGTCATTAGTTTTTTTTATGAAAGCAACACTTACCGCAACTTTCCACAAAACTTCTCAGTACAGATGGATAAAAACAAATATTATGTCGTCCACTGCACAAAAACATTTTAATCCGATATTCAAGCTGAGGCAGCGAAACCAAAACAACGAAATGGCAGCCGAAAGTGACCTGTCTCCTTCGTGGTGCATTAATGCTACCTCTATTTATTCATTCATATTTTTACATGTAAGTAACATGTTTCTTTCAGCTGCCATCGTTGGTTGAAGAAAGGGTAAGAAACAGAAGAGCCCTTTCTTTATTAAAATTAAAGATCAAAATGGTATTTATTATGTAGCACAAGAAATAGTTTTTGCTTAAGTTTGTCAGAAATTACTTTGAAAATTGTGGAAATACCTTTATAATGATGGTAAGTTATTGAATCAGGTCACATCAGGCTACCATCCATTCATTAGAAATCAGCTCTGTTGAACAGTTTATTTTGTAAATTCTTCCACAAATTGCATCATTTTAACTGCTGGCATGAGTTGTGCAACGGCTGCCAGTAATGTTCATCCTTTCAAAGAGCAAAATCTGTGTAACTCTGTGACTTAATCAGTAAAAATCTTTACATTTTCACATCTTAATTGTGTTCTGGTTTGTACTCTCTTTAAACTCATTCTTAAAATAACTTTATTACATTTAGAAAAAGTACAACATTTTAAGCACATATTGGCTGGACACCGCATATCAGTTAATACTGACTTATAAACACAAAATTAGCATATCCACAAAGTCACATTTACTGTAAATGATTTCATTGTTTCTACAACAATGTTAAATGACAATATTTTGCAGTTTTTATGTGGATTGTCTTCCAGTATGCCTTGGTTCAGTGTTGAATAATATGTGTTAGTGTCCTCTGTAAGTGCACCAGTAGGCCACTGCGTGACTCTTTTTTATTTAGGTTAATTAGGGTGTTAATTACAACCCTTCATTTGAAATCAAGTCTTTTTCATACAGACGATATTGTTCTCTCTTGTCTTGTCTGCAATGTAAGATGCTTATGTGGGGCTCTTGTTGTATAGAAAAATGGCCCCGGGAATGGTGTTGCCTCGAGGCAGCACAGACAGGAGTCCTTTGAACAGGCTCCCATCTATGTGGCTGTCATGACATACCTGGGCTTTGGCATTGTCACCCTGTTTGGCTACTTCAGAGATTTCCTCAGAGCTGTGGGCTTAGAGAAGTGTCACCTCGCTCAGGAAAGAGAGGAACAGAAGGTAGGTAAAACATGCAATCAGCACAAACATAGGCATATTTTAGGATTACACACATACTGTAGACATCCGCATGCACCCAGGCACTTGGAAAAGAGCAGCATGCATGCCTTGGGTGTCAACACATTTTGTTTCCCCCTAATTATTTCAATTTTTACTCTTAAGCTCTGTCTCTGCCTTCTTTCTTCATGTTCTTCTGCACTACATTGTTGCCATGGGTGAGGCAGGACACCACAGAGAATATCTGTTGAAGACCTAATTAAATCTCAGAGGATTCAAGTTCTTCCTTTGTTGCTGTGCTTTAGATTCCAGATAAGGCCTAAGCGCTGTCACATTAGAGCCATTGTTTTACCATAGATTTGATTTCTTTAATCCAAAAATCACAGTTAAGATAAATTGGGAGTAGTCAGTGGTTTGTTTTGGGGGGCTCGTATTACAAAAGCTATAACCATATAAAAACAAATGCCATGACCATGTTTTGTTGTTATCTTGGTAAGGCAGTATGTAGGGACAGCCTCCTCCCTGTGTTTATCATTTACAGTGTGACGTAAAGGAAAAAGAGCATTAGTGGATGAAGGCCCAAATACTCCTGGTAAATAGCATTGTCAGGGGACATAATATATATATATAATATATAATGAACATCTGTATGGTCTTAATAGGTTAAATCATCAAACACAAATCATGTACTATATAGAAGGGTACCTATTTACCTAGAAAAGTACATTAAGAAGACAGACAAGGCAATGTTTCTGGTCACAAAACTAAAGCATATCTGGAACAGTATATCTACTTTGAATGTCTTAACCTGACCTGATCTTGTTAGTACTGAAGACACTGAGTGCAAAAAGACACCTCTCGCTATGAAGAAAATGCAGAATCTTTTGTTTCTTAGAAAAATTACTAAGAAGTTGCTTTCATTCATCTCAACAACAGCAGTCTTTCTATAATGTTTAGTTGTGACATAGATTGTTTTGTTCTTGTACTTTTAGGACCGGCATGATCGGAATTTCAAGAAGTCACTTTTCTTTTTTGCTTCTGACTGTTCTCCACTCTCGCTCTGTGACATTCTGTTACTGGTTTACTGTGACGTTATTGAACATATTTCTATTTGTTCTCAGGATTTCATACCACTTTATCAAGATTTTGAGAACTTTTACACGCGAAACCTGTACATGAGGGTACGAGACAACTGGAACCGTCCCATATGCAGCATGCCGGGACCTGTCTTTGACCTAATGGAGAGGGTGTCTGATGACTATAACTGGACATTCAGGTACTGGAAACATACAGTCACAAATGAGACTCAAGACATATATAATGCTCAACTGAGGAATTTAAAAATGTTTTTTTGGTTTAAACCAGGCCATTAAGTATTTTTGAACACAATCATCTCTTTTGGGGCTGGAAACTATACAAGTCTTAAGTGACTAGATCAAGCTCCTCCTCTAGAAGCTAATGTGATAGAAACTGAAGCACATCAGTATGTGTCAACAGCAAGGATATGCCAGTCTTTATTTTTTTGGATACAGTTGAGATGCCTCTGTGCTACTCAGGGATATATATTCAGGGAATCTATTATGAATAGGAACATGAACAGAGCCACAGGGAGTGAATATGGCATGGTGAATCTGGAAAGAGTGGTAGGCGTGGATTACAGGTTCAGTGTGACTGAAAAATGTAGAAATGGGGCAGTCAGCTTGTCTTTTGTGGTGACATGTACTGAATGGGTAAACATGCAGATGGGTTTTGTAGTGGTGTGCAGGTTTAAATGAGCAGTGAGAGGAAGTAGGTCATTTGATGAAACAGACCACTTCTCTTAAAACACACGGATACTGATGTACAGTGAGGCTTCACACTCTGAATTTGCGTGATGTTTAACTCAACTTGTGCTATTGTTAGAAATTCACTCACACATTGCATCTTATCTCAGTTTATTCTGAATGGAGTTGCATGTGTACTTGCATATTATGGGACAGCATGATTTCTTAAATCTGGCTATAATGAGCTCTGAATATTTCATTTTCTACTTAACAGGAATAACAAGTGGTGTTTACACACGTAGTCACTGCTGTTTACCTTAAATTGGCATTTTTATAATTGCCTCTCATGAACAGGACTCCACTGGTGAAAAAACAAGTTTATGTTTAACAATTATTTTTAATTGAATGTTGATTACTTTTTATAATATGTAATTAATTCTCTGAGTGTGTGCATGTGTAGAAACAAAATAGAGAGGCTAAGTGATTCCTAATGTTTACACGCTCACAGGTTAACCGGGAGGACCATACACAATGCTATCAACATGGGCTCCTACAACTACCTCGGTTTTGCTGAGAACAAGGCTGATTTCCTGAAAACTGTAGCAGACAAAGCACAGCAGTATGGGGTTGGGGTTTGCAGCACAAGGCAGGAAATAGGTAAGTTTGTGGTTAATGTGCAGTTGGGTGTACAGATAAAATATTATTGTGTGGCATTTGTCCTCTTAAGTTGTTTTGGAAAGGGGCATTTATTCTGACAGTGCTCCAAATTTCTTACATGTGCAGTTGGTTTAAAAGTCTCTGGCAGACACTGATGACACTGAATAGGTTTAGTATCAAACTGGAAATAAAACTCCATCTCCCTCATCACATATGCCGTCATTTATTATCTTTCTCATGAATTATACTGCCCGCGTGTTTAATTATCTTTCACTAGCTGCAATGTTATATGAATTATTCACCCTTTGTTGAATTATGTACCGTTTGGGCATACGCTGAGATCATTACATATGGGTTCACACTGAGGAGTTGGGGGAAATTATATTATAGTGTAATGTAACATTATGAAACACCCTGGACATTAGGCATGATGCAAAAGGAATATATGTGATGGAAGTGTTAGAAAAGAAAGGATCAGACAGTGAGATCTGTAGCTTCACATGAATTTTAAATGGTGTTTTATGCTCTGAACTTCAACCCAGCTTCTGATGGTGTTTAAGTGGCTGCGTGCACCAAGATCACATGTTCTGGCATAGCATCTTTATGGCTGTTATATCTGATGGTTGGCCATCATCTGTGAACAGGTCAGACTAAGTTTATTTAAGAAAAGAAGTTTCTTTTCTCTGTGTGACTGTTGTTATTATGACACCCCTGTGATGTGTATCTACTGAGAGCAAGCTAACATGAGGGAGGGTTGAGTCACTGCGTAGTGTTGCATGATATCAGCGGTTTGACAAGAACAGAGAAAACCAGAGGAATTAAATGGCATGTGATCATTAGTTATAAGTATTGTCAGACTGGAAGTATGAGACCCTCCCCACACACACAAACCAATGCACTCCTCGCACCATCCATTATTCATTTATGTGATTTATTTATATGTTTATTTCTCTTTCAAAATGGGACTGTTTTTCCCTGGGTTTGTAATCTGTGTTTCAGATTGCTCACCAAGAGCCTAAAAGAATAACAAGCATTTCCCCCATGAGACCTTATTAAGCATCAATTATTAAAGAGCCCAGTATCTCTGTAATAGCAGTAGTGACGCTACCATCACCATTGTTTCAGTTCAGATGCAGCGATTTGTACTGGTGACGCACAGAAAACCTTCAAAATTTAATTTTTTCTCCTTCTTCCTTGTCTGTGCCTCTGACATCCACTTAAGATTTAAGTTTCTTTTTCAGATGTTTCATCTAATTTCTCCTTCTACATGATCTGATCTGAAATATATTTAGAAATAGCAGTTCAATAATAGCCTATGTTCAGCTCAGTCAAGTTGAGTCAGTTGGATGCAAGTGCACAGAGAGAGCAGTTTTGTTTTTTTTGTGTGTTTTTTTTTTATTTAATCGGTATGTGGATGTAGATACAAAGTGCACTCAGCACACCCTGTAAATAAACACACATGTCCAACATTTATGGATTCGTATTAATGAATAGCTCACTGTTCCCACCTTTTCTGTAATCATTAACATACAGCAAATTAGATAATGATGTCACTCAAATGAATGACAAATGACCAAGAAATACGTGCACCCACCAAGCATGTAGTATTATGCATTTTGCCATATTGTATACATGTACAAATTTTATGTAATATTGCATTTAGCATGTTTACATGTTAAAAGTAAGATGTGAATGCTGTACGTGTCTGTTGAGACTCCAGTTGATGGAGTTGATAGAAATGATTAACTCTTCCAAGGGTGTTTCTTTCTTGTCTTGTCTTGTTGGAAAGACTCCGTCACAGGTTGACAGTGAAAGATACGGATTCAGCTTGGGGATTTGCAAGCACAATCTTTATTGTCCCTCCACAATAATACTTTCCAACCTTGGGACTAGTAACAGAGTCATTTTGGTCAACAAGCTTTGACAGAAAGGTGACTTTAATAATTCAGGGGAAAGGTGTCCAAGCTTTATGAGATGCATATGGCAGAGTAGGTAACATTTAAGCTAAGCAAAGTGAGTGCGATCGATTAAAGACTCTGCTCTCTTTTACCTGAGAAGTATCCAGACCCAGAGCAGCATTATGAGGTTAGCATATCAATAAGGAGATAGGGCCTCTCCATGAGGCCATGGTTAAGTAAAATGTTCTATATAGAGAGCAAATGCCGATGCAGTCTGATCAAAAAAGCTGAACATGCCAGCAGTGAGTGTGAGCCTGAGTGGTTGAGGAAATGTATGAATCGATTTGACTTAGCGCAAGGCCTGATGGAAGGCACTGCATGGGAATCATCATAAAGACAGAGCTGCTTCACTGCATTATGGTTTTATACAGATCAGTCGATACCCATTTTCCAGTGCTTCCTGAAACATTCAGTCTGTTTGAACTTTTTAATGCCTGTTCTCGGTGGTTACTGATTGTTATTGATCGTGACTATGATGATTAGTATCCCACGTGTATGAAACTAAAGCACCGTTTTCTCATGAGGATTGCCTACTGACAACATCCTAAAACCAGTCTTCATTTTCATTTACGCTGCTGATCATGACTGAATTAATGTATGTTTTCATATTGTACATTTTCAAAAGGCAGATGTCTGTTTACTGAGAGTTTACAGTATTTCTGTTGTGATGTTACAGTAACCATCTCTAAAATATTGACAATGAATGGGATTACATATTATATTATTTAAACAGTCATCGGCAGCTATTAGTTGCATCACTAATGAGTTGGAAGTAGTTTTAGAAACTCAAGTAAATGTAGTGTGTGCAATAAATGTATTGAACACATACATTATAGTATATTTCTCCCATATGTAACATTGCCCTGAGCTAGCAGAAATAAAATCCAGTATATACTATGAACCTTTCTTTGCGTACCTCTCTCCCTGTAGCTCACAATTATAACACTAATTCTTTTTATATATCAGCTGACCACAAGGGCAGTCCTGAAAGCACCCCAGAGACACCAAATATTTCCACTTTTATTGCACAAAATAGAGAAACACCATGTCAGGTGACAGATCAATTTTCTAAATGAATTCTGGTCCCCACCTGTCACATTAGGTTATAACCAATTGCCCCAGACCCAAAATGTGCTGCAGAGCCATTTTAGACCTTGCAGGACAGGCCTTGATATTACCTGGGATGAAAAGGGGGTAGTTGAATTAAATTACAAATTGACCACTTCTTGAATCTTTATAAATCTCTTCAAAGCCCTAGAGAGTGAGATGACACATGGGTTGCATTTTATTTGTCTCTGTCAAAACATGTGATTGATGATGTGACCAGAAAAGCCACAGACTAAAGGACTGCCAGACAAACGTGTAGGTCCAGTGATCTTCTCATTGTTCTCCTTCTGTGATATCTGTCTTTTAGGTAACCTAAGCATCCATGAAGAGCTGGAGCAACTTGTGGCTGATTTCGTTGGAGCAGAGTCCGCCATGACTTTTGGGATGGGTTTCGCCACCAACTCAATGAACATTCCAGCAATTGTTGGCAAGGTTTGTGATTTTATACGTGGAATGCCACACACTATGAAAAGGAAATCCTACTTTGTATGGGTGTAATTTTCACAATGCAGAAGAAATTAATCTAATTAGTCCTAGCTTTTGTTCCTTTCTTGCATATGGCCTAAATGAATGAATAACAGTCAACTAAACTCAGCGGTGAACAACTCTCGACCCACCCCCCATTAATTAAAATCATAATTAAAATTACAGTAGCCGGGAAGACGAGGCTGTGGGCATAGCTGCTTTCAGACACATAGACAAGGACAGGCAGGTTTTGTTAAGAGCAGCACTCAAGGGTATGATTACCCATACCCCAGCCTGTCGGCACACCAGCCTGGCTCACACGGACAGCCATGGGTTACCAGGAGCAACACGCAGCATGAATATCTGTGATTGGACTGGACAGGAGGAACAGGAGGGTTGACTGTTTAAGTGATGAGGACGGGGTCGTTTATACAGACCAAGAGGTGCAGCAGTCCCTTAGGCTAAAGCCCCCACAGCCACCCTGCAGGGGCTGGGGGTCAACCCACACTGCCAACTCTATCCTACAGGGACAGGCTGTGCCAGGACAGGCCTTGCTGTGCATGCAGAGCTACATTAGAGTGACAGCTGCTGGTAGACCAGTGACCAGGCCAGCTGGACCCCAGGCCAATCCGAGGGTATCTGTCACTGAGACCGTGTCAACATACCCTCTACAAGAGTTCATTCAAACTAATGCAGTCAAATGCTTAGAGCTTCAGTGTTAAATATGCTAATGTACTGGGGAAAATTTTGTGGAACAGCTGAATTAATTTGCATGCTGATTTGTATGGAATATGTCTTACCATACTCTCCATTATGAAAATTGCGAGGTGTCTATTGGTGGAAACCTCATTTGACATGAAAGAGGTGAAAAATTACTAACACGTGCAGCATGTCCAACTATTATCATACACAGAGGACCTAGACAGACCATGACGGAGGCATGGATGAGGATAGGGCAAGAAGAGCTGCATGAGACATGTAACTGACCACGTGGATTCTTTTTACAGCAACAATTATGAGACAGTACATTCTCCAGGGAGACATTACAAAGCAACATATATGTTGTATGGTTTCACTTATGATAATGTAATTTCTTCCTTTCCCAAGGGAAGTTTAGACCACTCAATCCAAAACACCATCATATACTATCAAACTTCTAATTAATAATCAAATACTGCAGTTCACAGAACTGCAGGAACATGTGAATCAGCTATTACATTGAAAATGAAATTTGAAGTTGTTTTTCTCTGCTGGTTTCCAGGGTTGTTTGATACTGAGCGATGAGCTCAATCACACATCTCTCATCTTAGGGGCCAGACTGTCAGGAGCGACTATCCGGGTGTTCAAACATAACAGTAAGTCCAGTAGCTCTTTCAATTGGTTCTCCTGCCAACGCAGTACACAGCTCTGTTTAAGTTCAAAGAAATGGAATCTGTGTTGTTTTCAGTTTGCCAGCATCTTTGGTGCTTAATGTTCATTTTGCCTGCCAGTCAAAGATTTTTATAGCACTGTGGTGTATTTTGCCATAGATTATCTGTTGAAGTTTGAATTCCTGTTTGTTCAGATGCTGCTGCTTTATCCAGTTTTCTTGTATTCATTCCAAACAGTTGCTGCTGTGAGCAGCACATAACTTTCAGTGCGGTACAGGATTTGCCTTTGGAAAGACCTACTTAACATTCTGTGTTTAGAGCAGCAAATGTAAAAGCTTTAATGAAATGGGTTCAGTTTACAGTCACAACTGTGTTTTATCAATCAGCGGCAGTGCTGTGAAAGTGAAATTTATTTAGATGAAAATGTCATCTTACTAAAGCTGCCTGTTCTCTATTATATTGTCAAATTACATATTGTCAGTGGATGATAAGGGAGAATTATTAAGCATGAATGATACAACTTTCATTGTGCTTGCATTGGAAACATCCAGTGCTCTTTCGGGAGACAGGACAAATGAGCCAATCCTCTGGCAGCAAATATGTCTTGACAGGTACAAGCAGAGTCAGTTAGGGGTCCTCCAAGCAGATCCCAGAGACCTGTCTAAAGGCTAAGAGCCCTCAGGCACCTGAGTAGCTGACCCCTCCCTGTCTCCCTGGCTTCTGTACTTCCAGCACCAGCCACTCTTTTACTAGTACAAAGCCAATATTTACTGAGGGTTCTATCAATAAATGCAAACAGTTACGTAAAGGAATAATATTCACTGGTGTAATCTCTGTGTAAAATGTCTGAGAGCCCTTATTTATTGTTAATGGTATTTAAAATGTTTGTGTAGTGTATCTGTAACAGAGGTTGAGTTTCATACAGGAAACAAGATGGACTTGTTTGCCCAGTCTAGCACTGTCAGGCTTGTATGTTTGAAATACAGTAGTCACAGACAAAAGACACTCATTTGTGTTATTCTTTCAAATAATGAAAAGTGTTTATTCAAAGGGTAATCTAGTAGCATTTTGTCCTCCGAAGGGTGGTGTAAATACTATAAAATGTTATGGATATTCACTGTGCGCCTGTTGAGGCAAACTACCATCCACACAGTATCCCATATCTCATATCTTGATCTTAACCGTTCTTGTCTGTGCACACAGCAAGCCACTGTGGATTTCTCCTTCACTGTCTGCATTTCTCAGTCTTGATATTGGTAACATTAGGTGTACACTTCTCTGTTGAGCTTCAGGAAGTGATTTTATCACAGGAGCATCTGCCAGCTCTGTATTTGTGCTGAGGCAGCGATATCGATCATCTATGACAGATTGTTAGCTATGACAGGTTTACTCCCCGCTCAGCTGGAAATTGGTTGGATTGCAGACTTACTTTGAATAATGCTTTTTATTAACTGCAGCTATTCAATAGTGCCATCTGCTGGTGTGCACCAGAGGATTACATTCCGGTAGTGTCACCAATACCTGTTAAGAATTCTAAATGCCGCTGGGAAATTACTTTGCTGAAGCCAAAATTCATGATTTTCAGCAACCTGCACTGAACAGGCCTTTGGCCAAACCCATATTTAGCTCAGTGAGTCGCAGGTGTTCATTAACATCATACTGAAGATGTATTTCCTGTGTGTAGTTTGTACAAGGTGTTTCTGGCAGATAAAGTAGTGCCTTGTGTACTCTGGGAACCACCCTGCCGTGTGGAAAATATGACTGTACTTACTGTTGTTTGCTTTTAATTGGTGTTAGTTGCAAGTTATGTTTTTAGCATTGCGACACCCTATATAGATAACCTGCTTTAGTTACTGCTACTATTATTGCAAACATTTTTGTTTTGTTAAGTTCTTTGTTTTTCTCATTAATAAGGTTCAGATTTAGATTAGATTATTGAGTTCTTGTCTGCTTTTTCACTCTATTTCCCTCTTTCACTCTCCTGTGTGTCAGACATGCAAAGTCTGGAAAAGATGCTCAGAGAGGCGGTTTGCTCAGGGCAGCCACGGACCCACAGGCCCTGGAGGAAGATCCTCATCATGGTGGAAGGCATCTATAGGTCAGCAATCATTATACAACACACACACACATTGGTGGTCTCTCACAGGTACATATCGGGTCAGTTGTACTATTAATCTTGTAAGTACGGGCTTCCAGGTAGGTAGAATTCCTAGCAGTTTCTGTAATAGTCTCTTTTTCAATTGCTTGCCTCTCCACCCTTGAATAATAGATAGTGTGTTTGTGTGTGTGTGTGTGTCTGTATGGTTTGGTGCTGTTTGATTACTGTAGAGAGGAGAAAGGTATTGTGTGTCTCTCCCGGCAGTGAGCTATCCTGAGTCTTAGTGACCCTCTCCATCTGCTCATTAGCTCCAAATCAAGGCCAAATGGAGCCACAGAGATTGACTTGGCTACACCCCCAGCACCAACTGTTTATCACGGCCATTTTCTTTTCTCCTTTCTTCCCTCTTCCTGCCCTCAAATCGCACCCTACATATGTCAGTACTTCTGAACTAAAACACGGTGTATTCATTGTGCTTTTAGTCAGCATGTTATTTTTTCCCTAACACGTTTATTCACAGTCAGTCCGCTGTGAGGTTTACTTTGTTGTTTTATGACAATCCTTTTATCAAATGAAGAGGGAAGCCATGAACATGGCCATCAGTTGGTATTAATTAACTATTAGTTCCACAACAATGCTGGTAATTTGAGAGACAGCTTAATTACACATCATTGGACTTCCTTTATCAGGCAATAATGTCTAATGTTAGGCTCAGACTTTAAAGAAGTACCGCCTCCCTGTAACATCAAAAGGCTCGGATAAAGAGTAAGCAAGCTTTAGCCTTATCCTGGGCCAGCCTTTGATGTCCGCATCGGTCCTGGTGAAGTCCTGTCTTATGTCATTTGGGCTGCAGACGTTGTCAGCCATAGCAAGGATAGCAGGTCTGGGATTGCTCTATTCCCCAGCCATATACTCACTCATGCTGTCTATTTGTAGCCTTAAAAGGTTCACATCGGAGGGGAGGAAGAGATGGGAGAGAGGTGGGAGTAAAGTGAAAGAGGCCAGCAGGAAGATTCTTGAAAGATTGGGGCATGTCAAAATATGTAATATGCATTTACAGATGTACATATGCTCTGTAGCAGATAAACTGAGGCCAGGGTCAGATTCTTTTACCTTTCAACTTAATCGCTTTAAGAGTTTGGTTTATAAGTGATGAAATGTGTGTGACCTTTTGTAACTCTATCCTTTGTTTGTGTGATTCTCTTGTCATTAGCATGGAAGGCTCTGTGGTGCGACTTCCTGAGATCATTGCTCTGAAGAAGAAGTATAAAGCGTATCTGTACCTGGATGAGGCGCACAGTATCGGAGCCGTGGGGCCAACAGGGAGGGGCGTGACCGAGCTGTTTGATGTGAACCCAGCTGATGTGGATGTGATGATGGGTACATTCACCAAGAGCTTCGGAGCTGCTGGAGGCTATATCGCAGGGAAAAAGGTTACTGTGGATCTTTTCTGTTTCAGCTTTCTCTGCTATCATTTGCAGTTAAATAAATAAATATATTTATATCATAGATTTGTCATTACAAATGTATCTGAAATTCTTAGACAGAATTTCACTCTGCACTCACGTATTTATTATAAAGTTAGGCCTGCTCAGAACAAGAAAGTTTTCCAATTTTATAAGATAGTTGGCAGTGAAAAGCAAGGAGTGCTTTACACAAAACAAGACATCTATTACACCTGTAATAGAATGGACTGAAAAACATTGCAGTAGACCTGTTGTTTCTCTGGTCAGGCAGAAACTGGTTTTGTTGCTATACAGAAATAATCCTAATAGACCCAAACAGTGTCAAGATACATTTGAGGAAATATGTAGGTGGGATTAATCACACTGAATCTATTCCAACAGCCTCGGGTATGTTGCCATTCTTAGAAAATCAAATAACTGAGCTGACTTTCTGTTACTTTCCTGACACTGTTTAAACAACCTGGCAACTGTTGTCCGTGTAACAATGTTAACCCATTAAAACACATTGTTCAAAGTATTTTCAAGTACTATTTTACACAGGCCTGTTTTTTAAGATGTATGGGACTCAATCATACACGTTTCATTACACCCCACCTCCCTCGTAGCTCTCATGTGTCCAACAAATGTTCCCCAGGCTGTGACTCCGGGCCTTTGTAATTCTTTTTAACTCCATTAAAAAGTACACTTTAGTACATAACCACACCGCTTTTGTAGGAGTTGATTAGAAAGCAACAGAGGAAACGGCCATGTTGCTTGAATTAGGTATTCAGAGAGGGACCCTTCCTGCCGTTGCCTTATGTTGGCTCAGCCCTGCTATGCCATAATAAGAAGGTAAAGCTGGCAAAGAGCCAGCCCCTTCTTGTGGCAGGCGTCGGAACTGCGCTCTAGATTTAACAGGATGACTTTTAACAAGCATGATGATGTTTGAAGTATGAACACTCTGCTGGCTTTGACAGCTGGCTGTAGTAAACTCCTGAAAGAAACAGGCAGGAAAAGAGAGAGAAAGCCTTTAGATTTGACGTATTTGTTGTTGTGGTGAAATCCCCCCCCAAATCCTACATTAAGTGGATTCGGGTCGACCGACAAAAGACTCCACAGATGTGTTCTGGAAAGCACTCATGTTATAGCTATTTTATGAGAGTACCAAAAATAAATACCCCAGTAAATACACTCCAAGCTCTTTCTAATTTACTTTAACCTTGCATGAAAGAGGCTTTATTCATTAACATACTCAAAACCTGGATGGCACTGAAATTTGGTTAAATAAATACATCCTTAGCAGAATCAAGCATGTACAAGTGCATGTGCTCTTTCTGTCACCACTCCTACTCTGTGGCATTGTGGACATGTATGACCACATCGGTATTGCGGCCACCGCGCGGCTGAGGAAACACTCTGAGCTGTCAGGCCACGCCGCAGACGTGAGATGGATTTCGGACATGTTCTCTTAACTGGTTTATCTTGGTCGCACCAAAATCCTGCGGGGCCCTAAAGCAGTGAAAATCCCCCGCCTTAAACAAAAACAGATGTCAGGTTGTTTCAAGGTTCTTATCCCCCGTTTGAGCATTTCCCCTAAAATCCCTTCCACTCATGTGAGGAAGCCACAGCCGCCGCCCTGTTAGGACAGATGGCGGTGAGTGGAAATGGTGGCCAGACAGCATCTCCGGCTATGTGTCATCACCCCGTACCCGCTGGCCACCAAGCAGCAGCCCATCACAGCTCCAGGCCTGCTCACAACCTCAGACCACTTACACACACGTGCTCTAGGGACCCATGACTGAATCAATTTCCTGAAATCCTGCTCTTCTTCTGACAGCCACCAGCAGAATTAATCTCCCGCTGACATTTAGGAATAATTAGCACGGCGGTCCTCATTCTGGCTAATTTCTGTGTTGGTTCTTTCTGAGATTAAGCTCTGGCTCTCACAGAGCGTAGAGTAGAAAAGGGTCCACAGTTAGTGCCAAGGTAGTTACAATGACTTAAGGTATTTTAATTGATTCTCAGGTGTTGTCTATATGTGAGCTCTCTCTAGTGGTGAGAAAACAAAAGTGCAGGGCCACAGTTCATACAGTAAACATACTGTTTAGTGTCGCTGCTGATTATCTGTGTCCTATATTGCAGGAGCTGGTGGATTACCTGCGTAGCCATTCTCACAGTGCAGTATATGCATCGGCCATGTCCCCTCCTGTCACTGAGCAGATCATACGCGCCATGAAGTGCATCATGGGAAAAGACGGAACCACAGAGGGTGAGTGTCTAAGCTCACCGTGGCTCCTTCTAGTGAACGTCACCCTTAATCTCAGTCGTAATATCCACATACGTCAAACCTAATGTTCTTTACCCAGATAAATATTATCTCTGGCTAATAAAATTTTTTACACCTTTTATATATTTTTTTATGGAAACAATAGCAAACCAAATCCAGAGGACAGTACCAATGTTAGCGTTAAGAGTAAGTCCAGACCTGCAGGGAAAGACAAACAGCTGCTTGGTCAGAAAATGTGGTAGCAATTACAGGGGTCTGCAGTGGTGCAGTGGGGGGACGTTCAGTCCCGGAGCACACGTGACCCTTACGTGGAGGAAATCATTCTCATGTGTGTGTTGTGAGGAACGCTGTACCTCTGAAAAGTTTCTGCTTTAATGGCATCAGACACAAGGGCAGGGAAGTAGTCATTACAAGAGCAGTCGCAATGCTGCCAGAGCAATTCTCCTTGAGTTATTGTAGTTGTAGTTCTCATAGAAGTCGTGATAGAAGGAATATTAGTGGGAGCAGAGTCACTGCATGTTGTGCTGGAGGAGGTGGTTGTGGTACAATAAGTATATGGCAGGTTACACAGGATTTAAGGTGTGCACCATAAGGCAAACATGGTCGGCCTTGTAAACTGTGTGGCACACAAGAATGCACATGTCTGTCATAGATTGCTCAATCACTCCGAGGTTTAAAGCCTGGTGTCTTATGGTTGAGGTACATTGTAGTTTCACACAGAGATGAGTAAGTTTCTCGTCTGGCTCTGAACCAGACATACTTTGCATATGACGTAGCCCAGTGAAAAAGCTGTTGTGGAAAAATCAGTCTTGACCTGTCTTATAGAGGGGAGGGAACACAGCAAACAGTGCAGTCTTTCAAAACATCAGCTCTAATGCCATCGCGACACCAAAGAACAAACTGAAGCATCACACCCTGCATATATGCCTCACACGTTTTTATCCCTCTTTCTCTCAGTCTTTCTCGTCGATGTTGAATTTCGCACTTTAAAGCAAGCTAGTGGCAACAGCTGTGAAATAGGGAAAAAACTCTGACAGACAGCAACATGCACACATTCGCACCTACTCATATGATTTCTGTGTCTGGCAGCAGGTTTTTGACCTCCGTGCCCTCTATCTTAGGAGAGAGGAACAATTTACAAAATGGGGTCTGTGCTTTTTGGCAGATGCCTGAATGTTATGTTTTTTTTTGGTTTTTTCCCCTCTCTCTCACTCTGCTGAGATAAGGGGATTTAAAGTGCTCTCTTACATCTCCATGAAAGAACTGCCAATCTGTTCCCAGGTAATCAGAGGGAAACAGAGCTGTGTTCCAAGGCTGGACCATGCCAAACTCTGCTACAGCCATGGAGCACCAGGCTCCCCAGTGATTCACGTCATTTGGAAACACAGGGTTAGGAGGGCAGGCCGCCTCTGCAGCCTTTGATTTGTTTTCTAATACATCTATCTGAAATACAAGTAATACTTAAGTATTATTTGTATTCTGTTTCAGTCGTGGCTACGCTCCAATGGCAATCCGCAGTCACTCATTTTGTGCAAAATCCATCGTATCCAATTTGCAAACTCTCATTTTGGCAACATGCAAGCACATGTACCAAAACTGAACCATCTGCTGCTGCAGCTGAGTTGTAATCATGAGCAAGTTCATAGTGGAGGCTGGAATGGCCCAGATGGAGGCGCAGGACTCAGGATGAGATGGCATTGCAAAGAACTCACACTACATTAGCTACTACTGACAGGTGATGTCCCTCCCTGCAGGAGACAGTGGAAATATGAGGGGGGAAAAAGGAGTGAGTTGGTGCTTTACTCATGTACATCTGGTGGTGTCCTTGTTTTAATTGGAGGCATTAGACGGATCCGCCAACTGGCAAGGAATACCAGATACTTCAGGGCCAGACTGAAGGAGATGGGCTTCATCATCTACGGCAATGATGACTCACCTGTGGTTCCACTCCTGCTCTACATGCCAGGCAAAGTGGTGTAAGTACACTTAAACTTTCACCAAAAACACTATTCATTGTGCATAGACTAAATCTGAAACAGTAAATATTAACTTCACTACCCTTTGTTGTCAAAAGCAATTACAGGTCAGCTCCCAGTGTATCATCTCTAAGTGATTTGAATGGCTGCCACATTACACACTCCAAAGTTTCCATGAATCAGTAGTGTAGGCTGTGTATGTGTAGACAGGGTTTCTGTAACCACTTAAGAGGCAACATCAGGTATTGATTAGGTATAACCCAAGATTGTTTGAGCCACTCAGGTGTAATCAATTGGGTATAAAGTGTCTTTCAATGCCAGTCACCATTAATATCCATGAAGAGGCCAATCCTGTGCAGTAATCACCATAATCAGAAACTTCTATCATACTGAATACAGCCGCAGTAGTAGCTTCTGCTTTTACACTGGACACTAATGGTGGAAAAAAGTCTTATCCTTGAACATTATTTTGAAAACAGATTTTAGTGTTTAAGAAAATAATATATTTTTTGTCTTCTAGACAAAATTGCGAAAAGGAGAAAATTAATAAATGACAGACAGAGGATTAAAAACAACAAAACCACAATAAAAGGAAGAAAGAAAAACAATAAAAAAGGGGATGTTTGATATGAAAAAGATTCATTGATGCAGTGTCTCCATTTAATGACAATGAGTTTCAAAGTTTAGATTCAGTGTAGAGATGGCACACAAGTTTGTTGGCAGAACTACAAACAATAAACCTGAATTTCTTTGGTTTATGTGCCGTATGACTTAACCACAAAATATGTGAGTGTGTGTGCTGTGAGTTGTCCGAGTTTAGGAGAATTAGTCTGTGAGCTAATAACATTATAAAGGTTGCAGTCGTATAATTAGCTCCACTAAAGACAACCCTCTCCCAAGACAAGAGAATAGACTTTCTAAAACAATTACAATGTTAATCCAGTAACACAACTCATTATAATTGTTTAAATTAAAGTACTATAGCTAATCGACGATATATTAAATCTACTTCTGGCATCATTACTCTAGATCTACTCTAATATATAGTTGCTGCTATATATGCTCTTGAGAACTCATCATCTAGATATCATCATACAAAACTGTAAACATCTACTAAATCATTTTGGGAGCACATTTTAAGGTTTGAATTCTCCAAACTGTCCACTTAGCCACAAAATCAAGAGTTATTCACTGCCTCATTAAAATGAAAGGTCATCAGAGATATGCTGCTTCTAGCCCTTCAAAGTTGTTAAATTTATCGCGCTTTGCAGAAATTATCACATAATTAAGGATGTAGAGGGGCTGGAAGGAGCAAAGTTTCTCATGACTTTTAATGTGATGACGCACTGCGGCAAATGCTTCTTCATTCTGAGGTGGCTTGTGGGGTCACTGCAGATTCTGGTGAAAATGTGAGAAATGTGAGACTGCGAAGTGATGATTGTTTCTGTTTTTCGTTGATGACCAGGGCTTTCGCTCGAGAAATGCTTGAGAGGAAAATTGGCGTAGTGGTAGTCGGCTTTCCAGCCACGCCGATAACAGAGGCCCGAGCTCGCTTCTGTGTTTCTGCAGCACACACCAGAGCCATGCTGAACCAGGTAGACAAACCTACTAACATGAAATTCCTCTTTGAGGCATTCGAGGGTGTTTTTTTTCCCACCTGAATCAAACACATACACACATGTTCTGAGACTTTTCCTTTTGTCCTCAGGTGCTGCACCATCTAAATGAGGTGGGAGACCTTCTCTGTCTGAAGTTCTCACGGAAGAAATATTCCTCTCGGCCTGACCTCTCTGACGAGACAGACTTTGAGCTGGACAGCTGATATGACCCTTGACACCTTCATTTCACAGTGTCAAAACTAAGTCTAAGTGTCCATGCTGCAACAGACCCATAAATGCACAGAGTAGAGTAACACCCACATCTCACAGCAGAAGAGTGGCCAAATGTTTGACAGCTGCCACTTTTTATAAGTTTGTAAAACATTGATTTTACAACGCACTGAACTAAATACATTTATTTGTGACTACATACGTGAAATGAAACGCTGCGTTAGTCTTAATCTCAAGCACTGTGTAAAATATCTGTAATTATTTTAATTCGTTTTTTATATTGAGATCACATCCAGGTTTGAAGACAGTTTTTAAAATTTTCAATCAAAAGAGCCTTTTATACAGTTAGGTACAGTATATTTACATGTTTTTATGGACGCAATTTTTTTGCTTAATATCTGCACCATTTCTTAATGATGGTGGTAATTATTAGTGGGGAATGATGTACAGTCTCAAAGAATTTATATCCCTGACATGCAGTTAAAAATGTTATTTGTAGCTTAAAATGTTCCACTCTGCTGTACTGCTGCATTGTTAAGATTTTTCATTTTTTTTCAATAAAATGAAAAACACATGAAAACTTCCTGAGTGTGTTCAGGAGAAAGAAGGTTGATTAATTATCCGAATGACAGGCTTTAAAAATTCCTGAACCTTCCCATTGGAAATTCCTGACGCATGATTATTTACACTACTCACGGCTGAACTGATGGGAGCAGAAGATGACGAAGACGCCTTTATTGTGTTCCAGAGTGAACTGTCCTCACCGTAATGCCACTTTCATCTTCAGGGTAAATAAGAACCTTCCTGTAAATAATAGATCATGCAACAATTACTTCTTTGACATGCAGTTAAATCTCAACAACCCCCACGCAGAATGAAAAAAGGTGTTATGGCTTGTTTTGTGGCGAGACAGCTCATATCCACCAAGTCTTAACAGCTTTAATTGTTGATGTTTTAAAGACCTGCTGTTCTCTTTCACACACAGACTGCGTAGCAGTTGTGAAGGTAAGCATGCAGAGTATGCAGCACCTGAGCCAACAGAAACCTTACCTAGCAATTAGCACTGAACTCTAAATTCTCGTGGTATGGGGTAATCATTTGATTAACACAGGAAGGATTATAGATGGATGATAAATGTGTTTTCACAATGTGTCAGATTGGGTCTAGTCGACACTTGTTTGGCCTCAGGAGGTTACCATGTTTGTGTTTTTTTTTTCTACCCCCATAAACAACATAGTGATAACATTTTGCAAGATGGAATAAGAATGCAATACGCAGTCTTTGGGGGGGAAAAACATGCTAGATGTCTGCAAACATAGACGAAGTAGGAAAAAGGGTTAAGAACAGTTAAAGAAAAAAAACTCCTTATCCCCTAAAGGAACAAACCTTTGAAATATATGCTCTATACTAGATCACTTTGTTCTGTAAGTGAATATTCACATCTGGCTCCTATAGCCAGAAACAATAGAGAACAGTTTCGTTAATCCTCAAATCTGTGATGTCATAGCAGTGTACTGTTCAATAAAGATCTGGAGGAGATTGGAGAAGGTGGCCTCAAATGTTGCATTGGACTGTGCACTGACGTCCTCGGGATCTCTGTTATTAATTTGTGTTTACTTTCACCTTTAGTCTAAATGTGAACGCTGTTAAATGTGTCGTGGGTTCACAGCAGAAGACAGATGTGTGTAAAGAGAGAGTCAAAAACTCATTCTCAGACATAACTCAGTGCGTCACAGACACGAAGTGCTCAAATACTAAGCTCCTCTGTGATTACACAGAAAGGCAAACTTTTAACTCGCTGAGATTTACCAGCAACATTTTTGTGCAGTGGCACAGTGGGAGAAATGCTTGTTCGAGGAAAGTCATATTTGAGGATGAATTAAAAATGACTCATAGAAAACAGCTTTTTACTTGAGTCAGTTTTAGACTAAACATGTTTCAGCTGATGGAAGTCTTATATAACCATAAGCCTGTGTGTATACCTGCTACTTTATAGCCCATCCTTTAGTTTATAATATTCTTCAACCAAATTCAGTTTTATGTTGTATAACAAAATGTTAAATTGGAGTATTATTATGGATTATTAAAGATACAGTTATCAAAAGTTGGCCAATGAAGCAAAGTGTCAAAGCATGGTAATACACACTAGCTGTCAGGCAAGGTGGGAAGCACATGTCTTGCCAAACTTGCCTCCCGTCACTTCTAACTGCCCTCAGTTTCAGCAGGAGTGGCAAATGGTCTCCGCTGGCATTCAAAACATCTGTGCAACCAGACTACTGGTGGCAAGGCCCCAGAGACCTGCCTGCCTGCCTGCCTGCCTGCCTGCACCAGCCTCTTTTGAACTGCAGATCCAAATACACTGCACTTATTGGAATGGCATGTAGCTGCTATTCTGAAGGGGGATCCTCAGCTACGCCTTTGATGTCCACCACTGTGTCCAAAGCAGGCAAGCCACTCTCTCTGCTCTCTGTTTTCCATTTAGACAGATTTTTCTATTCTGGAAAGGGATTTTTGAAGTGAAGCAGACAAAGAACAGATTTACATGGTTTAGACATGCTCTGCCTGGAGTAAGGAAGACTGTAACTAAAGACTGCAGTAAAGCGATTCACTAGGAACTACTTGTTAATAGAGAGTGCAATGAAGTAGACCAGTGTGGTACAAAAGATGATTATAGGAGCTTTTATTTTCATGTCATATGATTAAGCTTTATTCAGGATGTGTATTAATGACTGAATGAAATATGATACTGGGTTACATCATTCATGAGAGGTGTTAAACTGCTCCTTCCTCCTCCAACAGCGTTTGTTTAGAATACAAAGTAAACTGCTGCTCAGGCCACATTTACACTGCGCTTTCTTGCACACATGGGCATCATATGAGCACAATGGAGTTTACCAAATGTCTCAGGATTACTCCAAGCTCATTTCACAGTGAAAGACGCTGTCGTTTATGACACCTGTAGCTGTGAGATGAAATTGATGGTGACCCTTTGTGGGGTTTTCATTGGCTTGTTTTCAACACATTTAAAATAGCGTTTAATCCTGTCAGAGCTGTGCGTCATGCGCCATTTGGCCATAACATCAAGGATCCTGCATACGCATAGCCGAACAGACAATATGCGTTGACACAGTGGATGTGAATCTGTCCAAAACTAATATTTAATAACTGATTTTATACGAGCTGTTATGGCACTTGTTGGTCATCATCAGTAACATTATTATTCCGTTTGTGCCCAAACTGAATGTATTGACTTCAAAGGTGACAGATGATATGAGATGCACGGTGTGTTCCATGCCTGCGGGCTTCAGTGAACCGTCACCCATGCTGAAGCAGCGGCATCCCTGCCTGGTGCGTAATTTGACACAGAGAACCGTCCTTTGAAGCGGACAATAAAAAGTCTCACGAGGGCTAATCACATTACGCACCATTTGTCTTGCTTAAGTGAAGTGTTACGGCACCTTCCGTAGCGTGGCGTTTTAATCACAATTGACTGAGACAAGGCTTCTGCTGTACACATGTCAACAGGAGAGGCAGACCTCCTGGAAGAGCGCCTGCGGGTGTCTTCCTCTGCGCTGCGACGAGCCTGTGTGCCCAGTGCGCCTCCGGGGACCACCAAGGTTTCTTGAGGATGTTTTAGGAACTTATTGTTCCTGAGCAGGGGTAGTTCTTTTAGTAATAAAGTGTGTGTTAATCAGGATATATAAAATGTCATAATGTTATAATATATGTTACAATATTTTGAAGTTTTTAAAGAGAAATGTGTCATTTTGCTCCTGTAACTAGAAATGGACTTAAATGCATCTCATCTTCAAAAGAGAAAAGAAGCACAATATTTGGGTTTTTGGGTTGTTTCACACTCGAACCTCCACAATAATATTTGGTATTAAACCGGCCGGACTCCAGTTTGGGGAGGACTGAGGGACGAAAGAGTTAACCAGGGGGAGGGCGCCTGCACAGGGGCGTATAGTATAAAACCACCTCAAGAGCGCACAACAAGAACAGCGTGTGTTAAAGAAAGCCGTAGTTTGACATGGTTTGACTTGTTTCCTCCAGCAGGACTCGTTAGAGACGCACGCACGTCTTCATTTTAAGAGGGGGGGCTCACGACCCGCAGCATAATGGATGAATACTGTTTTTGAACAGGACAGAACTCCACCGTGAAGTGTTAACTGGAGCACATCTATTTGTTTTTTAAAACTACCTGTACTTTTTTTTTTCTCCTTTCCAAAAGGTAGTTCCGTCGAATTACGCGTTGGATAGCGCAGAATGTGGATAAAACGAGACGTGCGTAAAGCGGCTGAAGTGGAAGTGAGGGAAAAGTGAAGTGTGAGGCTGAGAATGTGGCGGGGACATCACGGGGCAACTGGGCTGCAAGTTTAGTGAGCTTGGAGATTTGACGAGGGCGCAACAAGAGCGGAAAGTGTTAATGCTGCGCGCTGGATCTGCCCTGCAGTATTCACTATACTGTATTAATTGGCAGATCAGCGCATTGACTCATATGTCATATTTCAAATCCAACTATATGAACAATCAGTAAAAAAGGCAGCAATCTTAATTTAGGACAACTTCACAGTTTACAGAGAAAATCCTCTGGATCCAAATTCATCTATAGCACTTTTTTTTTCCAAATTATTCGGCTGCCCCACCTCCGATCCTTTTCACTTCATTTTTGCAATTCTGATTCCCGAAGTGGCTCCGAAGTGGTGTTGCGGCTCCTCGTCCCCGGCGGATCCGGAGATTGGAGTCTCTGCACCGGGAGGAGGTGGAGTCGGAGCTCCGGCCACACCGCAGGCTCCCAAGAGCGGCCGTGTCAAAAGGATGGTGCGACTGGCGGCCGAACTGTTGCTGCTCCTGGGACTTCTTCTCCTTACCTTGCACATCACGGTACTGCGGAGCAGTCCGCTGCCCCAGGGAAATGTAACTCTGAGCCTGGATCAAGAGACAGCACTTACAGAGGTGAGTTAGGAGTGTGTTAGTAGTGAGGTGTGGAGATTTCTTTTAGGGAAACTTGATGTTTCATTTGGTCACAGATAGGCTTGATAAAAAAAAAAAAAGAAAAAAGGACATATGAGCCAGTGACCCAGGTGAAATGAAGCCTCCACTCCCCGGGAACCCCTCTGAGACTTTGGGGTTTTGTTGACATACACACGGATGTGGACTCCATAGTGTGGCCCCCGGGAATGGCAGGGAGCCAGCAGAGGGATGGAAGATGAGGCAGGGTCAGAGATCAGCCCCCCCCTCCCCATATCAGACGCACTTCCCTATTGTTGGGGGTTAAATGATAGCTTCAGGCACTTCTCTGTCATCACGGGCTCATCACTGTCATCTAAGCTTTCAGTTGATGAGGTGGAGGGTCAGAGCCAAACCCCTGAAGGTACCTCCTCAACTCCCTCTCATCACCAATACAGAAGAGTTGAATTTGGAGAAGAGTCTGGCATTAAACTGATTGTTGCTTCAGATCAAGCCTTGAGCCCAAACTTGTTGTATTTGCTCCTGCACTACACTCACATGTGTGGGCAAGACCACATGAAAAGATCAGATATTCATTTCAGGGTTGAGGAAGAGACAAGAAATAGAATAGAAAGCAATAAAACAATAAAAGTTTGGGAAATCTTGGTGTAGTCTGATAGTTTTCAGTGACACCTTTTTGGATTGTAGTCCAGTTTAGAACGTGCCTCAACAAAACTTCACAAGGGAGACATTTGTCAACATGACACCACTTAAAGACAGCTTTAATAGTTTAACTGCCCATTTTAACATCAGCACACAGACTCCAGCAGAGCCCCAAATCCTGACTCGAGGGTTAAGACGAGTCTGGGATCAACAGGCTTTTTTAAAGACTGTTAAGCATCCTTCAGCTGCTTTTTGATGTATATTTAGCATGCTACTGAAATGCTTTCTTCATGTCCCAGTGATAAATGAGTATTTATGCCCACTGGAATGGGGTCCCTTCATAAATTCTTTATTAGGGCTTGAGGGAGATGAATGGAAAGAATTTTTACTCCAACAGAGGATGGTGAGGGTAATTTCTCTTATCTCCGCTATCACTGCCATCACTGTAGTCTGACCTGCGTATATGCAACAGCAAGCCTGTGTTCGGTTGGATATTAGGGCATGCAAAGCTGAAGAAATATTCCAGGAATTTATGGAATATTTGTCACACAGCCAAATGCTGGAGTGGACAAGTGGGGATGAGGACCAGGAGGGAGTTTCTCCTGAGGAATCGCAGTAAAAACTACTAAACACATGCCACCCATTCCAGCCTCCAACATCCCCCTTTTCTCACCAGTCCAAATTTACATAGAGATTCTGGCTTTTGATGAAAGACCCCAACATTGCCACTCATGCCCCCTGTTGAGAAAAGCACTGAATGTTTTTTTTTGTTTTTTTTTTTGCTCATGAATGCTCCAGCTATGTACGGACATGCTTCACTGGTCTGCCACTGAAGATGGTGATGTCATCTTTCAACCGGGCTTGTCACGGCCCAGGGGGTGTATTGTCATGCCAAGGTGTCATATTTAAAATGGCATTCACAATAACACAAATGACAGGATGCGGCTCCCTGCACCTGTAGTGGAGAGAGAAAGCTCTTTGGTCCAAGGCACATTATCATCACTGAACCAGGAAGGCACACTGATC
Source organism: Larimichthys crocea (assembly GCF_000972845.2). NCBI lineage: Eukaryota > Metazoa > Chordata > Actinopteri > Sciaenidae > Larimichthys > Larimichthys crocea. Next base: position 11,566,398 of record NC_040013.1, read on the forward strand.
CACTGGGGCAGTGTAAAGTTGACGTGTGGTATTATATTAAATAGAAAGACTCACTTTTGAACACGTTAATAACATGCATCATCTTAGTTTGAGCCTGAAAATAAACACAAACACACACTGAGGTGTGTGACAGGGGGGAAGGATAGTTTTCTCTTCCACCTACGTAAGTGTAGTGTTGAAAAGCATCTGGCACAATGTGCACTGCCTTCATTTCCTGCCAGCCTCCCTGGGGGAAGGACCCCTGAGTTGCTCCCAATTGAAAATGGAGTCATGCTCCTTTAAGCAGCCCTCACAAAGTGAAAAAGGGGGAAGCGGGAAAAGAAGAGGAGATACTGGGAGGAGGGAGAGGGGGTGGCTTGTGTGTGCAAGTGTTCATTCATGGCTTTTGAGAGTGGGGGGGGTGACATCCTGGGAGGCCCCCCCAGATGAACCGAGGAATGGTGTGTCACTTTTGATCTCCAAATTAAAGCGCGTTCCTCATCAAGGAAGATCTCAGATGAGTGATAGCTGACTGTAAAGCAGCTTCGGCATCAAAGGAGAACAATGCTGATTTTTGAACTTTTAAATGAATTACTCCTGTGCACGGTTACAGCCTGGGCTGTATTAGAGAAAAATGAGGAAACGGCATGTTTTTCTCATTATGTTGTGTTAAAAAGCTCCACGGAGAGTCGTTTGGAAAAGACAGAGAGAGGTGTTTATGTCGACATTATCAAGAATTGATGGACTTTACACAACTGATATACAACCGCCATTCCTACGTGAAGACTTATCCCCATGTTGTGCATTCTTTCCGTTATTTTCAACCCGTTGAAAAAACTTGAATCGTTCTGCTGAAATACTGATTGAGACAGAAAAAAAAAAACGATTATTTGGATATATAAAATTTCATGGTTTGTCCTTCACACTGCTGAGCTCCCAGATGGAAATATAGATTTAGAGAGATCTCAGTGCTTATGGGGAAAAGCAGCTTAGATTTCCCCGTTTCTGTCCAAGTAATGGACTGTTTTTCAGCAGCACTATCTCACAACTTTACTATTTACAATTCAGCTCAAGGCTTCAGTCGGCCACATTATATTTAAGTCTGGTGTTTTTCCACTTTTTGGCGATTTTGAAGATTTTGATGTATTTACTACAGAGAGAAAATCTGCACTTTTCTTTTCACCAAAGAAACTGGGGCCATGCTGTGGACTTGAATTCAATATTGGCTGGGAAATCAATTACATTTTTTTTTACAGCTGACAGATAACACATTTCCCAACAGCAACCTGACAGTTTATAGTAAGTTTAACACATCTGTCCATGGTGATAAAATAAAATATCCTTCCATGTATCAACAGTTTAACAGATAATTTAAACATGAAAAAAGATTTGAGATGTTTTAGGTCCTTGCAGTGGTTTAAGAATTAGTTTGATTCATGTTGCTTTCCTATGTAGTTTTTTGGATCCTGAACAGTTTGATGGCAAATTACTACCATTAATGTAAACATAAATCAAATCGCATTAGTGCTAAACTACTAATATTTGCCCATAAACTGACAAACTGTCTGTATTCACAAACAGGCTTCAGCTCAATGGCCTCCCACACTGTAAGTGAGTGAAACAACATAACACATGTTGCCCTGAGATCAGACTGTTTTTTGACTTTAAATGAACCAAATTTATGTCAGGATTAGATAATCTGCCTGCCATGCGTAATACATCATAATATGACACAACAGAAGATTCAGATGGATTTAGAGTGGATAATGGAGGATTAATCTGCCAGCAAACACTGTGATTGGCTTTCACGACCCGACAGTTTGCGCATCCTGAAACATCTGTGGTGGCATCTGCTTTTCAATAGATCAGCTCATGGAGGAAGTCATAACTCAGTAACAGCCATTTGTGTGTTTTAATCAGTAGCCTGAGCAACGCTGGATACATTTCCTTCAATGACAGGTGTTGTGAATGAAAAGACTTTAGTTTTATGATGCGACAAACAAAATAAATTGTCTTCAGTGGTTGAGAAATGTCTGGTAGTGAAGTGTTTTCTGTCAGCGTATTTCAATGACTGTTTGTAGTATCAGTATCATAAAACAGTAATGTCTGGACTGAAAGAGCAGCTTGTGTGGTCTGCTGTCGTAATCCATGAGAATATAATCCACGCAGAGGAGATCAACCACAAATGTTTACTGTATATAAAAGTCTATGTACAATACGGATTTGAACCTGTGAGTGCTGCACTGGAGCTCAGTTGCAGCCACTGAGTGACTTCTGAAGGCTGGGAACTTGAAAGACAGGGGTTATCATGTGGGCATCTCCAAGTCCAAGTGCCTGTGATAGAACCAAAGAGGATCCTGTGATGTTCACATAAAAGGTCAATAGCTGATGCACAAACTATGCTGAGGTCTCAGCCATAATTGTTTGGTTATGGAAAAAAACATTTGTGGTTTTAATTGCAATGTGCTGTTTTCCTCAAATTTTAGGATCTGAGCATAAAGTCTCATCATATTATCTGCAGTAAAAGCTCTCCCTCTTTTTATTTGGTGGCTACAGACAAAATTCAGAACCACCTACTCTTTTTCATCAAAATTATGAGCAATTGTATAATCATTTTAATTATGGCAGGACGTCATTAAGATATATGATGTGAACCTTTTTAAATTCTTTGAAACGCATCATATTATCATATTTACTCCATCTGGTTTGGTGTCTGGTAGTGAATTAGGAGTTGTAATGCTATATGGATATGGAAGTCTCTTTGAGTAGCCGCTGTCCCCTCTGTAGTTGAATTTAAGTTACATGTACATTTATAATCCCTCCTCCCTTGCTGTGCAACTCCATTTACAGCCGTCTGTATTGTCCCAGAGTGCACCTTGGCTGGACACAAACAGCTCCACTGGGGGCTTTTATGCCCACCACAATGTGGCTGAGCTGACACTTTGTCTGTGACTGGCCACCGCAACCGTACAGCACTGCTGCCATATTCTCAGGCCTCAGCACGGCCACAAAAACACTAGGGAGGAAGAAATGGGACATGAAAAAAAGAAAACAAGGAACATGATTGATGGCTTTCTTTGATCTTATTTTCTGCCACCCCAGAATGGATGATTGCCGACTACTTATGGCTGTCTGTCCAATTGAGGAATAATTGTTCCTTCTGTGCATACCTGACAGGGGACATATGCCATAACTGTCCCTTTGGGATGAATTTACAACCTCCTCTGTCAGAAAACCAAATGTTTTTTCTGTCTTCAAGAAGGCAGATGTAATTATTTTTGCAATGTTTGCTTAGGTTTCTCTGTATAGCCCCAATTCAGGAAAACCATCAGTCTTACATTGCTCGTTTCTCCCAGCCAGCACCAGAACATGCTAAAAATGTACACATCATATTACTACGGTAAAGCAGCAGCATACCCTGTCAGTTAAAAATGGAAAAAATATACAGTCAAACTGTGACATTAGCTCTGAGTCCAGGCTGGAGACTGATTATATTTCAGTGAATGCAGACAGACGAACAGAACCCAGTGCGATGTTTGTCCCACTGTTTCAGAGGCTCCTTCTTTCTTGGCTCCAAGTAGTCAAGAGTCCACAGGATTTATGACAGAGGTCATGGTCGCATGAACCTCTGTCGACATGAGAGATCTAACATTGCTGAGTGTGCAGACTCTGTAGACGCCAAGCAACAAACAGGGACCTTAGTCCAACAACCACACAGTAGAGAATGAGATGTTTTTTAAACATTATATTAATCTTTTATTGTATAATATATATTGGATACATAATATTGTGTTTCTTTCTCTCCTCAGCAGAACAATATAAATGCAAAAAGCAGCTCCTCTGCCCAACTGGCTCCTGAAGACCGGCGGTCTGGTCCAGAACATCGGTTAACCCACCGGCCTGCCACCCTCCCTTGGGCACAAGGCAGTAACGTACACAGAGACGGCCCTGGAGCTTTCCTCCTAGATCTGCATAATTTCCCCGACCTCTCCAAAGCCGATATCAATGGACAGAATCCCAACATACAGGTGATCATGTGTGTCTGTGCACCTGCCAGTGTGCTTTGATGCTTTCACTCATTTGTAAGACATGGCTACTCAAGCACATAGGACAGGAAGCGCAAACAGGAAGAAGGAGAATAGTTTGGTGCACATCACTACCCCCCTTTTCTCCCCCACGTCCCCTTTCACACTTCCTGCTTAAGATAGACACTGAGGTCTCACGTCCATCATAATGACAGCTGAAAGGCAGACACTAACCAGCAGTGCCTCACTACTAACCGATATGCAGGAAGAGAGACAGCAAGTTATGTAAATGTGTGGGTGGGGCTTTGCCCATAAGTCCCTCAGTGGTGCAGATGGCTAAGTAACCGCTGCCATGTTTAAATCATTCTCCTGTCTAATCCAGCAAGGGGGTCTTTCCATTTCTGAGAGCATCGCTGCTAAATCCGAGCACGAACAAAGTGTATTAACATCTCAAGATGTGGGAAGAGAGCAGAGCAACCAATTGAGCAAGGGCGTGAGGCTGTGGGAGAAGGGGAGGAGGTGGAGGGGGGTGTCTTTGATCCTGGGATTCATCTGGCTTTCATGGTCTGGAGGAGGCTGAGTAGCCCTTTGAACTTTGTGTTTAGGTGGAGAGAGCCCAAGAGGTGGGAGGGTGACTGTGGGGCAGGGGTGATGGTCCCCCCTCATCTGGGAGGCACATGTGTTGGGACAGAAAAGGGGGAAGGGGGTTATATCGTGTGTAGGGGTATCAGAAAGTGTCACCTCATGGCAACCAATTGACCCATTCTGTCCAAAAATGCTGTATGAAGTATCTTCTTTGAGGAACGTTTAAATGACTTTGGTTCTTGAATACAGGTGACCATTGAAGTGGTGGATGGACTAGAGGGCCATGAGCCAGAAAAAGGCCTCCGTAAGGAAAGCAAACCCAGCTGGGCTTCTCCGAACTGGAGAAACTGGTGGCCTCATACGTCTTCATCCTCCTCCTCCTCTTCCACCACTCATCAAACAGAGGAGCACGATCGCTCATACGGGAGCAACGGCGAGGACAGCAACTTCCTCAGGCCGGCAGTGGAATGGGACAGGAGAGGAGGCACCGGGGGAGGAAGCAAAGCTCAAACTGAATATGGTGAGAATGACAAGAGGGGTGTGTCTGCGAGGACATGAGTGCACATGAGTGCGTATTACAGGATATTCAGATGGGTCCATATTTGAGCAGTGGTCTCCAGCATTTTCACAGATGGCCATAGTCTGATGTGGAATCTGTAATTTGCAGATTTGCTGATTTAAGCTGTCACCATAATAAGTCTAGTCATCCCAGGCGAGCTTTTGGGAGCCCCTGATTGAAGCCTTTAACACTCTTTTTACGAGATGGATTCCTCTGTGGTGTGGAGCTAGCTACGTGACACAGTTTAAACGCCTTGCTACATCAAAGTTCAGCAGCAGGAATAAGGCCAGAAGCACTCTGTTTGGCTGCCACACCATTCTCACAACACTCTCCAAAAAAGGAACCCCACAGATAAATCTGCTGTGGAAGAATTTACACTCACTGTCATACAGTATGCGTCCGGCCCGTGTTGTAGCATGCCCAAACCAACATGGTCGAACAGGAATGCGTGTGCTGTGGTAAATGTCATTTTATCCGCTTGCACTTGCACTTCAGTGGTGAAGAAGGCGATTTTATCATCTTTTTTTTTGTCAAACCATATCCCAAGTTTAATGTTCCTGGCTTATCGCTGTGGTCAGCTCTCATTCATCCTTTATTTCATACCACACTAATCGACAAGGAAATATTTTATCATCATCACTGTCTTGGTTTTGAACCTTATAATTAGAATTGTGGACAGGAAGTGAGGATCATCCATCACAGGACCACTGAGAGCAAATTCAGTTGTCGCGTCTGTTGGCTAAAGAGCTGCCACTGAGCTGTCTGAGCTGCCACCAGCTCTTTGGCCGGAGCTAGGGGAGCAGAGCTAGATGACTATCTGGCCTGTATTCATATAAAATACTCATAATGAGGGGCAGATGTCCTGGATAGGGGGGCAAGGGGGTTCTTGTATAGGAAGGTTTGGACCCTGGCCAGAAATACTTCCGTCCAAAAATGCCCACATTAATTCTCCTCATTGATATTAGTACTGCTTTCAAGATGTGTGTGTGTGTGTGTGTGTGTTTGCATGCGGTAGTGATGGTGGGGTGAAGTAGTCGTGTAGTATAACTGTTTCCATGTATACCCATTACAGTGATCTGCTCAATGATAATTGGAGCTAAAGAGGATTTCTTGCCATTTCACTTCCCATTTTCAAACCAATGAATCACAGATAGAGCAACTGAATGGTATCCAGTACCACTGTGTCGGGGAAAATGTCTGTTTGTAAATTCCCTGCTGGCTCCCCTGTAGCTTTGTTGTAATTTGCTAAATACTTCACTAACTGAGCACATATTCTGTCCTCTTTGCCTTGGACTTTTTGGTTCAACAAATCTGGGTTAGCATATACATATATGCGTGTATGTGTGTGTGTGTGTAGACAGGCTTTTGTGGTATCTGCTTTGAGGGGCAAAGTCAAAGAGAACTTTGAGCTCCCCCATTTCCCCTTTCATGCCCCCCCCCCCAATCCACTTATTATTAGTGAGGCATGCTAACAGGCCTGAGTAAGTTCAGCATGTGGCCTGCATCAGAGCTGAGGATCTCTCTCTCTCTCTCTTGTTCTCTCTGATCCAGACTATATGGATGGAGAGGGGGACTGGAGTAACTGGACGGCGTGCAGTGTCACCTGTGGAAATGGCAACCAGAAGAGAACCAGGTCCTGTGGTTATGCATGCACAGCCACCGAGTCCAGAACTTGTGATATGCCCAACTGCCCAGGTAAAATCTTGATTTGTAAAAGATCCCACGCCAGTGAAGATATCTTAATGGAGTGTATTTGAAGTGCATGGATTTAGTGCATCTTTTGATCCACCTTTCACTGTGCGTTCGTTTCTCTAAAGGTATTGAAGACGCCTTCAAGACAGCAGCTACTGAAGTGAGCCTGTTAGCTGGAACTGATGAGTTCAATGCCACAGAACTCTTTGGTGTTGGTAAGATTTGGTCTATTCTTGTCTTCCTTCAGACTATCCCTCATTCAGATGATCTTACACTATCAAAGGCAGTTCATCCATCTGGCAGCAGTGTTTCTTCACGCACTTAGCATTCCTCATGCTCGGGCTGCGCTCCATTACTGTGCAGAGATGAAAATGTGCAGCAGGGCGGGAAGAGCACAGTATGCCGCTGCTCTGTTCTCAATCAACCCAGTGAAAACACGCTTTCATGTTAAATATTACACCTTGTCACACTTCTGGTTTCACCTTCTAATGTTGGGGAGTGTTTGGAATTAGATCTAGCGTTTAACGGTGTCTCCATTTCTTCCAGACACCGACAGCTGCGAGCGATGGATGAACTGCAAGAGCGACTTCTTAAAGAAGTACATGACCAAGGTAGCAAACGACCTTCCCAGCTGCCCTTGCTCTTACCCAACCGAGGTGGCGTACAGCACAGCGGACGTACACGATGCTCTCACGCGTCGAGATTTTCGTTGGAAAGACGCCAGCGGGCCAAAGGAGAAGCTGGAGATCTACAAGCCCACAGCCCGTTACTGCATCCGCTCCATGCTCACGCTTCAGTCCACCACGCTGGCAGCACAGCACTGCTGCTACGACGATAACATGAAACTCATCACTCGCGGCAAAGGGGCTGGCACGCCCAACCTCATCAGCACAGAGTTCTCAGCCGACCTGCACTATAAGGTGGACATCCTGCCATGGATCATCTGCAAAGGAGATTGGAGCCGCTACAACCAGGCCAGGCCGCCGAACAATGGGCAGAAGTGTCCCGACAATCCTCAGGATGAGGACTACTACAAACAGTTTGAAGAAGCAAGGGAATTCTAACCAGCTGTAGAGTGAAAGGAAAGAAAAACCACACACACACTGCTTAAATATTCAGCTAAACCTCAAAAATGGTGCTGAAAAGGTCAAATAACACATGAACTTTTAGGCTCTGAGGAACAGGACTTACTGCTCTTTTCTCCAAGAGGAATAAAAACCCAACAGAGTCGAAGAACTTTTCTTGACTTTACCAGAACCAGGCAAAAACACATTTTTTTTTTATTATTATTATTATTTTTTTTTGTATAAAATATGCCTCTGAAAAGAAAAATGAATCCATTTTTTTTGCCAGTAATTGTGTCACCAGTTGTAACTCAGATTTTGTCACTTAAAGGGAAAACTGAGTTTATATTCTTAAAAAAGGGAAAATTATTATTCTAGAAACCTTCGTTTAGATTGTGTCCATGTTCGTCTCCATAGATTGTTTATGTTTGGTGAATCTGAGAGGCCCGTGGTAACAGAATAATGAGATCCTTCAGGAATGTGTTGGCGGGGAGAGGGGGGGAGGAGGGGGGACAGAGAACAGGGTTATCCAACTTTCTCCCGTTTTGTCATTCAAAATATCCAGGTTCCCATGTAAGCTTGTGAGTTTATTTAGCATGCACATTTTTTGTTTTTTCACCGTTAATTTACGACCGTGTCCTTTGAGTCTCTGAGGCAGATCTTCATTGTAAAAAGCCTGCATTATTTTTGTAAAGTATTTATTAAGTTGTAGCTGCGTCTGAGTTGGGTGTCTATGACTGTGGTTTCTGATTCACATAAGGCTGAATGCTAACTTGAGATTCATCTGTGGCTCAAAACGTTGCCATCGATGTGCTTATCCGTTTCTCAAGTTAGGATTAAGCCGTAATAGAGCGTAAAGAATGTGTGAATTCAAATGTACGGAAAGTTTTTTGGAGATATAAATATATGAATAAATTTTTAAAAAGCCACTGAATGTGTTGCTAGAAGAAAAAAAAAAACCTTGCATGTCTGATCTTGAGCCAAGATGTAAAATCTCAATCAAAGTTTCATCAGCCGTTATTCCATTGCTGTCCTGATATTAGAGCAAATTCATCTGCAGGGAAAAACATCTCATCACATCAATAAAACTCCTCCAACAGGCGTAAACCAGTGCATAAGACTTCCATTAGTCCCATCCAGTGTGGCTCTCAGGCCAGGTCTTTTGATGGGGTTGCGATATTTCTTCAGAGGAGGCGAGGAGGGTAAGATTCCCTTGAATGTGACTCAAATTCTTTGTCTTTGGCATGCATCCTCACATTCCTGAGTAATTTCTCAGTGTACACACGTATTCACACTCACACACGCACTCACACACACACACACAAACACACACACTCAATGCTGCCTGTCCATAGCAAGAACCTCTGACCATTCCCTCTCCGCTGAGTGCTGCAGTCATTGTCACACAGAGAAAGCCATTCATGGTGCTTTCATTCCTGCAGTCTTGTGTATGGCACAGCTGGCCGGGTGCAGGGCTTGTCTTTATAATGCAGCAGGCCCCAGCACGTTCCACACCCCTGAGGCGCTACTTGCAACCGCCTAGTCGCTTCACTATTCATACAAAATTCCTCCGCACACGTCCGTCGACCCATTTATCCCAAACACAGCCTTTTATCAACAACCCGCCCTCTCAAATATTCGCTGTAAATCACTTCTATATATAGAAGATATACTTCTCCCTCTGTACTATCACTTCCATAGTGTGTAAACCTCCCTTTTAAAGTCTTCTGTCCCTCTCCTGAGTAAAAGGCTAAGATTACAGTAACCGGCATGGATCGTTATCTTAGTAGACCGTCTCCAGAACAGGCCATGAAGATCAAAGTGAGGTGTTCGTCTTTATTTCAAGACATTAGGGCTGAGCTGAAATTGATGACATGCCTCCACCGCCCCCCTCCCTCCCCCCTCCCTCCCGTCAATCCCCTCTCCACCCCCAGTATCTCTTCTCCAGACAGGCTCCACGTGTCTCTGGAGCAGGCAATTACTCGTACACCCTCCTCACTTTTCATCTCTCATTTCATCTCCCCTTCCCTAAAAACACAAGCACAACTTGATTCCTGTGCCGAAGCGCAGGTAGGAATACAGATACAAAGATTTAGAGGCTGAGTAAAATTGGTGTGAAAATGGATGAGAGGGCAGACGTAGCATAAGACCAGCGAGTACAGAGAGGACATAAAAAAAAAAAAAGCTTGCGTTGCTTTGGCTGTGGGGCGTCAGCGAGGCCTCGCTTTTGTGTTGCTATTTCCAGGACTCTACTCTGGTATGTTTCAAAGGATGCAAAGCACCATATTAGTGGTATATTGTCAAGGATCCGAAAGGGCTCATTAAGCATCACCAAGATATGATTGTTGGTATTTTGCCTCTATTTTTGTTATAAGAAGGAAATTATGTACAACGCACTTACACTGTTTTAGACTAAGTTTGACAGGGCTGGCTCTGGGATTTCTCAGATCTCCACAAAAGACCTAACTGTGGGAATAAGAAAACAAGAGGAGTTAAAAAAGAAGAAAGAAAGCTGTGGAAACTTGGATGGATTAATGTAATAAATGAAGAGAAAGCTCAGTTGCTCTCCCAACACTTTACTCTAGGAATATTTCTCATTAAAATAAGTCGAGGTGGTTTGTTGTCCATGCCTGAGCTCACAGCAGCAGGGCTTCTGGTAGGTAAATAACGGCGGTGAATGGTGGCAATCAGGCATCTCTTTGTTTTGTGGCGTGGTGCACATGTGGCAGAACCATTTTTAGCCTCCCTCCTTCACTTTCTTTCACCCACTCCCTCGCTCTGCTACTTTATGGGTGGTGTAGCACAATGCAGGAAGTGTCTGGGCCGCAATACCGCAGAGCCCTAACGGCATGGCAAAGCTAATTAAAAGGTTTTTTTCTTTGGTCTCTTCTAATCTGGAATAGCTGACCTGAACCAGGAGGTTGCTTATCTAGCCACTCCCTATCAACCGTCACCCCCAATGTCGTACCGGCAAAACAGGGGTGGGGCCGCTGGCACTCTCCCTTCCATAGGCTTGCATCTTTGGCACAGTAAGTCAGAGCAGCAGGAGTGGGGGACTGGGGGGGGGGCAAACATGTGCCTGGCTGGTACAGCTGAACAAACAGGTCAAGTAGCTGTGGAGCATCTGACAGGGCAGTGTGCCTTACTTAACCCCTGCTGCAGGGATCTGCAGCCACACCATCTATGGCAGAACAATGGCACATAACTAGATGCTCTAATTCACTCGGACATATAGTATCACCATGCCGTTAACATCTCCTTCTTGGTTGGGCGTAGCGGCTTGAGTGGCACCTGCCCCCCGGCTCATGTCTTCTGTACCCATTCAAACGAAAGCTAAAATAACAGGCACCAGCTCATAAAGTCGCACACACCAAACACACACAAAGCTGAGAAGAAAAACCTGCTTTGCCCCCTAATAAAAGAGAGAGTCATGCTTTTCATTGAGCTAAACTTATGACTAATATACCACCACGCTTTATATGCTAGTAGAAGAAATAAAGAGGCAGACATTATTTAAAATCTACTGGGTCATTGCATGGACAAATATCCATTTTGAGTCACCGTGCACACACTCAAGGTCATTTCTTTATGAGGAATATGGTAAGGTGCTGTGAAATTGTGCACGGTGTGCTGAGAGGCCCGAACAGAAATGTTCAACCTGTTTGGCTCAGTGTGCTAATGGTGAACTTGATAAGAGGATGCTGATGTCCATAAAGGTGAGAGATGTCTGGCTCCTCTGAATCCTGAGGGTCCGTTCTGGCTCGGTCTGACAAAGACAGTCACATACACTTTCTGGTTTTAACCCTGTGTGTGAGTGCTGATGCAAGACACTGGCACGGAGGGGCTGTTACGGTGTCGAGGGGCTCGGTGGCCCTTAGGTGCTGAGGGAAAGGGGTGGGGGTCGGGGTGGTCAGTATGAGCACGGAAGCTGCATGGCCGTGATTCACTGTGACAGCACTGCCTGGCATGTGAGGACAGCAGGCCAGACGGGCAAGGCTGCTGCCTTTGATCTTTATTTGCTCCACCGTCTGTTTTGCATTTAAGAGCCTTGCTGAGCGCGAGGCATTGGATACACCTTGAATGGCTCAGGACCCCGTCCACTTTTTAAAGACCCAGGATCCTTTTTCAAAGCTAAGGGGATCCAGGACAGAGAGGGATGATGTTTGAAGGGGAACCTTCTATGCTGAATAGGGTTGAGGGTCTCCCAGCAACACAGATTAGCTCTGATGAAAAGAGTGCGCTCCATAACAACACATGATCAAGCTGACGGGAGAATGGTGTGAGTGCGGGTGAGGGGCAAGGTAACAAACATCTCCTTTTTAGATGGACCTTCAAGATCAAACCGGGGTCAGGAGGCTGTGGAACAAAAACAAACATGCACAGCACCTCCCTGACCAACCTTCTGTAGCTCCCCCTGACCTGTCAAATACATTTTGCACATTAGTGACGTCAAAATACTGTGACACCTTACACCTGAGAGGCATACCGGCTGGATATCATCAATATGCGGTCATGATGTAGTGACAGGAAGGCATCTCTCTCTTCAAACGGTGAATATATTTATCCTCTTCAACATCTCTATTGCACATTCTTCTCAGACACTACAGTGGCTGCGATCCAGAACCAACAGTTGGACTGATACAACTGACATAAATAAATGCCCTCTCTAATAAGAGCTTTAAAAAAGTAGATTTATAAGAAATCAAGACAGCTCTGAATAAAAAAATAAATATTGCTGAAGAAATGCTGAAGAATGGAAAATTTTGGTCACATAATCCACTATTTCTTTTTTTTTTAAATGTGAAGAAAAGCTGAAATGTCAAAAAATCTGGCGCAGGAAAGGAACATCTTGTCTGTGTGTGTGTGTGTGTGTGTGTGTGTGTGTGTGGGAGGGACGCTCAGCACACATTTTTAATAGTCATGGAGGTTCCTCGACAAACGCAGACTTCAATATTTACTCTCTTTCCTCTCTCATGTTGAAACGTCTCAGCGTGCTAACAAGTCCTCCTGCAGAATTCTTTTCCCACTCCACTTACTGTGCAGCATGTAATTTATTCCCAGACTATACATTTTTGGCAGTCCACAGTTCAGATTATGATATTTATGCTGTCTGTTAGGGCTTAAACAAACTGCTCTCATCAAAGCAATGTATGTTTTCTTGGAGAAAAAAAAGACAGTTGGAAGAATATGGCTCATGTCATGGGGTTTAACAGACTAAAAATAGACGTAGAAATGTAGCAACATAGATTTTATTTACTTTTTGAGCACTGTGGAGAGCTGTGCACATATTACCATTTCAATAGCTTATACCATTTTATATTAGATGCATTTTCAAGTAAAGAATAAACAAGCTCTTTTCTTGAGGCTGGAATTCTTAGTAGTAACTAAGTGAAACAGCAAAACCAGAGAAACTGATTACCCCAACGGAAGTATCAATTTAGACTCCTTTCAAGTACGATTTTCAACAGCACCATTTCATGGGCTTGATGCATACAAATGAATTTTTAGCTGTCATTTTTTAGCAAGAAAATACATGTCTCTGTCAATGTGACTATAGAAATATAAATTGTGATGTTTTTTTTGTTTGTTTTTTTAAATGAGGACTAACAGTCATGTTTGGCGGTGGGGTCAAATGCTGCTACCTGAGCGCTATATATGTATCAGCATCACTCTGGAAGTGCATAGCTTCCTGCTTCTTGATCAACTCTACAGAGAACAGAAAGTGGCTTACTGTAGATTTTATACATGCAATAGCTATGTGTTCACATTTTAAGACGATCAAAGCAAAGCGTTCTATGGCTGAAATGGTTATAAAATTCATCAGCATCTACGATGCAAGTTATGCTACATTATACAGTATGCTGGAGGATTAATAACAAGATGTGTGTACGAGTACATGGAAGTTGGTCTGTACGTGTTAGCTTTTGTCATCACTGTTCAACTCTCACAGCTATAAATGCGTCGTTCATAACATTTATCTTGAGTAGCAGGCATTCCACAAGGTGCAATCTGACATCTTTTGAAACTCCAAAAGTGTTTCAAGAACAAAATAAGGTCTTGCATTTGAAATTTCCTAAACGTTTGAAAATAGTCACATCTGTTCAGCGATACAAAACGACATCGACATCCACCCTGTTTTCCTAAATCATAGCTTATATACAAAAGGACGCCACTTTTAGTTGGAAAAGAGTAACAAAGAAGGTACATCAAGGCAATGGTGCATCAAGTCTAATCCAGGTGACACTGGAGAACTTGGGGGGTAAATTGGCATAGAGTACATGCTGGAGGCAGACAGTGGCAAAGGGAAGTCCTGTAAGTGCACTAAGTAGAAACTAACACCCCTCCCTCCTTCCGGGCCACCTGTTAAAACAGCTAAAGCTTATTACTTCTGGCATCACAACGGTGGTGGGGACGTGAGAGTGGAGTGTGTGTGTGTGTGTGTGTGTGTGTGTGTGTGTGTGTGTGTGTGCGTGGAAGGGTTTGTATTGGAGTATTGCTGAAGAAGCCCAGACGGAGGATGAATGTGGCTCACTCCACCACACTCATCAGTCGGCAGACACCTCCCTCAATGGCCAAACATTGTCCAGGGACAGTCCCAGGCGGTAATCTGGATATGTGTGTCTGCAGGCAACAAAAGAAGACACAAGCACACACAGTGAAAAAAAAAAAAAACATCCATTGAAAGATATACACTCTGAGGAAGAGCTACACAGGGAAAAGGAAATGTTAACAAGGTGTTGATCTCTTGGATTCCTGTAAAATGTCTGGTTTTCACACTGTAAGTGGAGCAAACAAGAAAAGATGAAGGTATGAATTCGACTCAAAGTATTGCACCAGGGACGGGCGCCTGCACATATTTAATTAGCCAGTGTGTTGCTGAATGATGGTGTATTACATTGCAGTGAAAGTTGAGCCAGGTTTAGCATTTTTTCGCTACAGGACCCTGCACTGGGAGCCTCGCCGTATCCAACATAATGGTCTCACTGAAATGAACAAGGAAGCCGTGTTTTTTGCCACACTGCTGATGTCAGCTAAACAGTGCCTACACTACTACTGTATACATAGAAAAATGTGACCTGTAGGTTGCTGCATTAACAGAACGGCTTTATGACAGAAAAACTGAGGGTTAAATCCATAACCAGAGATCAAAGACTGATTTTCCAAACCCACAATGCACCTGCCTTTTTTAGGACCACCAGTCTTGTGTGTTTGCTGAGGGTTTTTCCAGTTCTGATATTAAAGATCAGGAGCTAACTTTTGTTAGTCCAATAACAAACTACTGTTCAGGTTGTGATCAGACAGGTTGGTCCTTTGCCCATGGTAAAGTCCCCTCTCCAGGACCTCACCCAGAGACTCCAGGATCAAGACTAGTGACACAACAGAGTCACTAGTCATGACAGAGCATGACAGAGGGGAAGCCGTCAAATAGGAGTAAATCTGGGACTGGCTTTAAGTCTTTAGTGAGAGCCAGACGCCGAGCTGGGCTTCTTGCTGTTGGACTATTAAGTAATATTTGTTGGCTGCTATGTCTTGTGTTGTTGCTCTTGGTTCATGGTTGGCTGTTAGCAAAGTTGTTGTCTCACTAATTGTGATCATCAATCATAAGTCATGCAATTGTAACAAATCCACGTGCACAACTGGGAAACTGGGAGTTCCAAATCACAGAAAATGTTGCAACCAGCAATCTAAGTATTCAAGAACAAACAGGACTACTGCTGTTGCATCACGAACATCTAACCCTGAAGTCCGAAGAGGTCATGTGAGTATTTATAGAGAGTAAGTGGATAAAGGAAACAGACTGCTAGTGTTTTGTGTTTGGGCAGAGACACCAAGGAGGAGGGAAGGGGCAAACACAGCTGTGAAGACAGGAGTGATACTTCAACCAGGGGATCAAAGGTGGCTGACCAATAACGGCTTCCTCTCTCTGTCTCTCCACAGAGGGTAACACTAGCTCCAGCCTTGGGGGGAAAGAGGGTCCATCCACTTATTGACCAGGCCACTGAATTGGCCTGACATCACTCCTCCAGTCACAGGAGCCTTCATCTCTACTGGACTTCTTTTTGTGTAGGCTTGGACTATGGCCTATGGCACCCCGAGGGCAACTGTCACTACAATGGGACAACAGCCAGACAAGGCCATGCACACATGGCAACACTCTCAGGGGCTATTATGCCTCCAGGACCCCTCTCTGGGTTCATCTTCTCCCCTTCATCTTCTAAAGATGAGGTTAAAGAGAGGCCTGGTTTAAACTGTTTTGAATGACGGTCCATAGATGACTCATAATCAGCTAATGGTGACATGCTAAATGTTTTCCTTTTGATGTTTCCATGTCTGAAGGAAAGAGCTTTGCAATGTTCTTTTAAATTCCTACCACATTGAGTACACAGCTGAAAACACACTACTGGGCACAATTAGCGGCTAGCCGAATGACTTCATATATTTTGTAATATAAAAAAGTGTCTGACAATGACACCAATGTGCCCTGACCCTCACCCTACCTGCAACCCAGCACCATATGATAAAGTTTTGTTTCAGTCTGACAGAATGAACACCATGAGTGAGTAAAGCTGGAAGAGTAAAAGGCTTAATAAAGCAAACAAGTGACTAATTGTATCACCATAGTGCTAAGAGCATCCCGTGCTACGATATTGCTGTGGCGCTACTTCATAAGTCCAGTCTACAGTGACACAGATGGGCTCAGAAGCCACACAACAGATGTCTCAACACTTCTGGGACATCAACACTGTTAAAGATCAGACAAACAAAGCTGTAGCCTAAATAACAAATTTGCATTCACACTTTTTTTGTGTGTGTTTATGTTGTGCCAACCTTTATTATAGCTCTGCTTTTATATTTTGATTATTAGTCTGAAGATATCGGATTCACAGGAAGAAGAGCTTTTAAATCATTTGGTGAGTCAGCTCACTGCCATTAGCAATATAATACTGAGCAGGCCAAAGTACTTAGACTCAAATCTTGTTGTTGTGTTAGTCCTAATAAGGACAAAGTTACTTGCAAGGCACCTTTTTGGCTCTTTAAATGGATAAACGGTGGCCAAATTGTTATTTTTATTGTATTATATTATATCTTATTTTATTATATTATTATTAACCACAGTGATATCCATTTCAACCCCTCCTTCACAGTGTACCCTATCATAACTACAATTTAGAGTCCCAATTTTCTTCTTCAATGAATTCTTGTGGTGGAATCCATGTTTACAGAAGCAGCGTAAACTAATTATAAAGTCAGTGGGGTTGAAAGAGAAGCAAACAAAAGTAGAATTACATGATAGCTGGGATAGATTGGGGGGGGGGAAAAATGAAGACACGCAAACCTACAGTGAGCCTGTTTGATACCCAGTGACTGAAGTGACCACATGACAGGACTATGGCTGAGTCAAAACATAACGTGAAAAACACAGTTCCATTGTATCTGTCGGAGGAAAACAACATTCTTTGGTGATATGAATGTGTTTAGGAGCTTGAGAAGCCACACATTAACACCACAGTGTAAGACAAAGGATAAATTTAGCTCTATGACTGTGCCGCTGTTTTTGTGTTGTGGTTTTCACATTCTTGCCTTTTAAAACAAAAAATATATATATATATAAAAAACAGTCATATGCTATTTATTCTCCATGCAAGATAGATAATAAAAACAAAATGTACTATAATAAAAGACATTTGTCGTGTAATATACAAAGCAGACAATAACCAGGAGGCCTGAATAGCATGCCATTTGATTTTCTTTGGCCTTACACAATTTGAGCAGCGAAAGCTTTATAGTGGTAATGATGTCCAGGAGGAGGGAACTGAGCCATGGTGGTGGTGCTGTATCCTACACTTCTCTTTCATCTGTCCAATCATGAAAAACAATAAAACAATAGTCTAACTGTTTCAGAAGTGCCGCCACTGGCCTGTCCATGCAGCTTTGTGCAGCTCTGTGAAACATGGCTTGATGTTCTGATGTCCTATCCAGTGCAAACACAGGTGAGCGTCTGAATAAAACCAGATGCTCTGCGTCTACAGCGCTGCTGCTTTATAGCTATTTTTCAGTCTAACGTCAAAAGGATTAGGATAAGACTCAACTTTCCCCAGAAACAACATCTGATTGAAAAGTAAGAAAAAACAGAGGAGCTGCCAGTACAGTGTCTGAAAAACTGGTCTGACATCCAACACATTTTGGGCTGAGCTATCGCATGTTTCAATGTTCTCCTGGGTTATGAAGCTGCCATTTGTCAGATAAAATATATACATACAAATCTGAGAAGTAAAACACTGAAGGGGAGGTCGACTTGCTACAATATAAATCTAGTCTGACCTCTGTCCTAAATATTCCTGCTACTGTGTATCAGCCCCTTTGATGTTCTTATCACAGAAAAACAGTGGAAGATGGACTCTGGCTGGCTGGTTAGAAGTGCCCAGTGGGATGCTAATAGGAATGGGAGGAATGTCTGTAGAATAGCAGCTGAAGCTGGCTCTATATGCAATCTCTGCAACTCAGTCAACCGAAAATTTCTAAGTTCTTAAATCAGGGTGAATTATGTAGGGAACATATTTTAAGTGCATTAGGAACATTAGTTCTTATCGCGTTTTCTTCAGCATGTATTTATTCTTTGCTAGTCTTTTGCTGGAAAAATGTGTTATATACTGCCTTTCCTGGTGTAGCTTGGTTGACCCTCATCAGCACTGCTCCCACTGCTGTGGTGTAACATGGCAAGATGACAATGATTTGGACTGAAGTTAGCGCTTATATTAACTAAACATTGTGCACTTCTGCAGTTTCTTTCTTCTCGGGTCAATGAGGCAAAACGTCCCCACAGTTTTGATGTCTGCCATCAAAGCCATGGACTTACAGGTGTCACCTGCATACAGACCACTTTTTGGACTTGGTTTAAAAAGGTCCTCAACTCTTGCTTTCTGTATTTCACCAGATGGAGAGAAGACAGATGCTCTGTATGACATCCCACTCAATGCACAATATGCTCGCAGTGAGCTGGTGGGTAACTCCGTGCCCAGCTGGGAACCAACGGATGAAACATTGTTTTGCAGAGCCATGAAGGACTGAACAAACGGCTTCTCTGGTATGCACATGGTGAGAGCCACGAAGGCACATGGGAGTTTCATACCCTCGGCCCCACAACGAGCTGCTCAGTAGAGCAGAGTGAGGTTTGGTGGAGCAGCTGCGTTCTTGGTTGCACTCTCCAATATCACTGTGTCACCAGTACCACGTGGAGAGGAAGTGGATACCATTTCCCAAGAGATCCAGAAACCACTACTGACAGATGATATTCTTGGATCTGCACCACTGAACACATAATTTATTATTTAAGAACATTTTGCATGCATACATTAATGAAGTGATGCTGGGGGACCACAATCGATTTTAATGTTTCTATTGTACCCAGATTGAGGAAATTTCTGCAGTTGAAGTTTTAAGTCTGTGCTGCTGCTGTGCTCCTCCTCAGTTCTTGTTGCACTATACTTCAAAGTCTGTGCGACAGACTAGCTTGTCAGACCACACCGTCCAGATATGATACTGTCAACCAAAATCTCTTCTATTGTATTATCTAGAGTCATGGGATGTTAAATGTAGCATGTCCCATCTGCAACTGCAATTCTTTTCAATTGATAGCACATAGATACCACTGTGCTTCTGTGTCAGTCATAAATGATGTTGCATACTGACAGTGAGGCTCACTGAAGGCAATAGATTTCTCAGAAAAGTAGCAGTAAGGACATTTTGGAGAAATAGATATCATAGTCTTGCGCCTACTATAAATATATGCCACCGGTGATACCAATAAGCTGATGCCTGCTAAAACTCCAACTATAAATACACAACAATGTCAATAAAATAAACTTACAAACAAAAGAAATGTGTGGAGACTGAAAACACCCCTGAAAAGTACACAGTTCACTGTGTTCTGCTCACCTCTTTACGTTGGCACAGGCGTGAAAGGGGAGCTTGCATGCTCACATTCCACCTCAAAGCCCAATACACAGAGCACATCTAACAAATATGCAGATTGATACTGATATCCCCAGTGGTGCATGACTTTCAGTAAACTTTATGGTACTTTAGGACCAGGTAGGGCCAGAAAGGGGGAGTGACGAGCGAGATAGACCAAGAGAGACGGGGAAAGGGATGGGTGAGGGGGCAGGGAGGCGGGACAGAGGGCAAACACTTTGAAATATGAACCAAGGCTTGAACAACAGTGCCCTCTCTTTATTCAGAGTGACAGAGATACATTAGCCAAACAAATCAGTCTGAGCTGAGACTCCACTGACTGATTTAAGTCACACAATTTATGTACTTAGGAGGAGGACAACCTCAAACATTCATGATATAGTCATCCATTGTGTGCAAAATCGTAAATATAAAATACAAAAACCAAGGTCACCAGTAGAGTACATACCAAACAACACACGAGAACCACAGGGACCTGTGGTTTGGTTTTGTTCTACCAATGACACAAAAAACCTCAGTGTAAGCATGAGCAAAGTCAGTGTGGGATTATGTACTTGTCACTACATACAATCAACTCCTTCTGGCTTGGAATGAGGAGGTGGGATCTAGTGAAGATAGCATGAGCCTGCGCATTACAACTTCTCAGTAAAGCCCATCGCTGGCAGATGAAAGGCAGCAGCTACACCCTGTGTATCATGGGAGGCACTTGTCTCTACAGTATATACTCTCTCCAGGTCATAGTGCAGTTAGCAGGGACAGGACCTGCTGTTTTTCAGGACTTTGACATTCCCAATTGGGAGAAAAAAAAAACACAAGTGAAAAAGGAAATGACAGCTATCTAAATCTCTTATGGAATGGGTGAATAAAGTATGAGTCGTAACCCAGATGCCGCAGCGTTGGCTCAGGAGGTAGAGCAGGTCGTCCACCAATCAGAAGGTCTTGCATCATAGCCAGTGCTGTCCAGTGTATGAATGGGTGAATGTGATGTGGAGTGTTAGAGAACCTTGAGTGGTTGGAAGATTAGAAAGGCACTATACAAGTATAGTCCGTTCACCATTTTCCCTAGGTACACAACACGTCAGCAGCAATTATTTCTCAAATCCACATAAAATGTGACTTGTGCTATGAACCAAATACAGTCCAACAGTCACCACAAACTGGCTTTTAAATTAATAAATAAATCAACAATAGCTGGATTACATAAATTCCTTTCATGACCACTTTCATGCTACATGTCCTGTTTTGTGTGATCTGAACTGCTGTATCGGATCATTAAAAGTAAACTGCCTGTTTGATATTGTGCTCAGCAGTCACCCAAATTTCCTCCCAGTCTTTTCATACTCATTGTAAGACATTTTGCTTGTCAAGCTAAGCGGGAAGCTCACCTTTGCTTTGCTATCTTGGGCAGACATGTAGCCAACACACATGCTCTCTGTGGTGTGACTCCATAGGAACTCCACTGTGAAAACCAAACACACCAAACATGAGAGAAATCAACATAAATATACATTTAGATAAATATAATACTATAAATAAAAAGGCATGGGGACAGAGTGAAGGTGTGGGAGAGAACAGATTGTTACTAAACTAAAGTTCAATTTCACAAAATCAATAGAGATCAACCGTGTTTCCAGCTGTCACAGGAAGAAAATTTGTCAGCTGACTTGGTGTGCTAAACTGCTAAAACTAAACTGCAGTCAACTCTGAGCATATCACCTGCAGTTGTGACATAAATGCAGAGGGAGGCAGAACTTGTGTGTTCGAGTAGTAACTCAATTACAGCAACCAAAGGATGTGGTCGACATGCTGTTTATTCTTGTAAATCAGCACAGAGCCCTTTGCAGTCCACACCAGTGCTACGGTTCATAAGCAACATCAAACAGAGGCCTGTACATCACTGAGTAAGTGATACTTTGGAATATTTTATTATTCAAAAGCACTTAATAGTCATTTGCCATCATGGTTAATTTGACATCAGGATCTTGTACACTGCAGAAACATCTGCTCTGTTTTGTCAGTGAACTTGAACTCATCTTCTGGTTTCTTTAAAAATGCCGGTTTGATACACACCATGTTAAAATTAACACAAAGGGCAAAGGGCAACAATAAGCCAGTAGTTAATCATATGGCCTAAAACTTTGGACAGATTTCTGATTAAGTCAAATTCCTTTCACGAAAGGACGGATCATTCTCAGAAGCCCCAGGTAGAAAAACCAGACCCACCAATAAATCAACAAAACTTGGCAGTATTTAGAGGACCTCCACTTGTCTAAAGATTAGCTGTTGATTCCATAGTGGGAGGTCTGTGTTTGAATCGGAGATGAAGGGTGTGAAACCAGAGCCTGATTGTGCAAGTTAAAACACAGACCACCCGCTTGGAAAGCCACAGCTCCTCCTCCCCATCCTCTGCTACATTTATCTGATGATGGATTTTTAAATATTAACAGCCAAATCTTTTGTCTACCTTAAGCTGTGGCATGAAGGTTTGAGTATGATCTGGCTTGAAATCATTCACGTCTTACCCAGTATACCCTGAATATTTTGAGATGGCGGAGCTTCCACACATCTGCAGCAGCGCAAGACAATTACTCCACCCAAAACACGATCTTCACTGGACAGAAAGGGTGAGCCTGGACAAAGAAAGAAAACACCACAATTAAGTGACTAAAAGATAAACATGGCATAAACATGGTAAAAAATGACAAGTGTTTCCTCAGTAAATAAAGTCTCTTTTTTGCTTTTAGTTCTCCACTCCAACGCATTGAACCAAAGATAACACAGAAAAAGACCAGACAAAACACAGCACTTTTAATCAGCTACAATGATCTATGAGAAAAAAAATCGCTTGTTTGCCTTTCTGGCCAAGTTAAACAACTGAAAGCAATTATTCTGTCATGATGTATTTATTTTATTTCGCAGACTGTTCAATAAAAAATACTTCAGTCCATCTGTATGGGCAGGTTTTTAGCACATAATAGGTTAATGACAGATAGTGTCACTTTTACCTCCCCATACTCTACACACTCCTGTAACATAATATTTCGTTTAAAAAAAAACAAAAAAAAATCCAGTTACATCACTCTCAAAGACCTCTAAGCCTACTTTGGAAAAAAAACAAACAAACAGAAAAACCTATTGTGCGATCTGAGAACCCCTGCTCCTTGACTAAACTTCAAACGAGGCAAACTTTGAATGAGGTGTTGTGTATACAAAAAAAACTTGGATTGGCTGATTAGTGTGGGGCAATAAAGGGGGAGAAAAGGCTCAGTTTGAAAAAGAACAAACTATAAACAGCTACAGCAGGCCTTGAAATGTCTCACACAGCAACAAGTAAAAGCAAAACAGTGCATTTGATGAAAATATTGTTGCGTCTGCATGCCATTGTTTCTTTGTTGAACTTTACAGCAATTTTGGTTCCATGTTGTAATGTTTCCTTCACTCTATAAAACACTTTTTTTTCGAGTCTAGTTTGGACAACACTCACAGAAAATCCCCAGTATTTGTTGTGCATTTTAATAAGGCTCTTAAACGTCTCATAATAACTTGACATCTTTGCATGTTCGATTATTTCACCAATTACAATAAAAGAAGATTAAATGAATGGGATTAAGCTATTTGTGTGCGTTTGACAGGTGTATCTTTACAATGAAGTATTGTCGTTAAAGATATTCTATCTAAAGCACGTGTATCCTAGAAGTTGAGAGGAGGACCCCACATCACAGATGCTGTCATCATTGCTCTCGCTAAGGCAGTGTTTATGGAGCTTTGTATAACTTAACGTGCATCTTGAAAGGAAACAACAGAAGAATTAACTTCAAATTAACTTGACCCAGCCCGGAGAAACATCTCGGTGTTACAGATGTCCATGACAAAGCCGAAAAAGGGGACGGACTTCTAAAAGGAGGCCAAAACAAGGCAAAAACCACCAGATGTTCCCACATGTTCTTTCTTCCTGAGCTATCCCAGTGGTCACTCATAGGCCCAGCAAACACAGTTAACAAGACTTTCTAAAACTGACCACTTCTGAGAATATGGCAAAAAATAAAAAATAAATTACATCTTCACATGAACTTTCAACAAAACAATTACGTCCAAAATTGTCTGTGGCTGTTAGCAATGATGTGTGGAACATTTGAAGGCCCTGTTTAAACAGTGAAAACGATGCATAAATCAAAAAGCTGTCTGTTCTGATTCTATTATTTCCAATGTTTCCAGTTGTTAGCTCATTCCTTAGGTTACGCAACATCTGTTTGTTAGTTTAATTCTATTCGTGCATAATTGTGTTTCTTGCAAACACGTTTTTGGCAAACAAATCTGTGTGTGTGTGTGTGTGTGTGTGGAGTGGGAATCAGACTGCATGTGGCTGACTCACTGATGAACTTGTTTTGCATAGCCTCCAGCAGCGCTTGGTGGGCATCTTCAGACTGCATGGCAGCAGAGCATTCCCGTGCCAGCATGGTGCGAATCAGATGCTCTCCACAGCCTGGCAAAAGACACAGAGACACAGCTGAACTGTGAATTCACTTCTTTGTTGCAAGAATGTATGTCTTCAATCAGAATTGCATAAGATATGCAGTGAGTTAACTCTGTAGCCCTTACGCCCAAGAATCCAAGGCACATTAAAAGGTTCAGACTTTGAAAACATCAGATGCGTATGGTATTGATCACATCTTGATATTTCACATCTTGATGTTTAAGTGAATTTTAAAGACATCAGTATGAGGAGTATTTCTTGATTACCATTTGTAATACTATGCTTTGATATTCAAAACTTGTTAAGAATGACATTTTTCCAATATATCTGGTTATGAAGTTATGCAATGGAAAATATTGCAAAATTAAAGGATTCGCCTTTTCTGCACGTACAAAAGATTTAATGCTACTGCGGCCATTTTAACAAGTTTAAGCTTCATTATTTCAGGTAAAAATGACAGCACCTAGGGGCTGCCAAGAACAGCTGCCTTGCTCAAGGGCACAATGACAGTAATTGGTGAAGGGAGGGTTTGTGTTTCTCATTCAGTTTCCCCTGCCCAGATTCCCAGCTGGTCTGGGAATTTGAAACAGCAACCACCCAGTATTAATTCCACTTCTGTAAACTCTCTGCCGTTCTCCGTCCTCTAGCTGGCTCACTGTGTAAATGCAGTGTGTGCTTAAATACTTGCACCATGTTTCACCATCACGCATTTACGAATCACTTTTATGTTAATAGGTTTTAAATGACATGTTCCATAATGTTTATTTTTAGAAACATGAGTTTAAATGGCCAAATGCTAAAAATATTATTTATTCAAATGGGGAAGTAAACAAGGAGAAACTATTTTTATTAGACCACTGACTGACAGTGGGGAGTTAAGACTGGAAACACAGTCCACAGAACAAAAACAGTCCAGTTGTGTGTTAAAAGGTGTATGTGTGTAAACTTTTAAAGCTGAATACTAAAAGTCAAGTCAAATAAAAATCATAGACGTGACAGTGTGCTCCAGTTGGCTTCAATTAGCACCTGAATCTGTCTGATGCTCTTTAGTTATGTGGTACGTGGTATATAGAAAAGTCCAGGGAGAGAAACAAAGCATTTTGTTAAGCATTTAAGCAAACAGGGAACCATAAAAAAAACTTGGGCAGTCTGTACAAATGTCTCATTTTACACTTTACCACTTCTAAATCCCAAAATAGCAGGTGTGCGTTTTTATATTTTAGATAATATGCTACTTACTGCTGAAAAGACTGACATTAAAACCAATACCTTGAGGTTGATAAGGAAAGGACAGATATTGAAAGCATGCTTACGAAGGCCTTTTTTTTTTAAATGTAAAGTTTGCTCGTATTCAAGAGAAAACAAGAAATCTAAAAGTGAAAACAAAACACATCTGGCAAAAGCTCCTGTGAAAACTCATAAAGACTGAAGAATATAGCCTTGTTGTTTCTGTAAACACAAATGAAGGCCCTATAAAATATCAGGTAACTACAACAAAACTGAATACAGGTCGGTAACTGTGGAGCCCAGATGCCTGGAGCAATTTGAAGTTCTTTCTTAACGAGAGCAGAACGTTGGATTGGCCAGGTACTGTGCCTTTTTGTAATATGTTTACTATAAACCGCTCTGTCCCAGGGGACCTGGGTATTATAGCCGCACAAACACAGTTGAAGCGGAACTGCAGCGAGAAAGCCCAGACTCAAAGCATCAACATAACAGAAGAGAAATGTAGAAAAAAAAAAAAGAAAAGAAAAGAAGCCAAAAAATGCAGACACAGAATGTGACAGCCAACATCAGCGAGAGTAAACAGAGGAGTTTGTGAGCTGTTCTCTCACTAGCCACAGCAAAGTAAAAGGCCAGGCGAAGCAGTCAGCACACATAAAACCAAGAGCCACATGAGCTGCATATTACACAACGGACTCGAGTGGAGGGGGGGGGTTACGAGAGAGGGTGGATGAAGTGGTGATCAGGTCAGGTGAAGGGAAGAAGGAGTGACATATAGGGTGAGGATCATACTCCTTGTGTCAGAATGAAAATGACTGTTTTCTTTTGATGGGAATGCCTTTCATGTTAGGAAATTAAAAACAGGTGCTGTACTGGAACACACATTATGTGCTCCATACCCATACGGAAACCTTCTCGTTTTTTTTTTCAGCTCACATCAAAGGCGAAAGCCACAATATAGGAAAACAGGATGAGGTGAAAATACATAGAGAGCAAACATCTACTGGGATAACAGATGACCAGCAAACTATTACCAACGTAGCGGGACTGCTTTTTTAATGTTCACAATAGATCAGTAGAAATAGTACTTATCACCTTTAAGCTGTAAGTGACAGAGCTGTAATAGCAGACCAGCATGTCGTGTGTTCGTAGATACAAATGTACAGAACATAGTTACAGTAACTATTTACTTCTCAGTGAATAAAGTAATAAAAACCATTGGGATGTTTCACGTTATCTATAAAATGGATTTGCTTCTTTTTTTTAAGTGTATTTCTGAATTTGCAGACAAAGGTATATATTTTTATGAGCCTTCTAGATAGCTTATGCTATTTACGGCCTTTCAGAACTGAAGTCTTGAGAATTGTTTATATAAAATAATAGGGTCAGCATAACCATTTTTGTTGTTAAACTTCCTGATTGCTGATGATCATATATTCAGACAAGCTTTAGCGGTGCAAAATGTTGGCTATCTCACTGGTCCAAGTACATGTGACTCAAGCTTCAGCCTGTCTGATCAGATCAGCCCGTCTGAACTGAGATGCATTAGGCTACAGATCCACATCAAAAGGTTTTAATGTTCCCCAGAAGCTATGTCGCAGATGTCTAAACATCTTAAAGCAGTAATATAGCCCCTCTACCTCACATTCAAAACCATACAGCGCAAAACCAGCAATGTTGCTTCTAGCTAAAAGAGGCACACACTCTCGTTTTTGGAAACACTGAGGCATGGTTGTATACATTGTATAAATATGTTCAAGAAGAATGCAACTAGTTTTTGAGATGGCAGATTGGTCCTGAAGGGGAGAACGTCTTTGTCCAGTTGACTCTCTGTATTAGATAAAAGCCAGCGCTTCAGGAGATGACCCTCCCTGCTCCTGTGTGTGCTGACAGCAGAGGATGAGTGGAAGCAGGAAGGTAGCTGCACTTGTTTCTCTACATGCAGACTTGTAAAGACTTAAGCTTTGTTAAAATCAGGTAACCCACAATGTTCTTGTTGACAGTAGTTGCAAGAAATGGCTTTTTTCCCAGTGCCTTGAGTATGTGTGTATCCATCCTCCCCTTAGTCATCGTTACACTCGTCACTGAGGCTGAAGAAAAGATAAGGTACAACTGACCTAACATACATACATTTAGTAAAGCCAAAGATTTTAAAGGCCAGTTTGTATGTTTCTGACATCATGACAGCCTTAATTAAGAGTGTCCTTAGATTTGCATGGACTTTATTATCTAATGCAGTCTCTGCAATCTTACTATAATTTAAGATCTATATTCAACATATCTGATATAGCCAGAGCTTTCTAAATAGCTCTGATTTCTTGTGGTAAGTTTTTAAGGTTTAACAGATTGTCAAACCTTAAACTGTGACAACCACTTTTTAATTACAATGAAAACCGAGCAAGATTTCCAGTTGAACAGAAACAATAGCCACTATCTACTTTCTTCAACTCCTCATCTTGGAGATGACACTGCAGAAAGAAAGAAAGAAAGAAAGAAAGAAAGAAAGAAAGAAAGAAAGGAAGAAAGGAAGGAAGAAAGGAAGAAAGGAAGAAAGAAAGGAAAAGTAGTACATGACAGGTGACAACTATAAATCATTACCATGGCACAAAGTGTCTGAGGCGGGGTGAGGGATGGAAGAGTTGGAGGGTGGGGGTAGTGAAGTGAGTGTCAGAAGCTGTCGACAAATGAAACAAGAGACAGTGCAGAAGATCCAAGTTATGTTCTTACTATACAGGTATTTTATTTAATATACATGTAGATATTTGTTAGTGAAAGACGTTTTGAAAATAAGATACAATGTGGAATAACAAGTGCCGTCTGCCTAAAGATTAAATGAATACATTTAGTTTTAAAAATTGTGTTTTTTTCTTTTAATTTGATTGACATTTAATACATTACGGCTCCTCATATTAGTATGATTAATTACTGTGTAGGGCTCACATGCAAAATTTGTACCAGCAATGTTATGATTCGAATCTACATAACTGTACTTGAAGCTTGTAAATTTACCATCTTTGCTCTGCACTCCCAGCCGTTCTCCCTCCATCATATTTACAGCAGGTGTCCTATGTCAAATGTCACTGCAAATCCAAAGAGCTTTGCAATGCACCTGGCATGCAGCTGACTAACAAAGAGCGGAGAATGATGACTCAATCAACTGAGGAAGTGACTGATGAGAATCACTCAACAGGAATGGCTGGAGGTCAACGGAAAGTATTATCAGGCTTTTTGTAGCTTGACTCACCGAGACTAAATAAGAGGCTCACATCAAATATCTGTTTCTGATTCATAACACGTCCAAAACAAAAGGCAGGTTAGTTGTAAACATGAACGCGGAGACGAAAAGTTACACAAACACATGCAGACAACAGCAAAGTAGGTTGTAAAGAGTTTGCTGTGGTATACCTGAGGTACTCACTGCTGTAGAGTAAGGGTTCATATTATAGGCGTTTTCAGCCCAGCAGCCACATCCATAATGAGCAGCCTGAGAAAACACAGGAAAAAAAAGACATTTTAGGTCAGTTCAGTTCAGTTTAGTTTATTTCGAACATGTGCGAGTAACATAACAAAGTATGCTGAAAACAAACAAATCCAATAAGAATAGTCAAAACAACAATAACAATAGTTAACGCAAAAATAATAATGTGAACCCAACATGTCCGAAAAGAAGTAGGATGAAGCATATGCTTATTTAAACCTACCCCTTCTCCACTACTCAATTAGCAATCTTTCTCTCCAAACATATATATTTACATTAAAAATGTAAATAAAAAATGAAAGAAATAGAAAAGAATTAGATTAAATAAACAAATACATAAATCATTTATCATTTATGAAAACACCTGATTGTTAAAGCCCTTCTTCCTCCCTGTACTTCGTGAACATGTGTTTGTACCAGTTTTTAAACTGGATCATGCTTGGACATTGCTTGAGCTTTTAGAGTTTAGCTGTTGTTTTATTTAAAAAAAATATGGGCTGAAAAATATCCTGAATTCTCAAATAATAGCTTCAAGTTAGGCATGCTAAATAAAACAATTTAAGACCCACACTACAGGCTGGGGTGGTCATTTCAGCCTGATTTACATTTCCACATCATTAACTACAGTGAAACAGCATGCCACACTTACGGCTCTAATGCTCTGAGCTTCAGGTTTTTTAACGGTAATAGTGTTAATGAGGTCAGAGCAGTAAATGTCCTGATTCATTCATTCGGTTCCAGTTGTTAAGTTGTAGGTTTTTTTTCCTGTTAAGCTGCTGTTAATGCAAACTCATAACTTCCTGTAGCTGCCTCATAATAAAAGACTTCCAGCACAGAAATGTTTTTTTTTTTCCGCCTGGGATTTGTCTAATTTGTATTAACATTTAAAAAAAGGGCAACAGGAGGGAAATGAGGATGATCAGAGCTAATTCTTCTGTAGTGAGCCGCCTCATTATTTTAGTCTATCTGCAGGAAGCTGGTGTGTGTGTGCCTGTGTGTGTGTGTGTGTGTGTGTTATCTGCTGCTTTCATCCTTTCTCAAGCTGCCTTGATGGATGATTTTGGCCACTAGAGGGCATAGAAACTGTGCTGGCAAGAAACTGGTTGTTTACACGTCCAGCATCTTTCCATTGGCACTGTGTTTATGGTCACTAAACAGTTTGACAGATAAACAGGATCAGATATAAAGTGTATTTGTATATTTAATCAAATATATGAATCTACACTGACCCTGAGACACATACGTTAACTCAGGGCACCTGTTTATTTATGCTCTGAAGTGTATTCGTTTTTCTCTTTTGGTACACTGAAGCATAATCTCCGCAGACAGCTGTTTAAATCATAGCTCCACTTGTTTTATATGTTGAACTTTTGTTGAACTTAACGGTTGAGCTGTTGATAGGACATATAGTTTGAGACAGGTGCACACTAATAATTGTGTTTTCTAAATACAGTACTGTATAGGTTATTTGATTACTGAATAAATTAGAAATTATATATTAAAGTACTCAAATACTTTAGGAAAAAAAAACAAACTCCTGATTCAATCTTTACTTGAGTTAAATAAATATTCATCATTATTAAAAATGATTGAATATTTAAAGTTAATAGACAGATAAAGACATGACAGAGAAAGGCCTGACTTACCTGGCCAACCCTGCCAGGATGTTTCATGGCCAGACCTCCACTTGACACCGCTGCAGCTACATTCCCTTCCAGGTCTACCACAACAGCTCCCACCGTGTCAAGGCCCCCTGAACCATTTTCCTACATCCCAGTAAGGAGAGGAGAGAAAATGTATGCATAAAAACATTTTTGAAGTAGAATTTTTATTCAGTCGGTTTTTCATTCAACATAAAGGAGGAGGAGAACTCTAAAACATCTGACTCAGGACATTTCAATGTTTCAAAGTTAACAATGTACTGCATGAATTTATGAATGACTCTTCCTTGGCCTTCATGTTTTGTTAAAAATGTGCTGTCATTATTAGATTAAATCAGCTATTTTCCATAGCTGATTGCAGTTTGCTTTGGAAGAGGCTTCTTTGTGAACTATCATGACTCAGACGTGCATGATAAATAGAGTTCTACAGGGTCAATGTGCAAAACGGCATGATGATACATGATCAGAGCTCCACTCCTACCAGAAACTGAAGATCTTCATTGAACCCTGGACTTTAAAAAAAGGCAGCAGCGTTTCTCATTGGTCTTATGCTCTTCCAAATCAGCCCTGTCTCCAGGCTTTAGAGGCCAAAAAGAAACAGAGCCAGCTATTTCAAAATGTTATAAAGACCATCCTGTCAAACCTTATCAGTGTCTTTAAATGAAAAAAATCCACATTAAATTATGCCTGTCAAACTTAAGGGCATCTTTGGATATATATTCTCAGGCTTTAGATCTTCCTAAACAACACTGCAACTACACACCATCAGGAGACAGGTGCCTATATTGCACTGAAAAAAAAAAAAGAACGGAAAGATTTTATTGCTTGGCAAAAAGACAGAGGCATAAAAAGAACATTGTCTATGAAAATTAAAGCCAGACCCTCACCCTAACCCTGCTGCAATAACACTTTTTGTTGCACCCACAGGTCTCTAACACCCATTCTTGATCCAAAAAAGGTTATTTCCTGTTGATTGACTTTATATGTCAAAGGGAGAGTAAAAATGAAAACACTGAACATGGCATGTATGTGAACGGTCACAGTCTGAGAATGTGTTATGTCCAAATCAGCCATAGCTTAACAGCACCAAATGGTCACATATTAATCTTTAATAGGTCAAGCAACTTTGTGTAAACATGTGAGAGACAGATGAGAGCAGAGGGCAACTCAAAGCTCAAACTTTCATTAGGCTAACACAAAAATCAATCATTTAATCATATATCACTCGCCTGAGTCAACAAACAGTCCACTTAGTTGTTAGTCTTTCGTTTTATGGATGTATCATTAATATGGAGGATTGATGTAACTGAACTAAATAAACAGTAATGCTGTTCAAAAACAGGTCCAATGAAGCAAATCAGTCTGCGGTTACACGTTTTACTTCATTTAACACAATTTACATCCGAACCAAGATAAACTCGCCCACCCTCTTCTGTGCTGCTGCCACTGCCAGCGCTTTAAACTCATTTTAAACTCTCTTTAAGCTCATCATCAGGATGCTCTCCAGTTGTTCCGCTCGGGGCACTGAAACTCAGCACCAACTCTTCGTCGACACTTTAATTGTTTCTTGGAACCTTTTACTCAACCGTGTTGCATTTCCTTTGATGACAATGTGAGATCATAACTGGCAGAACATATCTTGATGTCTTAGTTGTGGAGAGTCATTAAATGCCTCTCTTGTATAAAATACCATATTCTACTTGATGTTTCCTCCCTTTAAAAAAAAGAAAGAAAAGAAATGTGCAATACTATCTCTAATTAATGTTGCTACTGCTGTCCCCTTTTACCTTTTTAGGTCTTAAGTCAAATGTTGACGACACTATCTTTCTGTGGACTTTTCTTAGCTAAACCGACAACACCTGACTGTGAGAAAAATGTGTCTGAGAGACCCAAATCGCTTTTTGTTTAATATGAAGGAGGAGGAATAAAACTGCTGCTTTAATTAAGGGAGCACTCTTAAATTAAAGTGAAGTAGCTTTATTTTTCAAGTTTATTAGACCTAATTTCAGGACCAGATGTTACCACAGTTTCACTTTTCTCTGGCGGTATTGATTAATAAACGGTACAGTCCTCTACTTGTCAGCTTTTATTGTTTCATCAACAGCAGATTTCTGAAAAAAACATCTAATGTTTTGATGTAGCCTAATTGGGGAGTTTCACATTTCATTTCAGGGGGCAAAAATATGGTCCATAAGCTGCTATTTGCCAACCACACACATAGAACATTTTGTCTAGCACAAATGATGCTTCTGCTCAGATGTTGAGATCTCAAACGGTTATAGAACCATTATTACTACTACAAAAACAGCAGGACAGGATTGTCGACACTGACTGAAAAGTGATGCAGTTTGAAAAAGTATACACTCAATGCCATCATATTTTAACTGATAACACAGCACTCACATTTTCATTTGATTGTCGTCTTCTCTTTGTCTGATTATGTCCCGTGTCCATTTTTTCTGCCAGCTCCATCTTTCGCTTGTTCCTCTTATACGCAGATAAACTGAACTCTGTTTAGGAAAAAAAAAAAAAGCAATCTCAAACTGATGTAAGGTTGTTTTGAGCTCAGTTTCGCAGTACAGAAAATATATATCCAAGATGAAGCATATTTCTGAATCTGTGTAACAAAACTCACTGGTGGCCATCTTCTCTGAAGGGCATGGTGGTATTCCATGGCTGACTGCCCAATCGTGTGCTCCTCGCCCTACTAAAAAGCTGACAAAAGAAAGAACATTTACATCCATAAAACTGGATATGGTAACATTAATAGGACAATAATGGGTAACCATTATAATCACCAGGGGGGTATTCTGCCAGCTGATAGTTTCCCTTTCTGTGCTTCACTCAGTAGACGATTTGCAACTAAGACTGGGTTCTTAATACCTGAAGGAAAAGTCAGAATTATCACAGGGCACTGTCACTAGCACTTCAATCCATGTGGTTTTACTATAGTGGAAACAAATTGAGATACTCAGTTCATGATTAGATTTTGCAAACATATACAGTAATACTTTAGTCAAATCAATATGGGAAACATCATGTGTTTTAAATCGAGGAGTCATGGAAAGGCCACAATGTGAGTTTCTCTCTGAATGGCAAGTTCTGTGAATGGAATATGGTCTTCATCTGTGTTAGTTTTGTTCATTTTCACAGGCAATGTATTCATTGTGTAGTGCACGTTTTCTTCATTCTGTTACACAAGTATGACTATGACTGCTGGGTTGCTTTTAGCCTATTTATTTATTTTATTTCGTACTGAATTGTGAGACCTGATGAAAAACATGGGTTGGCAGGTATACATTTTATATCCAAGCCAACACACTTTCATTCATCATGTACAAATTACATGGCTAACTGTTACACGATGCAGGCGTGGTAATAAAAACAATCTGTTGTGTTTTGGACAAAATGTGCCAGCTTTCACCCCTGGGTTGTTTGGAATAAATCTTGAGTTCTTGCAAAAAATAGCTTATGCTGAAAGCCTTCTAGAAAAACTCTGCGAGTATGCTGATGTGTTAATATTTACACATCAGCATACTCACAGAGTACAGCATCTCTTGGTTGTTCTAAGAAGTGGGTGGTGAAACATATGACAGATAGAAGCTTGACTCATTACTTTTACTTCCAGGTGACTGGACTTCAGTGTGACAAGAACATAGCAGTATAACATAAATATAAACATGTGTAGTAACTCACCGCTAATAGCCCCTACGGCACCATAATGCAGCGACTTCCCATCCATGATGCTCGCATCACATTCAATTTCCCCTGACAAATTAAGGTTGGAGCCCATGCCCGCGTTGGTAAAAGGAGAGTCCTGAGAGCAAATAAAAACAGGCAGTCGACAATAAAACTCCATTTGTGATGAACTACTATATTGTCATTGTCTTTTTCTTAAGCTTAGCCAAGACATGAATTTGTTAAATTTTTTAAAAAGAACTACTTTGAAACATTTCTCTTCCAAGGAAAACCACCAGTGTCATCAACTGCAAATCAGGATGAAGTTTAAAGCAAGACAATAAAAAAATATTGTACATAATCATGAACCAGAAGTTACAGCTGCAACAGCCAGCACAAATTGGACCCTCGAACACTTTTTTTGTTTTGGTATGTTGTCTGCCTGAGAGAATACTTTTGAAAATTGATTTCAGAACAAAAATGGCTCTTAAGCTAATGTCCCTCCCTTTCTTTGATAATATCTAATTATAAAGCCTACATTTTGGTTGGTTAAGCCTCATTCGTTGTTCTTGTTCAGACTGTTTTTTTTACCTTCTTCTATGGCATTTTTGCTGATATAGCTGTGAGCTGTAGGGAGGGTCACATGAATTTGGTTATGTCTTCATCATTTTTTGGATCCTCTTGCTGGCTTTGGCTTATTTCTTAATAAGTGGGAGGCTGATAATAGTTGAGAGTTTCTTTGTTTCTTGTATCTCCTGTGGTTTGCCTTATACTTCAGTTCTTTTTTTCAATAATCAGATGACTGCTTTCTGCATTCAAACCATGAAACCGTGAAAATGTTACTTTAAAAGGGTAATACAGAGAATAACAACCTCCTACCTACCTGATCTGTTGTTATATAAATATATATATTCCTTTTGTGCAGTGTTTGCTACACTGCACTTCTCTGTACATTTTTGCAGCTGCAGAGAGTTCATCAGAAACATTCTGATAAAATTATCCCTTACGTCATCCAACAGGATGTACGTACTGTACATGCATTAGAGGCTGGAGCAGAATAAAGCTGTTTTGGATAAACGCATACACATGTCAAATCAAGTCTCTTATCTTCTCTATAAGTTTCCAATCTGGGCCATGGTTTTCTTCTACATTATGTATGTGAGGTGTTGGATCATAATAAACTAACCTCAAGTTCAACCAGTGCTGCAGCCACTGCTTCCACTGCAAGTGCTCCAGCTTTGAGCCGGTCCACAGCCTTGAAAAGACAAACAGAGACAGCTTTTCAGTCAAAACATCAAACTTACACATTGCTTATTTCAGTGTGTGTATAGTATTTTCATTTCATTCCTTTAAAGTCAGTTAAGTGGCAGTTTTATAAGATAGGGATAGGATGCGATAGGGAGTCTCACAGCACTTATTTTGTTCCCTAGCCCTTACACAATAACAATACAGTGCATTTACTGAAATACTTTTGCTCACTAAAACAGAAAGAAAATGTAACTGAAAATGTAAACTAGACATTTAAGATTTATGCTTTGTAAAAAAAAGCTCATAAAGGAAGATAAAACTTAAGATAGACATAAAAGATGTAATAAAGATCCTGGATTGATCCACTGGGTTTGCCATGTCTGTGTATGAGTGAAGAAAAATCTGTTAAGATGTTGTAACGATGTCAGGGAATGACATGCTGGCATGAATGAAAAATATTACATCCAGCGGAAATTGGGCACAACTCATCACCCATCTAATAACATTTTCTACTGTAAAAGCAAGGGTGATGGCAGCACCATGAGCTTATTTTACAGTCCTAAGGATGTTAAGGAACCTGTAGGGGTGGAAAGAACAATGAATAAAACTAAATACGAGGACATTCAACAGAGCCAAAGAACAAAGGCTTCGCTTCCAACAGCACAGCGATCTCAATACAGCCAAATGAAAACTGGAATGACTTCAAAACAAGCACACTAGACTGCTTGAGCTGTATTGCCAAAACACAGATTGGGATCCTACTGAAATATATGGAATGACAGATGTTCACAGATGCTTCCCATCCAACCTGAGAAAAGTTGTGCAAACTTCTAAGAAAATGTAGGAGAAAGTCCCAATATTTCGCTGATGAAGCCGATACAGATGAATTAAAAAAGATAAAAGTTTGCAGAACATGATGTATAAGATTAAAGGGTTTATTAGAAAAATGAGGCCACTGCATAAGTCATTTCAACCATTGATAGAACAAGACTGAACGAACAAGAATAAAAAAAAAAGTAGTAGAGGGAAGTTTACTTCTAGTATTTCTTAGTATTTTTAGCAACTTTAAGTTAGTTAAATTGTTGTTGCAACATACCATATTGTAAAAAAATCAGGGCAAGTCAGTTATTAACTATAAAACTATTGTTTTTTTGGAGGAAAGTGTACTTGTGCTTTATTCATCATCAAAAACTTTTACAGTAGCTAGAATTCTTTGAAACCAGCAAGTTAGTGGCAACATTCTTTAAAGCAACATTGCGCAACTCTCTCAAAATTCTCAAAAGTCGTTTTGATGTACGGCTGACTTGTAAACAGGTGATTGGTGCTTCTGTCATTCCCAGTCCATGCCTTTTCCTCTTCTTGCACTATGTAACTTTTGGTAGCTTGTAACACTTTACTGTGCACAGTCAAAAATCACCATCTATATCACTGATTGATTTTGCTGATCATATTTGATAGAGAAAATGTTTTCTGGTTTTCCCTCTTATGTCAATTCAACTCAACTGTGAGTTTCCTCATGGACAGTAAAGTGACTACTCCACTTGTATTTGCTTCAGTTTAGCAGGACTAAGAGCTCATGCAGCGTTTGTGATTACACATTTAGTACAGGAACTCAGCAGCTTCTAAGGATGTCATAGCAGAGGCTAAAAGACTGAAGAGGACGTTGTGGGAGCAAGCTAAGGGGAGAAAAAGAAAGTGTGACATGAGCAAATCTTGAACTGACTTTTAGTCATTGGCTGGGCTTCTTACTGTTAGACTGTTAACATTAGGTGGCTAGTTTTTGATCATAACTAATATGAAACACACGTGTACAGCTGGCTGTATTTACAACAACGGTGTATAAGTGAATTACACAATGAAACTGTAGGGGCGCCAAATTGCAAAAAAAACTTACAAAATGCTTTTCAACCAGCAAAATGTTATGTTGCTTATTTGCACACATTCACAGTTTACTTTAGTAAAAATCAGAATGAGCTAACTTACTCGCTGGCAGGCTCTTTTGCACACATGCTTGTACTCCTTGGCCTTAGATTCAGAATGATATCCTGCTCCTGAAGGAAAATATCAAGACAAAACCACGATGATTAAGCTCCACAAAGCAGAAAACTAATGTTTTAGTGCAGGGGTGTCCAAACTAAACAAAATCATTCAGAAAGTAATATTTTGTGACACATCTACAGATATATGACACCAGCAGTTATGTCCTCAGAGGTTCGTGTTTAGTGCTTTCAAATGCTTCATTATGTCAACCAAAAAAAAAAAAAGCCAAATGTGCACTTACCAGCATGCACTAAAACAAATCCACCGACAAGTCTTGGCTTTTGATTCTTGCTCGATTCCTGTTTTTTGGACCTGGAGTTGGTCAGGGGAGAGGACGGTTGCTGCTCCTCGGCACGATTCATTAGACTTTCCATAACCCCTGCATAACTTGACAAGCCTAGCATGGCCTATCAGACAGTGGTAAAAAACTCATTTTCATGGCACACCTGTGACAGAAAAAGAAATGTAATAAACAATAACAAGGGACAAGATGATTTAACACTTTGGTGGACAGCACAGATGCAAAGCGACATGCTGGACACTTAATTGACAGAGAATTAATTCAAATAATAAAACTGTTTTTGTTACTATTCCCAGTCTGTACCCTAACGGTATCTAAAAACATATGCACATATTCATAGTCCTCTTAAACGAGAGAACAAATGAAAGCTTGCACATGACATAAAGCTATGCATCTCGTTGACATAAGTTGACGTTATCAACTTTCCAAACAATCCATGTTGCGTGCACATTTAAAGTTTGCGTTATTAAACAGGGGTTAATTAGTTTAAGTGACGTGTCAGGTTAATAAAGACTGAGGGCGAAGTGTAGCACATAAAAGAAAAATAAGTTATTTTAAGTCAAGCTAACAGTCTTGTGCTGTCGTTAGCTCGTTAGCTAACAGCTCGCTAACACACACTGACCAAAAACAAACTCAACTCACAGTTTTCACTCCTCTCCTACCGGAGACATGACTGCCCGCTAAATGCGATGTAGCCCGACATGTGTCTCATGCACACGAACGGCAGCTGGACTCATGAATTGAAGTGAGGCAAACTTTGCTGTCACACACTTTCACTCATCTGTGCTAACGCGGCTAGTTAGCTCGGCGAGCACACAAAAGTACTTCCTGGTTCAGATACACGTTGCTAAGGAAGTGAGTTCAGTGCAAACACTGGTACACGTGGGTGAGGCTGGAGGAAGAACATCCACTTACAAATGATGTTATTCTTCTATTCCTACTTTTATTTATATATATAATACAGAAAAAGAATAAATAAAACACTAAGACATGACACAGACATTTTTAAAATTAATAACACAACTGTAAATCACTGCAGTGCCTATCTTAAATAGTTTAGTTAATTATTACAAAATGAAAAATACTATTATTGCTATTATTAATCAGTTTAGTTTTTTTTCCCCCAGGTTTTAAGACATCTGCCTTCTCCTAACACAACGGAGGTGATTGGTTACAGTATGTGTTTGTGTTGTGCACAACATGAAAAAGTACATTACAAATTTTTGTTGTATTTATACTAAAATCTGCCTGGAAATCCTTCTAACTTATTATTATTTGTAGCCATTTTCTGTTAATGTCTGTTCTCTTTTTTATTATTATACCTCCCTGCCCAGGGACTAGAGGTGAAGATAGTAATTTGATAAAAAACTAGGAATGTTACTTTGTTCATGTAAAAATAAGAAAAATGAACACAAGATATTTGACAAGACATGAAATACTACTGGCTGTACACTTTACTGACTTGCATGTGTAAAATATGAAGTAAGAAGCAATTGCGGTTAATACAATTCAACATTTTCAATACGGGTGTTACATTGACTTGTTATATTGATTTGTGAAATTACTGGAAGTTGCACTGATTTAATTGTGTTTATAATTTCATTACACAGTTGTCAGTTAGGATAACTGGCCAGATCATTTCCAATTTTCACAGCAGATATTTTGTATTGTTATAACAGGTGTAACTAATTTTCTTAATGATAGCTCAGCTCCATTAGGTGTCCAACTACTGTATTGCTATGAGTGATCGCACATAAAACGGGAACTTTGAGGCTGGTTCATCAAACTGTAATCAATTACACATCATTAATGTTATTAATACAGCTGTCAATTACACATTAGCCCGCCTGCAGACTATTACTACCGGCTTAAGATGGTCCGAAAAATCAGTGTGCTTTACACTGTATGCTTCTACAACAGATAGCTTTCTGAAAGACTTTGAATGTTGCTGAGATGAAAACAAAATATTATATTACAGATATTTTAAATAAAATTATAGCTGCAAGCAGCAATGGGGGTGGCTAGCAGCATAGCAGGCAAGCCAATGCCTGCTCAGGAATGTGTGTATGACTCCATACACCAAGTTTCGTGTCAGTGCATCAATCCATCGCAGAGATATTGGCCTACTTCCTGTTTGGCAGATTTGGATTGGCCGTTACGGCAAAGAGTTTGGAGTTCAGACATGAAACTTGAACCATCAGCCAGCCATGGTCCGAAGACCATATCCATCAAGTTTCATGTAAATCAGACAAAGTATGTGCCCTCTGTAATCATAAACGTGTTTTTGACTAAATTCAAAATGGCCGGCAAATCTTGAGTCCTTTAGCAAATGTACTAGGGTGTCTGAGAGTATCAGTCAACACTGGAATCAAGGTTAAAGTCCAAAGAAATATGAAGATATTATTAAAAATGCAATTTTGGTAATTATAGCGTCCCCCAAAGGTCAAAGGTCACCAAAATTCCTCAAAGGAGGGGTCATGAGGCTGTGTTAGAAGTTTGAAGTCAAACCGGTTGCCGAGATATAGCCTCACTTCCATTATGGCGGCGTCACTGCTGAGTTTGATTAGCCGTTATGGGGAAACGGAATCAAATTTTTAAAATCCACATGATAACTTTTGTGCGGCTCTAAATAAAACGGCTCGGAAATAAAACAATCGGCGTGACATAAAATTCTTTTTGAAGGTTTTTGCTAAAATTCAAAATGGCAGAAAATCCAAGGATTCCAACAGTACCTCATTTGTGAAATTTGGATCAACAGGTCCAAAGTTATGAAGCTGAATGCACTTCAAACTTTGACATAGTGGTGGCACTAGAGAATATAACACTGAGCGACCTGATTGAATTTATACAACTAGAAAAGATTAAATATACACTCAGGGGGTCTAGGGATAAGTTTTTCTCCGTCTGGAATCCAATGTTGGCATACTTAAATGGACTCAAACCTATGCCTCCTTAGTGTTACTGTGCAGCAATGTCACTTTACAGTAAACAGTGTGTGGTTAACCTATGGCGAATCGAGTGTCCCTTTTGTTCGTTAATGGGTGGGTGATTTGTGTGTATTAGTTCTAGATAAGTACAAAAAAGAAAAAATGTGAGCATTGTTCTGAAATTTGTGTTTTGTTTTTCTCTCTCTCCTCCTTGTGTCATTTGTGTGTATTGCCAATGCTATGTATGTGTATTGCCAATGCTCAATTAAAAAATTTTTTTAAAAAAATAAAAATCTAAGCAAAATTCCACCTGCAGAATGTAGAACTGTGTTAGAATGTAAACCCATTCTAAATGGAACCAGACCTACAGCTATTAGTACAGAGCTCAGTGTACAGTTCAGCAGTACTTAGTTTGGACTCCAATTGTACGTTTGCTCGAGACTTCAGCAAGAGAATCAACACAAAAATTTTAGGAAAAGACTTCGACAGCAACATCATGGTAAGTCGATGAAATTAGTTTGTTTCAGTGCAAATACGTCACGTTTCCTTCCAAAAACGAGTGACCGGTTACATTTTGGTTTAATTTAGTCGGGTGTGAAGTACAGTCCACTGATCTGCTTCACTAACAAGCAGATATATTTAATATAGTTATATTTGATAGTAAATCCATCAGACTGTCAAAGCTTTAATGAAGTATATTATGTATTTAGTCTGATCAGAGAAGAAGTGAAATGGCATTTAGTTCTCAAAATGTATTTTCACTCATAAACATCACTTTAAACTGAAACACAAAGAGAGCCTGACCAATATCATCCCTGCATGTAAACTCTTTATACTGCTACTGCTGCTGTCCTGTTTTATGGGACAAAATGTGACTTTATGTTGTGTCCATTACTCTTTCCTTCTCCTCTAGACCACAAATTACCGGGACCCAGCTCTGGTTGTACCAGCTGAAGAGGTGTCCCAGGTGGTCCCACGTGTCCTCTCCTCACCCTCCTCTCAGTACTTGGTCCAGTCTGTTTTGGGGGTGGGGGGCTTTGGAAATGTTGTCAAGTGTCTCAAGGCAGCCACCAGGGAAACGGTGGCTGTGAAGATTTTACAGAAAAACAACATCACACCTCTAGTGCAGAAAGAGGTAAAACACAAGTGATGTTTGTCCAAAGTTTTCATTTGTACTGCGTGATGCTTCAAACATTCGCCATTCGCCTTAAATCTAACATCTCATGTGATCCCCAGGTGGCCATTCTTGAACAGCTGAGGTCTTTCAACTCGGACAGCTTCAACTTTGTTAGATACAACGATGGTTTTATCGACAGAGAATACATCTGCTTAGAGTTTGAAATTCTGGACATGAGTCTGTGGGATTATCTGCAGACGAGACCTTCCCGCTCGCTCTCAGTGAAACAAATCCGCCCAGTCCTGCACCAGGTATGTGTTGATTTAGTTTTTTGATGGGACATCTGTAAATTACACGACAAGTGTATCAAAGTAGATACTGGCCCTCTCAGTAAAAATCTAAAGTTTGATAGACCTGGTGTGCTCATCTGTGTCTTTTCATATCAGACAACATGATACCAACATATCTGTGATAGGCCGATATCAGCCTACAGATGTAGCAGTCAAGCTCTAATCTGAAGTGACTGACCTTCTTATGTGATTTATTCATGACTTCAGATGGCGACAGTTCTACAATTCCTGAAGAACATAGGAATTGTACATACAGACATCAAGCCAGATAACATCATGATGGTGGACCACATAAACCAGCCAATGAAAATCAAGCTGATCGACTTTGGCTTCGCCTGTCATGTCTCAGAATCAAAGTTGGGCACATACACTAGAGCACTCCCTTACAGGTAAGTAACTGGTCCCAATGCAGAGGTGTGGCCTTACCAACAAAGCAGTTGAAACAAAGAAATAAAACATGTGTTGCTGTTTCTTTTTCTTCTCTCAGGGCTCTAGAAAACATCCTGGGATTTCCTATCACTCCAGCCCTTGACATGTGGGCTTTGGGCTGTGTTGCTGCAGAGTTGTTCACAGGCAATTTGCTGTACCCTGCAAACAGCGAATACGCCATGGTCAGTGTTTAGACTCAGCAAAGTCTAATTTATTGTGTATGAGGGGTAGTTTTAGTTATGAATAGTATCTCAAGCAAGACCTGAATGGAACGTTTTCTTTCCAGGAGTTAGATGAGGTTATTAATACCATTCTGTACAAGTTTGAGACCAGAGGCGATTCCCTTAGATTAGCACAAAGACTGAAATAGCTAGCCTGGCTCCCTAGCTAAGAAATATTTTTTACAAAATGATTAATAAAGACCTAACATATTTATTGTTATGTACCAAGTGTAACTGACAGAGTGACTTTGTGTTGTACCAACAGATTCGATATATGGTGCAGACTCAGGGTCAGCTACCGCAGCAACTCCTTGAGGACGGAATCAACACAAAGTTTTGGTTTGTCCAAAGCAGTAGTCAACATCAGTGGAGATTAAAGGTACAGACACTTGTTGGTCTTTCTCTTTATTTTCTGTCCTTCCATCAGTCTCTTTGTCTTTACATCCTTTTACATGGATATTATTTCTCTTTAGACAATGCATGAATATGGAGACTCCTCCTGGACCAAGACCTGTATCAACTCCCTGGATGATCTGACAAAGGTAGGAGGTCCTTTTGTCAAATCAGATGTTGTTGTTTTTTAAACATTTGTCATAAATCCATTACAAGATGTTTTTAAGACAATATTTTCCTGACCTTTGTGACTTTAACTGATTCAGGTGAAGCCAGTTTGTCACCTGTCGGATGAGGACACCATGGCAGAAATCAAAGACCAGGGGAACTTTGTCGATCTGCTGAAGAAGATGCTTCACCTGGATGTAGATAAGAGGATCACACCCAGCCATCTTCTTGAGGATCCGTTCATCACCATGAACGACCTTTCAGCCAGCTACCCCAAGAGCTTGTAGTAAGTCTACATTAAAAAGCTGTGTGTAGAATCTCTGTGTTGCTGTGAATGGATGATTGACTCAATGATTTTATTCCAGCGTAAAATCGTGCTGTGAATTGATGGAGGTGTGTCAGAATCAGAGCCTGTCCTGCCAGGACCTTCCTGCTTGGCACAGTCGCCAAGAGCATCCCATCATACTAGAACTAGCATCAGCATTTTCCAGCGGCCTGAACATCAGTATGGAGGCGCCGTCCTACAGAGACAGACTTAAACCTGGAAAGAAAAGGTTGAGGAGCACTTCACCTTTGAGTGATAAAAGGTAAACGTTGCATAGCTTTGCTGTGCTAATATTACTATATACTTATATATTATGTGACATTGCTGTTAAAATTGAAGACATTTATTTCACAATTCATTTGGTCCATGCAACAGCCTAGAAAGCACCCAGCCAGACAGAAAAAGAAAGAAGATGGACATGGACTTCTTCACTAACTACTTCCAAGAGGCTCCAACTAAGGCTTCATCCAGTACAGCTGAAAGGAAGCCTCAGAGGAAGAGGAAGTGGGACGTATTCATTGGCTCACATATCAGCCTGCGGAAAAGCTCTGAACCTGAGAGGAAACAGATGAAGATGAGTCTGGGTGAGTTGGAGCCCCAATTTATCTTTGTCTTCCATTCAATGGGTCTCAACCATGTCCTGTATAAAATGTTGGTAAATGTTGGTAGTTTGGTTGTGAATCTATCTCGTGTCGTGAGAAGTTTTCAGATTTGGTGAACATATGAACTTTTATGTTTTCCCACAGAGACAGTCTGCGACTCTCAACAGGCTTTTTTCCAGCAAGGCCAATCCCTCTGACAGCAACTGCGGGTAGGTGCACCTCACAATAAGGATCAGGGGCCTCATGTACAAAGCATGCGTACGCACAAAACAGTGGCGTACGTCCTTTCCCACGTTCACGTTCAAATGTATCAAACGTGAAA
Organism: Larimichthys crocea; assembly: GCF_000972845.2. Taxonomy (NCBI): domain Eukaryota; kingdom Metazoa; phylum Chordata; class Actinopteri; family Sciaenidae; genus Larimichthys; species Larimichthys crocea. The sequence goes on from NC_040013.1 coordinate 11,611,233, forward strand.
CAATCGTAGAAATGTGCGTGCCCCACTCCAATTTCATAGCTGGTCCCAGTGCAGAGGTGTGGCCTTACCAACAAAGCAGTTGAAACAAAAAAATAAAACATGTGTTGCTGTTTCTTTTTCTTCTCTCAGGGCTCCAGAAAACATCCTGGGATTTCCTATCACTCCAGCCCTTGACATGTGGGCTTTGGGCTGTGTTGCTGCAGAGTTGTTCACAGGCAATTTGCTGTACCCTGCAAACAGTGAATACGCCATGGTCAGTGTTTAGACTCAGCAAAGTCTAATTTATTGTGTATGAGGGGTAGTTTTAGTTATGAATAGTATCTCAAGCAAGACCTGAATGGAACGTTTTCTTTCCAGGAGTTAGATGAGGTTATTAATACCACTCTGTACGAGTTTGAGACCAGAGGCAATTCCCTTAGATTAGCACAAAGACTGAAATAGCTAGCCTGGCTCCCTAGCTAAGAAATAGTTTTTACAAAATGATTAATAAAGACCTAACATATTTATTGTTATGTACCAAGTGTAACTGACAGAGTGACTTTGTGTTGTACCAACAGATTCGATATATGGTGCAGACTCAGGGTCAGCTACCGCAGCAACTCCTTGAGGACGGAATCAACACAAAGTTTTGGTTTGTCCAAAGCAGTAGTCAACATCAGTGGAGATTAAAGGTACAGACACTTGTTGGTCTTTCTCTTTATTTTCTGTCCTTCCATCAGTCTCTTTGTCTTTACATCCTTTTACATGGATATTATTTCTCTTTAGACAATGCATGAATATGGAGACTCCTCCTGGACCAAGACCTGTATCAACTCCCTGGATGATCTGACAAAGGTAGGAGGTCCTTTTGTCAAATCAGATGTTTTTTTTTTAAACATTTGTCATAAATCCATTACAAGATGTTTTTAAGACAAGATTTTCCTGACCTTTGTGACTTTAACTGACTCAGGTGAAGCCAGTTTGTCACCTGTCGGATGAGGACACCATGGCAGAAATCAAAGACCAGGGGAACTTTGGTGAACATATGAACTTTTATGTTTTCCCACAGAGAGTCTGCGACTCTCAACAGGCCTTTTTCCAGCAAGGCCAATCCCTCTGACAGCAACTGCGGGTAGGTGTTACATCACTTCCCTTTATCAATTAAATTCTGTTCATAAGCCAGGACTGCTCCTCTCGGGGGATGAGAAAGAGTGAGCCTGGATGAGGGTGAACATACAAATACAGGTAAGCTCAGCTACTGCATCTCACAATAAGGATCAGGGGCCTCATGTACAAAGCATGCGTACGCACAAAACAGTGGCGTTTGTCCTTGACTATTTGCTCCTGGAGTCACAGGAGCAAATAGTCAACCTCCCCCCCGAGCCCACAGCTCGAGTGAGGACACGGCCAGCCGACGGAGCCGATGGAGACGCCGGGGTCGATGGTGACACCGGGGCCGCCGGAGGAGTCCTCACCTGGCTTATCGTCTATTGTGAAATAAAAAAATTAAACATACAGTACATGAGTCAAAGTGTTTAATATCCTGGCATCTTTATGCACGAGCTATGTGTATTGTGAGCAGCCAATTGTATGACCAGTAGAATTACAACATAAGTTCAGCATATTTACCTTGGAGGTGATCAGTGTCACCATCATGGGCTCCCACCACTCCGGTGAGAGCTGTGTCACTGACCAAAGAGGCCACTCTCTTGTCGAAGGAGGAGAGTTCCTCTACTCCTGCCCCGCTACCTGCTGCAGTCACGCTTCGGCGGTGGGCAGAGACCCTCCGCTTCACCTCCACATTCAAATCTGACCACTTTTTTAAAATCTCTGATTCTGTGCGCTGCTCCGACCCAATGGCATTCACAGCCTCACACACATCCTCCCACTCACGTGTTTTTTTTTTCGTGGTTATCCCTGTCGACAGGGTTCCAAAGAGGATCTCCCTGCGCATCTCCACTTCATTTATGAGCACTTAAGCTCAGACTCAGTAAAATTTCTCTTCTTACCTTTACTCATTGTGTCCTTTGATCGGAGAGAGAGGTGAATCTCAGGTCCAGGGCCTATTTAAATAGATTTGGATATTTAAATGGGGGCGTGGACAGGGAGGAGTTTCGCACATCTGCATGTGCGCTCAATTCCACGTTGATTGGGATGTACAAAAGAAACGTGCTTGGATCCATGCGAATGCACACTTTGATACATCTGAATATTTTTGTGCGTACGACAGTCTCTGGGTTTTGGCGTACGCCAAGTTTCACGTGAAAATCCACAAGTATTCGTACATGAGGCCCCAGCTGATTTTAAATTTCACCTTAAAGTGTCTTTAAGTCTGATGTGTAATGAAGCAGGAAATGTGTTGTGACATTAACTTGAATTCATCATTTATCTTGTCATGTCTTGTTAAATCATGTTTTTTGATTCCCTGATTATTGACCTTGAGCCTGTTTTTGACCATGATTATTGCCCAACGATTTTGTACCTTTGCCTGTACATTTATTGTACGCTCTTGCTTTGTCTAGTAAACTTTTTGAACCTCCACCTTTGTCTCTGAGTCTGCATCGCAAATCCTTCTGTGTGCCCCCTGATAAATCTTACACTTTACACATTTGTGTTGTATGAAAAGGAGTTGACACTTGGTGCCGCACTGCTGCCATTTTGGTTACATTGAAAACAACAGAGTTTGCGGCAACAAAAAATGACTTAAAAATGCCTTTTAGCTCAGTTGGTAGAGCATCCGCCCCATGTACAAAGGCTCAGTCCTTACGGTTTTTTTTGGGGAGTTTTTCCTTGCCCGTTTGAGGGAGGTGTCCTAATCACTTGGATTTGATTGTTCCCTGGGCAGTTATCAACATTAAATTCCACCTGTTAGCTCACAGGAGCTCTCAGCTAATGATAAGACAGCTGATTAATTAGACTATATAGAAAGTAATAGGTAGTAGGTGTGCAGGGTTTCTCAAAAATAATTAAGCTCCTATTTTTCATGAGGCACACAAAATGTTTAGATAATCCATCCACCTGACAGTTTTGGCATTCCTAAAGCCTTATTCACACCGTAAGCGCTGTGGGTCACCGGAGCTGATCGCTGCCACTCTAATCAGTGAAACCATTCCCACCGGGCACGCCGTGGAACAACTAAACAAGACATGGTGGTGTCCGTGTAAGGTAAAATTAATCTGTAATCCCAGACTTTACATTCCCATGCTTGCTTGGAAATCGGGCAATCTGCGTGACCTAAAATGCTTTTTGAAGGTTTTTGTTAAAATTCAAAATGGCGGAAAATCCAATGTGGTGCAAATTGACATCATATAGGGTGCGTTGAACTAACACAATAGGTGCCTTCGCAGGCTACGCTGCTAGGCCCCAATAATAGTAAAAGCTGCAAACACAATAGTTTCCTTTGCAGGCTGCGCTGCTAGGCACCCAGTAATAATAATAATAATAATAGGAAAAGCTACACACACAATGGTTGCCTTTGCAGGCTATGCTGCCAAGCACCCAACAAATGTTCTCTTAAGACGAAACCAAACGCTGTTGTAGCAATGTGTGAAAGAAGAAAAATTCATTATAAAAGAAGAAAAATGGCCCTATAAAGGAACCACAGCTGTCTGTCAGTGTGTCCAAAGTGCCTGTGTTAAATCTCACCAATGAGCCACAGTTGTTCACTTTTTCTTTTACCAATACATCTCATTTACACCAGTTTACTGCTGCTTCTGAGATTATGACGTTGTCCTTCTTTTGTTAAGTTTTGCTGAACAGTCTTGGATAAATTGCATGTTAGATGTCAGGTTAGACAACTCTTAACTTTTAATCAGAGGCCATCTTTTGCTGAAAAGATATTTATAGTGTAAGTTTAGGTCCCACAGCTGCAAATCAAGTCCACAATAATCACGTTGCCTTCTCCAGAACAATGCTGGCGAGGTAGGGAAACAGAGGGGATGTGCCTTCCCCAAGATATGGCCATTCTGACAATTTTGTGCCAAGCCTGTCGGGCAGCTGATAATTAAACCCTGAAGAAAAACATCAGTGTGAAGAATGACTCAGTATTGCCTTAGACACAAACAAATGCACAGCCTTCGTGACCATGATTAGCTCTTAAACTTTAGAAAAGTTTATAAGCCAGTCGCTGCCGTGCAGTTAGAACTCTCTAACATTTTTTTTTCTTTTTAACTTTTTTAAGTCTACACATGGAAATTCTTTTTTGTTTATTTGTGTGTTTTTAAGATTATGTTTTTGGCATACCTGCTTTATTTATATATTGACAGCTGGAGAGAGACAAGAAAGGCAGGAGGAGAGAGAGAAGGGATGACATGCAGCAAACCAAAAAAAATGAAAATGCAAAGGGCTCAGCCTTGATACATGGTACACACTCTTGGAATGCTGCATGGAAGACATTTTATCATTACAAATCGTGCACCGCAAAAGGAAGAAATACACAGAAGGTTTTAATATTGTTGGACATACGCAAAAATGATTGCTCCTTCCTCTGAGGTCCCTCCCAGACATAAAAATACTGTTTGAATATACTGAAGATCCTTGTTATACCTTTGGATTATCATATTTCCTATCTCAGACTGTAATAAAAAGGCAGCTCTAATATGTCAATATTATATATATATTCATCTCATAACCTCTGATCACCTAAATTCAACACAAGACCAATATCATTACTGATCTGAAACAGGCGCTTTGTAGTTGTATGCGTGAACCAAAACAAGCACATTCCTTAATCATAATGTGTGGTGTGATGTTGTTTTCTTTGGAGCAAGTCAACAGAGATGAAAGAGTGCCATTGAGTAATTAATGGAGAGAGAGCTGGGGCCAGCTAGCCTTCGGGGGGTGGCTTTAATATAGTATGCCATCAAACCTCTGTGTAAACTTCTTGTTGTTGTTGATGGTGTGCAGAAGAAAACTGCCAATCAGTTTTCATAAATGCATTATCTGCATTAAAATATATCATTTAATGTTCAGAGTCTGGCTGATATTTTAGCTACCCAAAAAGAAATTGTAAGATAACACATAAGATAATGGACAGAAGCATTGGGTTATTCTGTAATGGGGTTTTATGGTATGGATTGGAGGACTGAAGCAGAAAAACAGAGATTAATAGTGAGCAATATAGTGTCTGTGACAGAATTTTTCCATTGGAATTTCATCTCTCTAATTTCATCTGGCACACATAAATGCTCATGTGGATGACTAATGCCGCACTGTGAGTATTTGCATTGTGAGAGGGAACACACAGTATTTTGATTAATCTTCAAACACTGCAATATAAGAGAATTCAGGGGACTTTCTTTCTTTTTATGCTTTTGTTTAATTTAAAAATGAAAAAAAAGTTAGACACTATAAATACGTCTATAGATATAAGAGAGATATAATATATATATAGATATCGATATATATATAGGAGAGAGAGTATATAGATATGTATACAACCCACACAACATACATATACATATCCATATATATATATATATATAACATTAAACATAACATTGAATAAGCAGAACTATGCTGCAAAGAAAATTGTTGTTACATAGAAGCCATAACAGTCTGGATCACTTTTGTGCATATGCTTTGAACATCTGAACATGTCGAACATCTATCCACACTAAATCTATTCAGCCAGCCAGAGTTCAGCCAGCGATCAGGAAGGAATTCCTGCTGCTTTGAGCAGGCAGAGAGCAGGCATGCTTTGGTGTGAAGAGACATGCTGGATGTGGGCTTTATTAAATAGAGTAAAATAAACAGAGGGAGCCGCTGCAACACATTTTGCCAAAGCTATAACCCACAGGAATCCTGCAGGAAAAGAATACTCACAGTGTGATGCTTTTTTAATCCAACCCCAAACCAATTCTAAGGATGTAGACTAAACAAACTACCATTCAGTAAACCACTATATTCACTTCACTACATCACAATGCATCTCTTGACAAATTGGTCTTACAGTTGAATTACAGGCTAGAGGCAACTGTGTGCTATTGTGTTATCTACAATAGAAATGCTTGTAATTAAGAATGAAACAGGTTCCAAACTCAGAAATAAAAAATAATGCTGAAGATTAGAAATATATGACTAAACTGACAGGATCTGGCATTTTAGATAGTAGCTGTACAAGATGCTGTATAACTGCATACGGGAAAGGAGTATTAGAAATAAAGGTTCGTGCCTGGTCTGAGTGTTCTTTACACTTCAAAGGAGAACATTGTCAACATTTCACCTTCATAATCTGGGCAGGACAGTGAAGTATAATGCAAAATTAAATGTTGAAATGCTTGTAATCTGGTGCAGGAAATCACTGTACCTATTATTTTTTATTAAAAACGCCTTTCCAGGCATTTTGCCCACTTCATTTAAACCGTGCTCAAAATAACATAATGAATGTATAGAGGTGTGTATCAGAATAAATCTGCGCACAAAAATGAGCTAGTCTCTACTGAGGTACTTCTCCGGGGTTTTTGGCTCCTTTCATCACGATAGCGAGCCGCTGCTCACATCTGTGGAACAGATGAACGTAATACATGACAGGACACGATGCATGATATTGGCAGACACATGTTTGATTGAGAAGGTTGAAAAGAAATCACACAAACCACAAAACTATAGTGTTTTCTATAGTGTTTTCATGTTCAGGCTAGGCATCGCATCAAAGATAGCGCTCAGTGATCACAGCACAGATCATCTGACAGCGTGCTGCAAAAAATTTTTTCATCTCTAATGACTGTGCATTAGAACTCATTTTTAAAAATATGCTTAAATAAATGTGAGAAATAGTGATATGTTTACATTTGAGCGTATACAGTTTGGCTGCAAAGTTGTTTTCATTGTCAGAAATCACCTTTAAAGACCCTCTACAGGCTTTGACATGCATTCTTGAACACTGTCAAACCTTATCTCAGACTTTCGGTGAGAGACATTTTTATTGTCAGTGGCAAGATATGAAAAATGATCTAAACATTAAATAATATAAGGCCTCTGCTGAAAGCCTCAAGGACCAGTTACACATAAATGGCTTAAGCCTCCGTTCTTCACTGGAGATCCCCAGACAGTAGAAGTATTTAGTCTACAGTTATAGGCTTGCAAAAACCACCAATTACGGTACAAAACAAATCATGTTTTATCATTAGGCAATGAGTGAGAGGAGACATGATGATATAATCCTTCAAAGAAATCAACCAAACCAAATAGTAACGAAAAACCTACCAAAGGACTTATGGTTATTGACATAAGCATACACACAACAACAATTGCCATAATTATAATTCCTGTAGCTCCTGGGCTCACTTTAAGTTGGGGGTAATTTTGTGCATTTCTCTGCAGATAATTGCGTTGCTTGCTGTAATTACGTTGCTATGATCACAAGTGGGATATGAAAAGCATACATATCAAGCCAACAACAGATTAGACTCACTGCTTTTGCTAGTGACTTGTAGGTACAGCCACCGGCCCAATCTCCTTGTGCTGTAACCATGACAATAACAATTGCCTACGCAGTCTTACACAAATAGATCCTGCTCTGTTTGGAGTAAACAGATTTGCCCTGGAGAATCAACTATTCACCAGGAACAGACAGCCAAGTTTTATCATTTTACTGCAGTCAGCAGACATCATGTTCAGCAGACACGTGCATTGCATCTGTTGAGCAATGACTGAATCACAATGATTAAATAATATACAGTACCTCATCCAAATACTAGATAATGCAATGTAATCACCCTTTATAAAAAGAATAAGAAAGCCAGTACTGTCCAGACAACACACTATCATTGTTAGTTGATTATCATGATATCATAATAGTGACTGAACCCAGAAACACTTTAAGGCCCTGCACACTCACACCGGTGTTTTTAATTATTCTGGCTGATTAGACCTCACCAAGAAATGATGTGATGTCACAAAGCGCTATGGACCAATAAGAAAGATAACAGTGTATGTTGTCCCGCCCAAATAGGTGCGGAAATATTAACCAGGGAGCGGGAGAGCTGTCAGTCAGGCTTAGATTGCACATGTCAATGTGTGAAGTTCAATTTTGCCAACCGAAATGAAATCTTAAGCATAATAGAAACATATGATGCTTTATTGAAAGGTGAGAATAAAAGGTCAGAGATCACAGAGACACAACAGCACAGTGGAGGCTTGCTGACAAAGAGGTTTTTGACCTCTGGTTGATGTCCATTCTCCTTGATGTGACCCACTCTTCAGATATTAGATCAAGCATATTCAATTATTCAGAGCAAGGCTGCCTAAAAAAAGCAATCCCAAAAGGTACCAGTGAAATCTGCATATCTTTATAAGGTTAGTTTGCAAATCACAAACTACTTTAAAGACTTAGTTTCTAAACACTAATCTCTTCAAGAGAACTGCTGCGTATAATGATGCAAGATTGACATCTAGTGGTTTGGTTTGAGAAGTACAGAGAGAATCAACGATTAGCGCTTCATTTAAATCTAATCTTTGTTTAAATATTGGGTAAAGGAGGATATTTTATACTGCTATTATCACTGGCTCTGGGAAAGTTTTATAGATGTCATATTGTGGTTTCAAATAAAACTGACACAATATTCTAATATTTAGTAAATCTGTATTAGGCAGTTAGAGTGGAAACTAATTAAGATAATAATGAATTTCTGTGCCAGATGTGTGAGATGATAACTTTGTCTTAATTTCCTAAGGAAGGGCAGCAGCTCAATAAGATACAGATCTTTAATTTGACTGTAATATGAGACATCTGGTGAACACTGAAGAAGAATTTGCCACACGTGTCCCGGGAACTGTAAATCTCTTGCCCTTTTTAATATGAGTTTTAGATAAAATATGCTAAAATGGAACAGAGCCATAGCTTTCATCTACATTTTCAGTTTACTGTTAACGTTAATAATGTATCTGTGGAATCATTTTTACAAAGCTCTAACGCCTGAACATGCAAACTTGCATTGCTTAGATGCATTTCACTAAAAATGAATTTCAATTTAAAAAAATCAGCTTGGATGAATGATATTTTCCACTCACAGATTATGTCAGCGTTTTTTTAGGAGCAGATGGGTCTGGACCAGAGCAGAGCTAACACAACAGATGACAGGCGGTGGTCTCTGGAACCAGCCTCTCACATATGACAGCCTGACTTACTGGTCTGATCTGGTCTATCCTGTGAGATGCTGTACTCTGCCATCAACAAAGGCAGGTTACCATTTGTGCGTTATTTTAGTCCCATAATAACAGTTATGTCAGGTGCTTCTGGACACAATTATCAACACATTTATCCTCATGTTGATACGATCCAAACAATTACACTACAGTTATAGGCCTGGGTCAAAGCAAAGCGGGATGCAAGCATATTAGGTGCAAATACCCCATCATCATGAGCTATCAGACATATGAGAGTTTCTATAAAGAATCAACAAACAAGTTTAGTTGTGATCAGTCAAAAAAGGCCTATAACTCTTCAGTAAGGGCTCCTCTTTGATAGTAAATCAGTTTAAATATTCCTTGGATTTCTTTTGTTGGGCAGTTTTTGACATTTCATGATATGAATAGTCAGAGGTAAGGAGGTAATTGTAATATTGGCCTACAGGACAAATATAGTCCACTACTATTACATAATTGTATCACTGTAGGCACCTGCATCCTACACTTTTCTCTGCAATGGGATCAAAATGCAACTCATATTATTGAAAAACCAAAAAAAAAAAAAAAAAAAAAAAAAAAAAGAAAAGAAAAAAGTTTTTATTCTGAAATGTGCAGGACTGTTTCCTCGCTGAGTTTACTTGTGCTGCCTAGTAGTCGTCTCCAATCTTTCGTTTTCGTTTCCATCCCAGTGGCCCGGCGCTACCAGCCTGGCTGACACACGCCAGGAGGCTGACCCGCCGGAAACAACCTACCCTCCCTCCCCTGTGCGGAGCCTGTCTGACTGACGCAGCGGCGCGACCAGTCACACGCCCACTTCCCCGTTCCCGACAGCGAATCATTTCACCGGGATTCGTACACATAATTTACGGCACAACCACGGTAGGTTGAGCCGACAGAGCTCCATAGAAATTTGACAGCTTCACAGGTGAGACAACCGTCCAGAGGCTGTTTCACTTTACATTTCAGTTTTTTTCCCGGAACACTATTCACTGTGAGCCTGGGGTTGCCACAGTCAAAAAACAACCATTCGAAGTCAAATCATTCCGGCAGCATGAGCAAAAAGAAAAAGGACTGGAAGACTGAAAAAGGTAAGGCTTGTTTTGGGGGGGGTGGAATGAGGCTATCATCATCTCCATGGCAGACAGCATGAATCCTAACCATGTCAGGAGATTGGCAGCCACTGCTCCTGTCTTCTCCGTAGTGCTGCGATACTTCTTCATCCTGAGTCTAGACTATTCGCTAATCCCGCACGGTGACTGTACAGATGTTATAATGATGTTGCGCCTCTGTTTGGCTGCCGTGATGCACGCTTGACATTCGCAACAACACTGTATATACATACAGTGCCTCCTGCCTCCTTATTAGCTTACATATAAGCAGCTCACTGAGTCCTTATTTACCTGTTGGAGTACTCCTAACCAGCATATCCTACCTTCCACCTGTGTGATACACCACCACCAGCAGCAGCAGCAGCAGCACACGGACTTTTCAAACCACCTTCCCTGCAACTAGATATCTCTGGAGCCAAACACACTGTAGTAAAAACAAAGGAGCGGAGTGTCTAACAGTTTAAAAAGGTGCTTCTCTACAATTTTAGGTTTTTATTAGTGGTTTATATACACTGTAAAAACAGCGTATGATGCTAGCTAGGAAACTTGTGTGTTCACTTTCAGTTTCAGGAACATGACCTGTTGTGCACAGACAGGCAGAGAAAGACATGTCGGCTCTGTACTGTGGTTATTATCACTCATAAGCATGAGCTCACAGTGCAGAGTATTTTTTTCCATGGTCGACCTGTAACGGCGCGTACAACACAGGTGTACTCAATCACAGTCATTAGTGATGGCTCCATTCCGTTTATGTCACACAATCCATTCGTGTCACTCCGTGAGCACGCACAGACTTAGTAAACACCAAGTGGAACGCGGCCCTCATTAGTGCTATTGATTGCACCTGTGGCCTCCCTGCTGTGATGAAGGTGTATATACACTAAGGGCTTGTTAACAGAGGCATGGCTTTGTGTGCTCTTATCACATTGGCTGAAGTGGACTACTGGTTCCACCCTTGACCTCTGTTCAGCAGGGATGTGGCCTCAGTTAATGAACCAACGCAAGGATTGTTTGTTATAATGGGTGGGTTATTAATTTGGATTTTAGGGTGGTTAGTTTATCTTGTGGAAACGCTGCAGCCTGGTCAGTGTCCTGAGTCCAGTTCGCTGACTCACGACTCATTTTTTTGTGAGTGTATGGGGAAACTTCTAATAATGGTTATTAAAATTCACAGAGCAAAGATAATAATTAATCTTAGCCGACTGTCTCCAGTTCGAACAGGTAGCAGCACTGAAGGAACATCAAAGTAGATCAGATTTCATACTCTGGGCATATGCCCCTCTTGCTCAGATTGCTTTAAGAGGAGATAAAGGAGGGTCAAAATGTTAAAGTCTAAAACTTAGGGAATTTAATAATCCTTTTTTATATATATATATGTGTATGTGTTTTCGATATCCTGAAGTTGGAGAACTTTCTTAAACAGAATGAACTAAATAAGGCAACATGAAACAGCAACATAAACCGTATTAAAAGACTACTTAAACTTGTTATATGGCAGGCAGTCATGTCTCCTTTTATTTTGTTATCACAAAATGTGGTTCAGGGACGTCTGCAGCAAAGCAGTGACTAGCCTTCCTATCCAGAACTCATCAAGTACAGAAAAAATCATTTGGGACTTAGCATCAGTAATGCTGTGGCTCTGCTAACACAATCTTGTAGACACTCTGTCTGGTAGACACACATATTTAATAAAGCACATTTTGAGCTCATCCTGTTCTCTTGGCATTGAAGCTAAGCTTTGGGATTTCTTCAGTGACTAAAAGTTCAGCAGAGTGACGAAGCGCTTTAGTTTAGTGTAGTCCAGAGAGCTTTGCTGTGTTCAACCTCAGAACAGCCTTTTTATTCATCCATGTAGAATAAAAGCAGCCTTGGGAATGACAGGAGTGGGCAAGAGGGAGAGAAAATACATATGGGATGGAACGGATATCCCCCACTACAGAAATACCTTAAATGTAAGCGTGACCTGTTGTGGGAAGTTGTCAAAAAATGACTTATGGAACCGTGTATTTCTTACCAAAATATAGTAAGCCTTGACTGCCTTAATATTTTAGGGTTTCATTTGTATTAGAACTCATAGTCCCTTTCAAGAAAGGGTACAGAGTTCCTATGATGTATTGTTATATGCTAAACATCAAAGCCGAGACCTCAACATTTTGTTGTAAATAGAGCCCAATATAGTAAACTATTAGTATGATTTTGTGTAGTGTCGTATCACCTCTAGTTTGCTTAAGCTGTTTTTCAGAGGGGATGTCTTAATTGACCACAGTGTAAAGTCCACAGTGTGTACACTGGGATATTTATGTGCTGAAGATTTCACAGCGAAGCACATAATTAGGATGAAGCTTGTTTTGCAGAACAGCAGAGTGCTGTCTGGAGAAACAGTAGCTATTTGAGGGTCTTTTGCAGTCAGTGGAGATGAGGAGACAAGACTGATACAGCAGCACAAAGGTTAAGCAGGAGCTGTGTGATGTACTAATATCAGCCAATTATCCCTGTTAAACCAGACAAACAAATGCCAACAAGAACTGACATGTCTTGCACACAGTTTAGGTATAGGAAATAGGTAATAGGAATCTCCTTGCGTAGTAGTAGTAGTAGTGGGAGTAGGAGTAGGAGTAGTAGTAATAGTAGTAGTAGAATGTACAATTTAATTTAAGTTCTGACCAACTATTAATAATAAAATAATTGAATACTTCATATAAGTGCAGGGGCAGAACCACAGCAAATAAGACTTAAACAGCAACATGAACATGGTGACAGTGGTTCTCAGCTGAGAGCCATAGACACACAAAGGTATGAACATTTTCTTTCCACGATCCCACACAAAATAGCCAGTTTCACTAATTACCACACTCACAACCAAAGAAGAGGGACTAATGAGTGAAATCAGCTGGTGGTGAGGTGTGTGATTGGAGTGATAACATGCACTCTTTTGGGTCTCCATGGTACATGACTGAGAACCACTGGTGTAGTAAGTAGTGTAGTTACACAGTACATGTGTTAAATGTCTCGGATGGCAAGCAGCTACCCGAGGGAAATGTACTTGAGCACACCTGAGAATCTCTCCCTTCAGTTATTTTTGGTCAGAAGCTTGCAAGCCAAAACTTGATGCACGCAGCAGGATCACATTATTAAAGATAGCATTTTTCAGTTTAAAGAGGCAGGATGGTGTGTGTGTGAGATTAGAAGAAGAAAAGAAACATACAATTTAACTAACAGAGATGTTAAACGTTTGACTTTTACTAGAAATGAAAGTTCCACTTGTTATTATTGTCTGGGCCTCTATCAAGTTTGTTTTCCTCTTCCTTGAATATGGTATTCTTCTAGAGGACTAGCATTATTCACTCTAAAATTTCTGTTTACTTTCTTCCACAGATAGACTGCTCCGTCTAGATCTAGAGGTGAGACGCACGGAGTACCGTCGTCAAGACTTCATATCACTGGACAAGATTCCAACCTGGAGAGAGGAAAATAGATGTAAGAGAGACAGCTCATTGTTTGAAAGTTGGGTATAGCTGATAAACTCAAACACATTATGTGTTTCCTGTGTGAAACATTGTTACTCAGTGATTCTCGTTAGTTTTATGTTTAATAACACTGATGTAGTTCTGTCCATTCTTGTGCATTAAACCATATACAGAAAGCACCATAATTATGGAC